>NW_024609879.1:98175593-98777847 GCF_016920785.2 Ixodes scapularis | reverse complement strand
AAACGGCATTGTCCTTCGCAAGGAATGCGGCACCGCATGTAAAATTGCGAGAAAAAAATATTACGAATGTACCTCACTGCTTGAATCCAAATGAAACCGCCCGCCGGTCTTTCGAAGTTCCACGAACTTCGAACTTTTACCCTAAAAGCTCGAAGTTCGTCAAACCTTTGACGTTTCAGGAATCGAAAGTTCGACAATTTTTGAATTCTGTAGATTAATAAGTTCGAAAATTTTCGAATTTCTTAGCGTAGGAAGTTTGAAAGTTCGAAAAGCTTCGAACTTTTTAGTGCAAGAAGGTCGAAAGTTCGAAAATCATCGATTTTTTAGTCTATCAAGTTCGAAAGTTCGACAAGCATCGAATTTTGCCGGGTAATAAGTTCGAAATTTCGGAAAGCGTCGAACTTCTTAGTTTAATAAGGTCGAAAATCGACTTCCGTCGAATTTTTCGAAATGGAAAGTTCGAAAATTCGAAATCTTTTGAACCACTTCAATCGATCATCGAAACTTCGGTCGAAAAAAGTTCGCGGCATACCTACACGGGATTAAATATAAAGATGGACGACTTTATTTCACAGTATGATTGAATTTGTTTATGTGCCTAAATCTTGTCACTTTACCTGTTGATATTTCACGCACATTTTACGCCATATCGAAATAAAAGGGCACGGCGAGATTGGTGCGCTTTCCACCCATCGGAGATAACACGCCAGCTCGTTGTCCTTTCTGAGCATTGCACGGCGATCCGGTACGCAAACAGTTAGAAAGCAGTCCGCCAGTGCCATAGCCAGGAAATGTTTTCAGGGGATGCTTTCCTTTGCCCAGACCATTCAAAAGTAGAAACAAAAAAAAAAAAAACCAAGAAAGAGGAAAAGAAATCCCGCAAACACAACTTTAGTTGCTATTTTTCTGTTTCTCAGAAGACAAGAATTCAACGTTTTTTATTTCGTCCCTCCGATCTTTAAAGAGGGGAACTTTACTGTGGAACAACGAAAACACGCAATCATAAAATATAATAATGCGCTTTGAACAAAAAAGTCTAGACAGGCTCATAAAATATTCCGGTGCGTTCACTTCTCTGCGGAACACTGGGGTATCCAATGACTGAAAACTACGTAAGAGTGCCAAAGAATAGCGAAGTTTAGAATACGATTACGCATAAAAACTCCAATGCGCACCGACCGGGGTAACGAGCAAGTGAAACGTCACGCTCATTGTTCCTGCGCACATTTTTCAGAAATGATCGTGTTGTGGTCATGTTTCGGGTTTTTTCCGTTCTTCGTTGTCGTTTTACGAGAAAGTGGCAGAGAAAAGTACCAGTTTCTATCGTTTTGTGGGGTCTAAACATTTAGTGGAAGCCGCGGTCGGTCGATCGAAAGCAGCGAGAGGACCCTTTCGGAGCTGTCTTGGATGTTCCCGTGAATGTTCAAAAGCGCAACCCCTATACTCCGTTCACCCTTAGCTGAGACTAGAGGCTCCGCCTTCAGCGCGAGCTTTCTGCCCTTGCTGGCACAAGTCTGAACGCGCAGGCGCGCGCAAACAAAGCACAGCGGAAGCCAGCGAGCTCGTGCTGAAGGCGGAGCTTCTGGTCTGAGCTAAGAACGGAGCAGCAAGCGCTCCGGGGACGTTGAAGCTCTCAGGTATGGCTTCCGTCTTCGGAGTCTCGAGACCGAACGTTCCGCCTCAACGACGCTAACGGGCATGGTGGCCAGGATTTGCAGCAGGCGGTTGACATTAGAATACGAGACCTGGGGACCTGGGGACCAAGGCAAGTTGTCTCTACCGGCGACACGCGCTAAGCGGTGCGGTCCCTTCACATCTGTGTCCAAACCAGAACTTCCTCAGACAGTTTGTTTAATGAAACGAATGCTCCGCACAGGCTGGTGATTGGCCCAACCCGAGGATTGCGACATTGCAACCGACGTCGTTGGCCATGACATTGCTCTCGCCTAGGGCGGACGATGCTGCCTGACGTGAATGTGCCGATTCTGTTGGAGACGTTGATGGCACGCTTGAAGTTGTAGGTAAATAATCATTCTTTAAAAAAGCGTCAAGCGACAGCTTTGGCTATTGAATTAATTTTTGAGAGTCTATATACGTAAGGGAACTTTCACGACTCACGTGTTGAACGCAAGATTATAAACATTACCCACTGCAGCGATTAAAGAAGTAACCTCGGTACGCTTTGAAACCAAAAGAATTATGAGCATTCCAAAGTGCTTCTACGGTGCATATGCTGCCGCTTTTCTCTCCCGCTTCTTTTTTTTTTTCTTCTTTTTTACATTTTTGTATGCCCCCAAAACAAATAAAAGACGGGACAACAACAAAAAAAAAAAAAAAAAGAAAGCTAAGCTGTTTGTCATTTTGTCGTCCTGTTTGTAGGGTTGTAGGGTTTGCAAAGTCAAAGTATTGCTATTTTGAAATTTTGTTTCGCTGCCCTGATAGTGGCGTGGAGTCCTTGAGGCTCAAAGAGTAGGGGAACTTTAGTCAAGCCGCCTGCATTCTCCGAGGCGAGGCCAGCGTCCTTCGAGGTTAGGATTTCGCGGCTTATGTGACGTCAGGAGCGGAGTCATCCGCACCTGCGAGCCCGAAGAAAGGCTTAGGTTGCTAATAACACTGTCGAGTTTGGCGAGAGCTCTTCGGAAAGCCGGAGCCGGACTTCTATTTCTCACGCTCACGCAGTCCACGGACAGTGTTGTCATCTTCGTTTTGCTTTGGAATGTTCCGGCCCCTCGCCGTAGTGGGTTGTCGAACAGAAAGAGAAGCACATAGGACTTTTAATGCCTTCACAAAACAAGAAAAAAAAGAAAAAAAAAGAAGCTGACAATGGAAAAGGGAAAGGGGAGAAAGAGGAAAACCATGCAATTTCGAAGGTGTTTTGACCCTTGAACACGACCTGGCTACGCCACTGTCTGGTTTATCAGCGCGGCCAACCAGCGCACCCCGACGAGCTGCCACCTTGAGCATGCGTGTCTTCGCGGCAACCGCGTCGTATTTACACGTACCGTATGTCGGATTCCCAGTCGGTACCTTTTCGTTCCCGTGGTTTGGACCTGCTTCAAAACAACGATTCGGGGTAGTGGTTAGCAGACCGAAAACAAACAAATGTTGGGGGATAACGAATGCAGACCAGCATTTATTTTCTCCAAAATCTCACACAAATGTGACAAAACACAAATCACACTATCGGGTTTGTCGAAACTAGCTGCTTGGCAGATTTTCCGGAGTGGTGTCAAGCGACTCTTGTGATTCCGCCGGAATGCTTCGATGAAATCGATATTCCACAGCGACCTCTTTCTGACAGATGGCCAGTCTGTTCGCCGAGTCAAGAAACTGACACCGAAGAAAGCGGACGAAGCCTAATTACACAACGTACGCGTTTGAAATTGCAGCGCATTTCACAGAACCTTTACAAACAATGCAAAAATTCAGTCCCACTTTCATCGCGTACCGCTACTATCGTTTACCTAGCCGAGACACTCCAGATGAAAATTTCTGGCCGGCTTGGTTAAAATGTTTCATTGGGTCCACCGTTCCCGTACATTCGATGGCGCTTGTTTCGACCGGGAACGGCTGCCATATACGACTAGCACATGATAAAATATAGCACACACATGAGGTCATCCTTAATTCTAATTAACTCTACCTTTGACGCGTCATGGAGCTTCCCGCTTTCGCCGGCACCCCACCACCACCACCACCGGCTGTTAGGCCTATGGGCCCGGGCTCGTTAACGAATAGGCCTAACGGCGGTAGCACATCCTCGGAGCAGTCCACGTCCACGCGCACAATCGCCCAGTCGAGCGCACGAACGTTAAAAATGCACACCAGCACGGAAAAACGTGTACAGCAGACGACACGCGGCACGAACGGCAAGTTCAGATCGCAGAAGTGAGCGCCTCGAGCACCACACTGGCCCCAGCTGCCCCGAATTCCCGAATGGGGCGCTCGCGCGTGGGCTTCTGGGTAGTCACCGCCGTCGGGCAGCGCTCTCCGGGCTCGTTGACGACGCGAATAGAGCATTCTTGGCGGCGACGTGCAATGTTCGCGCTCGTCGCTACGAGTGCACAAAAATTGAGAAAGCTGCCACGCGCCACCGACCTGTGCGCACCCGAACTCGTATGGACCAAGAAAACGCAACCTACGTATCCATCCGTGGATCGCGCCGTGTTTATTTACTTTTTTTTTTCTGCTGTGGCTTGGAATCGGGAAGAAATCTGGCCCCGCCAGGTACCGACGCCGGTATTTCCAGAGAGGGGAGGTTAGCGTATCAGATGTCTTTTGAAACCCCCCTCCCCCCCACCCTTTCCCTTTGTTTTCCCGCCCTAAATTTTTACACATGCACAAATCAAGAGGTAGTCAGAACATCTAGACAAACCTCCCCATTCCCCCCCCCCCCCCCCCTTCCCCCTCTTAATCCGCCACTGGGCCCCGCGAACGGCTCGCTTATCCTTTTGAGATCGCGTGAAAGCTTTCTCGAGAGGCCGTTGGCTGTGTTTTTCGTGAAAACCCAGGGAGATGCAGACGCGCATTTTTCGGTCCTGTTCAGACGGCGCATTCATTTCACGAAACTCGTTTCGCGAGTCAAGATGCGCCAGAAAAATGCATCGTGTGAAAGGGCCTTTAAACAACACACAATGGTTGCACTATACTTGAGTCTGCCCGAAAAGAGCTGGATTGTCTTCTGCTTCCCCATAGTACCCTCAACTTTTGAGTATTCGCCAGATTGAGCGAAAAGTTCGTACTTTGTGATTGGTTTTTCACTGATGTAATATTTGTTGTTCGAGAGCGTCGGGATTTTGTACAAAAACCAGCCCCAAAACGTCTTGGACCCATTATAACGACCTCTTCCACGACGGAAAACCCGTTGGTGCCAGAGCCGGGACTGAGCGGGACGGGGGAAACGCCGGCTGCGTCAATGGCGGCCGATCTCCCGCAGACGGGTGGACGGATGGGAGTATTTTCAACTCCCATTTCGTCTTGCGGAGGGTTGTCATACGAGAACTCCAGTTTAAAATGGGAGTGAAATCGGGTGTTGTCGCTTTTATACCTCGTCTCTTAGCGACCAGAGTAAAGTGGTGGTTTCTAGTTTTTATACTCCCATGTGCGGGAGTGAATGCTTTAGGCTTGGGAGTTTAATCGGTATCTTATTCTTTAAAACCCCCATCCGGGCTACTTTTCGTTTACAGTGCAGAACGTGCAAGAATGCGCGTCACATTAATCTTACACAAATCAGCTTTCCCCTCTGTTCGGTCAATATCATTGTCATCGACGCCGTTTTTCTTCACCCCAGAGGAGAGGCCATTTATTCCTACCGGTTTTCGCCCGAAAACCCGGCGCAAATGACGATGAGCAGTGCTCTATGCTTCCGTCCCCGGTAAAGTGGTTAACGGACGTCCACATACTTTTCACTCACACGGTGTGAGACGGGCGTAATGTTGATACTGTCGATTACACCTATGATTTTATAACCGTTCATGTTTATTGCTTTGATGAAACGGTTGCTGATGTACGGCGTTACCAACATCGAATATAATTAATCGCCACACGGAGTCGCGTATGATTAGGAAGTGCTAGAGAATGTTTTTTGCACCTCCGATCGAACTCTTCGTCCGAGAGGAGCCGAAAATTACGTGTCGCGCGTGCATCAGTTTTATCAGTTCAACTTTGATTTAAAAAATCACCTCCGCTCGCAAAAGGTGACCGAAGACGTGTAAATATACTGCCCAGGCAACACACCGTATGTCGCCGATATTGGATCTATTCGAAAAGATTGTGCCCACACCATTTTGGTTTAGCCAATATTTAACGAATGGGATGAGTTGCGCCAACGATATCCTGACATAACGTACGCGACGCCGTTTTTAGTTGAGTGCTGCGTGAATCGGCTATGCCGGAGAGGTATTTCTATTTCTTTGCCGCCTAAAATACGACGTTAAAAATAAAAAGATTAGCCAAAACGGAATCTGCTTGCTTTTAGCCCGAGAAGTTTTTCTCGGGAAAAGATCGAGCGAATTCCGCTTTGCTTAATCTTTTTATTCATTTTCTTTTTAACTGCGCTGAACCTTGGAACAAACAGTGGCGCCTTTTTTTGGGTAGCACAAACTCACCTGACAGAACCAATAAATACACTTCCAAACACACGAAGAAAAAGGAGGGAGGAAGTGGCCGAGTGGGCTAACGCGTCTCAGCTCGGAGCGTGAAGCGAAAGCTTGCGCTTGGAACCTCCTGGGCTCGATCCCCGCCGCCCCCGCCCGTTTCGATCTGGATGAGTTTCGTACCGGCACGCGTTCGTGTGATCACTACTGCGTGATGCACGTTAAAGATCCCAGGTTAGCGGTTGTACCGCACTGGCTAAATTTCTCATCTACAGCTAAGAGACCGATTACCCGTTGAGGCGCATCTCCATCAAGGCTGTATAAACATAAAGAGCAAGCCAATTTTTTTACGAAGAAAAAAGGAAACAGAAAGAAGGAATTCAAACGCATAAACAAGACGACGATCAACGAGTTCTACCCAGAAAGCATAAGCCACTCCCCGGCTCCACACTTTTCGAAAGGGAACCGCTATTCGAACAACAACTTCAAAGTCCCACATACAAGGCTGTGCAGCACAGGAAGCAGCAGAGGGAGATTAGCAGCTTTGTCCACCCCCCTTTGACCACTTCTTCTGATAAGCCTCCCCACTTTCTTTTGTGTCCGTGTGGCTGTGAGCGAGTGCGAAGGCCGCTTCTAGCGAATCAGAGGTGTGGAGCGAAACACGTGACCGCTCTCCATAGGACAAAAACGCTTGGACGAACATTTGCCACGCGACTCGCTCTGACGCGCCGATGGGGTCATAGCCTTCGCCGTTTGCCAGTTTATGGTGAGTTGTAGGGATCACGTGAATCCGGTTTCCAAAAAGCGTCCGTCAGTGTTCTCTTCCTCGTGCAAGAAGGTCCTGACAAGTTCCATTTCGCGACCGTGGTTCTTCGTCGTGAACGGCCGGAATACATCTATGCTAACTTTTTCATCTATTGGCCATTTATTTCGTCGGAGTCTATGGAATTATTGTGCTGTGTTTGTTGGGCGAGTTTCGACAAAGAGCGGCTCATCGGTGGACGCGAGACTTCCGTTGAATGTGATCGACCGCCTTCATCCTCGACATTGTGTTTTCGGTGTTTCGTGCTGCCCGAATCGGATTGTGCATCTATCACGACAGAGAGCTGCTCATCGGTGACCGCGAGGCTTCCGTTGAATGTGAGTAACCACCTTGATCCCCGGCATTGTGTTTGCGAAATGTTCTGTGCTGCCCGAATCGGATTATGCATCTATCACGGATTACATGAGATCGCTCTCTTATTTGTAAGTACTTTGCAAGCGTGCTTAAAAACATAAACTGCGGCTCGCGTCCCAAGTAACTTCCGGTCGTTCCGTCTTTCCAAGCCTGTCGAGTTTTGCTTACGTCACCAGTGCTAGAAAGAATAAATGTCGCAAGCAGGGTTCTCCCCAGGAATTTCTGAGAGGTGGACATTACCGAGGGGGGGGGGGGGGGTAGAAAGTAACACCCCTTTTTAGGGTGTTAGACATTAATCACACCCATGACTAAGGGTGTTAGAAAAATCACACCTTTATTCTAGGGTGTGAGAATATCACGCCCCTTTTTTAGGGTGTCCGAAAATCACACCCCTTTCTTAAGGTGCTAAGTCTTACACCCATTTCCTAGGGTGTTCTGTTACACGAATACGGGTGCTCCCCATAGGACAAGCCATTTACACCAATAAGGGTGTTAAAATTTTAAGTGTGTGGGGACCCTTATTCAACATTGAAGGCTGTTTAGCTCTGGGTTCATTGGATTAAACGTGGCAGAACGTTCCCTGAAGATGAAGCGCGCTCCGGACGCCGAGTTGAGGCCACCACGACGGATATTGTTGAATAAATTCATAATATATTAATTGGAGGACAGTCGAGTGAATGTGCACAAGACTGCTGAGACCATAGGCATTTCAAAATAACGGGAGCACAAAACCCTCTACGAAAAGCTATGTGCGCGATGGGTACCAGCACCACCTCCTAGATAACACGGCCGTAATGCTGATAATTTTTCGCCACAGAAGAAGGCCGATCGGGGGCCGTGATTGGACGCGAGGGCTGCGTCAGCATCTCGTTTCTAATCAGAGAGAAGGACGCAGCGCTCGTATCCAATCACCGCCCGCAATCGGCCTTCTTCTGTGACGAAAAATTATCAGCACTACGGCCTTGTGATCTAGGAGGTGTTGGTACCAGACTGTTCATTCACCAAGACAACGCGCTCTCCCACGAATTGACCGTGACAATGGAAAAATTGGAAGAATTGGGCTTCCAGTTGATTCTTCATCCACCCCATTCTTCTGACATGGCGTTGTGTGTTTTATCAGTGTTCCCGAACTTGAGAAATCTGAATCTGTCGGAAAAAGTTCTCATCAAATGAGAATGTCTTTACTCCCGTCAGTTCATATTTTCTAGCCTTTAAGAAAACCTCTTTTTCTGAGAGGAAGAAAATTTAGAAACTCGCTGGACCAAGTGGATAGTCCTCACTGCGGACTATGTTGAGAAACGACATCAATTTTTCTTCTAACAAAGCGTTTAACCAGCTTTTTTTACCAAACTCATCAAACGACCCATGTATGCACGTTCATATATAGGTATAACTCGGAACACAAAGCACGCTTTGCATTAGAGATGGACAAATAAGCGCTTTACCACAAGTCTACTGGGGCACGAACAACCCTGGCGCCCTTGTAATATCAACTCACGCCGAGCGCGATGTGGTACAGATAGAGACGGTACCTACGAATGGTTGGACCACACCGAGAAGGTCAGCAGGAGAAGCTCCGTCTCCACCTCGCGCTCCTCATTCTTCGTAAGTTGAAGCGTTACCAAACTTGAGAGCTCGAGCCGGAGTAGGAGCTTCCCCTGCTGACCATATATTGTAACAAACTGTATAATATGCAAGTTTTTGAAAGTCTTGTTTCCAGGTTCAGCAAAAACTCTGCAAGCAGCCTTGAAATTGTGGTAACCCACATGATTTTAAGCCCGTGTCGAAATTTGACTAAGTTGTTTGATAGTCACAGAAACATCTGTAAGCTCTGCAGTTGGTAATATTGTGCAAGGGAGAGAAAGAGAGATACTATGTGGTGCAAATAAATAAATAATCATATGCTCGTTCGCCCATATATTTTATACCTTCAGCGAAGGCGAGGGACCCGCAACATTTCCTGTTTGAGTCCTGGTTTTCTGAGAGCCCCTAACCGAGTGTGCTAGCACCTGGTAGCTCGGGGCATGTGGAGAGCAGAAAGATCAGGCTACAAAAACCCGGAAATCCTGGGTTCGTCCCCACCAATTAGGATGAGCATCGTACCGGCACGTGTTTGAGTTGCACAGGCTGAATTTCTCAGGTACAGCGTGAGCCAGTATCACCACCTCTCAAACGGCACACACATAACATTTTTATACCCTTATTTGTGTAAATGGCCTGTCCTATAGGGAGCACCCTTATTTGTGTAAGAAAACACCCTAGAAAAAGGGTGTAATGTCTCACACCCTCGAATAAGTGTGTTTGGACAAGTACGCGAGTAGCGAAAGCGGCCGATTAAATGCGCGGTTGCGGTCGTCAGTGACAGCATACGACGCATTAGCGTGTGGGCTTCATGTTCTTATCATACAAAAACGAACTAATGAAAAAAAAAAAAAGCTTCCATCAGGTGGAGTTGAACTGACAACCCCTCGAAAACGGCTTAAGCGTTCAACCCACTACACCACCCTCAAGGTGCAGATATTGCGTTTTACTGCTGCTACTTAAGTCTTCCTAGCACATTTAGACTTCGAGTGTTTTTTTTTTTATTTTCGTTAATTTCAAATTTTCACGAGCATCCCTAGGACTACTTATACGCCCCTTTTTAAGTATACGTGATCGCGGCTCGATCACGTGCACTTTCCAACCTCTACATCCGGCTTTCGCGCGTGGCGGCGCTTTTCTATTTGGCTGTATCGTCCTACACACGAATTGACATTTACACGTTTGGTCGCATCAACGTACCGAAATTGTATCGGTCGGACCACCCCGTGCAGTTCATTAGGACTTTCAAACTATACCTGATTGTGACGATTAGTCGAGATGCCTTTATCGCCATTGTTTGTCGTAACAAAGTTCGATTAACTGATGCCTTGGGTTAATCCGACATTTCACCGACACACCCCTCTCACACCCTGTAGATATGGGTGTAAAGAAAGAGACGAACACTGTTTTAACACAATTTACGAACGATATGTACCTGTAGGGTGTGTGAACGGTGTAGGATGGGTGAGAATCGTCCGTACACCCTTGTTACATTCATCAATATTTGAAAATCGTGTAAAAATGGTGTAAGATGGGTGTGTTTTCTAACTCACTGTTTACACAATTATGGGTGTTAAAATTTTTACTGTGCAGATCTAGCTCATGCCGAAACGCTCACGACGAATGTAGTTGCCTGGTTTAATCTTTTGGAAAGCTGCGAGGCCACATATTTGCTAAACAGGGCTCTTTTGAAGTATGTAGTTAAAAGAAACGCAATTGGCGACAGCGGGAGATGTTCTATGATTAAACAATTCTACAAGGTCTCCTGTTTTCCATCCACCTTGATATGGTGGGCTGTCTTGTGCGCACTTCTAGATAGTACTTTGAAGTTTATATTTTACTTATTATTTTCCTTTTGGTTCAGCACTCTGCTTTCTCAAAGTTAAACAAGCTCGAACGGACTCTTGTGCCTATCAAACGCCATAAACAACGTGCTTCTCCGAGAGATTCTAAAAGCACCACGATTCTATGAGAGAGAAACAAACAAATGTTTATCGAGCGTTTAGCGAGCATGATTTCAGTTTGTTGTTGTGTGGCGATGCTGTGGACGCTGTAAATGAGAAATTTGCCAAGTGGAATATGACCGCTAGCCTGGGGTTTTTAACGTGCACCACGCAGTGGTAATAGACGGACGCGCCCCGGTACAATGTCCATCCAGATCGAAACGGACAGGGGTGGGGATTGAACCCTTGAATCCATAGGCTCTGCGGTGCGACCATTCGATCCTTTATTTATGAAACAAAACAGGCAAGATGTTGGGCCGACTTGGTAGAACCAGGAAGACCAGAAAAGGAGGACAACACGGTGAAACGGCGGTCCCCCCAAAAATATAACAATGCCCCAAAAACATCCCTGGGCTACATAACAACCCTAGGCACGTATGTAACGAAACATAATCGCACACGCGCGTCAGCATCCGCTCATACACCCGTTTACACACTGATCTATATGTTTATTGTTTAAAGGGAAGCTGAAACACTTCTTGAAAAAAACGAGTTAGAGGTGAATTCTGGCGTATTTTTATCCCGTGAATCTGAATATCACTTTTGTTTTCCCCGAAGATGCAACTAAAAGCGAGAAAAAGCGAAAAAACGTTCGACCAGTCGTGACGTCATACTAGGATCTTCGGGCCTCCAAGCGCGTGTCGCTCGTGTGTTCAGCGCGTGCAACGGCAAGCTTGCCAGGTATATTTCCCCGCACTGACACCAGTCGTGACGTCTCTTTCTGACCTTTCTGAAAATAGCAAGAGTGCGCGAGCATAGCTTTGACAGGCGCTGAAGATGCGCGAGAGCAGATATTCCGAACGCTCCTAGTGTGACGTCGCGCCCCGGGAAGGAGGGGCTTCGGCGGTACTTTAAAAATTAATTTCTGAAGCCTCCGTGCACCAAATTGAAAAATAATATTGATATTCCTGATCCTGGAGGTAGAATGAAGGCCATTGAAATGTTTTTTCTCAAATAGAGAACCGCTTCAGTTTCCCTTTAATATATCTGTGTAGCAAAAGCATTAATTGCCTATTGCTTGGATAAAGGAGTGTCCCCCGCTCCAATGATCTTCCTGCCGCAGGTAATAATTAAGTTAATAAATACTGAAATATAAACCCGTCAAGGCAGGCTGTACCAACTCATTTATTAAAACATCCTTGCCCATCTCCCCCCCCCCCAAAAAAAAAGAAAAAGAAAAAAGAAGAAGAAAAAAAAAGAAAAAAAAGAAAAGCGGATAGGAAAAAAAAAAAAGGTTTCCCCGAGAAAACAAAAAAAAAAAATACATGCGCCGAACAGCGTCGAACTTGCGCCGAACCCATAGCGGCGCCATCTATCGACAGCCCGTGATATCGCGAGGAGAAACTAACTCTCGTTACAGTTACTCTCGAGGTCGAGGGAGGGTTAAGGGAGAGTATCATCGAAAGAAGCGGTCGGGAAAGAGTAACTTCCATGCAGATAGAGTTAAAGGAGAGTAAGTTAGGGCACGTACTCTCCCTTGACACCTTTTTTTTTTAGAGTGTAGCCTTCATTGGCGTTCGCGCCACACGAGCCCTCGTGCAGCCGCCGAGGTGTCTTCGGAAGCAAATAGCTCGCGCTTTTAGCACGCGACCAACAATAGCCCATGCTAAGGTTAGACGAAGTATTGAAGCGCGAGCCGAATCCGCTGCGTTTTCCTACCTCGCACCGGCGGTAGTGCATCGGACACAAGGCAAAACGATGCTAAAAGTGCTCTGTTTCAGGCTGGGCTTTCTCTTATCACTGGAGCCTGTTAGAGAGGGTCTTCTGGCTTACGGCGCCTTCGCTCAGGCTAAACTTTGTCTCACCTCAGCATGGACTATTGTTAGCCATGCATGCTAAAGGCGCGAGCCGTTTCCTTTGAATCACTCCTCGGTGGCTGCGCGAACGCTCGGGCAGAGAGTACTCCAGTCGAGTTTGTCAAGGCTAGCCGCTCGCGCTTGCACAACCTTTTCAGTAGTACTTCGCAGTCTCACGCTAACATGGACTAACCACGGAGGCTGCGCTAGCGTGAGATGGCAGCCCTGACTGCGTAGATTTGCATCCTCGCAGCACGAGTGCTCGCGCAGCTGCCGAGGCGTCACCCAAAGCGATTACCCCGGGCTTTTATTGCGCGTGGTTGCTAAAAAGATACAATTATAGCTTTGGCCGTGATACAGTGGAATATGCACGTCAGCTATTTATTTGTCTGTTTGTAAACAAGCTTACTATGGTGGGTGACAGCTCAAGAGTGCAGTGGAAGCTCCGCCTTCAGCGCGCGCTCCAATTGCTTTCCGCCGCGCTTTGACTGCGCGTGCACACCTGTGCTATCAAGGCCACAAAGCTTGTGCTGGAAGCGGAGCTCCCACTGCACTCTTGAGCTGTCACAGACTATAGAGTCCACTATTGGCGAACCCCTGCGCGATTCCGGATTCGAACTTATTTCCGTTTTGTTCCACGTCATTTTGCTTCCTGTACAGCTCGCAAGTACAAGGTCGTTTGATAAGTTTGGTAAATTTATACGATAAACAATTCAATGGATGACGCCATGGCTGGCAAGTGTCATTCTTCAAACTAACCCAGGCTAGCTTCCAGACGGGAGCGAAGCGCTGTTCATGTTTGACAGACGGCTGAAGCAAACACTGTAGCGCTTGCCGCAACACTGGGAAAAATAAAATCCAGCCCTGTGCAATGATCAAGCGCGTTTGTTTTAAAAATGTTAACGTCCACGCATCAAAACCGAGTTGCATTAGGTTCATGCACAGTAAATATTTTAACACCCAAAATCGTGTTAAAAGGGTGTTTGTTTTAACCAACACCCTTCCTACACCCTTTTTACACGATTTTGAGTATTGGTGTCTGTAACAGGGGTGTACGAGAAGGCTTACACCCAACATACACCCCTCTTACACCCCTATCACACCCACAATTTGAAATATGCTCAGGAAATCGTGTTAGAAGGGTGTAGGCACTCGTCGCAACACCCCCCGTCCATAACGTGTAGAAAGGGTGTGATGGACTTATATGATTTCAAGGAGTCGGAGTTAATCACGTCGAAGGAACCCTTGTCTACGAGGCGAACCGGTAAGGACATCGTGATATCGACTGATCGTCATCGCGGTATAGCAGCATGTGCCCCAAATCGAGAAGAGAGCTATGAAATGAGTCGGAAAAAAAATGTCGCCTGCATTAGCAAGCTCGAATTTTTATCTGATATGTGCTTTAAGCGGTGGATTTAATACTTTGTGCGATACCAAGACGTAGCTCAAATTGCTTGGAATTATGTAGCGATGCATCGGTCCGGCGTCCCGTCAAAACTTCAGGACATCAACCAGAACGTGCAAGAATGCGCGTCACATTAATCTTACACAAATCAGCTTTCCCCTTTGTTCGGTCAATATCATTGTCATCGACGCCGTTTTTCTTCACCCCAGAGGAGAGGCCATTTATTCCTACCGGTTTTCGCCCGAAAACCCGGCGCAAATGACGATGAGCAGTGCTCTATGCTTCCGTCCCCGGTAAAGTGGTTAACGGACGTCCACATACTTTTCACTCACACGGTGTGAGACGGGCGTAATGTTGATACTGTCGATTACACCCATGATTTTATAACCGTTCATGTTTATTGCTTTGATGAAACGGTTGCTGATGTACGGCGTTACCAACATCGAATATAATTAATCGCCAGACGGAGTCGCGTATGATTAGGAAGTGCTAGAGAATGTTTTTTGCACCTCCGATCGAACTCTTCGTCCGAGAGGAGCCGAAAATTACGTGTCGCGCGTGCATCAGTTTTATCAGTTCAACTTTGATTTAAAAAATCACCTCCGCTCGCAAAAGGTGACCGAAGACGTGTAAATATACAGCCCAGGCAACACACCGTATGTCGCCGATATTGGATCTATTCGAAAAGATTGTGCCCACACCATTTTGGTTTAGCCAATATTTAACGAATGGGATGAGTTGCGCCAACGATATCCTGACATAACGTACGCGACGCCGTTTTTAGTTGAGTGCTGCGTGAATCGGCTATGCCGGAGAGGTATTTCTATTTCTTTGCCGCCTAAAATACGACGTTAAAAATAAAAAGATTAGCCAAAACGGAATCTGCTTGCTTTTAGCCCGAGAAGTTTTTCTCGGGAAAAGATCGAGCGAATTCCGCTTTGCTTAATCTTTTTATTCATTTTCTTTTTAACTGCGCTGAACCTTGGAACAAACAGTGGCGCCTTTTTTTGGGTAGCACAAACTCACCTGACAGAACCAATAAATACACTTCCAAACACACGAAGAAAAAGGAGGGAGGAAGTGGCCGAGTGGGCTAACGCGTCTCAGCTCGGAGCGTGAAGCGAAAGCTTGCGCTTGGAACCTCCTGGGCTCGATCCCCGCCGCCCCCGCCCGTTTCGATCTGGATGAGTTTCGTACCGGCACGCGTTCGTGTGATCACTACTGCGTGATGCACGTTAAAGATCCCAGGTTAGCGGTTGTACCGCACTGGCTAAATTTCTCATCTACAGCTAAGAGACCGATTACCCGTTGAGGCTCATCTCCATCAAGGCTGTATAAACATAAAGAGCAAGCCAATTTTTTTACGAAGAAAAAAGGAAACAGAAAGAAGGAATTCAAACGCATAAACAAGACGACGATCAACGAGTTCTACCCAGAAAGCATAAGCCACTCCCCGGCTCCACACTTTTCGAAAGGGAACCGCTATTCGAACAACAACTTCAAAGTCCCACATACAAGGCTGTGCAGCCCAGGAAGCAGCAGAGGGAGATTAGCAGCTTTGTCCACCCCCTTTGACCACTTCTTCTGATAAGCCTCCCCACTTTCTTTTGTGTCCGTGTGGCTGTGAGCGAGTGCGAAGGCCGCTTCTAGCGAATCAGAGGTGTGGAGCGAAACACGTGACCGCTCTCCATAGGACAAAAACGCTTAGACGAACATTTGCCACGCGACTCGCTCTGACGCGCTGATGGGGTCATAGCCTTCGCCGTTTGCCAGTTTATGGTGAGTTGTAGGGATCACGTGAATCCGGTTTCCAAAAAGCGTCCGTCAGTGTTCTCTTCCTCGTGCAAGAAGGTCCTGACAAGTTCCATTTCGCGACCGTGGTTTTTCGTCGTGAACGGCCGGAATACATCTATGCTAACTTTTTCATCTATTGGCCATTTATTTCGTCGGAGTCTATGGAACTATTGTGCTGTGTTTGTTGGGCGAGTTTCGACAAAGAGCGGCTCATCGGTGGACGCGAGACTTCCGTTGAATGTGATCGACCGCCTTCATCCTCGACATTGTGTTTTCGGTGTTTCGTGCTGCCCGAATCGGATTGTGCATCTATCACGACAGAGAGCTGCTCATCGGTGACCGCGAGGCTTCCGTTGAATGTGAGCAACCGCCTTGATCCCCGGCATTGTGTTTGCGAAATGTTCTGTGCTGCCCGAATCGGATTATGCATCTATCACGGATTACATGAGATCGCTCTCTTATTTGTAAGTACTTTGCAAGCGTGCTTAAAAACATAAACTGCGGCTCGCGTCCCAAGTAACTTCCGGTCGTTCCGTCTTTCCAAGCCTGTCGAGTTTTGCTTACGTCACCAGTGCTAGAAAGAATAAATGTCGCAAGCAGGGTTCTCCCCAGGAATTTCTGAGAGGTGGACATTACCGAGGGGGGGGGGGGGGTAGAAAGTAACACCCCTTTTTAGGGTGTTAGACATTAATCACACCCATGACTAAGGGTGTTAGAAAAATCACACCTTTATTCTAGGGTGTGAGAATATCACGCCCCTTTTTTAGGGTGTCCGAAAATCACACCCCTTTTTTAAGGTGCTAAGTCTTACACCCATTTCCTAGGGTGTTCTGTTACACGAATACGGGTGCTCCCCATAGGACAAGCCATTTACACCAATAAGGGTGTTAAAATTTTAAGTGTGTGGGGACCCTTATTCAACATTGAAGGCTGTTTAGCTCTGGGTTCATTGGATTAAACGTGGCAGAACGTTCCCTGAAGATGAAGCGCGCTCCGGACGCCGAGTTGAGGCCACCACGACGGATATTGTTGAATAAATTCATAATATATTAATTGGAGGACAGTCGAGTGAATGTGCACAAGACTGCTGAGACCATAGGCATTTCAAAATAACGGGAGCACAAAACCCTCTACGAAAAGCTATGTGCGCGATGGGTACCAGCACCACCTCCTAGATAACACGGCCGTAATGCTGATAATTTTTCGCCACAGAAGAAGGCCGATCGGGGGCCGTGATTGGACGCGAGGGCTGCGTCAGCATCTCGTTTCTAATCAGAGAGAAGGACGCAGCGCTCGTATCCAATCACCGCCCGCAATCGGCCTTCTTCTGTGACGAAAAATTATCAGCACTACGGCTTTGTGATCTAGGAGGTGTTGGTACCAGACTGTTCATTCACCAAGACAACGCGCTCTCCCACGAATTGACCGTGACAATGGAAAAATTGGAAGAATTGGGCTTCCAGTTGATTCTTCATCCACCCCATTCTTCTGATATGGCGTTGTGTGTTTTATCAGTGTTCCCGAACTTGAGAAATCGGACTCTGTCGGAAAAAGTTCTCATCAAATGAGAATGTCTTTACTCCCGTCAGTTCATATTTTCTAGCCTTTAAGAAAACCTCTTTTTCTGAGAGGAAGAAAATTTAGAAACTCGCTGGACCAAGTCGATAGTCCTCACTGGGGACTATGTTGAAAAACGACATAAATTTTTTCTTCTAACAAAGCGTTTAACCAGCTTTTTTTACCAAACTCATCAAACGACCCATGTATGCACGTTCATATATAGGTATAACTTGGAACACAAAGCACGCTTTGCATTAGAGATGGACAAATAAGCGCTTTACCAGAAGTCTACTGGGGCATGAACAACCCTGGCGCCCTTGTAATATCAACTCACGCCGATCGCGATGTGGTACAGATAGAGACGGTACCTACGAATGGTTGGACCACACCGAGAAGGTCAGCAGGAGAAGCTCCGTCTCCACCTCGCGCTCCTCATTCTTCGTAAGTTGAAGCGTTACCAAACTTGAGAGCTCGAGCCGGAGTAGGAGCTTCCCCTGCTGACCATATATTGTAACAAACTGCATAATATGCAAGTTTTTGAAAGTCGTGTTTCCAGGTTCAGCAAAAACTCTGCAAGCAGCCTTGAAATTGTGGTAACCCACATGATTTTAAGCCCGTGTCGAAATTTGACTAAGTTGTTTGATAGTCACAGAAACATCTGTAAGCTCTGCAGTTGGTAATATTGTGCAAGGGAGAGAAAGAGAGATACTATATGGTGCAAATAAATAAATAATCATATGCTCGTTCGCCCATATATTTTATACCTTCAGCGAAGGCGAGGGACCCGCAACATTTCCTGTTTGAGTCCTGGTTTTCTGAGAGCCCCTAACCGAGTGTGCTAGCACCTGGTAGCTCGGGGCATGTGGAGAGCAGAAAGATCAGGCTACAAAAACCCGGAAATCCTGGGTTCGTCCCTACCAATTAGGATGAGCATCGTACCGGCACGTGTTTGAGTTGCACAGGCTGAATTTCTCAGGTACAGCGTGAGCCAGTATCACCACCTCTCAAACGGCACACACATAACATTTTTATACCCTTATTTGTGTAAATGGCCTGTCCTATAGGGAGCACCCTTATTTGTGTAAGAAAACACCCCAGAAAAAGGGTGTAATGTCTCACACCCTCGAATAAGTGTGTTTGGACAAGTACGCGAGTAGCGAAAGCGGCCGATTAAATGCGCGGTTGCGGTCGTCAGTGACAGCATACGACGCATTAGCGTGTGGGCTTCATGTTCTTATCATACAAAAACGAACTAATGAAAAAAAAAAAAAGCTTCCATCAGGTGGAGTTGAACTGACAACCCCTCGAAAACGGCTTAAGCGTTCAACCCACTACACCACCCTCAAGGTGCAGATATTGCGTTTTACTGCTGCTACTTAAGTCTTCCTAGCACATTTAGACTTCGAGTGTTTTTTTTTTTTATTTTCGTTAATTTCAAATTTTCACGAGCATCCCTAGGACTACTTATACGCCCCTTTTTAAGTATACGTGATCGCGGCTCGATCACGTGCACTTTCCAACCTCTACATCCGGCTTTCGCGCGTGGCGGCGCTTTTCTATTTGGCTGTATCGTCCTACACACGAATTGACATTTACACGTTTGGTCGCATCAACGTACCGAAATTGTATCGGTCGGACCACCCCGTGCAGTTCATTATGACTTTCAAACTATACCTGATTGTGACGATTAGTCGAGATGCCTTTATCGCCATTGTTTGTCGTAACAAAGTTCGATTAACTGATGCCTTGGGTTAATCCGACATTTCACCGACACACCCCTCTCACACCCTGTAGATATGGGTGTAAAGAAAGAGACGAACACTGTTTTAACACAATTTACGAACGATATGTACCTGTAGGGTGTGTGAACGGTGTAGGATGGGTGAGAATCGTCCGTACACCCTTGTTACATTCATCAATATTTGAAAATCGTGTAAAAATGGTGTAAGATGGGTGTGTTTTCTAACTCACTGTTTACACAATTATGGGTGTTAAAATTTTTACTGTGCAGATCTAGCTCATGCCGAAACGCTCACGACGAATGTAGTTGCCTGGTTTAATCTTTTGGAAAGCTGCGAGGCCACATATTTGCTAAACAGGGCTCTTTTGAAGTATGTAGTTAAAAGAAACGCAATTGGCGACAGCGGGAGATGTTCTATGATTAAACAATTCTACAAGGTCTCCTGTTTTCCATCCACCTTGATATGGTGGGCTGTCTTGTGCGCACTTCTAGATAGTACTTTGAAATTTATATTTTACTTATTATTTTCCTTTTGGTTCAGCACTCTGCTTTCTCAAAGTTAAACAAGCTCGAACGGACTCTTGTGCCTATCAAACGCCATAAACAACGTGCTTCTCCGAGAGATTCTAAAAGCACCACGATTCTATGAGAGAGAAACAAACAAATGTTTATCGAGCGTTTAGCGAGCATGATTTCAGTTTGTTGTTGTGTGGCGATGCTGTGGACGCTGTAAATGAGAAATTTGCCAAGTGGAATATGACCGCTAGCCTGGGGTTTTTAACGTGCACCACGCAGTGGTAATAGACGGACGCGCCCCGGTACAATGTCCATCCAGATCGAAACGGACAGGGGTGGGGATTGAACCCTTGAATCCATAGGCTCTGCGGTGCGACCATTCGATCCTTTATTTATGAAACAAAACAGGCAAGATGTTGGGCCGACTTGGTAGAACCAGGAAGACCAGAAAAGGAGGACAACACGGTGAAACGGCGGTCCCAGACAGGGTGGTTCCCGAGGACAGCGCCTGCGCGCCTTCAGATCATTTTATGCTTATGTCCACTTGAATCCTAAATACTTTAACATAAAATGTGCTGGACCCGAGCTTTTCTTGCAAACATTCGGTAAGGAAAGTATATACGTCATGCAGGAGTCCGAAAAAATAAAGAGTACTGGAGAAAGCGTAGACGCTCGGACACTCGGTTTGGATACTGCGTGCCTCCGATTGTGCTTCCGACATTAAAAATACTCAGCTATTTTTGCTTATTGCACTTAGCTAAAATTGCATGCGGGATTGCGAGCTTGAAATCTCGCCTTCTGCCAGCGGGCAGGGGGCACGATCACGCTCATATCATAAGTGAAAGTGTAGGAGGCCAGGACAAGGATTACGCTCACATGCTTCGGAGAAAACCAACAGACGCAATATGCTGGTGTGAAACAGCTGTGCTACCGCAAGAGACGCGACGTATGCCTTCCACTTACGCTCACGCGTTACTTTCGGCTGGGTTTTGTTTCCTTTGCTCGAAGGCGTTGTCTCCAACAAGCTAACGAAAGGTGCCCCAAATCATGCAGTCTGTCTTACCGCTATCTTTGCAATGGTAGTGCGTGAAACAGCATAATGATAAGAAGTGCGACTCCACCTTAAGGACTCACGAAAGTCACGTGTCTGGGAGAGTTGAAAGAAGCATTTGCTTTATTCAACAAACAGATGCAAGAAGGGGTTTAGAGGCTTCACAAATTCATCACGGAAACCGGCGCATGCTCCTCCTGCTCCCCCGCCGAGCCCTAGTAATTGTTGCATGCTGTCTCAGTCCTTAACCGGTCTTCTTCTAATTGCTGAGGGCAGACGTGTTTTCTTAGCGCTCCGCCGAAAGCGATTTCTGTATCCTGTTTGGGGGGTGCTAGCCCCCCGGACACAACTCCAATCAACGAGGACAATGCCATGGACCACCAAGGGAACCCCCGACCAGCGATTTTGAACCCCAAGGGGTCAATTTCGGCGAATTTGGAAATTAAGAACATGGATACCGTGGTAAGCCTAACCTCTGGCACCGGCGGTCCTCAGACTTCAACAGATGTGACGCAGCTGCCCACGCCAAGGGACCTCCCGTCCAGCTGCCCACACCAAGGGACCCCCCGTCCAGCGATTTTGAACCCCACGGGGTCAATTTCGGCGAATGTGGAAATTGAGAACATGGATACCGTGGTAAGCCTAACCTCTGGCACCGGCGGTCCTCAGACCTCAACAGATCTGACGCAGCTGCCCACGCCCAACGTCACGACCATCGATATCCAACTTGACACCGGACTTCTCATGCATTTGGGAATTGCCAAGGAAGACATCGGAAAGTTGATAACTGGACTTCTAGTCAATTACGCTCAAGGGACATTGAACCTAACCAGAAGCTCAAGTCCGCAGGGCGCCGCGAATGAGCAGGTGAGCTCTTGTTTTTTACACGAGTTTCCGACGCTGGAAGAATCTCAAAATTTGGAAAAGCCCTTTGCTAAGGGAAGCAAAGTTCAGCCTGACGGCACTGGTACTGTCATGATGGGAGGGAATGCCGGAGACGACATCGAGTACCTAGTCGCGAATAAGCGCAGGAGGAAACGTCCGAAGTGGACCAATGTAGAATCGGACGACATAACAGCTGCGGAAAACACGCAGGAAACTCAGGCGTCCGTGCAAACCGTCGTTCTCAAGCCCATCTCCAAAGAGAACGTTAAGAACTTTACAGCGAGGGAAATTAGGCGAGCCGTAGCAGAGGCGGGAATCGCAGAATCCGAAGACTACAAGATTCAAATTCAGCCCAGAGCTAATACTATCGCGCTCACCACCAGGGACGAAAAGATAACAGAAAAACTACTCCAGGTGACGGAAGTGAAGAAGGACAAAAATTCATACGCCCTGAAACCCTACAAGGCAGTGGGACACAATCAAGTGCGCGGGGTTATCTACCTGCACGGAGACAACAGCGCTGAAACCCCAGAAACACTCATTCCAGATCTGGTATGTCGAACCGCGAAGATCGTCTTCGCAAGACTTATGGGCAAAACTAGCAACGCGGTCGTCATCACGTTCGAGGGCACTAGGCTACCAAAGAACGTAATGTTCAGCAGAGAGATCTTCACTGTGAGGCCGTACCGTCCCCGGCCCGTCGTATGTTACAATTGCCATGGAATCGGTCACAAGAGCGATGTATGCCCCATCAAAGAAAGCAGATGCGGCCATTGCGGCTACACACACGAGGAAGATATGGAACAATGCAACAGGGAACCCAAGTGCCGAAACTGCGAGGGGCATCATGTCGCCACTAGTAATGCTTGCCCGAAAAGGAAGATACCCGAGAAAACGAAACTCCGAAAGCAGCCACCAAAACACCAACCAAGAGAAAGCTATGCCGCGGCAGCCACGGACAATCGAAGACCACCTGCAGAACAGCCCAGGGTCGAAGCCAAGCAAGGATCAACGCAAGGAATGATTCAGGAAGAGCAGGGCAAGTGTCTGGCCTGGATGCCCGAATGGGCCCAACCGAGGGCAACTCTGGTGCCGGCAACGCGGCCGCTCAGATCACCCTTCGACGCAGAAACTGAGCACAACAAACTTCGAGAGGAAATGTCACTTGGCTTCAAGATGATCTTCCAGACACTAGGCGAAATCAAGAAAGAGATAGCAGAGCTGAGACATGCACGACGTTAGAAGAATGACGACCGGACGAACAAAGACAGATGTGACCCGCATCGTACAATGGAACTGCAGCACGTTTACGGCAAAGGAGTGCGGAACTTAAACTGCGCTTCGAACGACAAGCGCCACCAGAATTTCTATTACTTCAAGAAACGAGAAGCCCGAACATGACCCTACCCTGCTATAACTTTTACTTAACGCCTATCATCGAGACCGTCCCAAGCCCCTGGAAGAGGAACCCGGTGACTCGGAAAGGATGGGCGGCTATCGGAGTTCTTCGGCATCTACCACAGGCGCAGCTTGACACCTCCGTGCTATGTTCTAGCGACAGGGAGGTCGTCGCAGCGAGAGTCAGACATGGCGGGCTCAAGATGGTACTCGCTTCTGTATACATCAGACCCAGAGCCAAACCAGAGGACGGAGAGACAGCAAGCTGGATCCGCGGCCTAGTTGAATTAGCCGACGGAGACCCACTGATTGTGGCCGGGGACTTCAATGCCCCACACAAAAAATGGGGGTACGCAACAAATACGAAAAAGGGCAGGGAACTGCTGGAAGCTATGAGAAGGGAAGGCCTGGAGCTTCAAAATGAAACTGGAGTGAAGACGAGGCTTGCTAAGCAGCAGAGACAGAAGGATACCACACCGGATCTCACGTGGACCATGGGGAACCTGACCCTCGAGTGGAAGCCATGGAGGGACACGTTGGGCAGCGACCACTACCCCATCGAGTTGAAGGTACCACACTGCGCAGGGAGGAAAGGCCGAGAGATGAGACCTATCATCAAGTGGGATCGCTTCAGAGAGATTGTGACCCAAAATATTGGCAACGACAGGGACATCGAGGTCTGCATAAAAGAGGCGCTCACGGGGTCGAAGACGCAAATCTCGGTGAAACGCGGGAGACCCATGCCAGACACACATCTGTTAAATCTCTGGGCTAGCCGGCTCCAAGCCTTCAGAAATACAAAAAAGTTAGAACGACACCGCAAAAAATTAAACTCAATATAGCCACAGCCAAAGCCACCAGGTATTCCAAGGAGCTCGGCAGGACGAGATGGAGGGCGCACTGCAGATCCTTCAATGAGAAGACCGGCCTAGGGAAAACCTGGAGGACCTACAGAGGCATGGACGGTAAAAGGCGAAAGGCAAGGAATGCGGCACGAAACTTAGCCCTCCGACTAAACATAACCGAAGAAGAAATGGCAGTCAGGGCAGGCGAACTTTTCTTTCCACAAGTTAGCGCAGCACCGCCGAGGACTAGCAAAACATCCGAAAGTACCCACATTCTTGAGGCAGCAGAATAACCTGGGATGGAGGACCAGCTTAACATGGGAGAACTGTTGGAAGCCTTATACACGGCCAACGCAGGCAGCGCACCGGGTCCCGACGGCATTACGTACCAAGCCCTAAGGAATCTTCCCGAAGAAGCCAAAGAAAAACTTCTGAATAGGTATAACGAAGTTTGGAACTCCGGAGTGCTGCCGAGACAATGGAAACTCTCGTGGGTAACGCCCATCCCCAAACCAGGCAAGCTCCAAGACAGGATAGAGAATCTAAGACCTGTCTCACTTACATCGAACATTTGGAAAACAATGGAAAAAATTGTTCTCCGAAGACTGCAGTGGTACTTGGAAACTCACAACAAGCTTGATCCCAGACAAACGGGTTTCAGGGAGGCGATGGGAACCCAGGACAGCCTCAAGCTCCTCTACGAGGACGTCATGGCCAACAAAAATCAGCAAGACCCACGCCTCGTCGTCGCCCTGGACATTAAGAAGGCCTTCGATGCCGTCCCACACTGGGCAGTCATAAAAGGAGCTAGGAGGTGCGGAATCCAAGGAAAATGCCTGGCCTTCATACAAGACTTTCTGCGGGGCAGAAGGTTCCAAGTGAAGATTGGTAACACTAAAGGACCCGACACCCCGAACTGCAGGGGTGTACCCCAAGGAGCAGTGATCTCACCGACACTCTTCAATATGGTGATGGCAGAGTTGCCTACCAGGCTTCGGAATATCGATGGTCTGGGCTTCACCATATATGCAGACGATGTCACGCTCTGGACACGCGGAGGCTCCTTGGGAGACCAAGAACAGACGATGCAAGAAGGTATAGATGAGGTCGCTCGATATCTCTCTGAAGTTGGGATGGAGCCATCACCGGATAAAACACAGTACATGGTTGTGGCCAGACCAAGGGACCATAGGAAAGGAATAGCCGACCTGATACGACTAGAGATCAATGGACAGGAAATAAGTAGACGCCCACACATCAAGATACTGGGAGTCACCTTCGAGGAGACGGCGCGCACCACGAGGTGGATACCCGAGCTACAGAAGTGGTGGGCACAAGGTCTTAAGCTCATCCGAAAGATCACGAGTAAGTCCTGGGGCGCTGACGAGAAAACCCTCAGGATCTTAACGGAGGCAGTAGTCACACCCAAAGCATTGTACAGCTGCAACTGGCTCAATCTGACCAGACAACACTGGAAGCAACTTGAAAGGTTGAACTACCAATTGATAAGGGCAGTCACAGGCCTTCCAAAATACACAGCTATAGAAGACCTGAGGAAAGAAGCCCAGATGAACACTATCGAAGAGCGTGCCGAGGTTCAGAACATTGCCCAATTTCAACGGCTCGAGAGAACAGAGCACGGACGGAAGCTCCTAGCAATTCTAGCATACGACATGCGAGACAGGCCCCCGCTAGAGGAACCGCAGCCTCCACGGCAAGATAACACCATCACCGACCACAAACCCATGCCGAAGACTCTCAACCAAGGGAAGCGGGCTCGAGTGGCCAGACTACACGCAAGCTGGTGCGAAACGCACGCGACAGAAGATGAGTTACGGTACACGGACGCCGCCAAGACAGAAAACGCCACGACTACGTCGTGGTACGATCCACGAAGAAATGAAGAGAGCACCGAAATACTTTCCGAAGGGACTTCTATCAGAGAGGCAGAACTGAGGGCTATCTTGGCGGCGGTGAAAGACGTGCTCAAGAAACAGACCCAGCCAGGCAAGGCACGAATTTTTACGGACTCACAAGAATCAATACGTGCGTGCCGATGCAGCAGAACAAAGAGTCGCACGGTAAAGCAAATAAAGAAAGTGGCAGTGGAGCTCCGCACGAGGGGCACCATACTTACAATCGAGTGGCTACCCGGACACAGTGGCATACCCGGGAACGAGAGGGCACACCGAGCCGCAGCGGAGACAGCCTGTAGCACTCGCTCCGCACCAGGCTCAACCTCTCGGGAGAAGATGAAGGCGGGAGCAATAGACCCGGAGGAACGGGCCGAACTCGCCAAACTGGAGAGAAAGGCCTACCTTCGCAGCCAGCTTCCGCCGACAGACAGCAATAGACTGGCAGGATACAGTCGGTGGGAAACCGTCAGGATTCGAAGAATAAGAACTAATACTGCACTTACACCATCCAAACTAGTATTTTTTGGACTGAAAGAAGATATGAACCCAACCTGCACGAGCTGCTCGGAAGGAGCCGAGGCAACATTGCAGCCTCTTCTCTGGACCTGTAAGGGCCTCGAGCATCATAGAAATGATGCTCTGGACAAGATCCAGGGCGTAGACAAGCCTACGACGCTCGAGGAGTGGATCAATCCAACGGGCACTCCTCAGCACAGGAAAGCCATCCTCGACTCCTTGATACAGTATATCAGGGAGTCGGGTGTACATAGCCTCATCTAAGACGTCACTACCATCATCATGAAACCTCCCTCACCCCCTCACCCTTCACAACCCTTCCCCTCCCGTCTCAGGAGCACAACTCCATAGCGGGTGAACCCCTCATCAAATAAAAACATGCCTCTCTCTCTCTCTCAGTCCTTAACCCAGTTTATTAACATAAAATATGTTTGTACGCCAGTTTCTACGAAAAACCGTCAGGTTAAGCCCTTACGTTTTACCGCTACATTTGTTACAACCTTATATAAAAAAAGAAAACAGCAGAAGCGATCGGGTGGGATTGAACTTGGGAACTAATGATCCGTAGCCCGATGCTATATACAGACCGAGCTATGGGGCGAACACGTTTCAAAGCATCGAAGTTCATTTTTGTGGGGCCCGATGCCTACAGCGCGCACTCACGGGGCAAATACGAAGGAGAAAGGAACAAAATATAATACCCGAGACCGAAGGAGCTGTATTGTACACTAGCTGTCTCACCAAAAATCGTGAAGTTTAGCGGGAAGCGGCACTAAGCGCTTCCCGCTAAAAAGCCATCCGTTCAATGGAAGCCTTGTGCCGATATTAGAGAGTTTTAGCAGATTGTTTTTATCCCCGATAACGATACCTCCTCTCCCCTCCGGCGGCCTTGGGCATGCATCGTACCGTTATCAGGGCGAAAAAGCGAACTGCTAAATCTCTCCATTAACTCTGTAGCACAACTGCCGCCCACCCCAGTTGCAAAATACTTATTATTCGCTCTAAGGTTGCTCCATATCTACTAACTTCGAGGGGCCGTGCGTTCTGAGCGTTGGATCGTACTATACTCTGTTCGCCCCTAAGCTGACAGTGCGGTGGAAGCTGCGTTTTGCCAGACCAATCAGTGGCCTGCCTCTTACCGCCTGAACTCGCTCCCGGCACGTGGTATGTGGAGATCAGGGTGGTCACGTGGTGCAAGGCCGACAGTTGACTAGTCCAACAAGCACACAGCTTCTACCGCACTGCCAACTTAGGGGTGAACACGAATCGAACACGACTCGACGGGCGGACGACGGCTGAGACATCCCTCCCAACCTAATCAATAAACCTCCCAACATTTCTATATTTTCCATCGTTTTCTCCCGACCCCTTCCCTATCGACAGTGTGCTCGCTGAGCGGGCAAGCAACTAAGTCAATTTTCTAAAAAAAAAGGGGGGGGAAATAAACGTCTCTCTCTCTTTCTCACTCAGCTAACAGCTGCTGTGCCGTCATACCTCGGCATATTAGATCTGCAACAACGAACAAGAGGTCCGTGGAAGGAAAGACCCTATCGTCTACATCTTCATTGTTCCTCGAACCTGCGACTTGTTTCGTGTTATACACCTTCCAAACGCTTATCTCTGGTGCGAAAAATTCCGAGCGACTGGACTGTAAACGCAGGTGCGGAGTACGATATTTCGTGGAGAAGAGCTACTGCGCATGATCAAAATGCACTCCACAGCCAAATAAAGATGGCAACTAACAGAAGATCGAAGGTCTACACCATGCACATTGGCCCCAATGTATATAGGGCCATTCAAATTAGAGCCTTCTGCGAGATACCATCTTTGTTTGCTGGGTTGTGGAACTCTTTCGTATGAGAAATAACCCTCTGCGAAATATCGGACACCGTCGTTAATGGGGAATTGTAGTAGACCGTTTCCGCAGCCCGCTAAGCACCCGGATAGCGGTCCGTAATCCGCCACAACACCTTGAACTATGCAGAGAAGGCTGCCGGCGCGCATGCGCACCTGCGGCGTTTTCTTCACGGATACCGTAGCGGATAAGGAAAACGGTCTACTACAATTCCCTAATATGTAGGTAGATGCCGGTCCGTCGACCGCTCCGTATTATACGCGTCATGACGCGGCGGGCGTGGCGGCTATCGAGCCTTATCGGCGCTTGGCGCCTCACCGAAATTAAGCGCTTGGATCGAACACTGTCTTCGCTTTTACTGCTCCGCTCTGCAGAGAGCGTGAAAGTGGATTTCTATTTTGCGACTTTTTGTCGGCGCTGTGCACACGTGATTGACGGCAAATAGTTTGCATTTCGCCCGTGGAAAAGCGCCGACGTTGCTCGGTATAGTTCATCAAAACTCAGATTCTTTCTTTATTATTCAGTGAACGCTAATAGCGATAAATATTTTTACAAAAAAAAAATATATTTCGAGCGTATCATGACAGAAGCCACTTCGACTTTTCAAAAATGAGCAAGGCCGAATGAGCCGAAAGAAATGCCGACCGCATTCAAGAAAAAAACAAATAGTTACTTTATCAAGTCACTACAGTGCCTCCTGATAACGTCCGAAAGGCTCCTACCCAATTCTCGCGCTTTCTTCAGGGAGCAGCAGGAGAGCTGAGCTGACTCACACGCTGAATCTCGGCGTAGCGCGCGATAAGGTGCGTAAGCCGCCACGGGCCGCAGCATCATGACGTTGATAGTACGGAGCAGTCGGCGGTCCGGCGTTCACATCTATATTGACGACGGGTGTACGTCGCATTCGCGTCCACAGCCCAGTGACTCGGCAGTTTTCGACTTTGTCAGAACAGTCGGAAAAGTGTACATCCTTCATTATGGATTATCACAGATCGATGGACACTTGTTTTGTTCCGTACGTTACCAGCAAAAAAGAAAAGGCATACACGAGAAGCGCATAAGCCAGGAGAAAAGCCCACGCGAGTGCACTTCGAAAAAAAAAACACAGCATACTAATGCTTGGGCGGTAAAATGACTGAAGTATCATCGGTCTAGGCAAGTTCTTGTAAGAAAACCTGAGACTGGGAGTTATTTCACGCGATAGCGTAAGGCTCTCGTTCAGCGGAAAAGCCGGCGTAGTAGTAGTCGGCGTCCGGCGTGACTTCGTAGGCCCCGTGACCCGTGTCGAGTTACCCGGGTCACGGCGTCCGGCGTGACTTCGTAGGCCCCGTGACCCGTGTCGAGTTACCCGGGTCACGGCGTCCGGCGTGACCTCATGGGCGGGCCCCTCCACTTCCCTGAACACTCGGGTCACGTGACCCGGGTGTTGAATGGGATCCCCTCCCCTTACCCCCCACACCTCCCATCCCCTCCTCCACTCCTCCTATATGACCCCCACTCTTTTCCCGTGCCCTCCACCCCTTGCCCTCCCTTAGTAGCAGTCGGCGGCGGCGTGACCCCGTGGGAGGGCCCCCTCCCCAGCTCCCCTCCCCTCATCCACCCCCTCCAAGCCCTCCATTCCCCCAACCCCCACCCCCTTTCCTTCCTTCCTCCGCCTCCCCTGCCCTTACGCCCTCCTCCACCCCTGCACTGACGACCCGGTCTTGCGCTATCGCGTCATACACTTAAGGCGGAGCCTAAGTGTCCCCCCCAATTTTTATTTGTCCTAGTCTCAGGTTTTCTTTCAATGATGTTTCCTAGCCAGCTCGCTCGCCTACTTTCCCTCCTTACAGTTCTTGTAGCTGGATGTACAGTCTCCCGCAATATGAAGGACCCATTCGACCAGGCAGTTTGAGGCTGTTTTGAAGGGTTCGGAAGGGTTCGGGCTGGCTCGCTTTTCTCCTTTTTTTTTTTCTTTTTTTTTTTACTTTTTTTCAGCAGCTTTAAAACACACTCAGATAGTCAACACCAACTAGCCCAACAACAAGTTTTTATACATTCAGATACTTCCGCGTGCGGTCCCATACGCTACAACACCGTATACGGTATATTTATCTCGAGTGAACGGAAGTTGAACATCACAGCAGAAGGAAAAAAAGATGGGTACTTTTATCTGAACTTTGAGCTCTACCCAGAGAGTTGAAAATTGGTCGTTCTACAACGGCACACTGAAGAGTGATTGTATCACTATTGTGTTTTTGTTGCGCCAGAAACAGATTGGAAACAGTTCACTACACAACGTTGCGATATTCACGTCTGTACTACACTGATACCACGTTGCTTAAGCAACATGTCGCGCGCTGCAGTTGCGCAACATTTAAATTATGTTGTCTAGCAAACGTTGTACCTTCAACCTTTTTCCGACTTTTAGCACACGGTTTCCTAGGCAGCATGGAATTCGAAACAGTAGCCTAACGCTGCGCCTTTATCGTGTCAATCAATGTTGCACCAGAAACAGATTGGAAACAGTTCACTAAACAACGTTGCGATGTTTGCGTCTGTACTGCAGTAATACCACGTTGCATAAGAAACATGTCGTGCGCTGCAGTTGCGCAACATTTAAATTTTGTCGCCTAGCAAACGTTGTACCTTAAACTTTTTTTTACCTTTAGTACACGGTTTCCTAGGCAACATGAAGTTCGAAACAGTAGCCTAACGCTGTGCCTTGTTGTGCCGATCAATGTCGCGTCAGAAACATATTGGAAGCAGTTCACTACACAACGTTGCGATTTTCGCGTCTGTACTACACTGATAGCACGTTGCTTAAGCAACATGTCGCGCGCTGCAGTTGCTCAACATTTAAATTATGCCACTTAGCAAACGTTGTACCTTCAGCCTTTTCCGACTTTTAATAAACAGTTCCCCAGGCAGCATGGCGTTCGAAACAGTAGCGTAACGCTGCGTGTTTGTCGTGCCAATCACTGTCAACCCCAAGAATCCGGGACATGCCGCCGCTCGCAACTTACGCCATCTCTCGGCAGTCACATCAGCGCCACAGCGTAACTCAATGGGCAAAAAAGTTTTATTTTTTTAATTCAGTTAAAACTCCACAAATTTAATTGCACTCGGGGGGCCATAATACTGATCTAATAGCCCGCTTATTTGAAGAATTTCAGTGCCTCACGACCATTACATTTCCTTCCCGAATCAACAAACCGAATCCCATAGACTCCCATTGAAAACGAGGCCATGACATTCAGCTCATAGGAAGAAAAGCTTGTCGCCACAGGAGCTTGAGGTCAAATGCGATCGCTTTATTAATCTTAGCTTTAATTGATTCCAGGAGAGCATTTTGAAATTCACGCTCAATTTTGAGTTATCTAGGTCTAAAGCTCTCTAATAACCGAGGGCTGGCAATAGCGTTAAAACATGTTTGGGTCAGCAGAGATCTCACGCCCAAAATATTTCGCAAATCTTTACTATTTTAAAGAATGAAAGATATATTTCTGATGATTGCACCATGGTAGCAAGTTCCTTCTTTTCGAGGGACAAATGAATTCATTTTAGCGCCATACATGTCGATAGCAATTATGAACCAATAAGAGATTTTGCGGTTCCTGTACCATGCCCAAATCCTAGTAAAGAAATCGACGACTTTACACAATTTCTGACTCACACACTTCTGGCAGCTCTTGGTGCGTCCTCTGTACTTTTCGGGTGGTTGGGGGGGGGGGGGGGGGTCCGTTGGCCGCCCACCAAGAAGAACCGCGCTCGCCCGTGATCGGCAAAAAGTTGGCTGTCATCTTGGACAATTGAACAACCTGTGAGGCTTAAATGCGATATCATTTCCCGCGTGGAGACCTGGCGGAGAGGAACACCCCCCCCCCCCCCCCCCCCCGCCCCGCGCGTTATGTTCCCATTACTCCACGGACCGTGTTCTTATGACCCCACGGATCATGGTCACATGACCTTTTGGCTTCCGTTGGCCCACTCTTTCACTGTGGTTACGTGGTTAATGTGGCGCAACGGACGATGGTCACGTGACCCCCGAAAATTATCGTCACGTCACCATGTCACCAACAATGGTGCAATATTTCTCATACGGGCGCTGTGCTTTTTATTCTTTGGTAGGAGCGCGCTTTACTTGTGCTACGGCACCATTTTTTTTCAAGGTATTTCTTTGCATCCTCGTTGTGAGCACGTGCTGTCGGCATCGGGTACTACAAAAGATATCATCACCCCGATTAAAGCGGAGATGAAGGCACCCTAGTTCGCAATTATAATCTCAAGGAAGCTTCTGGAGTGTTAAAAGGCAAAGCAGTAGGCAAAAAATGCGAGTTAGGCTACTTGTCGCCTTTTTGCCGACTAAATTATACAGCGCTTTTTTCATAAGGTCAAGAAATTAGAAGAAATTGCATGAGGAGGTAAAATTTCCACGTGGCATGTAGCTGGGCATGTCTACTATCATTCTCCGGCAAAAAAATTTTAATATTCATGAATATCATTTTCCTGCAATTTTTTATATCTCGCCCCTTCCACAAAAAAATCGCATCTGTCACTCTGGGAACTATGCCACATCATTTTTCCGCCCAGTTGCTCCTGGCTGAGGAAGCTACAAAACTTGATAAGGATATTTAATTTACATTCACGTATCTCGGTATGTCTAGTATCATATTCCAGGAGGGTATTTTGATAATAGTAATAATTATTTTTTTTTATCTGATCACTTGCACAAAAAAGCGCGTCTCATCGCTGTGGAGAGTATGTCAACGTTTTTCTTGGCAGTTCCGCCCGGCTCAGGAAGCCACAAACATCGCCTGAGAATATCGAATTTTCGTTTAGAATGTAGCTGGGTATGTCTAGTATCATATTCGAGGAGAGCATTTTGATATTTATACTATTTATTTTTCTGTATTTTCCTAAATTCCCGTCCCTGGCACCGAAAACCGCGTCTTTTCGCTCTGGAGACAGTGTCCCCACGTTTTTCTTGGCAGTTCTGCCCGGCTCAGGAAGCCTCAAACATCGCCTGAGAATATCGAATTTTCGTTTAGAATGTAGCTGGGTATGTCTAGTATCATATTCGAGGAGAGCATTTTGATATTTATACTAGCTATTTTTCTGTATTTTTCTAAATTCCCGTCCCTGGCACCGAAAACCGCGTCTTTTCGCTCTGGAGACTAAAGTCCCCACGTTTTTCTTGGCAGTTCCGCCCGGCTCAGGAAGCCTCAAACATCGCCTGAGAATATCGAATTTTCGTTTAGAATGTAGCTGGGTATGTCTAGTATCATATTCGAGGAGAGCATTTTGATATTTATACTAGCTATTTTTCTGTATTTTTCTAAATTCCCGTCCCTGGCACCGAAAACCGCGTCTTTTCGCTCTGGAGACTAAAGTCCCAACGTTTTTCTTGGCAGTTCCGCCCGGCTCAGGAAGCCACAAACATCGCCTGAGAATATCGAATTTTCGTTTAGCATGTAGCTGGGAATGTCTAGTATCATATTCGAGGAGAGCATTTTGATATTTATACTAATTATTTTTCTGTATTTTCCAAATTCCCGTCCCTGGCACCGAAAACCGCGTCTTTTCGCTCTGGAGACAGTGTCCCCACGTTTTTCTTGGCAGTTCCGCCCGGCTCAGGAAGCCACAAACATCGCCTGAGAATATCGAATTTTCGTTTAGAATGTAGCTGGGTATGTCTAGTATCATATTCGAGGAGAGCATTTTGATATTTATACTAATTATATTTCTGTATTTTCCAAATTCCCGTCCCTGGCACCGAAAACCGCGTCTTTTCGCTCTTGAGACAGTGTCCCCACGTTTTTCTTGGCAGTTCCGCCCGGCTCAGGAAGCCACAAACATCGCCTGAGAATATCGAATTTTCGTTTAGAATGTAGCTGGGTATGTCTAGTATCATATTCGAGGAGAGCATTTTGATATTTATACTAATTATAGTTCTGTATTTTCCAAATTCCCGTCCCTGGCACCGAAAACCGCGTCTTTTCGCTCTGGAGACAGTGTCCCCACGTTTTTCTTGGCAGTTCCGCCCGGCTCAGGAAGCCACAAACATCGCCTGAGAATATCGAATTTTCGTTTAGAATGTAGCTGGGTATGTCTAGTATCATATTCGAGGAGAGCATTTTGATATTTATACCAATTATTTTTCTGTATTTTTCTAAATTCCCGTCCCTGGCACCGAAAACCGCGTCTTTTCGCTCTGGAGACTAAAGTCCCAACGTTTTTCTTGGCAGTTCCGCCCGGCTCAGGAAGCCACAAACATCGCCTGAGAATATCGAATTTTCGTTTAGAATGTAGCTGGGTATGTCTAGTATCATATTCGAGGAGAGCATTTTGATATTTATACCAATTATTTTTCTGTATTTTTCTAAATTCCCGTCCCTGGCACCGAAAACCGCGTCTTTTCGCTCTGGAGACTAAAGTCCCAACGTTTTTCTTGGCAGTTCCGCCCGGCTCAGGAAGCCACAAACATCGCCTGAGAATATCGAATTTTCGTTTAGAATGTAGCTGGGTATGTCTAGTATCATATTCGAGGAGAGCATTTTGATATTTATACTAGCTATTTTTCTGTATTTTTCTAAATTCCCGTCCCTGGCACCGAAAACCGCGTCTTTTCGCTCTGGAGACTAAAGTCCCCACGTTTTTCTTGGCAGTTCCGCCCGGCTCAGGAAGCCTCAAACATCGCCTGAGAATATCGAATTTTCGTTTAGAATGTAGCTGGGTATGTCTAGTATCATATTCGAGGAGAGCATTTTGATATTTATACTAGCTATTTTTCTGTATTTTAATTCCCGTCCCTGGCACCGAAAACCGCGTCTTTTCGCTCTGGAGACTAAAGTCCCAACGTTTTTCTTGGCAGTTCCGCCCGGCTCAGGAAGCCACAAACATCGCCTGAGAATATCGAATTTTCGTTTAGAATGTAGCTGGGTATGTCTAGTATCATATTCGAGGAGAGCATTTTGATATTTATACTAGCTATTTTTCTGTATTTTTCTAAATTCCCGTCCCTGGCACCGAAAACCGCGTCTTTTCGCTCTGGAGACAAAGTCCCCACGTTTTTCTTGGCAGTTCCGCCCGGCTCAGGAAGCCTCAAACATCGCCTGAGAATATCGAATTTTCGTTTAGAATGTAGCTGGGTATGTCTAGTATCATATTCGAGGAGAGCATTTTGATATTTATACTAGCTATTTTTCTGTATTTTTCTAAATTCCCGTCCCTGGCACCGAAAACCGCGTCTTTTCGCTCTGGAGACTAAAGTCCCAACGTTTTTCTTGGCAGTTCCGCCCGGCTCAGGAAGCCACAAACATCGCCTGAGAATATCGAATTTTCGTTTAGCATGTAGCTGGGAATGTCTAGTATCATATTCGAGGAGAGCATTTTGATATTTATACTAATTATTTTTCTGTATTTTCCAAATTCCCGTCCCTGGCACCGAAAACCGCGTCTTTTCGCTCTGGAGACAGTGTCCCCACGTTTTTCTTGGCAGTTCCGCCCGGCTCAGGAAGCCACAAACATCGCCTGAGAATATCGAATTTTCGTTTAGAATGTAGCTGGGTATGTCTAGTATCATATTCGAGGAGAGCATTTTGATATTTATACTAATTATATTTCTGTATTTTCCAAATTCCCGTCCCTGGCACCGAAAACCGCGTCTTTTCGCTCTTGAGACAGTGTCCCCACGTTTTTCTTGGCAGTTCCGCCCGGCTCAGGAAGCCACAAACATCGCCTGAGAATATCGAATTTTCGTTTAGAATGTAGCTGGGTATGTCTAGTATCATATTCGAGGAGAGCATTTTGATATTTATACTAATTATAGTTCTGTATTTTCCAAATTCCCGTCCCTGGCACCGAAAACCGCGTCTTTTCGCTCTGGAGACAGTGTCCCCACGTTTTTCTTGGCAGTTCCGCCCGGCTCAGGAAGCCACAAACATCGCCTGAGAATATCGAATTTTCGTTTAGAATGTAGCTGGGTATGTCTAGTATCATATTCGAGGAGAGCATTTTGATATTTATACTAATTATAGTTCTGTATTTTCCAAATTCCCGTCCCTGGCACCGAAAACCGCGTCTTTTCGCTCTGGAGACAGTGTCCCCACGTTTTTCTTGGCAGTTCCGCCCGGCTCAGGAAGCCACAAACATCGCCTGAGAATATCGAATTTTCGTTTAGAATGTAGCTGGGTATGTCTAGTATCATATTCGAGGAGAGCATTTTGATATTTATACCAATTATTTTTCTGTATTTTTCTAAATTCCCGTCCCTGGCACCGAAAACCGCGTCTTTTCGCTCTGGAGACTAAAGTCCCAACGTTTTTCTTGGCAGTTCCGCCCGGCTCAGGAAGCCACAAACATCGCCTGAGAATATCGAATTTTCGTTTAGAATGTAGCTGGGTATGTCTAGTATCATATTCGAGGAGAGCATTTTGATATTTATACTAGCTATTTTTCTGTATTTTTCTAAATTCCCGTCCCTGGCACCGAAAACCGCGTCTTTTCGCTCTGGAGACTAAAGTCCCCACGTTTTTCTTGGCAGTTCCGCCCGGCTCAGGAAGCCTCAAACATCGCCTGAGAATATCGAATTTTCGTTTAGAATGTAGCTGGGTATGTCTAGTATCATATTCGAGGAGAGCATTTTGATATTTATACTAGCTATTTTTCTGTATTTTAATTCCCGTCCCTGGCACCGAAAACCGCGTCTTTTCGCTCTGGAGACTAAAGTCCCAACGTTTTTCTTGGCAGTTCCGCCCGGCTCAGGAAGCCACAAACATCGCCTGAGAATATCGAATTTTCGTTTAGAATGTAGCTGGGTATGTCTAGTATCATATTCGAGGAGAGCATTTTGATATTTATACTAGCTATTTTTCTGTATTTTTCTAAATTCCCGTCCCTGGCACCGAAAACCGCGTCTTTTCGCTCTGGAGACAAAGTCCCCACGTTTTTCTTGGCAGTTCCGCCCGGCTCAGGAAGCCTCAAACATCGCCTGAGAATATCGAATTTTCGTTTAGAATGTAGCTGGGTATGTCTAGTATCATATTCGAGGAGAGCATTTTGATATTTATACTAGCTATTTTTCTGTATTTTTCTAAATTCCCGTCCCTGGCACCGAAAACCGCGTCTTTTCGCTCTGGAGACTAAAGTCCCAACGTTTTTCTTGGCAGTTCCGCCCGGCTCAGGAAGCCACAAACATCGCCTGAGAATATCGAATTTTCGTTTAGAATGTAGCTGGGTATGTCTAGTATCATATTCGAGGAGAGCATTTTGATATTTATACTAATTATATTTCTGTATTTTCCAAATTCCCGTCCCTGGCACCGAAAACCGCGTCTTTTCGCTCTTGAGACAGTGTCCCCACGTTTTTCTTGGCAGTTCCGCCCGGCTCAGGAAGCCACAAACATCGCCTGAGAATATCGAATTTTCGTTTAGAATGTAGCTGGGTATGTCTAGTATCATATTCGAGGAGAGCATTTTGATATTTATACTAATTATAGTTCTGTATTTTCCAAATTCCCGTCCCTGGCACCGAAAACCGCGTCTTTTCGCTCTGGAGACAGTGTCCCCACGTTTTTCTTGGCAGTTCCGCCCGGCTCAGGAAGCCACAAACATCGCCTGAGAATATCGAATTTTCGTTTAGAATGTAGCTGGGTATGTCTAGTATCATATTCGAGGAGAGCATTTTGATATTTATACCAATTATTTTTCTGTATTTTTCTAAATTCCCGTCCCTGGCACCGAAAACCGCGTCTTTTCGCTCTGGAGACTAAAGTCCCAACGTTTTTCTTGGCAGTTCCGCCCGGCTCAGGAAGCCACAAACATCGCCTGAGAATATCGAATTTTCGTTTAGAATGTAGCTGGGTATGTCTAGTATCATATTCGAGGAGAGCATTTTGATATTTATACCAATTATTTTTCTGTATTTTTCTAAATTCCCGTCCCTGGCACCGAAAACCGCGTCTTTTCGCTCTGGAGACTTAGTCCCAACGTTTTTCTTGGCAGTTCCGCCCGGCTCAGGAAGCCACAAACACCGCCTGAGAATATCGAATTTTCGTTTAGAATGTAGCTGGGTATGTCTAGTATCATATTCGAGGAGAGCATTTTGATTTTTATACTAATTATTTTTCTGCATTTTTCTAAATTCCCGTCCCTGGCACCGAAAACCGCGTCTTTTCGCTCTGGAGACAGTGTCCCCACGTTTTTCTTGGCAGTTCCGCCCGGCTCAGGAAGCCTCAAACATCGCCTGAGAATATCGAATTTTCGTTTAGAATGTAGCTGGGTATGTCTAGTATCATATTCGAGGAGAGCATTTTGATATTTATACTAGCTATTTTTCTGTATTTTTCTAAATTCCCGTCCCTGGCACCGAAAACCGCGTCTTTTCGCTCTGGAGACTAAAGTCCCAACGTTTTTCTTGGCAGTTCCGCCCGGCTCAGGAAGCCACAAACATCGCCTGAGAATATCGAATTTTCGTTTAGCATGTAGCTGGGAATGTCTAGTATCATATTCGAGGAGAGCATTTTGATATTTATACTAATTATTTTTCTGTATTTTCCAAATTCCCGTCCCTGGCACCGAAAACCGCGTCTTTTCGCTCTGGAGACAGTGTCCCCACGTTTTTCTTGGCAGTTCCGCCCGGCTCAGGAAGCCACAAACATCGCCTGAGAATATCGAATTTTCGTTTAGAATGTAGCTGGGTATGTCTAGTATCATATTCGAGGAGAGCATTTTGATATTTATACTAATTATATTTCTGTATTTTTCTAAATTCCCGTCCCTGGCACCGAAAACCGCGTCTTTTCGCTCTTGAGACAGTGTCCCCACGTTTTTCTTGGCAGTTCCGCCCGGCTCAGGAAGCCACAAACATCGCCTGAGAATATCGAATTTTCGTTTAGAATGTAGCTGGGTATGTCTAGTATCATATTCGAGGAGAGCATTTTGATATTTATACCAATTATTTTTCTGTATTTTTCTAAATTCCCGTCCCTGGCACCGAAAACCGCGTCTTTTCGCTCTGGAGACTAAAGTCCCAACGTTTTTCTTGGCAGTTCCGCCCGGCTCAGGAAGCCACAAACATCGCCTGAGAATATCGAATTTTCCTTTAGCATGTAGCTGGGAATGTCTAGTATCATATTCGAGGAGAGCATTTTGATATTTATACTAATTATTTTTCTGTATTTTCCTAAATTCCCGTCCCTGGAACCGAAAACCGCGTCTTTTCGCTCTGGAGACAGTGTCCCCACGTTTTTCTTGGCAGTTCCGCCCGGCTCAGGAAGCCACAAACATCGCCTGAGAATATCTAATTTTCGTTTAGAATGTAGCTGGGTATGTCTAGTATCATATTCGAGGAGAGCATTTTGATATTTATACTAGTTATTTTTCTGTATTTTTCTAAATTCCCGTCCCTGGCACCGAAAACCGCGTCTTTTCGCTCTGGAGACAGTGTCCCCACGTTTTTCTTGGCAGTTCCGCCCGGCTCAGGAAGCCACAAACATCGCCTGAGAATATCGAATTTTCGTTTAGAATGTAGCTGGGTATGTCTAGTATCATATTCGAGGAGAGCATTTTGATATTTATACCAATTATTTTTCTGTATTTTTCTAAATTCCCGTCCCTGGCACCGAAAACCGCGTCTTTTCGCTCTGGAGACTAAAGTCCCAACGTTTTTCTTGGCAGTTCCGCCCGGCTCAGGAAGCCACAAACATCGCCTGAGAATATCGAATTTTCGTTTAGCATGTAGCTGGGAATGTCTAGTATCATATTCGAGGAGAGCATTTTGATATTTATACTAATTATTTTTCTGTATTTTCCTAAATTCCCGTCCCTGGCACCGAAAACCGCGTCTTTTCGCTCTGGAGACAGTGTCCCCACGTTTTTCTTGGCAGTTCCGCCCGGCTCAGGAAGCCACAAACATCGCCTGAGAATATCGAATTTTCGTTTAGAATGTAGCTGGGTATGTCTAGTATCATATTCGAGGAGAGCATTTTGATATTTATACTAGTTATTTTTCTGTATTTTCCTAAATTCCCGTCCCTGGCACCGAAAACCGCGTCTTTTCGCTCTGGAGACAGTGTCCCCACGTTTTTCTTGGCAGTTCCGCCCGGCTCAGGAAGCCACAAACATCGCCTGAGAATATCGAATTTTCGTTTAGAATGTAGCTGGGTATGTCTAGTATCATATTCGAGGAGAGCATTTTGATATTTATACTAGTTATTTTTCTGTATTTTCCTAAATTCCCGTCCCTGGCACCGAAAACCGCGTCTTTTCGCTCTGGAGACAGTGTCCCCACGTTTTTCTTGGCAGTTCCGCCCGGCTCAGGAAGCCACAAACATCGCCTGAGAATATCGAATTTTCGTTTAGAATGTAGCTGGGTATGTCTAGTATCATATTCGAGGAGAGCATTTTGATATTTATACTAGTTATTTTTCTGTATTTTCCTAAATTCCCGTCCCTGGCACCGAAAACCGCGTCTTTTCGCTCTGGAGACAGTGTCCCCACGTTTTTCTTGGCAGTTCCGCCCGGCTCAGGAAGCCACAAACATCGCCTGAGAATATCGAATTTTCGTTTAGAATGTAGCTGGGTATGTCTAGTATCATATTCGAGGAGAGCATTTTGATATTTATACTAGTTATTTTTCTGTATTTTCCTAAATTCCCGTCCCTGGCACCGAAAACCGCGTCTTTTCGCTCTGGAGACAGTGTCCCCACGTTTTTCTTGGCAGTTCCGCCCGGCTCAGGAAGCCACAAACATCGCCTGAGAATATCGAATTTTCGTTTAGAATGTAGCTGGGTATGTCTAGTATCATATTCGAGGAGAGCATTTTGATATTTATACCAATTATTTTTCTGTATTTTTCTAAATTCCCGTCCCTGGCACCGAAAACCGCGTCTTTTCGCTCTGGAGACTAAAGTCCCAACGTTTTTCTTGGCAGTTCCGCCCGGCTCAGGTAGCCACAAACATCGCCTGAGAATATCGAATTTTCGTTTAGCATGTAGCTGGGAATGTCTAGTATCATATTCGAGGAGAGCATTTTGATATTTATACTAGTTATTTTTCTGTATTTTCCTAAATTCCCGTCCCTGGCACCGAAAACCGCGTCTTTTCGCTCTGGAGACAGTGTCCCCACGTTTTTCTTGGCAGTTCCGCCCTGCTCAAGAAGCCACAAACATCGCCTGAGAATATCGAATTTTCGTTTAGAATGTAGCTGGGTATGTCTAGTATCATATTCGAGGAGAGCATTTTGATATTTATACTAGTTATTTTTCTGTATTTTCCTAAATTCCCGTCCCTGGCACTGAAAACCGCGTCTTTTCGCTCTGGAGACAGTGTCCCCACGTTTTTCTTGGCAGTTCCGCCCGGCTCAGGAAGCCACAAACATCGCCTGAGAATATCGAATTTTCGTTTAGAATGTAGCTGGGTATGTCTAGTATCATATTCGAGGAGAGCATTTTGATATTTATACTAGTTATTTTTCTGTATTTTCCTAAATTCCCGTCCCTGGCACCGAAAACCGCGTCTTTTCGCTCTGGAGACAGTGTCCCCACGTTTTTCTTGGCAGTTCCGCCCGGCTCAGGAAGCCACAAACATCGCCTGAGAATATCGAATTTTCGTTTAGAATGTAGCTGGGTATGTCTAGTATCATATTCGAGGAGAGCATTTTGATATTTATACTAGTTATTTTTCTGTATTTTCCTAAATTCCCGTCCCTGGCACCGAAAACCGCGTCTTTTCGCTCTGGAGACAGTGTCCCCACGTTTTTCTTGGCAGTTCCGCCCGGCTCAGGAAGCCACAAACATCGCCTGAGAATATCGAATTTTCGTTTAGCATGTAGCTGGGAATGTCTAGTATCATATTCGAGGAGAGCATTTTGATATTTATACTAATTATTTTTCTGTATTTTCCTAAATTCCCGTCCCTGGCACCGAAAACCGCGTCTTTTCGCTCTGGAGACAGTGTCCCCACGTTTTTCTTGGCAGTTCCGCCCGGCTCAGGAAGCCACAAACATCGCCTGAGAATATCGAATTTTCGTTTAGAATGTAGCTGGGTATGTCTAGTATCATATTCGAGGAGAGCATTTTGATATTTATACTAGTTATTTTTCTGTATTTTTCTAAATTCCCGTCCCTGGCACCGAAAACCGCGTCTTTTCGCTCTGGAGACTAAAGTCCCAACGTTTTTCTTGGCAGTTCCGCCCGGCTCAGGAAGCCACAAACATCGCCTGAGAATATCGAATTTTCATTTAGAATGTAGCTGGGTATGTCTAGTATCATATTCGAGGAGAGCATTTTGATATTTATACCAATTATTTTTCTGTATTTTTCTAAATTCCCGTCCCTGGCACCGAAAACCGCGTCTTTTCGCTCTGGAGACTAAAGTCCCAACGTTTTTCTTGGCAGTTCCGCCCGGCTCAGGAAGCCACAAACATCGCCTGAGAATATCGAATTTTCATTTAGAATGTAGCTGGGTATGTCTAGTATCATATTCGAGGAGAGCATTTTGATATTTATACTAATTATATTTCTGTATTTTTCTAAATTCCCGTCCCTGGCACCGAAAACCGCGTCTTTTCGCTCTGGAGACTAAAGTCCCAACGTTTTTCTTGGCAGTTCCGCCCGGCTCAGGAAGCCACAAACATCGCCTGAGAATATCGAATTTTCATTTAGAATGTAGCTGGGTATGTCTAGTATCATATTCGAGGAGAGCATTTTGATATTTATACTAATTATATTTCTGTATTTTTCTAAATTCCCGTCCCTGGCACCGAAAACCGCGTCTTTTCGCTCTGGAGACTAAAGTCCCAAGGTTTTTCTTGGCAGTTCCGCCCGGCTCAAGAAGCCACAAACATCGCCTGAGAATATCGAATTTTCATTTAGAATGTAGCTGGGTATGTCTAGTATCATATTCGAGGAGAGCATTTTGATATTTATACCAATTATTTTTCTGTATTTTTCTAAATTCCCGTCCCTGGCACCGAAAACCGCGTCTTTTCGGTCTGGAGACTAAAGTCCCAACGTTTTTCTTGGCAGTTCCGCCCGGCTCAGGAAGCCACAAACATCGCCTGAGAATATCGAATTTTCATTTAGAATGTAGCTGGGTATGTCTAGTATCATATTCGAGGAGAGCATTTTGATATTTATACTAATTATATTTCTGTATTTTTCTAAATTCCCGTCCCTGGCACCGAAAACCGCGTCTTTTCGCTCTGGAGACTAAAGTCCCAACGTTTTTCTTGGCAGTCCCGCCCGGCTCAGGAAGCCACAAACATCGCCTGAGAATATCGAATTTTCATTTAGAATGTAGCTGGGTATGTCTAGTATCATATTCGAGGAGAGCATTTTGATATTTATACTAATTATATTTCTGTATTTTTCTAAATTCCCGTCCCTGGCACCGAAAACCGCGTCTTTTCGCTCTGGAGACTAAAGTCCCAACGTTTTTCTTGGCAGTTCCGCCCGGCTCAGGAAGCCACAAACATCGCCTGAGAATATCGAATTTTCGTTTAGAATGTAGCTGGGTATGTCTAGTATCATATTCGAGGAGAGCATTTTGATATTTATACTAGTTATTTTTCTGTATTTTTCTAAATTCCCGTCCCTGGCACCGAAAACCGCGTCTTTTCGCTCTGGAGACTAAAGTCCCAACGTTTTTCTTGGCAGTTCCGCCCGGCTCAGGAAGCCACAAACATCGCCTGAGAATATCGAATTTTCATTTAGAATGTAGCTGGGTATGTCTAGTATCATATTCGAGGAGAGCATTTTGATATTTATACTAATTATATTTCTGTATTTTTCTAAATTCCCGTCCCTGGCACCGAAAACCGCGTCTTTTCGCTCTGGAGACCGTGTCCCCACGTTTTTCTTGGCAGTTCCGCCCGGCTCAGGAAGCCACAAACATCGCCTGATAATATCGAATTTTCGTTTAGAATGTAGCTGGGTATGTCTAGTATCATATTCGAGGAGAGCATTTTGATATTTATACTAATTATTTTTCTGTATTTTCCTAAATTCCCGTCCCTGGCACCGAAAACCGCGTCTTTTCGCTCTGGAGACAGTGTCCCCACGTTTTTCTTGGCAGTTCCGCCCGGCTCAGGAAGCCACAAACATCGCCTGAGAATATCGAATTTTCGTTTAGAATGTAGCTGGGTATGTCTAGTATCATATTCGAGGAGAGCATTTTGATATTTATACTAGTTATTTTTCTGTATTTTTCTAAATTCCCGTCCCTGGCACCGAAAACCGCGTCTTTTCGCTCTGGGGACTAAGTCCCAACGTTTTTCTTGGCAGTTCCGCCCGGCTCAGGAAGCCACAAACATCGCCTGAGAATATCGAATTTTCGTTTAGCATGTAGCTGGGAATGTCTAGAATCATATTCGAGGAGAGCATTTTGATATTTATACTAATTATTTTTCTGTATTTTCCTAAATTCCCGTCCCTGGCACCGAAAACCGCGTCTTTTCGCTCTGGAGACAGTGTTCCCACGTTTTTCTTGGCAGTTCCGCCCGGCTCAGGAAGCCACAAACACCGCCTGAGAATATCGAATTTTCGTTTAGCATGTAGCTGGGAATGTCTAGAATCATATTCGAGGAGAGCATTTTGATTTTTATACTAATAATTTTTCTGTATTTTCCTAAATTCCCGTCCCTGGCACCGAAAACCGCGTCTTTTCGCTCTGGAGACAGTGTCCCAACGTTTTTCTTGGCAGTTCCGCCCGGCTCAGGAAGCCACAAACACCGCCTGAGAATATCGAATTTTCGTTTAGCATGTAGCTGGGAATGTCTAGTATCATATTCGAGGAGAGCATTTTGATTTTTATACTAATTATTTTTCTGTATTTTCCTAAATTCCCGTCCCTGGCACCGAAAACCGCGTCTTTTCGCTCTGGGGACAGTGTCCCCACGTTTTTCTTGGCAGTTCCGCCCGGCTCAGGAAGCCACAAACATCGCCTGAGAATATCGAATTTTCGTTTAGCATGTAGCTGGGAATGTCTAGTATCATATTCGAGGAGAGCATTTTGATATTTATACTAATTATAATTCTGTATTTTTCTAAATTCCCGTCCCTGGCACCGAAAACCGCGTCTTTTCGCTCTGGAGACAGTGTCCCCACGTTTTTCTTGGCAGTTCCGCCCGGCTCAGGAAGCCACAAACACCGCCTGAGAATATCGAATTTACGTTTAGCATGTAGCTGGGAATGTCTAGTATCATATTCGAGGAGAGCATTTTGATATTTATACTAATTATATTTCTGTATTTTTCTAAATTCCCGTCCCTGGCACCGAAAACCGCGTCTTTTCGCTCTGGGGACAGTGTCCCCACGTTTTTCTTGGCAGTTCCGCCCGGCTCAGGAAGCCACAAACACCGCCTGAGAATATCGAATTTTCGTTTAGCATGTAGCTGGGAATGTCTAGTATCATATTCGAGGAGAGCATTTTGATATTTATACTAATTATATTTCTGTATTTTTCTAAATTCCCGTCCCTGGCACCGAAAACCGCGTCTTTTCGCTCTGGGGACAGTGTCCCCACGTTTTTCTTGGCAGTTCCGCCCGGCTCAGGAAGCCACAAACATCGCCTGAGAATATCGAATTTTCGTTTAGCATGTAGCTGGGAATGTCTAGTATCATATTCGAGGAGAGCATTTTGATATTTATACTAATTATATTTCTGTATTTTTCTAAATTCCCGTCCCTGGCACCGAAAACCGCGTCTTTTCGCTCTGGAGACAGTGTCCCCACGTTTTTCTTGGCAGTTCCGCCCGGCTCAGGAAGCCACAAACACCGCCTGAGAATATCGAATTTACGTTTAGCATGTAGCTGGGAATGTCTAGTATCATATTCGAGGAGAGCATTTTGATATTTATACTAATTATATTTCTGTATTTTTCTAAATTCCCGTCCCTGGCACCGAAAACCGCGTCTTTTCGCTCTGGGGACAGTGTCCCCACGTTTTTCTTGGCAGTTCCGCCCGGCTCAGGAAGCCACAAACACCGCCTGAGAATATCGAATTTTCGTTTAGCATGTAGCTGGGAATGTCTAGTATCATATTCGAGGAGAGCATTTTGATATTTATACTAATTATATTTCTGTATTTTTCGAAATTCCCGTCCCTGGCACCGAAAACCGCGTCTTTTCGCTCTGGAGACAGTGTCCCAACGTTTTTCTTGGCAGTTCCGCCCGGCTCAGGAAGCCACAAACATCGCCTGAGAATATCGAATTTTCGTTTAGCATGTAGCTGGGAATGTCTAGAATCATATTCGAGGAGAGCATTTTGATATTTATACTAATTATTTTTCTGTATTTTCCTAAATTCCCGTCCCTGGCACCGAAAACCGCGTCTTTTCGCTCTGGAGACAGTGTCCCAACGTTTTTCTTGGCAGTTCCGCCCGGCTCAGGAAGCCACAAACACCGCCTGAGAATATCGAATTTTCGTTTAGCATGTAGCTGGGAATGTCTAGAATCATATTCGAGGAGAGCATTTTGATTTTTATACCAATTATTTTTCTGTATTTTCCTAAATTCCCGTCCCTGGCACCGAAAACCGCGTCTTTTCGCTCTGGAGACAGTGTCCCCACGTTTTTCTTGGCAGTTCCGCCCGGCTCAGGAAGCCACAAACATCGCCTGAGAATATCGAATTTTTGTTTAGAATGTAGCTGGGTATGTCTAGTATCATATTCGAGGAGAGCATTTTGATATTTATACTAAATATTTTTCTGTATTTTTCTAAATTCCCGTCCCTGGCACCGAAAACCGCGTCTTTTCACTCTGGGGACAGTGTCCCCACGTTTTTCTTGGCAGTTCCGCCCGGCTCAGGAAGCCACAAACATCGCCTGAGAATATCGAATTTTCGTTTAGAATGTAGCTGGGTATGTCTAGTATCATATTCGAGGAGAGCATTTTGATATTTATACTAAATATTTTTCTGTATTTTTCTAAATTCCCGTCCCTGGCACCGAAAACCGCGTCTTTTCGCTCTGGGGACAGTGTCCCCACGTTTTTCTTGGCAGTTCCGCCCGGCTCAGGAAGCCACAAACATCGCCTGAGAATATCGAATTTTCGTTTAGAATGTAGCTGGGAATGTCTAGAATCATATTCGAGGAGAGCATTTTGATTTTTATACCAATTATTTTTCTGTATTTTCCTAAATTCCCGTCCCTGGCACCGAAAACCGCGTCTTTTCGCTCTGGAGACAGTGTCCCCACGTTTTTCTTGGCAGTTCTGCCCGGCTCAGGAAGCCACAAACATCGCCTGAGAATATCGAATTTTCGTTTAGAATGTAGCTGGGTATGTCTAGTATCATATTCGAGGAGAGCATTTTGATATTTATACTAAATATTTTTCTGTATTTTTCTAAATTCCCGTCCCTGGCACCGAAAACCGCGTCTTTTCGCTCTGGGAACAGTGTCCCCACGTTTTTCTTGGCAGTTCCGCCCGGCTCAGGAAGCCACAAACATCGCCTGAGAATATCGAATTTTCGTTTAGAATGTAGCTGGGTATGTCTAGTATCATATTCGAGGAGAGCATTTTGATATTTATACTAAATATTTTTCTGTATTTTTCTAAATTCCCGTCCCTGGCACCGAAAACCGCGTCTTTTCGCTCTGGAGACAGTGTCCCCACGTTTTTCTTGGCAGTTCCGCCCGGCTCAGGAAGCCACAAACATCGCCTGAGAATATCGAATTTTCGTTTAGAATGTAGCTGGGTATGTCTAGTATCATATTCGAGGAGAGCATTTTGATATTTATACTAAATATTTTTCTGTATTTTTCTAAATTCCCGTCCCTGGCACCGAAAACCGCGTCTTTTCGCTCTGGGGACAGTGTCCCCACGTTTTTCTTGGCAGTTCCGCCCGGCTCAGGAAGCCACAAACATCGCCTGAGAATATCGAATTTTCGTTTAGAATGTTGCTGGGTATGTCTAGTATCATATTCGAGGAGAGCATTTTGATATTTATACTAATTATTTTTCTGTATTTTTCTAAATTCCCGTCCCTGGCACCGAAAACCGCGTCTTTTCGCTCTGGAGACAGTGTTCGTACGTTTTTCTTGGCAGTTCCGCCCGGCTCAGGAAGCCACAAACATCGCCTGAGAATATCGAATTTTCGTTTAGAATGTAGCTGGGTATGTCTAGTATCATATTCGAGGAGAGCATTTTGATATTTTTACTAATTATTTTTCTGTATTTTTCTAAATTCCCGTCCCTGGCACCGAAAACCGCGTCTTTTCGCTCTGGAGACAGTGTCCCCACGTTTTTCTTGGCAGTTCCGCCCGGCTCAGGAAGCCACAAACATCGCCTGAGAATATCGAATTTTCGTTTAGCATGTAGCTGGGAATGTCTAGTATCATATTCGAGGAGAGCATTTTGATATTTATACTAATTATTTTTCTTTATTTTCCTAAATTCCCGTCCCTGGCACCGAAAACCGCGTCTTTTCGCTCTGGAGACAGTGTCCCCACGTTTTTCTTGGCAGTTCCGCCCGGCTCAGGAAGCCACAAACACCGCCTGAGAATATCGAATTTTCGTTTAGAATGTAGCTGGGTATGTCTAGTATCATATTCGAGGAGAGCATTTTGATTTTTATACTAATTATTTTTCTGCATTTTTCTAAATTCCCGTCCCTGGCACCGAAAACCGCGTCTTTTCGCTCTGGAGACAGTGTCCCCACGTTTTTCTTGGCAGTTCCGCCCGGCTCAGGAAGCCACAAACATCGCCTGAGAATATCGAATTTTCGTTTAGCATGTAGCTGGGAATGTTTAGTATCATATTCGAGGAGAGCATCTTGATATTTATACTAGTTATCTTTCTGTATTTTCCTAAATTCCCGTTCCTGGCACCGAAAACCGCGTCTTTTCGCTCTGGAGACAGTGTCCCCACGTTTTTCTTGGCAGTTTCGCCCGGCTCAGGAAGCCACAAACATCGCCTGAGAATATCGAATTTTCGTTTAGAATGTAGCTGGGTATGTCTAGTATCATATTCGAGGAGAGCATTTTGATATTTATACCAATTATTTTTCTGTATTTTTCTAAATCCCCGTCCCTGGCACCGAAAACCGCGTCTTTTCGCTCTGGAGACTAAAGTCCCAACGTTTTTCTTGGCAGTTCCGCCCGGCTCAGGAAGCCACAAACATCGCCTGAGAATATCGAATTTTCGTTTAGCATGTAGCTGGGAATGTCTAGTATCATATTCGAGGAGAGCATTTTGATATTTATACTAATTATTTTTCTGTATTTTCCTAAATTCCCGTCCCTGGCACCGAAAACCGCGTCTTTTCGCTCTGGAGACAGTGTCCCCACGTTTTTCTTGGCAGTTCCGCCCGGCTCAGGAAGCCACAAACATCGCCTGAGAATATCGAATTTTCGTTTAGCATGTAGCTGGGAATGTTTAGTATCATATTCGAGGAGAGCATCTTGATATTTATACTAGTCATCTTTCTGTATTTTCCTAAATTCCCGTTCCTGGCACCGAAAACCGCGTCTTTTCGCTCTGGAGACAGTGTCCCCACGTTTTTCTTGGCAGTTTCGCCCGGCTCAGGAAGCCACAAACATCGCCTGAGAATATCGAATTTTCGTTTAGAATGTAGCTGGGTATGTCTAGTATCATATTCGAGGAGAGCATTTTGATATTTATACCAATTATTTTTCTGTATTTTTCTAAATCCCCGTCCCTGGCACCGAAAACCGCGTCTTTTCGCTCTGGAGACTAAAGTCCCAACGTTTTTCTTGGCAGTTCCGCCCGGCTCAGGAAGCCACAAACATCGCCTGAGAATATCGAATTTTCGTTTAGCATGTAGCTGGGAATGTCTAGTATCATATTCGAGGAGAGCATTTTGATATTTATACTAATTATTTTTCTGTATTTTCCTAAATTCCCGTCCCTGGCACCGAAAACCGCGTCTTTTCGCTCTGGAGACTAAAGTCCCAACGTTTTTCTTGGCAGTTCCGCCCGGCTCAGGAAGCCACAAACATCGCCTGAGAATATCGAATTTTCGTTTAGCATGTAGCTGGGAATGTCTAGTATCATATTCGAGGAGAGCATTTTGATATTTATACTAATTATTTTTCTGTATTTTCCTAAATTCCCGTCCCTGGCACCGAAAACCGCGTCTTTTCGCTCTGGAGACTAAAGTCCCAACGTTTTTCTTGGCAGTTCCGCCCGGCTCAGGAAGCCACAAACATCGCCTGAGAATATCGAATTTTCGTTTAGCATGTAGCTGGGAATGTCTAGTATCATATTCGAGGAGAGCATTTTGATATTTATACTAATTATTTTTCTGTATTTTCCTAAATTCCCGTCCCTGGCACCGAAAACCGCGTCTTTTCGCTCTGGAGACTAAAGTCCCAACGTTTTTCTTGGCAGTTCCGCCCGGCTCAGGAAGCCACAAACATCGCCTGAGAATATCGAATTTTCGTTTAGAATGTAGCTGGGTATGTCTAGTATCATATTCGAGGAGAACATTTTGATATTTATACTAGTTATTTTTCTGTATTTTTCTAAATTCCCGTTCCTGGCACCGAAAACCGCGTCTTTTCGCTCTGGAGACTAAAGTCCCAACGTTTTTCTTGGCAGTTCCGCCCGGCTCAGGAAGCCACAAACATCGCCTGAGAATATCGAATTTTCGTTTAGCATGTAGCTGGGAATGTCTAGTATCATATTCGAGGAGAGCATTTTGATATTTATACTAATTACTTTTCTGTATTTTCCTAAATTCCCGTCCCTGGCACCGAAAACCGCGTCTTTTCGCTCTGGAGACTAAAGTCCCAACGTTTTTCTTGGCAGTTCCGCCCGGCTCAGGAAGCCACAAACATCGCCTGAGAATATCGAATTTTCGTTTAGCATGTAGCTGGGAATGTCTAGTATCATATTCGAGGAGAGCATTTTGATATTTATACTAATTATTTTTCTGTATTTTCCTAAATTCCCGTCCCTGGCACCGAAAACCGCGTCTTTTCGCTCTGGAGACAGTGTCCCCACGTTTTTCTTGGCAGTTCCGCCCGGCTCAGGAAGCCACAAACATCGCCTGAGAATATCGAATTTTCGTTTAGCATGTAGCTGGGAATGTCTAGTATCATATTCGAGGAGAGCATTTTGATATTTATACTAATTATTTTTCTTTATTTTCCTAAATTCCCGTCCCTGGCACCGAAAACCGCGTCTTTTCGCTCTGGAGACAGTGTTCCTACGTTTTTCTTGGCAGTTCCGCCCGGCTCAGGAAGCCACAAACACCGCCTGAGAATATCGAATTTTCGTTTAGAATGTAGCTGGGTATGTCTAGTATCATATTCGAGGAGAGCATTTTGATTTTTATACTAATTATTTTTCTGCATTTTTCTAAATTCCCGTCCCTGGCACCGAAAACCGCGTCTTTTCGCTCTGGAGACAGTGTCCCCACGTTTTTCTTGGCAGTTCCGCCCGGCTCAGGAAGCCACAAACATCGCCTGAGAATATCGAATTTTCGTTTAGCATGTAGCTGGGAATGTTTAGTATCATATTCGAGGAGAGCATCTTGATATTTATACTAGTTATCTTTCTGTATTTTCCTAAATTCCCGTTCCTGGCACCGAAAACCGCGTCTTTTCGCTCTGGAGACAGTGTCCCCACGTTTTTCTTGGCAGTTTCGCCCGGCTCAGGAAGCCACAAACATCGCCTGAGAATATCGAATTTTCGTTTAGAATGTAGCTGGGTATGTCTAGTATCATATTCGAGGAGAGCATTTTGATATTTATACCAATTATTTTTCTGTATTTTTCTAAATCCCCGTCCCTGGCACCGAAAACCGCGTCTTTTCGCTCTGGAGACTAAAGTCCCAACGTTTTTCTTGGCAGTTCCGCCCGGCTCAGGAAGCCACAAACATCGCCTGAGAATATCGAATTTTCGTTTAGCATGTAGCTGGGAATGTCTAGTATCATATTCGAGGAGAGCATTTTGATATTTATACTAATTATTTTTCTGTATTTTCCTAAATTCCCGTCCCTGGCACCGAAAACCGCGTCTTTTCGCTCTGGAGACAGTGTCCCCACGTTTTTCTTGGCAGTTCCGCCCGGCTCAGGAAGCCACAAACATCGCCTGAGAATATCGAATTTTCGTTTAGCATGTAGCTGGGAATGTTTAGTATCATATTCGAGGAGAGCATCTTGATATTTATACTAGTCATCTTTCTGTATTTTCCTAAATTCCCGTTCCTGGCACCGAAAACCGCGTCTTTTCGCTCTGGAGACAGTGTCCCCACGTTTTTCTTGGCAGTTTCGCCCGGCTCAGGAAGCCACAAACATCGCCTGAGAATATCGAATTTTCGTTTAGAATGTAGCTGGGTATGTCTAGTATCATATTCGAGGAGAGCATTTTGATATTTATACCAATTATTTTTCTGTATTTTTCTAAATCCCCGTCCCTGGCACCGAAAACCGCGTCTTTTCGCTCTGGAGACTAAAGTCCCAACGTTTTTCTTGGCAGTTCCGCCCGGCTCAGGAAGCCACAAACATCGCCTGAGAATATCGAATTTTCGTTTAGCATGTAGCTGGGAATGTCTAGTATCATATTCGAGGAGAGCATTTTGATATTTATACTAATTATTTTTCTGTATTTTCCTAAATTCCCGTCCCTGGCACCGAAAACCGCGTCTTTTCGCTCTGGAGACTAAAGTCCCAACGTTTTTCTTGGCAGTTCCGCCCGGCTCAGGAAGCCACAAACATCGCCTGAGAATATCGAATTTTCGTTTAGCATGTAGCTGGGAATGTCTAGTATCATATTCGAGGAGAGCATTTTGATATTTATACTAATTATTTTTCTGTATTTTCCTAAATTCCCGTCCCTGGCACCGAAAACCGCGTCTTTTCGCTCTGGAGACTAAAGTCCCAACGTTTTTCTTGGCAGTTCCGCCCGGCTCAGGAAGCCACAAACATCGCCTGAGAATATCGAATTTTCGTTTAGCATGTAGCTGGGAATGTCTAGTATCATATTCGAGGAGAGCATTTTGATATTTATACTAATTATTTTTCTGTATTTTCCTAAATTCCCGTCCCTGGCACCGAAAACCGCGTCTTTTCGCTCTGGAGACTAAAGTCCCAACGTTTTTCTTGGCAGTTCCGCCCGGCTCAGGAAGCCACAAACATCGCCTGAGAATATCGAATTTTCGTTTAGAATGTAGCTGGGTATGTCTAGTATCATATTCGAGGAGAACATTTTGATATTTATACTAGTTATTTTTCTGTATTTTTCTAAATTCCCGTTCCTGGCACCGAAAACCGCGTCTTTTCGCTCTGGAGACTAAAGTCCCAACGTTTTTCTTGGCAGTTCCGCCCGGCTCAGGAAGCCACAAACATCGCCTGAGAATATCGAATTTTCGTTTAGCATGTAGCTGGGAATGTCTAGTATCATATTCGAGGAGAGCATTTTGATATTTATACTAATTACTTTTCTGTATTTTCCTAAATTCCCGTCCCTGGCACCGAAAACCGCGTCTTTTCGCTCTGGAGACTAAAGTCCCAACGTTTTTCTTGGCAGTTCCGCCCGGCTCAGGAAGCCACAAACATCGCCTGAGAATATCGAATTTTCGTTTAGCATGTAGCTGGGAATGTCTAGTATCATATTCGAGGAGAGCATTTTGATATTTATACTAATTATTTTTCTGTATTTTCCTAAATTCCCGTCCCTGGCACCGAAAACCGCGTCTTTTCGCTCTGGAGACTAAAGTCCCAACGTTTTTCTTGGCAGTTCCGCCCGGCTCAGGAAGCCACAAACATCGCCTGAGAATATCGAATTTTCGTTTAGAATGTAGCTGGGAATGTCTAGTATCATATTCGAGGAGAGCATTTTGATATTTATACTAAATATTTTTCTGTATTTTTCTAAATTCCCGTCCCTGGCACCGAAAACCGCGTCTTTTCGCTCTGGGGACAGTGTCCCCACGTTTTTCTTGGCAGTTCCGCCCGGCTCAGGAAGCCACAAACATCGCCTGAGAATATCGAATTTTCGTTTAGAATGTAGCTGGGTATGTCTAGTATCATATTCGAGGAGAGCATTTTGATATTTATACTAAATATTTTTCTGTATTTTTCTAAATTCCCGTCCCTGGCACCGAAAACCGCGTCTTTTCGCTCTGGAGACAGTGTCCCCACGTTTTTCTTGGCAGTTCCGCCCGGCTCAGGAAGCCACAAACATCGCCTGAGAATATCGAATTTTCGTTTAGAATGTAGCTGGGTATGTCTAGTATCATATTCGAGGAGAGCATTTTGATATTCATACTAAATATTTTTCTGTATTTTTCTAAATTCCCGTCCCTGGCACCGAAAACCGCGTCTTTTCGCTCTGGGGACAGTGTCCCCACGTTTTTCTTGGCAGTTCCGCCCGGCTCAGGAAGCCACAAACATCGCCTGAGAATATCGAATTTTCGTTTAGAATGTAGCTGGGAATGTCTAGTATCATATTCGAGGAGAGCATTTTGATATTTATACTAAATATTTTTCTGTATTTTTCTAAATTCCCGTCCCTGGCACCGAAAACCGCGTCTTTTCGCTCTGGGGACAGTGTCCCCACGTTTTTCTTGGCAGTTCCGCCCGGCTCAGGAAGCCACAAACATCGCCTGAGAATATCGAATTTTCGTTTAGAATGTAGCTGGGTATGTCTAGTATCATATTCGAGGAGAGCATTTTGATATTTATACTAAATATTTTTCTGTATTTTTCTAAATTCCCGTCCCTGGCACCGAAAACCGCGTCTTTTCGCTCTGGGGACAGTGTCCCCACGTTTTTCTTGGCAGTTCCGCCCGGCTCAGGAAGCCACAAACATCGCCTGAGAATATCGAATTTTCGTTTAGAATGTAGCTGGGTATGTCTAGTATCATATTCGAGGAGAGCATTTTGATATTTATACTAATTATTTTTCTGTATTTTTCTAAATTCCCGTCCCTGGCACCGAAAACCGCGTCTTTTCGCTCTGGAGACAGTGTTCCTACGTTTTTCTTGGCAGTTCCGCCCGGCTCAGGAAGCCACAAACATCGCCTGAGAATATCGAATTTTCGTTTAGAATGTAGCTGGGTATGTCTAGTATCATATTCGAGGAGAGCATTTTGATATTTTTACTAATTATTTTTCTGTATTTTTCTAAATTCCCGTCCCTGGCACCGAAAACCGCGTCTTTTCGCTCTGGAGACAGTGTCCCCACGTTTTTCTTGGCAGTTCCGCCCGGCTCAGGAAGCCACAAACATCGCCTGAGAATATCGAATTTTCGTTTAGCATGTAGCTGGGAATGTCTAGTATCATATTCGAGGAGAGCATTTTGATATTTATACTAATTATTTTTCTTTATTTTCCTAAATTCCCGTCCCTGGCACCGAAAACCGCGTCTTTTCGCTCTGGAGACAGTGTTCCTACGTTTTTCTTGGCAGTTCCGCCCGGCTCAGGAAGCCACAAACACCGCCTGAGAATATCGAATTTTCGTTTAGAATGTAGCTGGGTATGTCTAGTATCATATTCGAGGAGAGCATTTTGATTTTTATACTAATTATTTTTCTGCATTTTTCTAAATTCCCGTCCCTGGCACCGAAAACCGCGTCTTTTCGCTCTGGAGACAGTGTCCCCACGTTTTTCTTGGCAGTTCCGCCCGGCTCAGGAAGCCACAAACATCGCCTGAGAATATCGAATTTTCGTTTAGAATGTAGCTGGGTATGTCTAGTATCATATTCGAGGAGAGCATTTTGATATTTATACTAATTATTTTTCTGTATTTTTCTAAATTCCCGTCCCTGGCACCGAAAACCGCGTCTTTTCGCTCTGGAGACAGTGTTCCTACGTTTTTCTTGGCAGTTCCGCCCGGCTCAGGAAGCCACAAACATCGCCTGAGAATATCGAATTTTCGTTTAGAATGTAGCTGGGTATGTCTAGTATCATATTCGAGGAGAGCATTTTGATATTTTTACTAATTATTTTTCTGTATTTTTCTAAATTCCCGTCCCTGGCACCGAAAACCGCGTCTTTTCGCTCTGGAGACAGTGTCCCCACGTTTTTCTTGGCAGTTCCGCCCGGCTCAGGAAGCCACAAACATCGCCTGAGAATATCGAATTTTCGTTTAGCATGTAGCTGGGAATGTCTAGTATCATATTCGAGGAGAGCATTTTGATATTTATACTAATTATTTTTCTTTATTTTCCTAAATTCCCGTCCCTGGCACCGAAAACCGCGTCTTTTCGCTCTGGAGACAGTGTTCCTACGTTTTTCTTGGCAGTTCCGCCCGGCTCAGGAAGCCACAAACACCGCCTGAGAATATCGAATTTTCGTTTAGAATGTAGCTGGGTATGTCTAGTATCATATTCGAGGAGAGCATTTTGATTTTTATACTAATTATTTTTCTGCATTTTTCTAAATTCCCGTCCCTGGCACCGAAAACCGCGTCTTTTCGCTCTGGAGACAGTGTCCCCACGTTTTTCTTGGCAGTTCCGCCCGGCTCAGGAAGCCACAAACATCGCCTGAGAATATCGAATTTTCGTTTAGCATGTAGCTGGGAATGTTTAGTATCATATTCGAGGAGAGCATCTTGATATTTATACTAGTTATCTTTCTGTATTTTCCTAAATTCCCGTTCCTGGCACCGAAAACCGCGTCTTTTCGCTCTGGAGACAGTGTCCCCACGTTTTTCTTGGCAGTTTCGCCCGGCTCAGGAAGCCACAAACATCGCCTGAGAATATCGAATTTTCGTTTAGAATGTAGCTGGGTATGTCTAGTATCATATTCGAGGAGAGCATTTTGATATTTATACCAATTATTTTTCTGTATTTTTCTAAATCCCCGTCCCTGGCACCGAAAACCGCGTCTTTTCGCTCTGGAGACTAAAGTCCCAACGTTTTTCTTGGCAGTTCCGCCCGGCTCAGGAAGCCACAAACATCGCCTGAGAATATCGAATTTTCGTTTAGCATGTAGCTGGGAATGTCTAGTATCATATTCGAGGAGAGCATTTTGATATTTATACTAATTATTTTTCTGTATTTTCCTAAATTCCCGTTCCTGGCACCGAAAACCGCGTCTTTTCGCTCTGGAGACAGTGTCCCCACGTTTTTCTTGGCAGTTTCGCCCGGCTCAGGAAGCCACAAACATCGCCTGAGAATATCGAATTTTCGTTTAGAATGTAGCTGGGTATGTCTAGTATCATATTCGAGGAGAGCATTTTGATATTTATACCAATTATTTTTCTGTATTTTTCTAAATCCCCGTCCCTGGCACCGAAAACCGCGTCTTTTCGCTCTGGAGACTAAAGTCCCAACGTTTTTCTTGGCAGTTCCGCCCGGCTCAGGAAGCCACAAACATCGCCTGAGAATATCGAATTTTCGTTTAGCATGTAGCTGGGAATGTCTAGTATCATATTCGAGGAGAGCATTTTGATATTTATACTAATTATTTTTCTGTATTTTCCTAAATTCCCGTCCCTGGCACCGAAAACCGCGTCTTTTCGCTCTGGAGACTAAAGTCCCAACGTTTTTCTTGGCAGTTCCGCCCGGCTCAGGAAGCCACAAACATCGCCTGAGAATATCGAATTTTCGTTTAGCATGTAGCTGGGAATGTCTAGTATCATATTCGAGGAGAGCATTTTGATATTTATACTAATTATTTTTCTGTATTTTCCTAAATTCCCGTCCCTGGCACCGAAAACCGCGTCTTTTCGCTCTGGAGACTAAAGTCCCAACGTTTTTCTTGGCAGTTCCGCCCGGCTCAGGAAGCCACAAACATCGCCTGAGAATATCGAATTTTCGTTTAGCATGTAGCTGGGAATGTCTAGTATCATATTCGAGGAGAGCATTTTGATATTTATACTAATTATTTTTCTGTATTTTCCTAAATTCCCGTCCCTGGCACCGAAAACCGCGTCTTTTCGCTCTGGAGACTAAAGTCCCAACGTTTTTCTTGGCAGTTCCGCCCGGCTCAGGAAGCCACAAACATCGCCTGAGAATATCGAATTTTCGTTTAGAATGTAGCTGGGTATGTCTAGTATCATATTCGAGGAGAACATTTTGATATTTATACTAGTTATTTTTCTGTATTTTTCTAAATTCCCGTTCCTGGCACCGAAAACCGCGTCTTTTCGCTCTGGAGACTAAAGTCCCAACGTTTTTCTTGGCAGTTCCGCCCGGCTCAGGAAGCCACAAACATCGCCTGAGAATATCGAATTTTCGTTTAGCATGTAGCTGGGAATGTCTAGTATCATATTCGAGGAGAGCATTTTGATATTTATACTAATTACTTTTCTGTATTTTCCTAAATTCCCGTCCCTGGCACCGAAAACCGCGTCTTTTCGCTCTGGAGACTAAAGTCCCAACGTTTTTCTTGGCAGTTCCGCCCGGCTCAGGAAGCCACAAACATCGCCTGAGAATATCGAATTTTCGTTTAGCATGTAGCTGGGAATGTCTAGTATCATATTCGAGGAGAGCATTTTGATATTTATACTAATTATTTTTCTGTATTTTCCTAAATTCCCGTCCCTGGCACCGAAAACCGCGTCTTTTCGCTCTGGAGACAGTGTCCCCACGTTTTTCTTGGCAGTTCCGCCCGGCTCAGGAAGCCACAAACATCGCCTGAGAATATCGAATTTTCGTTTAGCATGTAGCTGGGAATGTCTAGTATCATATTCGAGGAGAGCATTTTGATATTTATACTAATTATTTTTCTTTATTTTCCTAAATTCCCGTCCCTGGCACCGAAAACCGCGTCTTTTCGCTCTGGAGACAGTGTTCCTACGTTTTTCTTGGCAGTTCCGCCCGGCTCAGGAAGCCACAAACACCGCCTGAGAATATCGAATTTTCGTTTAGAATGTAGCTGGGTATGTCTAGTATCATATTCGAGGAGAGCATTTTGATTTTTATAATAATTATTTTTCTGCATTTTTCTAAATTCCCGTCCCTGGCACCGAAAACCGCGTCTTTTCGCTCTGGAGACAGTGTCCCCACGTTTTTCTTGGCAGTTCCGCCCGGCTCAGGAAGCCACAAACATCGCCTGAGAATATCGAATTTTCGTTTAGCATGTAGCTGGGAATGTTTAGTATCATATTCGAGGAGAGCATCTTGATATTTATACTAGTTATCTTTCTGTATTTTCCTAAATTCCCGTTCCTGGCACCGAAAACCGCGTCTTTTCGCTCTGGAGACAGTGTCCCCACGTTTTTCTTGGCAGTTTCGCCCGGCTCAGGAAGCCACAAACATCGCCTGAGAATATCGAATTTTCGTTTAGAATGTAGCTGGGTATGTCTAGTATCATATTCGAGGAGAGCATTTTGATATTTATACCAATTATTTTTCTGTATTTTTCTAAATCCCCGTCCCTGGCACCGAAAACCGCGTCTTTTCGCTCTCGAGACTAAAGTCCCAACGTTTTTCTTGGCAGTTCCGCCCGGCTCAGGAAGCCACAAACATCGCCTGAGAATATCGAATTTTCGTTTAGCATGTAGCTGGGAATGTCTAGTATCATATTCGAGGAGAGCATTTTGATATTTATACTAATTATTTTTCTGTATTTTCCTAAATTCCCGTCCCTGGCACCGAAAACCGCGTCTTTTCGCTCTGGAGACAGTGTCCCCACGTTTTTCTTGGCAGTTCCGCCCGGCTCAGGAAGCCACAAACATCGCCTGAGAATATCGAATTTTCGTTTAGCATGTAGCTGGGAATGTTTAGTATCATATTCGAGGAGAGCATCTTGATATTTATACTAGTCATCTTTCTGTATTTTCCTAAATTCCCGTTCCTGGCACCGAAAACCGCGTCTTTTCGCTCTGGAGACAGTGTCCCCACGTTTTTCTTGGCAGTTTCGCCCGGCTCAGGAAGCCACAAACATCGCCTGAGAATATCGAATTTTCGTTTAGAATGTAGCTGGGTATGTCTAGTATCACATTCGAGGAGAGCATTTTGATATTTATACCAATTATTTTTCTGTATTTTTCTAAATCCCCGTCCCTGGCACCGAAAACCGCGTCTTTTCGCTCTGGAGACTAAAGTCCCAACGTTTTTCTTGGCAGTTCCGCCCGGCTCAGGAAGCCACAAACATCGCCTGAGAATATCGAATTTTCGTTTAGCATGTAGCTGGGAATGTCTAGTATCATATTCGAGGAGAGCATTTTGATATTTATACTAATTATTTTTCTGTATTTTCCTAAATTCCCGTCCCTGGCACCGAAAACCGCGTCTTTTCGCTCTGGAGACTAAAGTCCCAACGTTTTTCTTGGCAGTTCCGCCCGGCTCAGGAAGCCACAAACATCGCCTGAGAATATCGAATTTTCGTTTAGCATGTAGCTGGGAATGTCTAGTATCATATTCGAGGAGAGCATTTTGATATTTATACTAATTATTTTTCTGTATTTTCCTAAATTCCCGTCCCTGGCACCGAAAACCGCGTCTTTTCGCTCTGGAGACTAAAGTCCCAACGTTTTTCTTGGCAGTTCCGCCCGGCTCAGGAAGCCACAAACATCGCCTGAGAATATCGAATTTTCGTTTAGAATGTAGCTGGGTATGTCTAGTATCATATTCGAGGAGAGCATTTTGATATTTATACCAATTATTTTTCTGTATTTTTCTAAATCCCCGTCCCTGGCACCGAAAACCGCGTCTTTTCGCTCTGGAGACTAAAGTCCCAACGTTTTTCTTGGCAGTTCCGCCCGGCTCAGGAAGCCACAAACATCGCCTGAGAATATCGAATTTTCGTTTAGCATGTAGCTGGGAATGTCTAGTATCATATTCGAGGAGAGCATTTTGATATTTATACTAATTATTTTTCTGTATTTTCCTAAATTCCCGTCCCTGGCACCGAAAACCGCGTCTTTTCGCTCTGGAGACAGTGTCCCCACGTTTTTCTTGGCAGTTCCGCCCGGCTCAGGAAGCCACAAACATCGCCTGAGAATATCGAATTTTCGTTTAGCATGTAGCTGGGAATGTTTAGTATCATATTCGAGGAGAGCATCTTGATATTTATACTAGTCATCTTTCTGTATTTTCCTAAATTCCCGTTCCTGGCACCGAAAACCGCGTCTTTTCGCTCTGGAGACAGTGTCCCCACGTTTTTCTTGGCAGTTTCGCCCGGCTCAGGAAGCCACAAACATCGCCTGAGAATATCGAATTTTCGTTTAGAATGTAGCTGGGTATGTCTAGTATCATATTCGAGGAGAGCATTTTGATATTTATACCAATTATTTTTCTGTATTTTTCTAAATCCCCGTCCCTGGCACCGAAAACCGCGTCTTTTCGCTCTGGAGACTAAAGTCCCAACGTTTTTCTTGGCAGTTCCGCCCGGCTCAGGAAGCCACAAACATCGCCTGAGAATATCGAATTTTCGTTTAGCATGTAGCTGGGAATGTCTAGTATCATATTCGAGGAGAGCATTTTGATATTTATACTAATTATTTTTCTGTATTTTCCTAAATTCCCGTCCCTGGCACCGAAAACCGCGTCTTTTCGCTCTGGAGACTAAAGTCCCAACGTTTTTCTTGGCAGTTCCGCCCGGCTCAGGAAGCCACAAACATCGCCTGAGAATATCGAATTTTCGTTTAGCATGTAGCTGGGAATGTCTAGTATCATATTCGAGGAGAGCATTTTGATATTTATACTAATTATTTTTCTGTATTTTCCTAAATTCCCGTCCCTGGCACCGAAAACCGCGTCTTTTCGCTCTGGAGACTAAAGTCCCAACGTTTTTCTTGGCAGTTCCGCCCGGCTCAGGAAGCCACAAACATCGCCTGAGAATATCGAATTTTCGTTTAGCATGTAGCTGGGAATGTCTAGTATCATATTCGAGGAGAGCATTTTGATATTTATACTAATTATTTTTCTGTATTTTCCTAAATTCCCGTCCCTGGCACCGAAAACCGCGTCTTTTCGCTCTGGAGACTAAAGTCCCAACGTTTTTCTTGGCAGTTCCGCCCGGCTCAGGAAGCCACAAACATCGCCTGAGAATATCGAATTTTCGTTTAGAATGTAGCTGGGTATGTCTAGTATCATATTCGAGGAGAACATTTTGATATTTATACTAGTTATTTTTCTGTATTTTTCTAAATTCCCGTTCCTGGCACCGAAAACAGCGTCTTTTCGCTCTGGAGACTAAAGTCCCAACGTTTTTCTTGGCAGTTCCGCCCGGCTCAGGAAGCCACAAACATCGCCTGAGAATATCGAATTTTCGTTTAGCATGTAGCTGGGAATGTCTAGTATCATATTCGAGGAGAGCATTTTGATATTTATACTAATTACTTTTCTGTATTTTCCTAAATTCCCGTCCCTGGCACCGAAAACCACGTCTTTTCGCTCTGGAGACTAAAGTCCCAACGTTTTTCTTGGCAGTTCCGCCCGGCTCAGGAAGCCACAAACATCGCCTGAGAATATCGAATTTTCGTTTAGCATGTAGCTGGGAATGTCTAGTATCATATTCGAGGAGAGCATTTTGATATTTATACTAATTATTTTTCTGTATTTTCCTAAATTCCCGTCCCTGGCACCGAAAACCGCGTCTTTTCGCTCTGGAGACTAAAGTCCCAACGTTTTTCTTGGCAGTTCCGCCCGGCTCAGGAAGCCACAAACATCGCCTGAGAATATCGAATTTTCGTTTAGAATGTAGCTGGGTATGTCTAGTATCATATTCGAGGAGAGCATTTTGATATTTATACTAAATATTTTTCTGTATTTTTCTAAATTCCCGTCCCTGGCACCGAAAACCGCGTCTTTTCGCTCTGGGGACAGTGTCCCCACGTTTTTCTTGGCAGTTCCGCCCGGCTCAGGAAGCCACAAACATCGCCTGAGAATATCGAATTTTCGTTTAGAATGTAGCTGGGTATGTCTAGTATCATATTCGAGGAGAGCATTTTGATATTTATACTAAATATTTTTCTGTATTTTTCTAAATTCCCGTCCCTGGCACCGAAAACCGCGTCTTTTCGCTCTGGAGACAGTGTCCCCACGTTTTTCTTGGCAGTTCCGCCCGGCTCAGGAAGCCACAAACATCGCCTGAGAATATCGAATTTTCGTTTAGAATGTAGCTGGGTATGTCTAGTATCATATTCGAGGAGAGCATTTTGATATTCATACTAAATATTTTTCTGTATTTTTCTAAATTCCCGTCCCTGGCACCGAAAACCGCGTCTTTTCGCTCTGGGGACAGTGTCCCCACGTTTTTCTTGGCAGTTCCGCCCGGCTCAGGAAGCCACAAACATCGCCTGAGAATATCGAATTTTCGTTTAGAATGTAGCTGGGAATGTCTAGTATCATATTCGAGGAGAGCATTTTGATATTTATACTAAATATTTTTCTGTATTTTTCTAAATTCCCGTCCCTGGCACCGAAAACCGCGTCTTTTCGCTCTGGGGACAGTGTCCCCACGTTTTTCTTGGCAGTTCCGCCCGGCTCAGGAAGCCACAAACATCGCCTGAGAATATCGAATTTTCGTTTAGAATGTAGCTGGGTATGTCTAGTATCATATTCGAGGAGAGCATTTTGATATTTATACTAAATATTTTTCTGTATTTTTCTGAATTCCCGTCCCTGGCACCGAAAACCGCGTCTTTTTGCTCTGGGGACAGTGTCCCCACGTTTTTCTTGGCAGTTCCGCCCGGCTCAGGAAGCCACAAACATCGCCTGAGAATATCGAATTTTCGTTTAGAATGTAGCTGGGTATGTCTAGTATCATATTCGAGGAGAGCATTTTGATATTTATACTAAATATTTTTCTGTATTTTTCTAAATTCCCGTCCCTGGCACCAAAAACCGCGTCTTTTCGCTCTGGGGACAGTGTCCCCACGTTTTTCTTGGCAGTTCCGCCCGGCTCAGGAAGCCACAAACATCGCCTGAGAATATCGAATTTTCGTTTAGAATGTAGCTGGGTATGTCTAGTATGATATTCGAGGAGAGCATTTTGATATTTATACTAATTATTTTTCTGTATTTTTCTAAATTCCCGTCCCTGGCACCGAAAACCGCGTCTTTTCGCTCTGGAGACAGTGTTCCTACGTTTTTCTTGGCAGTTCCGCCCGGCTCAGGAAGCCACAAACATCGCCTGAGAATATCGAATTTTCGTTTAGAATGTAGCTGGGTATGTCTAGTATCATATTCGAGGAGAGCATTTTGATATTTTTACTAATTATTTTTCTGTATTTTTCTAAATTCCCGTCCCTGGCACCGAAAACCGCGTCTTTTCGCTCTGGAGACAGTGTCCCCACGTTTTTCTTGGCAGTTCCGCCCGGCTCAGGAAGCCACAAACATCGCCTGAGAATATCGAATTTTCGTTTAGCATGTAGCTGGGAATGTCTAGTATCATATTCGAGGAGAGCATTTTGATATTTATACTAATTATTTTTCTTTATTTTCCTAAATTCCCGTCCCTGGCACCGAAAACCGCGTCTTTTCGCTCTGGCGACAGTGTTCCTACGTTTTTCTTGGCAGTTCCGCCCGGCTCAGGAAGCCACAAACACCGCCTGAGAATATCGAATTTTCGTTTAGAATGTAGCTGGGTATGTCTAGTATCATATTCGAGGAGAGCATTTTGATTTTTATACTAATTATTTTTCTGCATTTTTCTAAATTCCCGTCCCTGGCACCGAAAACCGCGTCTTTTCGCTCTGGAGACAGTGTCCCCACGTTTTTCTTGGCAGTTCCGCCCGGCTCAGGAAGCCACAAACATCGCCTGAGAATATCGAATTTTCGTGTAGCATGTAGCTGGGAATGTTTAGTATCATATTCGAGGAGAGCATCTTGATATTTATACTAGTTATCTTTCTGTATTTTCCTAAATTCCCGTTCCTGGCACCGAAAACCGCGTCTTTTCGCTCTGGAGACAGTGTCCCCACGTTTTTCTTGGCAGTTTCGCCCGGCTCAGGAAGCCACAAACATCGCCTGAGAATATCGAATTTTCGTTTAGAATGTAGCTGGGTATGTCTAGTATCATATTCGAGGAGAGCATTTTGATATTTATACCAATTATTTTTCTGTATTTTTCTAAATCCCCGTCCCTGGCACCGAAAACCGCGTCTTTTCGCTCTGGAGACTAAAGTCCCAACGTTTTTCTTGGCAGTTCCGCCCGGCTCAGGAAGCCACAAACATCGCCTGAGAATATCGAATTTTCGTTTAGCATGTAGCTGGGAATGTCTAGTATCATATTCGAGGAGAGCATTTTGATATTTATACTAATTATTTTTCTGTATTTTCCTAAATTCCCGTCCCTGGCACCGAAAACCGCGTCTTTTCGCTCTGGAGACAGTGTCCCCACGTTTTTCTTGGCAGTTCCGCCCGGCTCAGGAAGCCACAAACATCGCCTGAGAATATCGAATTTTCGTTTAGCATGTAGCTGGGAATGTTTAGTATCATATTCGAGGAGAGCATCTTGATATTTATACTAGTCATCTTTCTGTATTTTCCTAAATTCCCGTTCCTGGCACCGAAAACCGCGTCTTTTCGCTCTGGAGACAGTGTCCCCACGTTTTTCTTGGCAGTTTCGCCCGGCTCAGGAAGCCACAAACATCGCCTGAGAATATCGAATTTTCGTTTAGCATGTAGCTGGGTATGTCTAGTATCATATTCGAGGAGAGCATTTTGATATTTATACCAATTATTTTTCTGTATTTTTCTAAATCCCCGTCCCTGGCACCGAAAACCGCATCTTTTCGCTCTGGAGACTAAAGTCCCAACGTTTTTCTTGGCAGTTCCGCCCGGCTCAGGAAGCCACAAACATCGCCTGAGAATATCGAATTTTCGTTTAGCATGTAGCTGGGAATGTCTAGTATCATATTCGAGGAGAGCATTTTGATATTTATACTAATTATTTTTCTGTATTTTCCTAAATTCCCGTCCCTGGCACCGAAAACCGCGTCTTTTCGCTCTGGAGACTAAAGTCCCAACGTTTTTCTTGGCAGTTCCGCCCGGCTCAGGAAGCCACAAACATCGCCTGAGAATATCGAATTTTCGTTTAGCATGTAGCTGGGAATGTCTAGTATCATATTCGAGGAGAGCATTTTGATATTTATACTAATTATTTTTCTGTATTTTCCTAAATTCCCGTCCCTGGCACCGAAAACCGCGTCTTTTCGCTCTGGAGACTAAAGTCCCAACGTTTTTCTTGGCAGTTCCGCCCGGCTCAGGAAGCCACAAACATCGCCTGAGAATATCGAATTTTCGTTTAGCATGTAGCTGGGAATGTCTAGTATCATATTCGAGGAGAGCATTTTGATATTTATACTAATTATTTTTCTGTATTTTCCTAAATTCCCGTCCCTGGCACCGAAAACCGCGTCTTTTCGCTCTGGAGACTAAAGTCCCAACGTTTTTCTTGGCAGTTCCGCCCGGCTCAGGAAGCCACAAACATCGCCTGAGAATATCGAATTTTCGTTTAGAATGTAGCTGGGTATGTCTAGTATCATATTCGAGGAGAACATTTTGATATTTATACTAGTTATTTTTCTGTATTTTTCTAAATTCCCGTTCCTGGCACCGAAAACCGCGTCTTTTCGCTCTGGAGACTAAAGTCCCAACGTTTTTCTTGGCAGTTCCGCCCGGCTCAGGAAGCCACAAACATCGCCTGAGAATATCGAATTTTCGTTTAGCATGTAGCTGGGAATGTCTAGTATCATATTCGAGGAGAGCATTTTGATATTTATACTAATTATTTTTCTGTATTTTCCTAAATTCCCGTCCCTGGCACCGAAAACCGCGTCTTTTCGCCCTGGAGACTAAAGTCCCAACGTTTTTCTTGGCAGTTCCGCCCGGCTCAGGAAGCCACAAACATCGCCTGAGAATATCGAATTTTCGTTTAGCATGTAGCTGGGAATGTCTAGTATCATATTCGAGGAGAGCATTTTGATATTTATACTAATTATTTTTCTGTATTTTCCTAAATTCCCGTCCCTGGCACCGAAAACCGCGTCTTTTCGCTCTGGAGACTAAAGTCCCAACGTTTTTCTTGGCAGTTTCGCCCGGCTCAGGAAGCCACAAACATCGCCTGAGAATATCGAATTTTCGTTTAGCATGTAGCTGGGAATGTCTAGTATCATATTCGAGGAGAGCATTTTGATATTTATACTAATTATTTTTCTGTATTTTCCTAAATTCCCGTCCCTGGCACCGAAAACCGCGTCTTTTCGCTCTGGAGACTAAAGTCCCAACGTTTTTCTTGGCAGTTCCGCCCGGCTCAGGAAGCCACAAACATCGCCTGAGAATATCGAATTTTCGTTTAGAATGTAGCTGGCTATGTCTAGTATCATATTCGAGGAGAGCATCTTGATATTTATACTAGTCATCTTTCTGTATTTTCCTAAATTCCCGTTCCTGGCACCGAAAACCGCGTCTTTTCGCTCTGGAGACAGTGTCCCCACGTTTTTCTTGGCAGTTTCGCCCGGCTCAGGAAGCCACAAACATCGCCTGAGAATATCGAATTTTCGTTTAGAATGTAGCTGGGTATGTCTAGTATCATATTCGAGGAGAGCATTTTGATATTTATACCAATTATTTTTCTGTATTTTTCTAAATCCCCGTCCCTGGCACCGAAAACCGCGTCTTTTCGCTCTGGAGACTAAAGTCCCAACGTTTTTCTTGGCAGTTCCGCCCGGCTCAGGAAGCCACAAACATCGCCTGAGAATATCGAATTTTCGTTTAGCATGTAGCTGGGAATGTCTAGTATCATATTCGAGGAGAGCATTTTGATATTTATACTAATTATTTTTCTGTATTTTCCTAAATTCCCGTCCCTGGCACCGAAAACCGCGTCTTTTCGCTCTGGAGACAGTGTCCCCACGTTTTTCTTGGCAGTTTCGCCCGGCTCAGGAAGCCACAAACATCGCCTGAGAATATCGAATTTTCGTTTAGAATGTAGCTGGGTATGTCTAGTATCATTTTCGAGGAGAGCATTTTGATATTTATACCAATTATTTTTCTGTATTTTTCTAAATCCCCGTCCCTGGCACCGAAAACCGCGTCTTTTCGCTCTGGAGACTAAAGTCCCAACGTTTTTCTTGGCAGTTCCGCCCGGCTCAGGAAGCCACAAACATCGCCTGAGAATATCGAATTTTCGTTTAGCATGTAGCTGGGAATGTCTAGTATCATATTCGAGGAGAGCATTTTGATATTTATACTAATTATTTTTCTGTATTTTCCTAAATTCCCGTCCCTGGCACCGAAAACCGCGTCTTTTCGCTCTGGAGACAGTGTCCTCACGTTTTTCTTGGCAGTTCCGCCCGGCTCAGGAAGCCACAAACATCGCCTGAGAATATCGAATTTTCGTTTAGAATGTAGCTGGGTATGTCTAGTATCATATTCGAGGAGAACATTTTGATATTTATACTAGTTATTTTTCTGTATTTTTCTAAATTCCCGTCCCTGGCACCGAAAACCGCGTCTTTTCGCTCTGTGGTCTAAGTCCCAACGTTTTTCTTGGCAGTTCCGCCCGGCTCAGGAAGCCACAAACATCGCCTGAGAATATCGAATTTTTGTTTAGAATGTAGCTGGGTATGTCTAGTATCATATTCGAGGAGAGCATTTTGATATTTATACTAATTATTTTTCTGTATTTTTCTAAATTCCCGTCCCTGGCACCGAAAACCGCGTCTTTTCGCTCTGTGGTCTAAGTCCCAACGTTTTTCTTGGCAGTTCCGCTCGGCTCAGGAAGCCACAAACATCGCCTGAGAATATCGAATTTTCGTTTAGAATGTAGCTGGGTATGTCTAGTATCATATTCGAGGAGAGCATTTTGATATTTATACTAATTATTTTTCTGTATTTTTTCTAAATTACCGTCCCTGGCACCGAAAACCGCGTCTTTTCGCTCTGGGGACTAAGTCCCAACGTTTTTCTTGGCAGATCCGCCCGGCTCAGGAAGCCACAAACATCGCCTGAGAATATCGAATTTTCGTTTAGCATGTAGCTGGGAATGTCTAGTATCATATTCGAGGAGAGCATTTTGATATTTATACTAGTTATTTTTCTGTATTTTCCTAAATTCCCGTCCCTGGCACCGAAAACCGCGTCTTTTCGCTCTGGAGACAGTGTCCCCACGTTTTTCTTGGCAGTTCCGCCCGGCTCAGGAAGCCACAAACATCGCCTGAGAATATCGAATTTTCGTTTAGAATGTAGCTGGGTATGTCTAGTATCATATTCGAGGAGAGCATTTTGATATTTATACTAATTATTTTTCTGTATTTTTCTAAATTCCCGTCCCTGGCACCGAAAACCGCGTCTTTTCGCTCTGGAGACAGTGTCCCCACGTTTTTCTTGGCAGTTCCGCCCGGCTCAGGAAGCCACAAACATCGCCTGAGAATATCGAATTTTCGTTTAGAATGTAGCTAGGTATGTCTAGTATCATATTCGAGGAGAGCATTTTGATATTTATACTAATTATATTTCTGTATTTTTCTAAATTCCCGTCCCTGGCACCGAAAACCGCGTCTTTTCGCTCTGGAGACAGTGTCCCCACGTTTTTCTTGGCAGTTCCGCCCGGCTCAGGAAGCCACAAACATCGCCTGAGAATATCGAATTTTCGTTTAGAATGTAGCTGGGTATGTCTAGTATCATATTCGAGGAGAGCATTTTGATATTTATACTAATTATTTTTCTGTATTTTTCTAAATTCCCGTCCCTGGCACCGAAAACCGCGTCTTTTCGCTCTGGAGACTAAAGTCCCATCGTTTTTCTTGGCAGTTCCGCCCGGCTCAGGAAGCCACAAACATCGCCTGAGAATATCGAATTTTCGTTTAGCATGTAGCTGGGAATGTCTAGTATCATATTCGAGGAGAGCATTTTGATATTTATACTAATTATATTTCTGTATTTTTCTAAATTCCCGTCCCTGGCACCGAAAACCGCGTCTTTTCGCTCTGGAGATTAAAGTCCCATCGTTTTTCTTGGCAGTTCCGCCCGGCTCTGGAAGCCACAAACATCGCCTGAGAATATCGAATTTTCGTTTAGCATGTAGCTGGGAATGTCTAGTATCATATTCGAGGAGAGCATTTTGATATTTATACTAGTTATTTTTCTGTATTTTTCTAAATTCCCGTCCCAGGCACCGAAAACCGCGTCTTTTCGCTCTGGAGACTAAGTCCCAACGTTTTTCTTGGCAGATCCGCCCGGCTCAGGAAGCCACAAACATCGCCTGAGAATATCGAATTTTCGTTTAGAATGTAGCTGGGTATGTCTAGTATCATATTCGAGGAGAGCATTTTGATATTTATACTAATTATTTTTCTGTATTTTTCTAAATTCCCGTCCCTGGCACCGAAAACCGCGTCTTTTCGCTCTGGAGACTAAAGTCCCATCGTTTTTCTTGGCAGTTCCGCCCGGCTCAGGAAGCCACAAACATCGCCTGAGAATATCGAATTTTCGTTTAGCATGTAGCTGGGAATGTCTAGTATCATATTCGAGGAGAGCATTTTGATATTTATACTAATTATTTTTCTGTATTTTCCTAAATTCCCGTCCCTGGCACCGAAAACCGCGTCTTTTCGCTCTGGAGACAGTGTCCCCACGTTTTTCTTGGCAGTTCCGCCCGGCTCAGGAAGCCACAAACATCGCCTGAGAATATCGAATTTTCATTTAGAATGTAGCTGGGTATGTCTAGTATCACATTCGAGGAGAGCATTTTGATATTTATACTAGTTATTTTTCTGTATTTTTCTAAATTCCCGTCCCTGGCACCGAAAACCGCGTCTTTTCGCTCTGGGGACTAAGTCCCAACGTTTTTCTTGGCAGATCCGCCCGGCTCAGGAAGCTACAAACATCACCTGAGAATATCGAATTTTCGTTTAGCATGTAGCTGGGAATGTCTAGTATCATATTCGAGGAGAGCATTTTGATATTTATACTAGTTATTTTTCTGTATTTTCCTAAATTCCCGTCCCTGGCACCGAAAACCGCGTCTTTTCGCTCTGGAGACAGTGTCCCCACGTTTTTCTTGGCAGTTCCGCCCGGCTCAGGAAGCCACAAACATCGCCTGAGAATATCGAATTTTCGTTTAGAATGTAGCTGGGTATGTCTAGTATCATATTCGAGGAGAGCATTTTGATATTTATACTAATTATTTTTCTGTATTTTTCTAAATTCCCGTCCCTGGCACCGAAAACCGCGTCTTTTCGCTCTGTGGTCTAAGTCGCAACGTTTTTCTTGGCAGATCCGCCCGGCTCAGGAAGCCACAAACATCGCCTGAGAATATCGAATTTTCGTTTAGAATGTAGCTGGGTATGTCTAGTATCATATTCGAGGAGAGCATTTTGATATTTATACTAATTATTTTTCTGTATTTTTCTAAATTCCCGTCCCTGGCACCGAAAACCGCGTCTTTTCGCTCTGGAGACTAAAGTCCCATCGTTTTTCTTGGCAGTTCCGCCCGGCTCAGGAAGCCACAAACATCGCCTGAGAATATCGAATTTTCGTTTAGCATGTAGCTGGGAATGTCTAGTATCATATTCGAGGAGAGAATTTTGATATTTATACTAATTATTTTTCTGTATTTTCCTAAATTCCCGTCCCTGGCACCGAAAACCGCGTCTTTTCGCTCTGGAGACAGTGTCCCCACGTTTTTCTTGGCAGTTCCGCCCGGCTCAGGAAGCCACAAACATCGCCTGAGAATATCGAATTTTCATTTAGAATGTAGCTGGGTATGTCTAGTATCACATTCGAGGAGAGCATTTTGATATTTATACTAGTTATTTTTCTGTATTTTTCTAAATTCCCGTCCCTGGCACCGAAAACCGCGTCTTTTCGCTCTGGGGACTAAGTCCCAACGTTTTTCTTGGCGGATCCGCCCGGCTCAGGAAGCCACAAACATCACCTGAGAATATCGAATTTTCGTTTAGCATGTAGCTGGGAATGTCTAGTATCATATTCGAGGAGAGCATTTTGATATTTATACTAGTTATTTTTCTGTATTTTCCTAAATTCCCGTCCCTGGCACCGAAAACCGCGTCTTTTCGCTCTGGAGACAGTGTCCCCACGTTTTTCTTGGCAGTTCCGCCCGGCTCAGGAAGCCACAAACATCGCCTGAGAATATCGAATTTTCGTTTAGAATGTAGCTGGGTATGTCTAGTATCATATTCGAGGAGAGCATTTTGATATTTATACTAATTATTTTTCTGTATTTTTCTAAATTCCCGTCCCTGGCACCGAAAACCGCGTCTTTTCGCTCTGGAGACAGTGTCCCCACGTTTTTCTTGGCAGTTCCGCCCGGCTCAGGAAGCCACAAACATCGCCTGAGAATATCGAATTTTCGTTTAGCATGTAGCTGGGAATGTCTAGTATCATATTCGAGGAGAGCATTTTGATATTTATACTAATTATTTTTCTGTATTTTCCTAAATTCCTGTCCCTGGCACCGAAAACCGCGTCTTTTCGCTCTGGAGACAGTGTTCCCACGTTTTTCTTGGCAGTTCCGCCCGGCTCAGGAAGCCACAAACATCGCCTGAGAATATCGAATTTTCGTTTAGCATGTAGCTGGGAATGTCTAGTATCATATTCGAGGAGAGCATTTTAATATTTATACTAATTATTTTTCTGTATTTTCCTAAATTCCCGTCCCTGGCACCGAAAACCGCGTCTTTTCGCTCTGGAGACAGTGTCCCCACGTTTTTCTTGGCAGTTCCGCCCGGCTCAGGAAGCCACAAACATCGCCTGAGAATATCGAATTTTCATTTAGAATGTAGCTGGGTATGTCTAGTATCACATTCGAGGAGAGCATTATGATATTTATACTAATTATTTTTCTGTATTTTCCTAAATTCCCGTCCCTGGCACCGAAAACCGCGTCTTTTCGCTCTGGAGACAGTGTCCCCACGTTTTTCTTGGCAGTTCCGCCCGGCTCAGGAAGCCACAAACATCGCCTGAGAATATCAAATTTTCGTTTAGCATGTAGCTGGGAATGTCTAGTATCACATTCGAGGAGAGCATTTTGATATTTATACTAGTTATTTTTCTGTATTTTTCTAAATTCCCGTCCCTGGCACCGAAAACCGCGTCTTTTCGCTCTGGGGACTAAGTCCCAACGTTTTTCTTGGCAGTTCCGCCCGGCTCAGGAAGCCACAAACATCGCCTGAGAATATCGAATTTTCGTTTAGAATGTAGCTGGGTATGTCTAGTATCATATTCGAGGAGAGCATTTTGATATTTATACTAATTATTTTTCTGTATTTTTCTAAATTCCCGTCCCTGGCACCGAAAACCGCGTCTTTTCGCTCTGGAGACTAAAGTCCCAACGCTTATCTTGGCAGATCCGCCCGGCTCAGGAAGCCACAAACATCGCCTGAGAATATCGAATTTTCGTTTAGAATGTAGCTGGGTATGTCTAGTATCATATTGGAGGAGAGCATTTTGATATTTATACTAAATATTTTTCTGTATTTTCCTAAATTCCCGTCCCTGGCACCGAAAACCGCGTCTTTTCGCTCTGGAGACAGTGTCCCCACGTTTTTCTTGGCAGTTCCGCCCGGCTCAGGAAGCCACAAACATCGCCTGAGAATATCAAATTTTCGTTTAGAATGTAGCTGGGAATGTCTAGTATCATATTCGAGGAGAGCATTTTGATATTTATACTAATTATTTTTCTGTATTTTCCTAAATTCCCGTCCCTGGCACCGAAAACCGCGTCTTTTCGCTCTGGAGACAGTGTCCCCACGTTTTTCTTGGCAGTTCCGCCCGGCTCAGGAAGCCACAAACATCGCCTGAGAATATCAAATTTTCGTTTAGCATGTAGCTGGGAATGTCTAGTATCACATTCGAGGAGAGCATTTTGATATTTATACTAGTTATTTTTCTGTATTTTTCTAAATTCCCGTCCCTGGCACCGAAAACCGCGTCTTTTCGCTCTGGGGACTAAGTCCCAACGTTTTTCTTGGCAGTTCCGCCCGGCTCAGGAAGCCACAAACATCGCCTGAGAATATCGAATTTTCGTTTAGAATGTAGCTGGGAATGTCTAGTATCATATTCGAGGAGAGCATTTTGATATTTATACTAATTATTTTTCTGTATTTTCCTAAATTCCCGTCCCTGGCACCGAAAACCGCGTCTTTTCGCTCTGGAGACAGTGTCCCCACGTTTTTCTTGGCAGTTCCGCCCGGCTCAGGAAGCCACAAACATCGCCTGAGAATATCGAATTTTCGTTTAGAATGTAGCTGGGAATGTCTAGTATCATATTCGAGGAGAGCATTTTGATATTTATACTAATTATTTTTCTGTATTTTCCTAAATTCCCGTCCCTGGCACCGAAAACCGCGTCTTTTCGCTCTGGAGACAGTGTCCCCACGTTTTTCTTGGCAGTTCCGCCCGGCTCAGGAAGCCACAAACATCGCCTGAGAATATCGAATTTTCGTTTAGAATGTAGCTGGGAATGTCTAGTATCATATTCGAGGAGAGCATTTTGATATTTATACTAATTATTTTTCTGTATTTTCCTAAATTCCCGTCCCTGGCACCGAAAACCGCGTCTTTTCGCTCTGGAGACAAGTGTCCCCACGTTTTTCTTGGCAGTTCCGCCCGGCTCAGGAAGCCACAAACATCGCCTGAGAATATCAAATTTTCGTTTAGCATGTAGCTGGGAATGTCTAGTATCACATTCGAGGAGAGCATTTTGATATTTATACTAGTTATTTTTCTGTATTTTTCTAAATTCCCGTCCCTGGCACCGAAAACCGCGTCTTTTCGCTCTGGGGACTAAGTCCCAACGTTTTTCTTGGCAGTTCCGCCCGGCTCAGGAAGCCACAAACATCGCCTGAGAATATCGAATTTTCGTTTAGAATGTAGCTGGGTACGTCTAGTATCATATTCGAGGAGAGCATTTTGATATTTATACTAATTATTTTTCTGTATTTTTCTAAATTCCCGTCCCTGGCACCGAAAACCGCGTCTTTTCGCTCTGGAGACTAAAGTCCCAACGCTTATCTTGGCAGATCCGCCCGGCTCAGGAAGCCACAAACATCGCCTGAGAATATCGAATTTTTGTTTAGAATGTAGCTGGGTATGTCTAGTATCATATTCGAGGAGAGCATTTTGATATTTATACTAAATATTTTTCTGTGTTTTTCTAAAATCCCGTCCCTGGCACCGAAAACCGCGTCTTTTCGCTCCGGAGATTTAAGCCCGAATGTCCCTGGGGCAGCTGCGCCTGGTTCAGGAAAGCAGAAAATTGCCTGAGGAGGTCCAGTCTCCACTATGGATACATGACGCTAGTCTGGGGGAGTATTTTTATATGTCATCTAATGCTGTTTTAGTGAGCTTTTAATTATTTCGCTCATTATAAATCTGACAATCTGGCGTGAACTAACTGCATGACCTGAAGTAGTTCCATGCCAAATTATGCAATTTTCAATATCTCTTATTACACAAGGCCCGGGAAATTCGACTACCATCAAACATCCCGGGCCCTCAGGTAATGATATACTTTAGGACTCTCGGAAGTTCGCACCCAGTTTTTTTTTCTCAGGTTCCACCAAGACTCAAACATTATTATGGACATCTTATTTTATCTACCTGAGTTTTTTTGTATTCGGTGGCGGTTGTGTATCAGAATGCCGAATCACTTATCTGTAGAAGGTGAGGAAGAACCCTGGTGGGGAGATGATGTTTCATGTTTTACAAAGTAAAGACTGTGTCACAGGATTGACTGATATCTCCACCAGACGACTATACATATGCCGCCAAATGAGCTAGTCCAGACCCCATCGAAGAACCGACGGAGCGCGACATTTCTCATGTCGAGCTGCTCCCTAGGCCGTAAACCCGCGCTAAGTGCGTGTACAGTCACTCACAGTATGAAGGACCCATTCGCCGATGCAATTTACTGGGCGGCGCTTATTCCACTTTGGCCAGGCGCACTTTATTTTGAGCGACAAGAAAGATAAAAGTTTATTTCATTCTTTCACGTCAAGAAATATGGTCCAGTCTTAGGCAAATCCAAAACAGCCTCAAACTGCCTGGTCGAATGGGTCCTTCATATTGCGGGAGACTGTACATCCAGCTACAAGAACTGTAAGGAGGGAAAGTAGGCGAGCGAGCTGGCTAGGAAACATCATTGAAAGAAAACCGGAGACTAGGACAAATAAAAATTGGGGGGACACATAGGCTCCACCTTAAGTGTATGACGCGATAGCGCAAGGCCGGGTCGTCAGCGCAGGGGTGGAGGAGGGCGGAAGGGCAGGGGAGGCGTAGGAAGGAAGGGAAGGGGGTGGGGGTTGGGGGAATGGAGGGCTTGGAGAGGGTGGATTGGGGGAGGGGAGCTGGGGAGGGGGCCCCCCCCCCCACGGGGTCACGCCGCCGTCGACTGCTACTAAGGGAGGGCAAGGGGTGGAGGGCAGGGGAAAGGAGTCGGGGTCAGATAGGAGTAGTGGAGGAGGGGATGGGAGGTGTGGGGGGTAAGGGGAGGGGATCCCATTCAGCACCCGGGTCACGTGACCCGAGTGTTCAGGGAAGGGGAGGGGCCCTCCCACGAGGTCACGCCAGACGCCGTGACCCGGGTAACTCGACACGGGTCACGTGGCCTACGAAGTCGCGCCGGACGCCGACTACTACTACGCCGGCTTTTCCGCTGAACGGGAGCCTTACGCTATCGCGTGAAATAACTCCCAGTCACAGGTTTTCTTACAAGAATTTGCCTAGACCGATGATACTTCAGTCATTTTACCGCCCAAGCATTAGCATGCTGTGTATTTTTTTTTTTTTTCTGAAGTGCACTCGCGTGGGCTTTTCTCCTGGCTTAAGAGCTTCTCGGGTATGCCTTTTCCTTTTGCTGGTAACGTACGGAACAAAACAAGTTTCCATAGATCTGTGATAATCCATAATGAAGGGTCTACACTTTTCCGAGTGTTCTGACAAAGACGAAAACTGCCGGGTCACTGGGCTGTGGACGCGAATGCGACGTACACCCGTCATCGATATAAATGTGAACGACGGACCGCCGACTGCTCCGTACTATCAGCGTCATGATGCTGCGGTCCGTGGCGGCTTGCGCACATTATCGCGCGCTACGCCGAGATTCAGCGTGTGAATCAGCTCAGCTCTGCTGCTGCTCCCTGAAGAAAGCGCGAGAATTGGGTAGGAGCCTTTCGGACGTTATCAGGAGGCACTGTGGTGACTTGATAAAGTAACTATTTGTTTTTTTCTTGAATGCGGTCGCATTTCTTTCGGCTCATTCGGCCACGCTCATTTTTGAAATGTCGAAGTGGCTTCAGTCATGATACGCTCGGTATATTTTCTTTTGTAAAAATATTTATCGCTATTAGCGTTCACTGAATAATAAAGAAAGAATCTGAGTTTTGATGAACTATACCGAGCAACGTCGGCGCTTTTCCACGGGCAAAATGCAAACTATTTGCCATCAATGACGTGTGCATAGCGCCCACAAAAAGTCGCAAAATAGAAATCCACTTTCACGCTCTCTGCAGAGCGGAGCAGTAAAAGCGAAGACAGTGTTCGATCCAAGCCCTTAATTTCGGTGAGGCGCCAAGCGCCGATAAGGCTCGATAGCCGCCACGCCCGCCGCGTCATGACGCGGATAGTACGGAGCGGTCGACGGACCGGCCTCTACCTTCATATTAACGACGGGCGTACGATATTTCGCAGAGGGTTATTTCTCATACGAAAGAGTTCCACAGCCCAGCAAACAAAGATGGTATCTCGCAGAAGGCTCTAATTTGAATGGCCCTATATACATTGGGGCCAATGTGCATGGTGTAGACCTTCGATCTTCTGTTAGTTGCCATCTTTATTTGGCTGTGGAGTGCATTTTGATCATGCGCAGTAGCTCTTCTCCGCGAAATATCGTACTCCGCACCTGCGTTTACAGTCCAGTCGCTCGGAATTTTTCGCACCAGAGATAAGCGTTTGGAAGGTGTATAACACAAAAAAGTAGCGAATTCGAGGAACAATGAAGATGTAGACGATAGGATCTTCCCTTCTACGGACCTTTTGTTCGTTGTTGCAGATCTAATATCTCGAGGTATGATGGCCCAGCAGCTGTTAGCTGAGCAAGAAAGAAAAAGAGATGTTTATTTCCCCCTTTTTTTTTTTTAGAAAATTGACTTAGTTGCTTGCCAGCTCAGTGCGCACACTGTCGATAGGGAAGGGGTCGGGAGAAAACGATGAAAAATATAGAAAGTTTGGGAGGTTTATAGATTAGGTTGGGAGGGATGTCTCAGCCGTCGTCCGCCCGTCGAGTCGCGTTCGATTCGTGTTCACTCTAAGTTGGCAGTGCGGTGGAAGCTGTGTGCTTGTTGAACTAATCAACTCTCGGCCTTGCACCACGTGACCACCCTGATCTCCACATACCACGTGCCGAGAGCGAGTTCAGGCGATAAGAGGCAGGCCACTGATTGGTCTGGCAAAACGCAGCTTCCACCGCACTGTCAGCTTAGGGGCGAACGGAGTATAGTACGATCCAACGTTCAGAACGCACGGCCCCTCGAAGTTAGTAGACATGGAGCAACCTTAGAGCGAATAATAAGTATTTTGCAACTGGGGTGGGCGGCAGTTGTGCTACAGAGTTAATGGAGAGCTTTAGAAGTTCGCTTTTTCGCCCTGATAACGGTACGATGCATGCCCAAGGCCGCCGGAGGGGAGAGGAGGTATCGTTATCGGGGATAAAAACAATCTGCTAAAACTCTATAATATCGGCACAAGGCTTCCATTGAACGGATGGCTTTTTAGCGGGAAGCGCTTAGTGCCGCTTCCCGCTAAACTTCACGGTTTTTGGTGAGACAGCTAGTGTACAATACAACTCCTTCGGTCTCGGGTATTATATTTCGTTCCTTGCTCCTTCTTCGTATTTGCCCCGTGAGTGCGCGCTGTAGGCATCGGGCCCCACAAAAATGAACTTCGATGGTTTGAAACGTGTTCGCCCCATAGCTCGGTCTGTATATAGCATCGGGCAACGGATCATTAGTTCCCAAGTTCAATCCCACCCGATCGCTTCTGCTGTTTTCTTTTCTTATATAACATTGTAACAAATGTTGCGGTAAAACATAAGGGCTTAACCTGACGGTTTTTCATAGAAACTGGCGTACAAACATATTTTGTGTTAATAAACTGAGTAAAGGACTGAGACAGCATGCAACAATTACTAGGGCTCGGCGGGGGAGCAGGAAGAGCATGCGCCGTTTTCCGTGATGAATTTGTGAAGCCTCTAAACCACTTCTTGCATCTGTATGTTGAATAAAGCAAATGCTTCTTTCAACTCTCCCAGACACGTGACTTTTGTGATTCCTTAAGGTGGAGTCGCACTTCTTATCATTATGCTGTTTCACGCACTACCATTGATTGCAAAGATAGTGGTAAGACAGAGTGCATGATTTGGGGCACCTTCCGTTAGCTTGTTGGAAACAGCGCCTTGGAGCAAAGGAAACAAAACCCAGCCGAAAGTAACGCGTGAGCGTAAGTGGAAGGCATACGTCGCGTCTCTTGTGGTAGCACAGTCGTTTCACACCAGCATTTTGCGTCTGTTGGTTTTCTCCGAAGCATGTGAGCTTAATCCTTGTCCTGGCCTCCTACACTTTCACTTATGATATGAGCGCGATCGTGCCCCCTGCCCGCTGCCACAAGGCGAGATTTCAAGCTCGCAATCCCGCATGCAATTTTAGCTAAGTGCAATAAGCAAAAATAACTGAGTATTTTTAATGTCGGAAGCACAATCGGAGGCACGCAGTATCCAAACCGAGTTTCCGAGCGTCTACGCTTTCTCCAGTACTCTTTATTTTTTCGGACTCCTGCATGACGTATATACCTTCCTTACCGAATGTTTGCAAGAAAAGCTCGGGTCCAGCACATTTTATGTTAAAGTATTTAGGATTCAAGTGGACATAAGCATGAAATGATCTGAAGGCGCGCAGGCGCTGTTCTCGGGAACCACCCTGTCTGGGACCGCAGTGTCACCGTGTTGTCCTCCTTTTCTGGTCTTCCTGGTTCTACCAAGTCGGCCCAACATCTTGCGTGCTTTGTTTTCATAAATAAAGGATCGAATAGTCGCACCGCAGAGCCTATGGATTCAAGGGTTCAATCCCCACCCCTGCCCGTTTCGATCTGGATGAGCATCGTACCGGCGTGCGGTCGTGTATCACTACTGCGTGGTGCACGTTAAAGACCCCAGGCTAGCGGCTGTACCGCACTGGCTAAATTTCTCATCTACAGCTGGGAGACTCGTCGCCCCTGTGAGGCAGACCAAGTTCTAGGCTGTATAAACATACACACAACCCAATTTTTTATAAAGGTGGATGGAAAACAGGAGACCCTGTAGATTTGTTTAATCATAGAACATCGCCCGCAGTCACCCAATTGCGTTTCTTTTAACTACATACTTCAAAAGAGCCCTGTTTAGCAAATATGTGGCCTCGCAGCTTTCCAAACGATTAAACCAGGCAACTACATTCGTCGTGAGCGTTTCCGCATGAGCTAGATCTGCAAAGTAAAAATTTTAACACCCATAATTATGTAAACATGGTGTAAGAATGGTGTGAGTTAGAAAACACACCCATCTTACACCATTTTTACACGATTTTCAATTATTGATGGGTGTAACAAGGGTGTACGGACGATTCACACCCATCCTACACCGTTCACACACCCTACAGGTCCATATCGTTCGTAAATTGTGTTAAAAGAGTGTTCGTCTTTCTCTTTACACCCATATCTACAGGGTGTGAGAGGGGTGTGTCGGTGAAATGTCGGATTAACCCAAGGCATCAGTTAATCGAACTTTGTTACGACAAACAATGGCGATAAAGGCATCTCGACTGATCGTCACAATCAGGTATAGTTTGAAAGTCCTAATGAACTGCACGGGGTGGTCCGACCGATTCAATTTCGGTACGTTGATGCGACCAAACGTGGAAATCTCAATTCGTGTGTAGGACGATACAGCCAAATAGAAAAGCGCCGCCACGCGCGAAAGCCGGATGTAGAGGTTGGAAGGTGCACGTGATCGAGCCGTAATCGCGTATACTTCAAAAGGGGCGTATAAGTAGTCCTAGGGATGCTCGTGAAAATTTGAAATTAACGAAAATAAAAAAAAAATTCGAAGTTTAAATGTGCTAGGAAGACTTAAGTAGCAGGAGTAAAACACAAAATCTGCACCTTGAGGGTTGTGTAGTGGGTTGAGAGCTTGAACCGTTATCGAAGGGTTGTCAGTTCAACTCCACCTGACAGAAGCTTCTTTTTTTATTAGTCCGTTTTTGTATAATAAGAACTTGAAGCCCACACGCTAATGCATCGTATGCTGTCACTGACGCCCGCAACCGCGCACCGCGCTTTCGCTACTCGCGTACTTGTCCAAACACCCTTATTTGAGGGTGTGAGACAGTACACCCTTTTTCTAGGGTGTTTTCTTACACGAATAAGGGTGCTCCCTATAGGACAGGCCATTTACACAAATAAGGGTATAAAAATTTTATGTGTGTGCCGTTTGAGAGGTGGTGATACTGGCTCACGCTGTACCTGAGAAATTCAGCCTGTGCAACTCAAACACGTGCTGGTACGATGCTCATCCTGATTGGTGGGGACGAACCCAGGATTTCCTGGTTTTTGTAGCCTGATCTTTCTGCTCTCCACATGCCCCGAGCTACCAGGCGCTAGCACACTCGGTTAGGGACTCTCAGAAAACCAGGACTCAAACAGGAAATGTTGCGGGTCCCTCGCCTTCGCTGAAGGTGTAAAATATATGGGAGAACTAGCATATAATAATTTATTTATTTATTTGAGTCCATATAGTATCTCTCTTTCTCTCCCTTGCACAATATTACCAACTGCAGAGCTTACAGATGTTTCTGTGACTATCAGACAACTTAGTCAAATTTCAACACGGGCTTAAAATCATGTGGGTTACCACAATTTCAAGGCTGCTTGCAGAGTTTTTGCTGAACCTGGAAACACGACTTGCAAAAACTCGCATATTATACAGTTTGTTACAATATATGGTCAGCAGGGGAAGCTCCAACTCCGGCTCGAGCTCTCTAAGTTTGGTAACACTTCAACTTACGAAGAATGACAAGCGCGAGGTGGAGACGGAGCTTCTCCTGCTGACCTTCTCGGTGTGGTCCAACCATTCGTAGGTACCGTCTCTATCTGTACCACATAGCCCTCGGCGTGAGTTGATATTACAAGGGCGCCAGGGTGGTTCGTGCCCCAGTAGACTTCTGATAAAGCGCTTATTTGTCCATCTCTAATGCAAAGCGTGCTTTGTGTTCCGAGTTATACCTTTATATGGACGTGCATAGAAGGGTTGTTTGATGAGTTCGGTAAAAAAAGCTGGTTAAACGCTTTGTTAGAAGAAAAAATTGATGTCGTTTCTCAACATAGTCCCCATTGAGGACTATCCGCTTGGTCCAGCGAGTTTCTAAATTTTCTTTCTCTCAGAAAAAGAGGTTTTCTTAAAAGCTAGAAAATATGAACTGACGGGAGTAATGACATTCTCATTTGATGAGAACTTTTTCCGACAGAGTCAGATTTCTCAAGTTCAGGAACACTGATAAAACACACGACGCCATATCAGAAGAATGGATTGGATGAAGAATCAACTCGAAGCCCAATTCTTCCAATTTTGCCATTGTCACGGTCAATTCATGGGAGAGCGCGTTGTCTTGGTGAATGAACTGTCTGGTAACAGCACCTCCTAGATCACAAGGCGGTAGTGCTGATAATTTTTCGTCACCGAAGAAGGCCGATCGCGGGCGGTGATTGGATACGAGCGCTGCGTCCGTCTCTCTGATTAGACACGAGACGCTGACGCAGCCCTCGCGTTCAATCACGGCCCGCGATCGGCCTTCTGTGGCGAAAAATTATCAGCATTACGGCCTTGTAATCTAGGAGGTGGTGCTGGTACCCATCGCGCACATAGCTTTTTGTACAGGGTTTTGTGCACACGTTATTTTGAGATGCCTATGGTCTCAGCAGTCTTGTGCACATTCACTCGACTGTCCTCCAATTAATATATTATAAATTTATTCAACAATATCCGTCGTGGTGACCTTAACTCGGCGTCCGGAGCGCGCTTCATCTTCAGGGAACGTTCCGCCACGTTTAATCCAATGAACCCAGAGCTAAACAGCCTTCAACGTTGAATAAGGGTCCCCATGAACTTAGTGCAACTCGGTTTTGATGCGTGGACGTTAACATTTTTAAAACAAACGTGCTTGATCATTGCACAGGACTGTTTTTTTTTTCAGTGTTGTGGCAAGCGCTACAGTGTTTGCTTGAGCCCTCTGTCAAACATGAACAGCGCTTCGTTCCCGTCTGGAAGCTAGCCTGGGTTAGTTTGAAGAATGACACTTGCCAGCCATGGCGTCATCCATTGAATTGTTCGTCGTATAAATTTACCAAACTTATCAAACGACCCTTGTACTTGCGAGCTGTACAGGAAGCAAAATTACGTGGAACAAAACGGAAAGAAGTTCGAATCCGGAAGCGCGCAGGGGTTCGCCAATAGTGGACCTTGATAGCACAAGTGTGCACGCGCAGCCAAAGCGCGGCGGAAAGCAAGGAGCGCGCGCGCTGAAGGCGGAGCTTCCACTGCACTCTTGAGCTGTCACCCACCATAGTGAGCTTGTTTACAAACAAACAAATAAATAGCTGACGTGCATATTCCACCGTTTCACGGCCAAAACTATAATTGTATCTTTTTAGCAACCACGCGCAATAAAAGCCCGGGGTAATCGCTTTGGGTGACGCCTCGGCAGCTGCGCGAGCACTCGTGCTGCAAGGATGCAAATCTGCGCAGTCAGGGCTGCCATCTCGCGCTAGCGCAGCCTCCGTGGTTAGTCCGTGATAGCGTGAGACTGCGAAGTACTAGTACACTGTAGTACTACTGAAAAGGTTGTGCAAGTGCGAGCGGCTAGCCTTGACAAACTCGACTGGAGTACTCTCTGCCCGAACGCTCGCGCAGCCACCGAGGAGTGATTCAAAGGAAACGGCTCGCGCCTTTAGCATGCATGGCTAACAATAGTCCATGCTGAGGTGAGACAAAGTTTAGCCTGAGCCAAGGCGCCCTAAGCCAGAAGACCCTCTCTAACAGGCTCCAGTGATAAGAGAAAGCCCAGCCTGAAACAGAGCACTTTTAGCATCGTTTCGCCTTATGTCCGATGCACTACCGCCGGTGCGAGGTAGGAAAACGCAGCGGATTCGGCTCGCGCTTCAATACTTCGTCTAACCTTAGCATGGGCTATTGTTGGTCGCTTGCTAAAAGCGCGACCTATTTGCTTTCGACGGCACCTCGGCGGCTGCACGAGGGCTCGTGTGGCGCGAACGCCAATGAAGGCTACCGTCTCGCGCTGGAGCAGCCTCCGGGGCCAGTCCTTGCTAAGGTGAGACGAAGTATAGCTTTAACTTTGCTCGGTTTAAATTTGGCTTTTTAGCGATGGAGCAATAGTCTTGAGCGTTAGCCTATCACTTTAAAATGCACAATGGCTGCGGGAGAAGCAATTACACATTGCACGTCTGCGCTAGGCGCGCCCAGCTGTGACCTTGAGAGGTTCCGAGGTTCGGAGCCGTCTTGAGCGTGTTATCAGTGCTATGCCCTTACTGCATTACGATGTCTCCTCTCCGAATTCGAAGATAAGATTGGCGGTGCGGGCGGAAACAGAGGGCACATTGGAAATTGGAAAAGTGATTTCGCTCGGGGCTTAGGCGCCACATGTCGTCGCGGAATGGAATTAAACCGAATGTCTCGAATTCTTGGCCATGTGTGTGAGAAACATATTGGAGACTGCTGCGCAAACACTCCCAACACTCCCACAACATTCGGAACATTCTCGCAACATATCTACAACATATCAATGTTACTTGGGAGACTTCATTTCCCGTATATCTGAACGGAGGTCACGAATTTAATTGCGAAAGTCCCTCTCAATCGTTTCCCTCAAGGATTTCCACTCGGTCCTCATCTCATCCCGAAATTCTGCAAAAAGGCGCGTAAGGTCCTTCGCCATTGGGTGGGTTATACCTTATCGTGAACAACAACACAATTGGCAGCAGCGACGGCAAGTTTTCTAAATGTTCGGGTAATATTATATAGTAAAACACCAACCTGCAAAGTAGTGCAGTTTTAGAGTGATGCGTGGACTGCCGTCGCGGCTGCCAAGTGATGAGCGATGCAAGGATCCTCTTCTTATAGTGCAGACGACAGCAGCGGCCTCATACAGCGGTCAGTTGGTATCGTAGACGTCCGAGGGGGAGGCAGCAGCAGTGACGGAGCGTATCCAGCCAGGCACAGGATCGTGGGCTGCGAACGATTGCAGGAGTAGCGTTATCAACCGGAACAGGCGATTGAAGCAGTCTGCAAAGTAGCGCAGTTTTAGAATGATGCGTGGACTGCCGTCGCGGCTGCCAAGGTTGCTCTTCGCACATCCTGATGAGCGTTATTAACTTTCTATGCACAAATAAAACCATCGCCATTAAAATGTGGTTCAGATTGAGTAACTTCTCTTACTACATCTCTGGTTAATACGTCACCGTTCTGATAGTTTTTTCCGCCCCATGTTCCACTTTAAAGTTATGTTCTTGCAGTAGCAAGTTGAACGTGGTAAACGAGAATTGGGGTCACGGACGTTCATCAGCCATTTGAGTGCACGGCAGTTGGTTATCACCTAGAACTTTCTTTCGTACAAGTAACACCGGAAATGCTTAAGTGCCCTGACTACCGCGAAAACATTCTTCTTCCGTTTTAGCATATTTATGTTCGGCCAGATTCAAGTTCCTGCTGGCATATGCCAATAGGGTCCTCGTTTTTCTCAAACGCCTGAGCCAACACTGCTCCCAGTGCACTCTAAGAAGCGTCCGTTATCAGAATGAAGGCTTTAGAAAAGACCGGTAACCTCAAACAAAGGAGCCTGTGTCAGTCCATGTTTCAGAACATCAACTGCCGCTTCAGCTTCTATGCTCCAGCTGAAAGTTACCTTCTTTGACGTGAGTGCAGTCTTCTAGAGTGCCCATTTTGGATTGTGACGTACAGTCAGAAACAAAAGAAGATTGGCATTTTTCTAAGCACTCCGACATTCACCATTCGCGAGAGGAAGAATAATCGTCGGTCCTAGATCTTTTTGCAAAGTGCAAGAGCGTCTGTTCCTTAAATCAATTAAACCTTGGACGTTGCGACGTAATAAAGCACCGCGTACAAATGTTAGTAGATACTCTTGTATACAGAAGAGCTCATATAATCCCCTATGCGAAGCGAGAAGATATGAAACTTCAGGTCAGAGAAATGCTGCAGAAAAACCTAATTGAACTCTCCACATTCCTGTAGGGCGCTCCTGCTTTGTTGGAAGAAAAAGCAGGTGGGTCATTCAGGTTTGTGATCGACTACAGAGATTTGTACAAAGAGGCTTCAGTTGATCCTCACCCATTGCCCAATATGCAAGAAACGCTTCCTCTTTTGGGATCTGCACGCTACTGTCCAGTAGTAGATATGGCCGCCGGTTACTGGCAAATAGAAACGGAACCGAGTGACAAAAAGAAGACCGCTTTTGACACACCAAGGGGGCACTATCAGTGGAAAAGAACGCCATTGGGACTGGTTATTAGCTCCGCCCTTTTTCAGCGTAAGGCGGATGCAATTTCGGCCGGCACTCTGGGCATGACATGCTACTTCCATCGACTCAGACAATTAATCGTCACTTCACTGTCGCGTCGTGCAAGCAACTGAAAAAAAGGCCAGCTCTCAAGGCACAGTGTTATGTAAGAAAAGTAACAGTGACCAGTTCCAGTCCCGATCCAAGTACCCACCTTGTGCAGAGCTTGTGAGCTCCGTTTATATGGCCCGGCCACTAGAAAGAGCTGATTTCGCGCTCCTTCAGCGCGTAAGTTATTCAAGGCTATTGCGTTCCGTCACTTCGCCGTCCTGTATACTGCGCGAGCGCTCGAGGCATCGCCGTACCCGATGACGTGTAAACAAACTTAAACGGGGTGAAATCAGGGCGGTGTTAATATTGCGAACGCTAGCCTGCATCGCCAAAAAGTAAGTAGCGGTATGCTAGAAACGATTTCTCTTTAAACTCAGCACATCTACGAACCTCCAACGAAGTTAGCCCTGTAAACAGGAGAGCTCACAATTGGTTTTTAATTGTATTGTAATGTCACTAGTTTTAGTCTGAGGTAATTTATAAACTTATAATAATAAAAGTAATTAATTATAATTTATAATGAATTACTTTTTGAAAGTAGTTTAGCCATCTCTGGCTAGCGCAGACCAGAGCCGTAGATGTAGCGAGTTTGGCCATTCGTTGGGAAGACTAGAAAACAAAGGACGAGGCGCCATCGGCCGAAAGTGGGCTGGGCGTGTTCCAGGGCGTCTTTGGAAATTTGAATGTGGCCAACCAGAAGCCGGAAGTAATGCCCTGGTGGTGGTCGCGAGAAACAATCTTGATAAGTGCGTCGAAGTAACTCTGGGTGACTGAAAGTATGGTGCAAGTGATGTTTCCATCACGATCATCCAAATTCATGGTGGAAGAGTGCTACTAGCGGAAGGATCGACATAATTCGTACGCCAGGCGCCGATTGCCGGGATTTTGTCATTCGAGTAGTCACACTCTGTCCGAGCGAAACCGACTTGAGTGGCACATTCGTTTCTTACATCTTTCTGCATGATCACGATAGAAACATCGCGTGCACCCTATTTTCAACCAAGAAGAGTTACTACATTGAACTCTCACGCGCTTATTAAAATAATATACCTATGAATAAAACAGTTTCTCGCTAAACCGCTAGGGGACTCTTTTCGGCTTCTGGTTGGTTAAGAGAGCATGTCGAGCCCTATTTTTGAGTCTGGTGCGCGCCCTGGCTCTGCCCGCGCCTCCCATTCACCAAAATCTCTCTATACACGGCCCTCGTGTGCGTCCGGTGCATCGAGCCTGTTGTCTGACACCACCTGCTAGTCGTGCCAGCAAACGCGCGGCAGCCTCAGGCATCGTCTGCTATTCCACCTCCGTCTATTGTCTATCTGCAAGCCAGTAAGACGCGGTTATGAAAGCGGCGCGTCGGGATTTGTTACCGCCTGTGTCCGTCTGCTATTCCGCCCTCTTCTAAAAACGTCTGCAACGCTCGCACGACGTGACCATAGAAGCGGCGTCCTAGCTTTTTATCATGCACGAGCCACTGTCCAATGCAAGTGTCTTTAAGCGTGCGTCGATGTGCTGTAAGAAAGAACCGAGAGGACTAAAAATACAAAAAAAATAATGTGCAGTTCTTTTACATTTTCTGTTCTTGTTTCTTTCACATGGCATCCAGAGGGAAAGAGGGTAAGCGTTATGGTGCACAGCTAAAACGCGACCTAAAAATATTCGCTTCAGCAGGCCAGGTGCACTGCAGTACTTGAGAGCCACTTGCCTGTCGAAGCGAAATGACGGTTGTATACCTGGACAAACTTGCTTGTCGAAGTGAAATGGCGGCAACATACCTGGAGCCTCCCACCAAATGGCTCGCAAAATCTTACCTGTTAGGTATCTTCTCAAAATTAAACCGTTGTTCTTATTACGACGGTTGCGCAATTCAAAAGGCAGCGAGGCCACTTTTGCGGGAGCCGACATTTGTATTCAGCATCAACACGGGCCAACAAACAAATATATTATTTTTTTGTTATATTGCCCTAAATTTATATATAAAAAAGGAAAACAAAGAAAAAGCAAGACATTTTATTTATTCAGTCTACAAAAAGCACACACGTGCCATGGCACTATACATTTATTTAGTACGAACAGTGAAGTCCCTGCGAGTAGTGGCAACTTTTTTACAACTTTAACCTTTGGAAACAGGTAAATCTGTTTACGCTACTGCATTGAAGATAGAAAAAAAAACGCTGTCATGTTCCGAACTTATGGCCAGCGTTGATCAGCTATCAGGGGTGTTGCACCGGGCACAAATATATACTAAGTGCTTGGCTTAGCTGTGCGCACGTGCAACTCAAGACACCAGATGGACCACTTGTGCTGGCAGATGGCGCCACAAGTACGCGAGGCCACGCGCTCCGCTGGTTCATTTGGTTTCGTTAAGCACTGTACTACCGGGTTGGAATGAAATGCGAGCAGTTACGGAACTTGCATAGCACCGGGGGGCAGCGCCCAAGCTTGGGTTGTGTTGCGCAAGGCTCAAACACATTGGGGTAGGACGCACACCCTCGCTTCCCCCCACTCTTCACCCCGCAATTTTTATCTGTTTCCAGAGTCCTCCAGGATACGCAGTATCTGTCGACGACCACGCGCTCCGCAGTTAGCATTTTATTTGAACCCAGTGTACACGCCCTGTATAATACAAAGTTTGTAAAAATGTAGTTAGTGCACGCAACACCCTTATGAGGTCATTTACCTCGAAAACAAAAAGGATTCCATTATACAGCGTGTTTGTTTTCATTTGTACTAGTTTTTACTTCTTTTAGAGCGCAGCTCTTAGGGGCCCGTTCCCGGCTTGAGCGGCGTCGCCGTCGGCGTTGGCGTCGCCGTCGGCGTCGGCGTCGGCGTCGGCGTAACCAAGGTCATCCCAAGGTCACGTGACCCCCAAGGTCACGTGACCCCTCCCAAGGTCATCTCAAGGTCACGCGACCCCACGTGACCCCCTGAAGGTCACGTGACCCCTTCCAAGGTCATCTCAAGGTCACGTGACCCCAAGATGACCCCACGTGACCCTTTGAAGGTCACGTGACCCCCAAGTCACGTGACCCCTCTGAGGTCACGTGACTCCCCGAGGTCACGTGACCCCTCCACGTCACGTGACCCCAAGGTCACGTGGGGGTTACCTTTGGGGTCACGTGGCCTTGAGGTCACCCCCAGGTCACGCCTCCCCGAGGTCACGTGACCCCCTCCCCGAAGTCACGTGACACCCCCCCCGGAGCATATTAAAGAATGAGGGGAGGAGGAGGAGAAGGGGGAGGGGTCTACCCTCCCCTCAGTACCCTTCACTCCTCCTCCTCAAGAGCTGCGCTCCAATTCGGCGTTACAGGGATTTGTAAACGGCTTTCACTTTTTTTACTTGATTTTACTTTACTTACATGGGTTCTGTCTTCACTGTGTTTATAACTTTTTGATTTATTTTAACTTTTTTTTTTTCGGTTCCGCGGAGCTTCTTGTGTGGCTAAGTGTCAATTTGAGAATTTGATTGCAGGTGCCCCACCGAAAACAAAAAGTATAATTGTCTTCAAATTTGAATTCAGGTTTCCAGCAAGGAATCCAATTAAATTTCCCATTCCATAATCCAGTTGGCCAACAGTTATAATGCTTTACTTGCGGAGGGGGGAAGAAGATAGGAAGTGTTGTCGATTTGTTGTTTTCATTCTGTTCCAAATTTTCTGTTATGTCATTATTTTCATTTTTAAAGTCACTAAAACATTTTCCGAAGCACACGCATATTTTCGATGTCTAGCTTTAAATTATATGTCTCTATATTTTCTTTGCATTGTCTTCCCCTCTAAAATAATGCCCCGGCAAAGAGAAATGTAGGTACCTAAGTAAATAAATAAATAACAAAGCGAGCTCCGCTAACGTCAGACGGAGCAGTATTTATAACAATAAATCGGCTAATTGACTAAAATTACCTTATGAACTTTTAAAGTATTGGTTTTATTATCCATGTTCAAATTACAGTTTTAAAGCCAATTACTAATAATGACAACAACGTCCATAAGCTTTCGCATGTTTGGCGGAAGATCAAAAAGTGCGAGCATAGAGGCGCGTTTGATTATTTTGGTAGTGCGTTCTAAATAATCTTCAGAAGAATGACTGGCACTTTGTCGTTATCTAGGCAGCGTCCGGTCGACGCTTTCACCAACCGCGCTCTGCCGAAATAATGAGAATAGGGGATCGGCACGGTTACATCGATCAGGTAAACAACGTCTACTAAACAACAAAAATAATCCAAGTTTCTTAAGTACGCTGTTATAGCTGTAGTACCTCATACCAGAAAAGTGTATGTTCAAAGCTATGTCGACGAGCCGTGCTTAGACACGTTCTGACGCAGTATGGTGAATACAATTCCAAACAATACAATTAAATTGAACTTTCGCGCGCACCAGGCAACAAAATAGCCGCGCATAACATGCAGGCGAAGAAAAGTGTTTTGTGAAGTGAAATATTGCACCAAGAATCTTAAGCAAGGCATTAAGAATAGTCGATACATGGCGAGTAAAATTCAATGCTGAGTCCACCAAAATTCCAAGATCACGAGTTAAACACACGGGCCATGGCAATGCAGTCTCAGGTGTATGTAAATACAAATGTGTCATGCGTCCTGCTCAGCCGCATTACCCTTGTTTTCAGCTCGCTCTGAACGAGGGAGTTATGGTAACACTAATGAGACAGTACTCAGGTGTTAATTTGAAGCACGCAGTCAAAAAGAGAGTAAATACAATGAAATAGCTTAGCGTCATCAGCAAACAACAACATTTTGGAGTTCTTCACACAAAGTACAACATCATTTACAAAAATAAATAGAAATGTGAACCAGAATTGCTTCAGCGTGGCGCTTCAATGGGTGATAAATGGAAATCAGATAAAGCATCCGAAACACGAAGAATATTTCTTCGACGTGAAAGATACATTTGGAGTGAATCAAAGCAGGCTGAACACAAACTATTGCTCTCAAGTTTAGACAGAAAATGCCAAATCTCTTAGACCCATTAAAGTTAATTACAGTCCCTAAAGTTGTCTGAAAGAGAAGGGAAATAATGCCGATTAATTAAATATGCCCATCGGAAGATATGACTTCTACTCATAAGCACTCTGAGTAGGATTGCCGCGTGCACAAGAAGCGTCCAAGTTCAGAACCCCTCCAGTAAATTTCCACCCATGTCAGCAGGATCACGGTCTTTGCAAAATAATAAATAGCCCGGAGATAAATGTTCTTGCTAAGAATACTCACTACAAGCTACGTTTCAGCAAGGCAAACAACAGTGAAAGAGCTGCTTATAGCCTCGGATATAAATTGTAAAAACTTACTTTCAGCGCCCGGAAACTTTTCGCATATAAATCGAAGTGCCCAAATTCTCGATCTGCCAGCTCGACCTGTCTAGGGCCATCTTCCATACACTGTCTTTTCAGACGGTTGCGATTGTACTTTTAGAGCGTCAAAGTGGCGAAAAAAGAACCCCTCCGGCCAGATGTCCTGTGTACTGATTTTATGAAATTAATTGGTTTTGTTGTGCGTATGTTTAGAGAGCCGAAAATTAGTCAGCCTCAAAGGGTGTCTGGTATTTCGGCTGCAGAGGAGAAATTTAGCCAGCCCATTACAACCGCTAGCCACGCATTAGTAATACACGACCGCTTGTCGGTGTGATACTCATCTAGAACTAAAAGGGCAACTATGGGGATTGAACATAGAATGCCTGGGTTCTGCAGCGCGAGCTTTCGATCCACGTGCTACGAGCCGGGGTGAGCTAACACAGCCGGCCAACGATCCCCGGTTCCTAATTTTCTCAAAATTATTGCTCTTAACAGAGACATGAAAGGTTGAGTTTCTATTATATTTTATCACAAGCTTAGCGCACGTCGTTGACTTGCCTTTCAAAACATTTGTCGGGAATCTCGAGATGCCCGATTCGATGGTCGGGACATAAATACTGCGCGCTGTTTTGACTGACGTGGGAGGGTGTCGTCTCGCTAGAGTTATACGGCAAGCAGCCGGGGTCTTTCACGTACGCAAGAGGCCATAGAACCGCACCTAGGTACAATATACCCGTTAATATTAAGACCGTCAGAAATGAGGGTTGATCGCAGAACCCTTGCGTTTAGCTGTGAGAAAAATAAAAATGTTGCACACACACACATCCGCGCACAAACCCGGGAAAACATATTCATGCGAATCAACATTGTAAATAAGCCGGTAAAAACCCGGGAACAAAAGCAATCTCTGAAATACAAAGACACATAAGACTGCTAACGAGTAGCAATGCGAAAGCATTCGTATACGTAGCGTATTCCTACAAGTTGCGCGTCGCGCTGAGCCAGGTCGGGCGACCTCTGCGTAGGCTCTGCGCAGAGGTCGCCCGAGCAACGAGTCGTCGGTTCTCAGCTTTTGACCGTACTCCTCCCCTAGAAAGTCTGCAAGTCTTTTAAGTCTTCTGCAAGTCTTCTGCAAATTTTAAGTCTTCGTATCTTAAGAAAAGGACATTCGAACCTTTTCGGTGTTTGTACCAGGAAAGCAAGTTGTCAAAGTACTCTCCGCAGTTAAATTTTCCGGAAAGGAACAACTCGAGGAACTGGTCGAAGGTTGCGTCTGCTACCCCATAGTGAGGGATACCTTTGCAATGGTGGTAGAAGGAGCCACAGCAGTCGTACGGGTTTCTAGCCACGCATGTGTACTTGGCCTTCTCCGAATAAGGCTGCTTGTGGAATGGAAGGTTTCACTTGATGGCACCTGGTCACGCCATTTTCTCCGCCGCTTCGGTACCCAAGAACTCTAACCAAGGAGACATCAGCGTGAATTCTGTGAAGTCCTTCGGGAGGGCACCGTCGTTCAGGATGCAGTGCACGATGTACTGAGTCCACGTCGTGCCAGACTTCGGGTAGGTGACGATAAAGATGTCGTCGGACCGGGGTTTGTAGGACAAAGCGGATCCCACGGTGTCCTAGTCGAGGGAACTCCCGATGTAGAAGCCATCCAGGTCTTTGAAGAGAGGAGCACAATTTATGCCCTGTCCAGATGATATTGCTCCTGCTTTATCCTGCAAGTTGGAAGAGAAAGTGTTTGAACTCTTATGGTCACCAGCAGTCTAAGAAACACGGGGCGTGGTGAGTATCGGGCATGTCACTATCGCTGTGCTGTTAATAAGCTGGCAAAATTATCTAAAAAAATTCCTAAGAACGAATCATAAAGCGGGAAGCGTCAACGTATTTAGCCAGGCCCTACTTGTCTAAAGTTGCTCGCACTTCTAATCTTACCCGGATCTTTACATAAACATTTCCTGATTGCTTCTGTAAAAAAGTTTCGTAGAATATAAAGTAAAAAAATAAGATACGGCATTCTTTACCTAGAACGAGGTCATTCAGCCATTTTTCGTTACAATAACACCCATATTATTATTACTGATTTCTGAAGTGCAATTTCAAAGAAGACAGACTGCAGGATATTCAAAGCCGTCAAAAACTCGTGGGTGAGTGAACTAAAATGGTGAGTGTGAAGGATGCGTGTTTCGAGGGAATACTAAAAGTAAACCTCAAAAGTACACTGAAACACTACTATACGCCGTTTCACTTTACGGTATTCGGATATACGAGCCCCCAGAGCGAATTCATAGCTGGAAGTATGTCCCATGATGTCCCCGTTGCGAGGAGCAACGCGCAGTACGCGACTCACGTGAGACGTGTGACTCGTGCCGCCCACAGCTCTATGTCTACTAACAGAGGGTATGTGCACTAGGTTCTTTACCTGAACCTTCTCGATTGAGCGCGGGGCAAAGATTGGGTAGTGATTGAACACCACCCTGAACATAACGCTGACGCACCGTTCGACGTCGAGTGTCAAGCGCAGAGTCAAAGCGCAGACAAACAATCTACGTTGTTGTTGTCCCCATCGCTGTAGTCCTTAATTTAGCTACTAGAGGCGCCACGGCTGGATCTCCTTCCAATTCCGGATGCCCGTCACGAAGTTGGCCATCACTCCCCGCTTGACCGATCAAATGTGCAAAAGACCCCATGCTTGACCTCAAGCATGGGGTCTTTTGCTATCAAAGGCCTCAGAGCAAAATTTATAGCATAAAATTGCCAGCTTGATTACTCAGTCTTTTGGTGTTTGTCGATAAGTTCATCAGATAATAAATGACACGCAGCACACTTTATTTACAGCCAGCGCCTAAATCAGCTCTGGATGAGCAACAGTTTGCTGTAAGAGAGGTACTAAAATATTAAGAGCCGCTGAAACTACCTTTGCGCGCACCCTAGCCTAGTCACATAGCACAGCATTGTTCTCTTAAGGCCCGTTCACACTCTTGCGACTGCTTGCGACCTCTTAAACCTGGGTTCCTTAAAACTTCTTAAACCAGAGAACACACTGGCGCCATCTATTGGGAAGCAGTGTAAACTCGGCGGTCCGGCATATTTTTTTTTATTTCTCGCGCAATATCCTTTCTTTTTTGGCTCGAAAAACTTTTGTCAATGTTATAAAGGAGCCTTTCTATGGGTATTACGCACATTTGACCTCGGAAATCCCGCAAAACCTTCGCTTTTGTGAAATGCAGTTCTAGGGTCACCGCATAGATGGCGCCACAATGTCAGTGTGTCCCCTCATTCTAGAAACATTTAAGAAGTTGTAAGAGATCTCGTCTCTCTCAGTCGTACTCGGTCGCAAGAGTGTGAACGGGCCTTTAGATAGCGCTGGGTGCTTTCGAATCCACGAGCTCGCTATGCCCTTGTAATAACTTATCCGTCTGTACATCAAATGATCAAAAGCAAGCACCTATGTGGAATGTATTCAAAAGTTAACGCAAGGACACTCAAATTTGAATGCGCTTCAATTATTTATTTTATGCCAATTTATGCACAATCGCTATTTTATTGTGGTGATTTATAATTAAAAAAATGTGTCTGGGGACACAGCCCCAGGAATTGGAACTCCGCCATTGACGTTCGGTGGAATCCTGCCCCAGATCCAGACAATATGGTCCGGGACTAAATTGTCCCTGTTAGAGCCACTAGATGAGCTATGCTTAGAAAATCGGCACTCTGTTCCCGGATATTGTTGTGGGCGCGGTCATATTGGTGCCTGTGCAGAGCAGACGCAACTGCCGACCGTCATGATTCAAATGTGCGACTTCCTCAACATTAGCGTCGTTGTTAGGAAACTCATGTGATATGCTTTTCTCTGTCGCGAACTATTGAAACATTCGAGAAGGTCGGTAAAGCGTTTTTTTGAGATTTTAGCTAAGGATTAAAAAATCTGGCAACCATGATTTTTATACACAAGATGGGTAAGTGTAGTTACTCTGAGGAGTAGCTTATTTAGTGGCACCAGTCCCTAGTCCCATACCTGCCAAGTTTTAGGATTTTATCGTAAAGTGTCCGCTTTCCAGCGTTTTCTTACGGCTATCGTATTAACAACAATACTTGTAAAATTTTCCGCACTCGTGTAAAAACAAAAGTTTTTGTTTAAGCTGCATCTCGCCTGTTTACAAGTTGGGGTTGACAAAACTGGTACATCGATTTGTATGCCAGGAGGCGCAAGCTACCGCTCCTCGTTGTGAGGTGAGTGTTGTAAGGGGCGGTATAGCCGCTAACCAAAGTTGCCGCTAACATCCATCCATCCATCTTAATCCAAAACTGTTTAGGAAATCTCCTTTGTTGTGGCGACCTGTGGTGATGACGTTGGTTGTGGCGAACGTTGTGCATTCTGTTACTGGAACTTTTACTCGTGATCCCTTGAAACCATGTTTGGAACAAGATGTTGGGAAACAAATACGTGCAAGTGTTTGTCCACAGCTATTCATCCGACTTTCCATTTATGAAGACGTCGCGTAAGGGCGCAAGGTACGGATTTGGGAGTCAGTGTCGCTGCTATGTGAACATTTCGCAGGCTGGTCGCCGGGACATCCTGTGTCATCTGAATACAAGAAAAGCTCGAGGACTCTGCAAAATTAGTTGAAACCAACGAGAAGCTTGGAGGGTACTTTAGTCGACCAAGGGATTACGACACTACCCGAGCAGAATTCCTTTTTACAGCATTTTTGATCGAACACAAAGTGCCGTTCACAGCGGTTGTTGTGGAGACGTTAAACCAGAACGTTTGCTCTTCGACGTCTTCGTTAAACCAGACGCAGGCGAAGGAGTTTTCAGCAGAGTGAAGAAGGCACACAGGCATTTCCGCTCCTCTACGTCGAAAAAGACTGTTGAACAGTTGTTAGTTGGGAGATGCAGCCAGTCCGGAAACTGCCATAAACAAGTGTTCGACAACAACTTCCTCAGAAAAGCAAAAGCTGCAACTTCCTCAGTGTTGGCCCAACCTTCTACTTCTGAAGAATAAGACATTTCCTGCAATGTATGATGTGTTTGTGCCCTAGTTGATGCATTTTTCTTACCTGAACCAAGTTTTTGAAGAATGAAACAGTTTTCGTATTTCTTCACACAATTGTAGTGTTTTTTGGCATCCCCTGTAGTATTTTCAGCCTTGTTTTTGTTTTTTGCTTTTTTTTACTTTTTCTCTAAGAGCTTGAGCAATCTTCTCCACAGTGCCGGCCGTTTACGTCGCACGCTATCGCGCGTGCAAGGCACAGGTTTACGGAACACATGCTTTGAAAACGTGTTTCCCGTAAAATTTAAAAATTAAACCGGCAGACAATTCTTGAAATCGAATACTCATAAGTTACTCATACTTCGTTGCAGCTGAAGTCCAAATGGAACCGACGCTAGGAGCAAGTGGGACCTATCAAGCAGCGTCAAAAGCGCAAATTACCGGGCATTTCATGTTTGTGATTCGATCAGTGATGATAGAACACGTGCAGAAACATGACTAGCACCAGGATGGAGCGCTTTGGACGCTGTCTGATTGGTGCCATCAGCTGCCTCTGTACTAAAGGTGAAACGAAGTGTAGAAAGTTCAACAAGCATTGCTATCATAGAAACCTACTGAAAAATTTGGGAGTTTTACGTGCCAAACCAACGACGGGTATCTGGCACGCCCCAGTGGAGGACTGAGGATTAATTTCGACCACCTGGGGATCTTTTGACGTGCAACCGAAAGCTCGGTTACACGGCGCCTTCTGCGCAATAAGCCTCCGTCATAGAATCCTAGTGATTCCAATAATGAAGTTACGAATTTTGATCATTTTCGTCTGGCTAACAATCAGCGCTGCTCAAGTTAGTCCCACCATGGTGCCCATAAACGAAATGATCATCTTATTTAGTTGAGCGCACCCTCATTCTAGGCGCCTCCATGCTGGCCTAGCTCTCCCAGCACGTCCTAGACAGCAAAGCCTGCGCGTTACGTCACATGACGTCACGTCTGGGAGACCGGCATGGGCGCTGATTGGATGCGAGTGCCGCGTCAGCGTTGGCGTGGGACTCGTTTCCTTTCATAGACCCACGCGAACTCTGGCGCGGCATCCAATCAGCGCCAGTGCCGGCCTCCCGGACGTGACGTCATGTGACGTAACGCGCAGGCTTTGAAGCTGTCTAGGAGGTGCTGGCTCTCCTCGCCACAATACAATCGCACTCTTACACTACTCGGCTACTCCAACGGATACACTTGCTCTTGTCCATTTGACCTTTGATCTTCCATCCTGCATGCACGTGCGCGATGATCGCGGGCGGCGGTGAGTTCGTCCTTTCCAATCTCGTCGTCGTCGCTGGACCCCAGGTGGCGGGTTCGAATCCCGACCGAGGTGCCCGCAATATGACGGAGGCTTATTGCGGAGAAGGCGCCGTGTAACCGAGCTTTCGGTTGCACGTCAAAAGATCCCCAGGTGGTCGAAATTAATCCTCAGTCCTCCGCTGGGCATGCCAGATGCCCGTCGTAGGTTTGGCACGTAATACCCCCAAATTTGACTTTTGTCGTCGCTGGAGCTGGTCGCAAGGCGGTCGAAGTTTAAAAGTCCAACTTGTTACATCTTTTGACAACATCACTCTCACCGCTAATGCGCTCAGTGTCAAAGATTCCGACGAAGCGAGTGATGCCGAAGATATTGTCATTTCTAGGGATGTCGCGAACCACCCGAGGTTCGATTTCGAAAGGTATCGATATTTTCGAAGCGAACTGAGGTTCGATTTCGAAAAATTTCGATATTTTCGTACCGACCGAGGTTTCAATTCGAAAAATTCGCAACTTTCGATCACAGTGGAGTTTCGAATTCGAAAAGATCGAAGCTTTCACGGTTTCTAAAATTTTGGATTCGAATATTTCGAATATTTTTTTTTACTTCAGGTTCGATAAATTCGAAGATTTAGAAATTCTTTGTAAATAAAATTCGAAAACTTCGAACGCTTCGAATTTTTATAGAGGTGAAGTTCAAACAATTCGAAGATTTCAAATTCCTTTCTGCATAAAGTTGGAAAAGTTCGGAGGTTTTGATTTTCTTTTAACGCTAAATTCGAAAAAAAAACTTCGAAGATTTTGAATTCCTTTCTAGTCCAAGTTTTCAAAGTTCGAATTCCGGTTTTCAAGTTCCTCCACACTTTGTTTCAAATAACGTTTTCACGACTCACTGGCTTTCACAACATCAAGTTTAGAAAAGTTAGGGTGTGATGTCTAGATTCTGCGAAGTTGGTAAGGCAAATAAATGAGACGACGAGTGTCCCGGATGTGCTGGAATATTTGCCAGTGCAGAGTGACGTGTGACCATGGATCAGTAATTGTGACCGCCAGCCCAGGGGGGAGGGGGGGGGGGTCTTTAACCTGCATCACGCAGTAATGATCACATGAACACACTGTTTTACGAGACTCGTCCAGTTCGAAACGGCCAGGGGCAGGCAGGTGGTTGAGGTTCAGAAAAACCTTGAAGTGATTTGGCAAACTGCCCCCCTACCCCCTTGCACGCTTGCAGTAATCCGATCGAACGCCGCCCGAGTGACGCTGGCATATAGTAAGTTAAGTTTGTAATTGTCCTGGGGGCCTAAACTCGTAAAACACGAAGGTGGGCCGAAGTTGAGGGGGCGCACCGATTGGACAATCACGACGATGACTTGGCGCTTTTGTCGCCAACATCCTATCGGCGCGCTCAGCGAACTTTTGGCTTTAACTTGGTGTTTTACAAGTTTAGGGCCCCTGGAGGTTTATTATCTGGGACGGAGGAATTGCCTCGCAAAAAGCCGACACAACTCGAGGTCGAGGAGCGTTCTACCATACAAGTGGCGTCGGAAGAGGAAAAACGGGAGGTAGGAAGGTAGCGGCGGGGGGCTTCAGTTCCCTTCCCCCCTTCCAGATATTTCGGACTGTTAAAGAAAACAATACGGGGAAAGAGGGCGGGGTCGAGCTGATTTTAATCTGAAATTATTTATGCATATATGTAATGCTACTGTCGCTCTTCAATGCATAAAAGATTGCGTAGATGATCATTGTTAGAAACCCGTTGTCAGAAGGCACTACCCGTCACATGCTTAGTGGTTCGGAAGTTCAAAGCTATGTCTTTTCGACATAAATACCTGTGCCAAAAGTTAAAAAAAATAAATAAAAAAAATAAATGCGGGGATAAAAAGCTGGAGAAAAAAAATACTATCAAGAGATCGCCGGAAGTGCTGCATTCTTGCGTATTCAGAGGTTCAGAACTTCGAAACAAGTTTCTTTTACCAAAATGTGTGCAGGCTAAAAGAAACACGTCCCGGGATCGTGAAGCGAAAAGAAAAGTTTTCTTTTAATGACGGTGCTGAACTTGAACACTATTAGAAATCTTCTCCCATGAGTTAATTTATTCCTTAACGTAAAAACAACAATAAATACATTATTTTGTATTCTGCAGACGGCAATAATATGTACTGTCTGTAGTGTTAATTTAAATGCGATACCTCAAACAACCTAGACGAAAATAAATATAAAGTTTAGGGCATAATTGCATGTAGATACATGTTTGGACATTTCTTCGAAACTCACGTTGAATAACAATAATCACATCTTAAGACGGCACTTACCTAGACTATACATAGGTCATTCTTAAAAAAAGTATAACATCTCTACCACAAATAGCTTCGGCTACAGCGCGCTTCAAATCTGGCACAAACGATAATCATCAAAAACCCGTCGTCCTTCCTCACCCCTTCGGAAATTTATTTCTTTAAAACTAAGCATGCCAGAACATTGAAACGAACGCCATTGTCTTTCGTAAGCAACGCAGCGCCGCGAGTAAAAGTTCGAGAAAAAAAAAAACAACTACGGATGTACCTCACTACTTGAATTCAAATGAAACCGTCCGCTGGTCTTTAGAAGTTCGACGAACGTCGAACGTTTACTCTAAAAGTTCGAAGTTCGTCGAATTTCTGACTTTTCAGGATTCGAAAGTTCCAAACGTTTCGAATTATCTTGATAAATAAGTTCGAAATTTCGAAATTCATCGAATTTTTTGGTCAGTCAAGTTCGGAAGTTCAACAAGCATCGAACTTTGCAGCGCAATTAGTTCGAAAGTTCAAAAAAGATCGAATTTTTTAGCGTAAGAAGTTGGACGGTCCGCAAAGCGTCGAAATTCTTGGCTCAAAAAGTTCGAAATTCGACTTCCGTCGAATTTTACAATGTAGACAATTCGAAAAATCGAAATCTTTCGAACCTTTCCAACCGCTTGATTCGATCATCGAAACTTCGATTCGAAAAAAGTTCACGGGATCCCTAATCATTTCGAGACCGGGTGTTTAGAAGGTGGAAGGTAAACATGGAAGGCTGAGGCGCGAGACGCCAAGAGAGCCAAGACTGCGAGTGCGAACAATGGGACGCCGCCCGTTGGACGTGTGACGTCACCATCCCAACAAACACGGGTCCGGCATATACATCTATTTCTACGCAAAACTATCGTGCCATTTTCAATACAAACTTAGTTGCGTTATAAGATAATGGGTCCTAGAATTATAGTTATCTCATATTTTATTTTTGGCGCCTCCTTACCCCTTTATTATTCAGCTCGCTGAAAATTCGCTATCATACATTCCGTAATAAGTTTATGTCATTGTAATCTTGTTCAATGGGCATTCAATTTCATTTCATTTTCATTAATGGACCTTTAAAGGCCTCACTGGGGCATTACATAAGGGGGAAACAGTGCCGGGAGGCATGCATGTACAACTTTAATACATATAAAAAAATAAAGAAAAAGAAACAGGAATAAGAAGTGGCCTAACAGTGGTCACACAGGAAGACATGTCGCTGGGTAGGCATTATATATGAATGACACGGCATTTCTAAAAATATCGGAGTCACTGATGCACACAATATGATCCGGCAGACTATTTCCCTCTATTATAGCAAAAGGAAGAAATGAGTGGTTGAAGCTGACGGTGGAATCAGGGATGCGACGTACACCCAGGAGGTTAAAAAGGCGTCGGGATGAACGATGGGGATCTAATAGCAGTGACTGTCTGAGTTGAGGGTGGTGATAGACGATCTTATGTAAGAGCCAGATGCGTGAAATTCTGCGGCGAGTAATAAGGGTGGCAAGGGATAGAGTAGCCTTCATGGCTGATACACACAGGCACAACGTTCATAATTAGATAGGTTGAATCGGGCGGCACGATTTTAAATAGATTATAAGGTGTTAGTGAGGTAGAGTTGGTGAGGAGACCAAACGGAAGCAGCATATTCAATCTTTGGGCGGACAAATGTCTCGCAGGCCAGCTGTCGTAGGGCAGGCGGGGCAGAGTGCAGATATCGTCTGATATAGCCAAGAGTTCTAGAAGCTTCAACATATGTAGTGTTAGCGTGTAGAGACCATAAAATATTAGGAGAAAAATGGACATTGAGATATTCGTATGATCTCACACACTCGATTTGTTCAGTGACTAGAGAATACTTGAAGAGAGATGAGGAGCTCTTGCGGGAGGAACAGAGTTGATTGTATGAATTCCTTCGGCGTGTTCATTAAACCAGCTCGTCGAAGGTTGAGCAGATTTTGGTTACCGTGTTTAAAGACCGTCTGTGGGGCCCGCCAAGGTTTCTTAAATGTATGACTTAGACTTCAAGAATTTCTGAAGGGCCTGGGAGGTTCGTCATAGTTTTTTTTTATAAATGTCTGTGGAGTTTGTCACGATTATTTTTAGAAAAGCACGTCGCCGATCAAGATCATTTTAACGGGTTTGTGCGAGGGATCGCATGACCCTTTGGGATTTATGCGTCGGGAAAGCCATTTGGTTATTTTGTGTCAGACAGCCACAACGAACGATCGTTCATTGCCATCTTCCCGTCCCACGCGTGAGATCCATCTCCTAAACAGCTCAATGTGTGTGTCACGAGCCCGGCGACGAGGGAAGGTCATCACCGAGACATGACAATAAGGGGGTGGTCGTTCGATGCCCGGCCTAGCCGGTAAGCAAACGCAGAGAATGAGACGGAGGCGCGTTATGAGTTAACAACAACAGAACAGTGTGTATGGGCTCGAAACGAACATATAAAGGGAATTTAAAGGAGCAGAACGTACATTTTAAAAGACAGTGATGCTACGAGCGACAAACGTGTCGAGTTAAGCACAGAGAAATACGTTACACTTCCAATTAAGTACGCGTGTACAAAGATCAAGACGAAAGTAAGAGTCCAATTAGCGACGGTCGAAAGGAAAGTTCAAGATTGAAGCAACATACAGTTGACCGGGGAGCACGGCGGCAGTCCATCTGCAGAGACGACACACGTAGAGCGGCCCTCGAAGCGGCGGTCCTTCCGGGGCAGCGGGTGGTCGTTCTCGGAGATGCGGTGCGGCGGCTCGGGTTCCCGGGAGTACGCGGCGGCGGCTTTCCCCCCGAAGAGCGGACTGGTGCTGGGGTCCAGTCGGCTTCTTTTTAACGGCGTCGGGCGCTCACGGCTGAGCCACTCGCGGACGCTTGTTCACGCACGGGGTCGGAGTCGAAGCAGCACAAACCAAAACAAAACAAAAAGGGAGGACCATGTAGACACGGCACCTGTGACACTGCATGGCCGCCATGTTGAAGTTTGAAAAAGTAAGACAGATAAAACAGGAGGCCCCTACGTCAGCAACCTCTGCCCTGCTAAGGGCGACCTTGCAGGCGAGAAATGTTTACCAATACACAAATCGAGCTTAAGACTTTGGGCGCAGTGCGGGTGACCTTGAGGTTGGAAAAAGTAAGAGAGACACAAAACATGAATCACGTACACCCCCGTTCGCGAACCGCGAGAGGTTGAGCTAACTAGGAAGAAACTAACAGAACAAAAACAACGCGCACGTACACGTGCCTTTGCAGCAACCGAACCAGCGACGGAGAAACATACAGGCTACAAGGAAAAAATCTGTACGCGACCGAAAACGCGTTATGTTTAAATAACGTAATAAAAATAAGTTACAGGATGCCACTACTTCTGTGACAGTATGAAAGGGTCAAGCTCACTCAGTGACCATTTTCCGGCTCATAACTGTCCATCCGGCTTTAGAAGCTGATGTATCGAGTAAAAAAGACCAAGGGGACTCTGCCGCGGCGACACTAGGAACAACAATGTGACCGTGCTACGGATTCTCTTGACAGCGACGAATACTGGTTTTGCGTTCGTGGTTTTCGCTAAACCTGTTACCCACATTGTGTGTTTGAGTGTGTAGCGCACCCGCTTGATTTTAAGCGTTGAACTAAGGTACACCTCAGGAATTCACACGGCGGCATTGTGAGTGCCTCGAAAGCTATTTTTGGCGCCAAGGAACTCGGTCACTACAATTTTGTGTGATCGCTTTTGTCCACAGCGTCTTGCGTTTATGAATACACATTGTCTTTTATCATATGTTTGAGCTTCGACATGCATGTAAAACTTATGCTTGAAATCAATCTCATATGACTTTTAAACAACTGCATTTTTGGTCTATATTTGTCAAGAATTTGGCTGTCAAAAGGGTTGAACAGCTGAAGGCGCTTGAAAGGCTCAAGGGTCTGAAGGGCTGAAGGTTTTAATGGCTAAAAGGGTCTGATAGTCTGAAGGGTAATGAAGGGCGGAAGGAGTTCCAAAACCAGTTACGTAGAGATTGGGCGGCCAAACACCCCCAGAAAATTTGCAAGGTGGAAGAAGGGATATTGGACGAGGTCAATGCTTGGAACAACCCATTCAAACACAAGAATGAACAAATCACACAGAATGAAGTTTCTATCGAAAGCGAACACCCTCCGCTCATCCTTCTTTCCTATTCTTCTTTCCACCTTCTGCACCCCCGCAGTCAAGTTAGCTCAGTGATTCATTCGAGTTCAGTCTTCAGTGAACGCACCTCAATTTCTTTTAACAGCGTAGCTCTTAGGCGCCCGTTTCCGGCTTGAGGAGCGTCGCCGTCGCCGTCGCCGTCGGCGGTAGCGGCGGCGACGACGGATCTGCCGTCGTAGTTTTTTATAATGCAACTCGCGTGTCTCACTCGTGACCCGCGCATTGCATCATGGGACGTTTCCTAAAATGAAGCCACACGTGACGTCACGTGATACGTCACGAGGGTCACGAGCGACGTCACGAGGATCTCGTGCATTGAATTATGAGAAACGTCCCATGATGCAACGCGCGGGACTTTCGTGACCCGAGTGTTGCATCATGGGACGTTTTTTATAGTGACGTCACGCGTGACGTCACGAGGGTTACGAGTGACGTCACAAGGAGCCAGGGAAGGAGGAGAGGAGGAGCGGAAAAGAGTGAAAGGAGGAGGAGAGAGGGGGAGAATGGAGGAGGGACAGAGGGAGGAGGGGGTGCACGAGGAGGAAGGGAGGAGGAGAGGGGGAGTAGGGGACCAGGAGATAATACGGAGGAGCAGGAGGGGCATACCCTCCTCTCCGTACTTTCTCCTCCTCAAGAGCTGCGCTCTAATTCGGCATTACAGGGAGTAGTAAACGTCGTCTTTTTTGTCTATTTTTCCTTTTTTTCAACCTTCCCCATCAATAGAAGAAACACCGATTAGCGCCACTGCATCGCAGCGGTCACGTTCGATCACATCTATCATCGCTGTTTGATGTGAAGTCCCGTTTTGCCTTCGTTTTATAACTCTATAGATGGCCAACTGGTGCAGCGTAACTTATAAATCTCTAGCTGGCCCTTCTGCGTGTGGCTGTGAGTGCCATAGGCGGCTTTTGTTTCTCCCGTATGTGTTCATGTTGCCGGTGCCAGGAAAACAATATACGTCCATCTTGTAACACTATGCCTTCGCATTCGTTCACTACATGGCGGTCTGAATCAATAAAGGAATCACGGCGCCAGCTGCCATCAAAACAAGAAAGACAGACGCGCCTAGTGTCGCTTCAAGAAGCAAGTTGTTCTTTGTTGACAGCCACATGTGTGGTCATCTTTGTATCAAAGTGGTTAGTTTCATAGACAAGAAGGCGAAGTCCTGCTCTCCGTGTATACTGTATGGGCAGGGTTAAAGTGTTGTCATGCGAGGTGTCGGCGCCACTCCAGCCCATCTCTGAAATGTGGCTGCTCCCAAAATTTACCGCCAAAGGCTCCACGTCCTGAGTAAGCCACTGAATGTTCACTTGCGAGCCGTCACTGTGAAGTGTGCAGCCGGTTCGAATGTCTTGACGCGTAAGTTGTATTTTGCGTCTCCATGTTTTTTTAGGATTTCGAGAAGCCTGTACATTGGAAGACAATGGCAGCATTGATCAGAATGCGGAAAAGAAAAGGACGCTGCTGGTCGTACGGTTGCGGGATCCAAGAAAAAGTATCTTGAGGAGGAAAAGCCACAAGAATTATCGGAGAACATTGGAAGCACAATAGTAGAAAATCTTGAACGATGAACCACTCAGAAATCTGAGAAATCTGGTTTGGTAGGCACATCTTTCGGTTTGTATATACATATATTGTGCTCGTTTGTGCTTATGTGTGGGTGTGTGTATGGGGGGTATGAGTGTTGGTCACATTCAAAATTTTCTAACGTTTCACACCTATACCAGCTTACGTCACCTTGTTTACTTTGGTGATGAGGATAACGCAATTGTAGAACAGCATTACGCTTTTTTTAAATCCTTTTAGACATCCGCCAAAAGTATAATAACGTTTTAAAAACTCATATTTTTTTCTTAGCTTAATTGTGTGGATTTTGATGTATTTCATTTTGTGTGTATGCAAACGCTTACCTCTGGCAATTCCTTACGGTATAAGAGTGTTTATTGTACAAAAATATAACTTAACAATATCTTTTGCCACTAATATATCTCGCTTTAGAGCGCTACAATCTTCTATAGAACATTTCATTTCCTGTTATATATTATTAACTATTCAGCTGCGTTAATAACTTTTGTCTCTTTGCAAAAAGAATTGAACGGTCACCCAATTTTGGCGCATTTGCATCCAGAAGTTTTATTCTGTAATTAAAGAGTGTTGAATTTCGCGACAACTTAAGATCTACAAATTAACAAATTAAATGTACACTTAGCATAGCCGCTCGTATGGGTTCAGTACCGGACGTCGACACGTTATAATTAATTAATAATCGGTAGATTTAGTATTTGTGACAAATAAATAACCGAATGGTAAAGGTTGAAGGAAAACCACCTACTAGCTGGAACACTCCTAATGGTAAAATTGATCGTACTGAATCCTAGACAGCGAGAAGTTAGTTCAACTTAAAACGACATGTGTGTCTGCGCTGTTGAGGGGAAAAAAATTAACAAACGCCAAGCTAACTCTTAACATATACTTGTTCGATTATTGTTCCTTTCTGAAAACCATGTGGTGTATTACATCATCTATACAGCATACCCATAGGACATTATATTTAATATTTAAATAGGTTATAGGTTAAGCGCAACTATATTAGCAGTAAACAATGTTTTCATAATTAGGGCGTTTTCTTTAGGACCCGATCAACGCTAAACGAAATAGACCGAGTTCGTCTAAAACTTGCATGAAAGTTTTTTTTTTTTTTTGCTTTATTGCAGCAGATACAGGTATTAAAGTATTTACAGATCCACGCAGAACCAACCTGAGACTGCGAAATGAACCGTGGCACAGATATATTAGCCGCGGTGTTTTAGACACCAGTGTAGACATCTCTACTGCAAGCCAATTGAGTGTGAGTCATTCCGAGAAAGCTCCACTCGAAATTCTAAATGTATTCGAACATTCTGAAGTAATATAATCTATGTGAAAGCAATAGGCACCATAGGAACACGACGCCTTCGTCTTGCGATTGCAGATAAAGCGAAACTGCGGGGGGTGGTCTGAACGCATCAACCTGGAATATATTCAATTCGAGTCAAAGAAAAGCGGGGCGTGGCCAACCCTGTATATGTCATTACCCCTTCGCCATCAATACGTGCAATATGGTATGTCGCACATGCGTTTGCACTACTTTGCATGCCTGCAATGTAGCAACAACACAAAAACGATTTGTCTCCATGAGATTAAACTGGAATATTCCAATGATAGAATAAAGATAACAACTCTGCATTTTTCGTGATTTTATGAACTGAGATATACTTAAAGGCAACTCCGCTTCATTTCTGATATTAAGAAAACTATGTAGCCCTCTTCAGTATCATACAGGAAGACCCCATGTCAAATATTACGATCTAATTCCGTTTATATATTTAATAAACTGGCCAACAAACCTTCAAGCGAGCCAAGTCGCCGAAATCTGCTAAATCTAGCGTGCGGCGCGAGGCGCAATTATCAGCGCAGTCAATGGCACGGAGTTGGAGCGGGCAACGTTGAACCACTACGTCAGAGGCATGACTACATCATTCTCACGTTTTGCTTGTTTTTACTTCTCAGAGCGAAAGTGGGCGATGACGTCATGAGTTTCTCCTCCCGGTGTTGGCTGACCGGGCGTTCACGTGATCACCGTAACACGGATGCGCTAGTTTGCGCTGCCCTGCGCGCTTATCCGTCTGTTTCTCCGCTCCCCTTCTCCTCTTTCGTCTTCTCCCCTTCCCCCCTCCCCCGGGCCATCACCGTCCGAGCCATGCAAAGCAACCTGCCCGCGTCCAATAAAAAAAAAAAAAAAAAAAGCCCGCGTCGCGTGTTCTGTTTCTCGCTCCCTCCCGAACGTCACAAGACCACGTGGTTCGACGTGACGTGGCCATGACTCTGACGACCCGAGACCAATGTTGCCTGACGCAACTGAGGTTTCGGTTTCGGTATCTGCTGATGTTTAAATTAGGATTACACAAACAATATTCCACATTTCGCGAATCCGAAGACGTACAGTTGTTTAGTAGTGCTTTGAGAATGTGAGTCACATGGAAGCCTAAATTTTTCGGAATTGAGCGGAGTTGCCCTTTAAAGGATTATAGAAATCTTTTGCCGGCTTTTGTTTTTGCTTTTGGGAATTTTATTTTATGTTTTAATGACTTGGTTCTTTTATGTTTAGCTATGCAAGGCGACATAACTATATTATCAAAATATTGTTTTTCCTTCGAGTCAGTCGCTCTTTTTCTTTTTTATAATACAATAATCATTTTCCAATTAATATTGCTATGCCAGGTTTTGGCTCAGCATTATTAACTGTCCGCGGTGCAGCGTACCATCGAACGTCGCCGTAACCAGGTAAATAAATCTCATAAAAGCTGGCCATGCCATTTTTAAACAGTTATATATTAACATTTCTTAATGCGATCTTAATCTATTGAATAACGTAAGATTCCAAAAGGACCCCAGAACAAGTCAGTGCAAAAACACTCTCTGTAGAGTAAATGTTTGAAAAAAATGCATGGGCGTACCACCCGGGGGGGCAAGGGGGGCACTTGCCCCCCCAGTTCTCAGAGTGGGGGGCAAGGCATGCGTTTTGCCCCCCCTGAAACGGCCGCCACTGGGCAGAGCAGACACAGGCCTGCGGCGCCCAAGGAATACCAAGGGCACTGCCCCCCGACCCGCGCGGGCATATTTTTAACGCGCAGGCGATACAAACCCTAGCAACGGTGCTCACGCACGCCGGATTGGCTGGTTCGTAAAGCCTTGCTCCACGAACAAGGCTACACGGTAACCTTACGGAATCCATCCGCGAGACATGGGCCCGACGGGCCGTCCAGACCAGGACGTAGGCCCTTACACAAAATAAAGTTTTGCTTGCTTGCTTGGAGATAGGCGCTGCCGCCGTCAACATAGGCAGCGGATGCAATGCGAGTTTCCGAAGAGGTAGCGTAACTTAGTGGTGAGATGTCTGCCTCATACGTGTCAGACCCGGGTTCTATTTATGGTGTGGGCCGGCTTACTTCTTTTTATTTTTTTCTCGAACATTTTGTTTTGTTGAGGCATTTGGCGATATTTACATTTCTTTTTTACCATTAACACTAAAAAAACGAATGTTGTTGACGAAACATCGCTAAACTAAATCGTATCGACTCTATTTACGGAAGTGCATGGGGGGCAGCGGGGCTTGGGTTGCCGACCGGACGCCGCAAAGCGGCGTGTACGGGGGGTGGGGGGGCTAGGTGGGTTAATAGATTTGTAATTAGCAGCCGCACACTGTCACCGCGAAGCGGCGTGAACGCAGGCGCGGGGGTGGGTTAACGCGCTTCGAGTGATACACGAGCAGCCCATCCGGCGTGAGCGTCGTTGTTAGGGGTTCTATCGCCTGCACCGTAAAAGGAGCAGTGTGTGCACCTCCTGTAGTGGGCAAGAATTCCTACATTGGAGAGAAGCGGGGACAAGCCCTTTCTTCAAATGCGTCAAGTCTCCTTGAGCTTCGGAATACAAAGAAACGCCACTATTCGGAGCTAATCCCACAGTTACTCGACCTCTCTTGCGTCGTGTCTGTTCGCTCCCCGCGCCTCGTAGCAGTGTTGTTGCAGTGGGGGGGCTCGTTAAAATTTTGGGGTTTTTTGGACTATCTAAATCACTTTCTTCCTTCCCATCCCCCCCTTTTCTATTCCGCATGCTTCCCCCTCTGCAAATATCAGCTGACCTTCCGACCTCTGTTCTCTGTTGATAGGCAAAACAACCACTAAAATTAGAAAGTAATTTGTAATTTGAGTGGAAGTCACTCGGAAAAGTAGTTAAAGTAAACTACTGATTACTAGAATAGAAATGTAATTAAAAGTTACTAAACTACCCAGAAAAGTAGTTAAACTACAGTAACTTGAGTAAAGTAGTTGAACTACGTACAAGTCTGGCCTGGCAAGCGCTCTGCGTAAGTGTTTTCACTGATCTGCCTAGCCCCGCACACCATCACATGGGCCAAGAAAGGTGTAGTTTTACTGCAGAGGAGAAATCAGCAGGGTCCAAGATGGTGACAATGGAGGATGGGGGACTGTTCCAGTGGCTGATGGCTTGAGAAAGGAATGACCAAATGAAAGCGTTCATAGAGCCAGAAGTGTGTTTGATGGTGCAGACGTTGTTGAGGCGAGATGTTCGGTCGAGGGGTAATAACAAAGTGGTTTTGAGGTCGGGAGTGTGGTAGTAGATTTTGTGAATAAGGCACAGCTGAGAGACTTTCCTGCGAAGCTGCAAAGAGGACATGGTTAGTTCAGTTTTTAGCGCCGAGACACTGAAAGAAAAGTCATAAATGGATGAAATGAAGCGAGCAGCTCTGTTCTGAACTGCCTCTACAGCGTATTGATGAGGTACAGTCGATGGGTATTCCAGATGGTTGAAGCATATTCTATTTTTGGTCTGACGTACGTGTTAAAGGTTAGCTTAGGGACAAAGGGTGGAGCGATTTTTTAAGTTACGTCTGCTTAGTCCAAGAGTTCCAGATGAATCGGCGGTTATGACTTCAATGTGGTTATTCCACGGAAGGTCAGATGTTAGTCTTACACCAAGGTATTTATACACAGTAGCGGTCTCAATCAGATCGGAGTCCAAGAAGTAATTAAATGACAGAGTGGTTTTTTTCTTGGTGAAGTGGATTAGTTTGCGTTTATACTTGTTTGGTGACATAATCCACTCTTTGCACCAATTGTTAATTTTATCTAGATCTTCCTGAAGCTGGTTATTATTTTGCACACAAGTTACTTTGTTATGGATGACGCAGTCGTCGGCGAAAAAGCGTTTTTTTGAAGAAATCCCAATGGGAATGTCATTAATAAATATTAAAAAGAGTAAGGGCCCAAGTACGAACCCCAGGGGAACACCAGGAGATACATTTATTAAGGAAGATTCATGATCATCATGGACGTGACCTGTACACGGGAAAAAAGAAAGTCACGAATCCATGCAAACGGTTATTGGTCGAGGCAAAAAGATGATAGCTTAGAAAGAAGGCGTTGATGGAGGACACGGCCGAACGCTTTGGAAAAAAAAAAAAAAAAACTGCGTCAGTTTGGACGTGACATTCAAGGTTAGTGTGCAAGTCATGGATGAAGTCGCAGAGTTGCGTTTCGCAGGAAAGTACCTTTTGAAAACCGTGCTGCTGTTTAAAGAAAAGAAATGGGATGATAGGTGCCTCATGATGTTGGAGTAGAGGATATGCTCAAGTAGTTTGCAAGAAATTGAAGTCAATGAATTAGGGCGATAATTAGATGCGGAAGAGCGGCTGCCCTGTTTAAAGACTGGGAATTACACTTCCCTCCTTTTGGTCAGATGGAAGGCAGCTTTGAGATGAGGACTGAATGAAGATGAGTTTCAAATACTCACTAGAAATAACACGGGTGTTTCTTTTAAATTTTAGGGTTGATGTTATCGGTTCCAGCGGACGAAGTAAGTTTTAGTTTATCAATCAATGTTTTAATACCAGCGGAGTTAACGTTAATAGGATGCATGCGCTCGTAAAGCTGTTCAGGGAGAGTGGGGACGAAGTCCAAGCACTCGTTAGTAAACACTGATGAAATGCATTCGTTAAACACAGAACTATCATGCTCGACGTTGCACATCCGACATTCCTAACTCTCCCCATCTTCCTAAACGTCCGTGTGTGTCCTAACACCAGAAACCGGAATTTTAAAAATTAAAAACGGCACGTTGCGAATATGGAACGCGCACTTTCATGCAAAGCTGACGTCAAGTGACTCAAATCGAAAAACATGCATATTTACAGTATTGTTATCTCTTCTGGTGAAGGCTAAACAACCGTTGCATCCGTTCTCGCGCACGAAACGGTGACTCCCAGAGAAAGTAAGAACGCAGTGATTGTCTTTATTTTAACAATGTAAACACACTTGCAGGCGTGCGCTGATGAAGCCTCAAAATCAAAACTCTCGTAGTGTGATTCGTGACTGCTCCGGCTACTACCCAACCTCGTTGTCACGCCACTTTCTGCAAGCAAACACTAAAATTGCCAGTAAACACACAAAAGCGACATCGATACAATTATCTTGTAGAATATCACCTTATTTAATCATAACTGTTTCAATAGGTACTACAAGTTGTATTTATTTTAAGAAGAAGAAGCAAAATTTTTTTCGTGAGAAAAAACAAAATACAAATGTTAAGTCTGGTAACGTTGTAATTTTGCCGAATCATTGCCAAATCTTTAGAAAACTTCGACAAAAGTTGCGCCGAATTTTCGATTAAGGGGGGGGGGGAAGAGGGTCGGGTTTGCCCCCCCCACTCAAAAACAAGTTGGTACGCTACTGAAAAAATTTTTGTGCGGTCGCTGTTGGGACGAGATAATCACTAACTTTGAGCCCAATAACACTACTTTGAAGGACCATGTAGCAACTCCTTTGCGTAACAGCTTTAAGTTCATTTGATTAAACACTTCTTAGGCTTCAAAATACATGACACCATAATTTGGTGTCATATATTATTATAATTTGCCCAATCAAACCACAAAATATGAATAGTTCAGGAGAAACACAGACTAGCCTCAGCTAGCTGATCATCCCTCTGACTTTCGGTAAAGCATGAAATCTTTACAGAAAAAAATTAATTCTGTTATGCATACGTTTCTCACACTTTTTGGCAACCCCACCAATATAAAATCATACCGTCATCCAACCTCGACATTCTAAAAAAAGATAGAACCACCGGTTTATGTTATTGCAAAAGAAAAGCACCTGAACAAAAATAATTGTACAATCAACTTAGGCTAACAATTTACCATAGCTTTTAAAGTAAATCCTAGATTACCATAATCACGTATGCAAATATTTTTGGTTTCAAATTTAACTACCTTCGGCGATTTCTTTTGTATGCACTACAATACCAGCCACGTGGTTGAGTAACAGTTGGCGACGGTACTGGAAACATATTTCCAATCTCGATAGAGTATGTAACGTTGGTTGAATGCTTTTCTAAACTATATTGCATAGGCGAATACCTCCAGTTTTATTACGCGTCTGCTGTTGCACAAACCTTCAAAAGCCGCTTGGGCTCGTGTTCAAACTCCACTCTAATTGGTCAAAAAGTGCACGATGAGCCTGTAATCCCTACCAAAGAATAGAGTATAAATTTTTGCTGTCTGGATTATGAAACTAAAATATATATTTGAATTCTATATGAACTTGAGGTCTTTAGAGTCTATCCCTTTTACTGCAATGAGGATTGAATGTTTCCAGAAGGCATTCCGGTTAGATTTCCAGCTCTATAATCCAGATGGTGAAATGTTATACTGGGTTTTTCGGTAGGGATTGCAAAGTTTTAGTAAGACCCCGGTCAGTGCTAAGTTCTGAGTACTACCAAGTACACCGAGTTCGCCTGCAAATCCTGTGAAAGTGGACTTTCAGAGATGTGACTGGCCAAAGCCATTTTGAAGCACCTTTGGGTTAGCCAAACCAGTGTTTTGGAACAGCAAAAGTGGCCTTTGGAGCAGCCAGAACATTGTTTTGGAGCAGCAATTGTGAATTTTGGAGCAGCCAAAACAGTGTTTCGGAGAAGCAAAACTGGCTTTTGGAGCACATATTCTTAGAAAAATATATATATATATATATATATATATATATATATATTGTTACGGGTAAACCAAAAACCGCCGTTCCAGCCTTGTGTCTTCGTCTTCTTCTACCCTTAGTCCACCTCTTCTACCTTCACCGTTACACTCGCCCCTCCCGTGCACTGGGCTGTCCGTCTCGGACAGAATCAACATGTTCATCGCGCGTTGCGTAAAGTTTCAGTTGGCCAACGTGAGCAGTGAGAGTCCGGTGTCTACCTGGTTGAGGTAGCGTCCGAAGCTTCTCGAGGCGATATGTTAGCGGACCGAGCTGTTTGCATATTTTAAAGGGTCCGCAGTACCTTGGCATTAATTTCTGTGATCGCTATGGGCGTCCAAATTGACTTCGAAGAAGCACTAAGTCTCCCGGATTCAACGACGCTCTCCCATTTACTCTTCTTAGACGCCCTGCATGTAGCGACTGCTTGTGAAGGATGGCCAGTCGAGCTCTTTCCCTTGCTTCGATTAATCGGGCGGAAAAGTTACCATCATGGTCTTCTGCCCGGCGGGTCCATGTCATCTCGATTGCTGTCTCATCTGGAAGCGTGGGGAGTCTCCCGTAGACTAGTTCAAATGGCGATTGACTCGTCGTTTCTTGTTGAGACGTGTTTAGTGCAAACGCGGCTGTGCAGACGTATTGGTCCCAGTTCTTGTGGGACGCGTTGACGAATGCTGCCATTACATCGACCAATGTGCGGTTGGTGCGCTCGACAAGACCATTTGTTTGAGGGTGGTAGGGTGAGGCCGCTGCATGTTGAATCCCGTAATTTCTAAGGGTATCCTTGAAAGAACGCGACATGAACGACGTTCCTCTGTCAGAGATGATCATCCTTGGAGCTCCGTGCCGACACACTAGATGGTTATTTACGAAGCTGACAAGGTGCACCGCTGACGTATCGGGAACTGCGCTGACCTCAACCCACTTCGTTAAGCAGTCGGTCGCCACAATAATGTGCCTGTTTCCAGTATCTGATTTCGGGAAGGGAGCAAGGTGATCTATTCCCAATATTTCGAATGGACTCCTTGGGGGTGGTATCTGTTGAAGGTCTGGTTTTCCTAGGTTCGGTGGCGTTTTGCGCATTTGACAAACGGTACATGAAGCGACGTACCGCCGAACGTCGTTCCTCAAACCCGTCCACCAGAATCTTCGCAGGATCTTGTCCAGCGTTCGATGCTATGCGAGGTGCCCTGAGGTCGGAGCATCATGGCACATCTCCAAGATATTTTTCCTAGCTTTCTTGGGGACAACAGGAAGCCATGGCTCTGAAGCACGTGAACGATGGCAAAGTAGGCCATCTTTTAGCTCGCAATGTTTTCGCAAGCAACGCAGTCGTCGTTTAGAAAGTGAAGAAGAATCGTTGCTTCCGACCGTAAGCAATTGAATTATTTCCGATGCTTCAGCGTCTTCTGATTGCATGTGTTGCAGGTCTAAGATTGAAGACACGGGAAGAACTTGTAGCCCCTCTACCGGATTACGTGACAAGAAATCAGCATCTTGATGGTACCTCCCACTCCGGTGAACAATACAGAAGTCGTACTCTTGCAGCTTCATGGCCCATCTTGTTAACTTCGGGGTAAGGTCGCTCTTGGATTGAAGCCACCGGAATGCTACGTTATCCGTGACCACCGTGAAACGCTTGCCATAGATATAAGGGCGCAATTTTTCTACAGCCCACACCACCGCGAGACATTCCAGTTCGGAAGAGTGGCACCGACTCTCTGGTTCACTCAGCTTCCTACTTGCATAGGCGACGGGTCGTTCCCGACCATCCCTATCTCGCTGAAGAAGGACGGCACCTAACCCTTCTCCACTGGCGTCTGTGTGAAGGAACGTTGGGGCGTCCTCCACAAAATGTGCAAGCGTAGGCGGTTCAAGGAGGGATCTTTTCAAATCCTCAAAAGATGTAGCTTCGTCTTTGCCCCATTTCCACTTGGTGTCTTTTTTCAGAAGTTGGTTCAAGGGAGCAGCTTTAGCAGAAAAGTTACTGACGAAGTGACGAAAATAAGAGGCAAAACCCAGAAAACTCTTCAGTTGCTTTATGCTAGTGGGTGCGGATACGCTGGCAAAGGCTGATAGCTTCGCCGGGTCTGGCCGTATTCCATCTTTGCTGACCACGTGACCAAGGTAAGTTACTTCACTGTACCCGAAAAAAACATTTGGATGGGTTTAGACGTAGTCGAGCGTTCGTGAGGGCGTCTAAAACAAGACCTAGACGTTGCTGATGTTCGTCGAAACTGTCGGCATAGATGATTACATCGTCTAGATAGACTAATGCCAAGGTCCATTTTAGACGGCCGAGAACCCTGTCCATGAGACGCTGGAAGATCGCCGGCGCATTACACAAGCCAAATGGTAAACGCCGGAACTCAAACAGTCCGTCGGGTGTCACAAAGGCTGATTTTTCAGGGTCGTTTGACTCGAGTTCAACTTGCCAGTATCCTGAAATGAGGTCTAATGTCGTGAAGTATTTGCAACCCTGGAGCCGATCGAGAGCATCATCAAGCCGAGGCAGGGGATACACATCGGGCTTAGTAATGCTGTTTAACTTTCTGTAGTCTATACAGAACCTTGTCGAGCCGTCATTCTTCTTGACGAGCACGACGGGTGATGACCATGGGCTGTTGGAGTGTGCCACTACGCCTCTCCGGAGCAAATCGTCCACTTGAGCACTGATCTCCTGTCTTTCGGAGATCGACACTCGTCGGGGTTGGTGATGTATTGGCGCGTGGTCACCGGTGTTGATGGTGTGGCGAATTAAAGGCGTACATCCCAATTTTTGCTTTGTAATGGCTATACAGTGACGGAACGTTTTGAGTAAAGACTGAATGGACTCCCTCTGCGTTGCTGTTAGGTCTGGTCCAAAGTTAATTCAGTCCACGGAATGTTGTCATCTTTGCTGAGTCTGCTCTCTGGGATGGGTACCACCGGAGAACACGCAACGGTTGCGATTATGGTCGCTGGCAATATTTCAAAAGCTATTCCTAAACTTTCACCTCGCTTAAGGTGAATGTCATCAGTGGCCAAGTTAACTACTAGAATGTTAAGGGCACCTCGTCTCGAAGAGATAAGAGAGCGAGGTGTTGCAAATTCAGTCCCAGGTTGTGAGTGAAGAACCGCTTCGACTAAAAAATCTCCTGAACGCCGATTACCCTGAATCGACGATTGAACCCAGACCGCTGAAGACTTCGGAATCGTTACGTCTAGCGCGGAGACAACTAAGCAGGTGGAGGGATCGTGGGTGAATTTTAGAGGTAACAGAGGATAGAAAACTTTCACCCATGTTCGACAGAAAACTTCAACCAATGTTCTGGCTACCAGTTGGATGTTACCCGAAAGTATTCGGAAACACTTAGCCAGGTGGAGCAGTAGACAGTAGAAGTAGTAGAAAAATGTAGTAGGTTGTTTAATGTACGGCTTGGGATCATCACAATGGATCGAGGGAAACGTGTCCTCCGACGTCATCTGGGACTTAGACGGCTCTGATGATGACAAAGCAGCGTGGCCACGTGCAAAGGATACCAGCAACTCCACCTCGGAACACCAGTCACACCCGAGAATGACATGTGAGTTTAAGTTTTCCACAATAAAAAAACAAAGATTTACAGTCCTGCCCAGTGCTTCGACGGTCAATTCACAACGCCCCAGGTAGGGTATGAGAGTACTGTTTGCTGACACCAGTCGAGTGTCCTTAGAGTCAGTGGCCGCTGCCGCGTGGTCCGTCGATCGCAGCAAGGCAGCATCAATGACGCCCACACCAGCCCCCGTGTCTACAATGGCATCGATTGGTTGCGTGACTCCATGTATTAGAATTGAAAGGTGAGGTGTAAGCGACCAGCTCACCGACGCTGCGGCCAGGGGGACTTCGTGGATTACGCGGGACCCTGCCCCGTCGGGCCCGCGTGGGTGTTTTCCTGACGTTGAGAGGTTGGACTCGGGCACGAGCGAGCCAGGTGTCCTGGACGTCCACAGTTGAAGCAGTGGCGCCAGTCAGGCCTACGACGCCTGTACTGCGAATTGTCGGGTAGAGGATTCTGAATCGTCGGTCGGACGGTGGAGGTGGTTGGTGGCTCTGTTCGCCACGTCCATTTCCAGCGCGTGACCGAGTGCAGCGCTGAGTGTGGTAGGACGAGCGAGCCGCACAAACCGCTGAATTTCGGTGTTGTGGATGGCATCAATGAAAGCTGATGTAGTCATCAGGTGAAGCGTGGCTTCGGTGCACCCTAGAAGTGCTTTTCTTGCCAGTCAATCGATAGTGTCGGCCAGTTCTTGGAGTGACTCTGTGCCCTGGCGATAGGTTTTGAGTGACGTGAGATGTAGCTGCTGTAGATGTGCGTCATTAAAACGAGCTTCTAGTGCTTGCAGAAGGAGCTCATACGTGGTTCGACTTGAATCCGGTACGCTTTCAAGGAAGTCGGCGGCCTTCCCACGGAGCTGGGCGACAAGGGCTGCAGCCTTGCCATGGGAATGCCACCCATTGTGTTGGGCTACTGTTTCGAATTGGATGATAAATGCGCGCCAAGATCCAAGTCCATCAAAAGTTGGAGGTTTGAGACGCGTATCATCGGAATGTAGATGAGCAAGTCCAGCCTGGGGTCTCTCAGCTTCGTCGGGTGGGCGGCGACATACGGTCGATGTCTCTTGAACTTGTGCAAGATCACCTGAGTCTCCTGGTGGCATGGTTGGGAGAGCTTCTTCAAGGTGCTTCAGGCGGTCTTGTACAGACGTGAGGTGGTGGTGAACCTCGGTGAGGCGTTGGTTCACGTTCTGTTCAACGTGAGTGACGCGGGTGGCGAGGCGACTGTCGAACTGTTCAAGCAGAGCTGCGGCATCTGTCGCGCTCTTCTCTGCTAACCGGTTGTAGAGCTGTTCAGTAAGCTCGGCCCACGGCGTCTCCGCTGTTGCTGCGTGGGAGCGGGTATTCATGCTGTTTGGAAAACCGCTGCCACCATTTGTTACGGGTAAACCAAAAACCGCCGTTCCAGTCTCGTTTCTTCGTCTTCTTCTACCCTTAGTCCACCCCTTCTACCTTCACCGTTACAATATATATATATATCTGTTTTAAGTGCTGGACAAATAAAGGGAACTTTGTGTTGTGTTGTGATTTGATGAAACACAAGCTCGCTGCTTGTTTTTTTACTGCTGAGAGATCCCACAAGTATAGAGTGCTGTATGTGTTGCCGAGCAATTCTGAAAAACGCTTGCCACTGTTTTACTGCTTCCCGACGTGCCAGATTTTCGTCAAAAGTAAGAAAACATAAAACAATGAATTGCAAGCGTCCCGGCTAGTGCATTTGTCGTGCAATCATGTTCGCCTGCACGTGAGGGCAACTTCGACAGGCTTGCAGTTGCACGTGCTTCGTCGCACGAGCGGAGACAACCGCTGTTTTATCGATTCCGAAACCATGCCACTCCGCTCCGTCGCCAGCTGCTTCCCAAAATTATATGCAAAATGCATCTGTCCAGCATGCGACAAAAAACAGTACAGCGGCGCGTGCTTGCCAGGCGGGCAGGCAAGGTACAAGCTAAACACAAAGGTAAAAAGAAAGAAAAACAAACCTCAGCATATTATTGAATGACATCGCCAGCCATGATCAAAACGTTCTTAGAGCGCTTTGTGCAACGACTGAACTCGCGGCAAACAAGCGCGCTGTGCGGGTTCAGCGTGCACACATTGCCCTCTTTGCTTTATCTCACTACTCTTGACCAACTTTCGTTCGCGGCAGTTTTTTCATGTACCGTTTTTTTCATCAAATTCGGGATGAGGGGGGCACTAGCACCCCACTTTCGATGCAGGAAATGGTGAATGCTAATCTGGTTAAACAATACGTGATTATAAATGATCTCAGAGAAATACAAACTAGCCAACAACAGTTTGAAAGCAAATTAGACAGCCTAGTTAAAAGGATTCAACAGATACAGGCAATGGTCCAAGAAACTAAAGAGGTTAAAGATCAAGTCGTGGGTTTTCAACAAAGCGTCACGTCAATACAAGAAGACCTTTTTGAATTTCAGAGGAAGCTTCGCAGTCTAGATTTTAGCCGACGCAATAACCTTATGGTTTTTCAGATTCCGGAAGACTACGGTGAAACGGGAGACAGGTTAAAATCAAAGGATGGTGTTTTCGGAGCAACGCTTGGAATTTGTGTCAGCACTGTCAAACGCTTGCATCGCGTTTGGCGAAATATGAAATCGGCCTTTAAAATTCTTTGATTCTGCAGAAAACGATAATCTTCTAAAAAAACGCAGACTTCTGGAAGAGAGTAAGATAAGAAATGAACACAAATATTCATGGATTACACTTCGAAGGCGCAAGAATTCACGGGAATGCAGCAAGCGGCATCGCGATAACGGAAAAAAAAGTTTTCTTGAATCATAAAAAGATAAAAAATGGCGATAATATTTTTTTTTGTGCGACGACATCCATGGGGACACGTGTACATAGCAAACAAAGAGCAACCTGACCCCAACATTAAGTGACGACGCAAATGAGTTAGTAAACGCACGCTGAACATTTCAAACGTTTCAAGTGCGAGAAGTATACTAATAATGTAGACGTACTGGAACTGATATCGTACTTCCATGGCCCCACGTTGTTGTTATTACGGAGGCATATCTGCACGACGGTATTGGGGAATATGAAATTGTCCCACCTCCATACAAAATTACGTGAAAAGAAAAAGGATCAAGGGGTGGTGGTGGGGCTATCATTTTTAAAGACAATGTAGATCTGGTTCCACCAAACTGCCTTATTAATAACGAGGTATTATGAAGTAAAGAAACAAACCATTGAAATTAATTTAATATAGGTGCCGTTTATAGTACCCCAAATACCTCGCGCCAAATTTTTTAGTAAATTTATACGATTACATGACTTTACAATTTAGTGACAAAAGCTAAGATTATTTTGACGTGGATTTTAACCTGCCCAGTATTGATTCGACTACTATACAAGTGGGTAAAAATGAGGTACTGTCCTCAGAACTGCTTCTTTATATTGTTTTTTGTTTCCACCCAAGACAGTTAGTGAACACCCTCACCCGAGAAACAAATACCGGTCAAGCAACATTATACTTATTTTTGGCAATATGGTAGAAGTATACGAGATTGATATGATAGGTGGCGTTTCAGATCATAAGGTGTTAGTATCTACCGCAACTCTCCGAAAAAACATCCCAAAACACCCGACCCGAAAACGCAGGTAATGATTTCTAAAACGCAAATGATTTGTCTGTTCTTTTCTATCTAGAAGAGCATTTTGATTGTTTCAGTCATCTATCTGATGTCAACGAGCTGTGGAGAACGTATAAAAATGTTATGTCCCACTGAATAAATCGTTTTGCTCCTTCAATGAAGGTGAGACCACAAATGGGCCATCATTGGATAACGAGGGAAATTTTGCAACTAAAACGAATGATAAAAAGCCGAAGGAAAAACAACGTTAGAAACATCACTCAGGTAGCAACATTAGGACTACAGTTAAAGGATCTTATGACGCAAGAAAAGGAAAGCTACTGTGGCAATGTGCTCTCACGGTTCTTGACGAAATCCCCACAGAACTTTTGGCGTTTCTTTTCGTCTCCGAAGTAAGAAACTTCGCAAGTGTTCAACAATATTGAAGTCGTCTCTTGTCCTTTTAAAATTGCGAAAAAATTCGGCAAATACTTCTTGACTGTCTCTACGGTGTCACGTGACCCACCGGTAGACCCTGTCGTCGTACCCAACGACTCACAAATGCCAGAGTTGGTTTGGTCAGGAAGTGGTATTTTTAATTTGCTCTTGAATATGAACAATAAAAATGCATCCGGACCAGACTATATCCCAACGTATCTCTGAGAAGATATGCCGGGGTGGTATTATGGTATTTACTATCATTTTTTGAAGCGTCCTTTCTTCAGAGGAAGTTACAAGAAGACTGGCTATGTGAGAAAATTGTGCCCATTTGCAAGTCCGGAAACAAGATGGACGTGCAAAATTATAGCCTTATTCTTTCAACAATGACATGCTGAAAACTTTTAGAACACCTAATTTCTAGACATATTGCCGCGCTCCAAATAGGCAGCGCGGCCGTGGCCTAATGGTTATCGCGCTTGCCTCCCACGCGAAGGACCAGGGTTCGATTCCTGGCCGCGGCTACACATTTTTGTTGACACTGTAATGTGATGTTCTGGTGAATTCGAGAACCGCCTTGCTGATTCGAGGTTAGAATATTTTACGCACAAAAACCTTCTACGCCGAATTCTCCAGAAGCCCACGCGTGTACAAAAGCGGCTCCGTGTGGCAAGCCGGAGTCAGTCTCGCCTTAGCGTTCGATCATGCTGTTTCGCCGACATCGACGCCCGCGACGGTCTACTGTTTTCTTCTGCTTCTTTTTGTTTTGAGCACAGGTTCGCCCCATTAAACGTTTAGTTTCTTCAGTTATCTTTGCCTCGTCAAATGTCATTCGTGACATTTTGATGGAGGTGCGGGGTAATCACATGCCTCTGCAGCGTACCCCTCCGAGGGCTCGCAGTGCAAGTCCGACAGCAAGCCCCCGACGACCCGGCGAAGACAATACCAAGACCCGATCAAGTCGCCGCATTCAAGGCCTACACCCGGAATTAGGACTTTTGCCACCCAGGACCGAGCAGTCAAACAGGACGACAATGAACAACCAGTCGCCGCAGACCTCGACCGCTCCAACCGTCGTCTTTATGCCTGTCGCGCCACGCAATCCGACGCCATTCCATGGTGAGGCCCATGAGGATGTGGAGGATTGGCTACAGCATTACGAACGTGTGGCCCGCCATAACCAATAGACACCAAAGCAGTGCCTTCAGAATGTCTACTTCGCTCTGGAAGGCACGGCGCGCAACTTGTTAGAGAACCACGAAGCGTCGATTTCGTCGTGGGAAGAGTTCCGGGCCGAGCTGCGACGCACCCTTGCCAACCAGCAGCGACGACAGCGTGTCGACGAACTTCTCCAAGCAAGACACCAAGGGCCAAACGAGAGCGTCACAAACTTCGTCAAAGACGTTCTCCGCCTCATGAACCGCGCCGACCCAAACGCTCCCGAAGAGAAAACGTTGCGGGTCCTAATGCGGGGTGTGAAAGAAAACATCTTCGGGGGCCTCGTACGGAGCCCGCCTACCACTGTCCAAGGTTTCATCACTGAGGCCCCTAACATCGAACGTGCCCTTCACGCACGGGCCTCACACTACCAGAGACTTCCCGGCTTCGCTGCCGTCGCGCCGTCTAGCTGCGACCTTGCCTCCAGTATCCCGGGCATCCGCGAGGTCATTCGAGACGTTGTCCGGAAGGAGCTCCGGAAGCTGCTGCCTGCGGCCAACCAGCCGGTTTCGATGTCGATAGCCCAAGTGGTGCGCGAAAAAGTTCAGCGGGCAATTCAACCGAGGCTCCTGCCAGCGTAGCTGCACCCGAGGAGCCCACCCTGACCTACGCCGCAGTGGCCCGACGGCCACCGCCTCCTCCTCGAGCCTATGTTGCGCCGCCCCGACGTCAGTCTCCTTCGCGCAGCACTACCGTCGTGGAAACGACCAGGTTCAGTACGCCACCCAAGAGCCCCGCGCACCACGGAAGACTGACGTGTGGCGAACGCCCGACCGACGCCCTCTGTGCTTCCATTGCGGGGAAGCAAACCACACCTACCGCCAATGCCCATACCGCCGACTCGGGCTGTGGGGGTTCCACCCGAATGACCCACGCCCCCGTTATGGTGAACGCCCTCGGGAGATCAACGAGTACCTGCGACGACCTCAGTCCCCCGAGCCTGCGTCCCGCCGAGAGTTCCGATCGCCGTCGCCACGACGTCCAGCTTCACCGATGTACCGACCCCGACGTGAAAGCCTGTCACCCCTCGCTCCTCGCCGGGGAAACTATGCGCGACAAGCACGGGACGTGCAGTTGCCGAAGACGACCGACGCCAAGATCCTCCACAAACGTCGGAGGGCCGCCACTCGAACGCTACCAGAGATCGAAAAAACGCCCCTGCAGCGCTGTCCAATAACCTAGACGTCGTCATCGACGGCCACGACGCATCCGCACTCGTGGATACCGGAGCAGACTACTCAGTCTTGAGTGGGAGGCTCTCCCACCGCCTTCGGAAAGTCACGACGTTGTGGGGTGGACATCAAATACGAACCGCCGGAGGGCACCTCATCAAACCGGTCGGGAGATGCACTGCGCGAGTCGAGATCCACGGTGAGACGTGCCCTGCGAAGTTCGTCGTTCTGAAAGACTGTTCGGGGGACGTTATCCTCGGAATGGACTTCATCTGCGAGTATGGCGCCGTCATCGACCTCGGAGCAAACCGGTTGACGCTACGAAAACCTGTTCTACCACCGGAGGGACTCAGAGCGACGTCACCTGCGGTCCGAGTCCTCTCAAGCCACGTGAACTTACCGCCGCGGTCGAGTGTTTTCGTACCCGTCGGGATCACTGAAGCTTTCTGCGGTGAAGTTCTGCTCGAAGGAAGCCTCCAGTTGCTTCTTGGAAAAGGAATAGGCGTCGCAAGAGGAGTTGCTGAACATCAGGATGGCCGCACTGTGGTCCTCGTGACGAACTTCCGAAATGAAGCACAACACCTCACATAAGGTGCAGCCGTGAGCCAGGTCGAGGAACTCCGAAACACCGCCGAAGTCGCCGGCATTACTGACGAATCCTCGCCACCTCAGCAACAGAGTAAGTCGCTAGCGCAGCTCGACATTGACCCTATGCTTCCGGGCCCGAAATGAGGACAGCGGATTAACCTTCTCGCCGAATACCGCGACTGCTTTGCGACGTCGTCGAAGGTGCGATAAACCGCAGAAGCGAAGCACCGCATCGTTATCAAGGACGACACGCGCCCTGTGCATCGATCGCCGTATAGAGTCTCCGCAAAAAAAAGGGAGGTGATTCAGGAGCAAGTTCAAGAGATGCTGAACGACGACATAATCCAGCCTTCAAGCAGTCCGTGGGCGTCTCCAGTAGTGCTGGTGAAGAAGAAGGACGGAACGCTAAGGTTCTGCGTAGACTACCGGCAGCTGAACGCGGTGACGAAGAAAGACGTCTACCCACTCCCTCGCATTGACGACACTCTAGACCGGCTGCGCCACTCTCGATATTTCTCATCGATGGACCTGAAGAGCGACTACGGGCAGGTCGAATTCGACGAACGGGACCGAGAGAAGACAGCATTCGTCACGCCGGATGGACTGTACGAGTTGAAGTTGATGCCCTTCGGACTATGCACGGCGCCAGCAACTTTCCAGCGTGTCATGGACACAGTACTGGCAGGACTTAAGTGGCAGAGCTGTCTTGTCTACCTCGACGACGTCGTTTTGTTTTTCAGCGACTTCGACGAGGACTTGCAACGACTCCGAGCTGTTCTCCAAGCCATCCGAACCGCCGGACTCAACCTGAAGCCGTCAGAGTGTCGGTTCGCCTATGACGAACTGAAGTTCCTAGGCCACGTGGTTAGTAACGAAGGCGTCTGCCCGGACCCCGAGAAGACTCGCGCCGTCGCGTCATTTCCAGCGCCGACAAACAAGAAGGCCGTGCGAAGATTCCTTGGACTTTGTGCCTACTATCGACGCTTCGTTCGGGATTTCGCAAGGATTTCCGCACCGCTCACAAAACTCACGAAGGGCGCCGAGAAGTTCGTATGGGCCGAGGAGCAGCAGCAGGCTTTCCACGAGCTGAAGCGAAGAATCCAGACTCCTCCTGTTCTTCGACACTTTGATCAGGATGCTGAAACCGAGATTCACACGGACGCTAGTAATGCAGGACTTGGAGCGGTACTAGTTCAAGTGCAAGAGGGCACCGAGCGAGTCATCGCCTATGCAAGTCGGACGCTGTCCAAATCGGAGAAAAACTACTCCACGACTGAAAAAGATTGTCTTGCGGTCGTATGGGCCAACACGAAGTTCCGCCCGTACCTGTACGGGAGTCCGTTCCGCGTAGTCACGGACCACCACTCGCTCTGGTGGTTTGCGAACCTCAAGGACCAGTCAGGACGCCTCGCTCAATGAAGCCTCCGACTACAAGAGTTCAACAAGAGTTCATCACAACATGAAGTCAGGACGCAAGCACAGCAACGCTGACTGCCTGTCCAGGGCCCTGTCGAAACACCTTCCGGCAGCAGTGACGACGATGACGACGAGTGCTTCCTAGGAGCAGTGAACACCGACGACATGGCTCGACGTCAACGAGACGATCCGAAACAGCGCGCCTTAAACGAGCACCTGGAAGGGTGCGGGGGTACCGTACTACGGATTTTCTCACGAGCCCTGCCAACCTTTGCCATTCGACGAGGTGTACTCTACAACGAGAACTTCGGGGACAACAACTCGCCGTGGCTGCTGGTAATCCCGACCGAACTTCGGGAGGAGATCTTCCAAGCAAGTCACGACGACCCGACGTCCGGACACCTTGGTTACAGCCGGACGCTGGCCCGTATTCGTGAAACGTATTACTGGCCCAAGCTCCCCAAAACTGTCCACCTCTACACCCGATCGTGGCACGAGTGCCAGCGACGCAAGAAACCACCGACAAAGGCGGCAGGTCTCCTGCAGCCAATCTCCCCGCCAACTGCACCATTCCAGCAGATCGGAATGGATCTACTTGGTCCTTTTCCGCCGTCGACCCTGGGAAACCGTTGGATAATTGTTGCCACCGATTGTCTCACGCGGTAGGCAGGAACGAAAGCCATTTTTTCGGGGACAGCTGTTGAAGTCGCCAATTTTTCATCGAATCCATCGTACTTCCGCACGGCGCTCCCGAGGGTCTGATTAGAGATCGCGGATCATCGTTCATGGCACAGCTGACCTAAGAAATCCTCCGGCTTAGTCACACCAGCCATCGTCGTACCACTGCGTACCACCCGCAGACCAACGGGCTAACGGAGCGACTCAACAAGACAATCGCCGACATGATCTTTATGTACCTCGACGTAGAGCACAAAACGTGGGACGAGGTGTTGCCCTACGTCCCGTTCGCCTACAATACGGCGGCTCAAGAGACCACTGGGTTCACGCCTTTCCAGCTGGTACACGGTCGGAAGGTAACGACCATGCTGGACACGATGCTGCCCCATGAGCCAACTGACAATGAGAGCGACGACGCCCAGGTCAACGGGCCGAAGAAGTCCGCCTGCTCGCCCGACTCCTGATTCAAGACCAGCAACGCGTCGACGCGGGCCGCTACAACCTCCGTCGCAGGGATGTCCACTTCCAGCCCGGAGACAGGGTGTGGGTGTGGACGCCCATCCGTCGCCGCGGCCTCAGTGAAAAAACTTCTTAAACGGTACTTTGGGCCATACAAGGTACTTTGTCGCTTTGGCGAGCTGAACTACGAGGTGAGGCCCGACGGAACAAGAACATCATCACGCCGCCCACCACGAAATGAAGCCGTCCACGTCGTGCGCCTGAAGCCGTACTACCCTCGATAGGACTGTGGACCTTATGTGTTTCACATGACTCTTTAGTTTCCCATTCTTTTTATGTGCTTTTTTTAGTTTTGTGTTGCATCGGGCCGATGCACTTTTAAGGGGGGAGCAATGCCGCGCGCCAAGTACTCAGCGCGGCCGTGGCCTAACGGTTATCGCGCTTGCCTGCCACGAGAAGGGCCAGGGTTCGATTCCTGGCCGCGGCTACACATTTTTGTTGACACTGTAATGTGATGTTCTGGTGAATTCGAGAACCGCCTTGCTGATTCGAGGTTATAATGATCTACACGCCGAACCTTCTACGCCGAATGCTCCAGAAGCCCACGCGTGTACAAACGCGGCTCCGCGTGGAAAGCCGGAGTCAGTCTCGCCTTAAAGTTCGATCCTGCTGTTTCGCCGACATCGACGCCCGCGACGCTCTACACTGTTAGCAAAAATAACACGCCCAGACGTGTAAACCGTTGTCCCATAGCGGACATGTCGAAACGTGTTCGTTTTACACGAGGCCATCTGTGTTTTTCGTCTACACATGAGTTGCTGTGTAAACTTAACACGCTACACCGTGTCTGCCTTCCGCAAAACCGTTTCGAGCGTGTTCCTTTTGAAACATGGCGGCCAGCGGCCGAGAACAGGCGAGAGACGAGCCCAGCGAGCCGCGCGCCTTTCAGCCGAATTGAAAGCACATAGGGTGCGTTAGTTCTCGTTCGATGTCTTTTATACACAGTAAAGTCTCCAAGCGGCGGACGTAGCTACTTGCAAAGGTACGTACGTGTGTTGTCGGCGGTCGGCGGCGTCAATAGCTTCAACGGGCCGCTAGACAAAAGAAAAAAGAAAAAAACGAATGCCGAACTTACATGGATAAATAACTTGAGCAAACTATTTAGAATCGGGCGGTAACTTGCGCCACCTATCGAGATTTCTAGCAGCCTTTTTTTTAAAAAAAAGACGAGTCTGTTAACACTGTGAACGACCACGACCACACAGCAGCCGTACATACAACGCAGGCAACACAGCACACAGCTACACGGCACCGACATATACACAAACACAACAACCGACACAACGCCCGACACTTCCTACTGGATATCCATTTCTCCCCGCGGCGCATATAAGCTTGACATGTGCGGGTGAGCTCTTTGGTCGCTGACCATTACAGATTTATAAAAGAATACACAAAACACGGCGCAATGGACAGCCGTGTGTTAGAACTGTTTGCATTTAAAAAGTATGGAGGCAAAATCTATAATGTTAGTCCGTTGCAATAAATAATGATATGTTAACAATAAATCTTAAACCGGTCATGAAAAAGTTCAAATATTTGTTATTTTCTTGCTTGACCAGTGTTATGAGCAGTCCGACTAGCATGAATCAGATAGAAAAACAAATTATTGGGATTTCGTCATTACGTATACAATAATAAATGAAAATGATCCTTGCGCAAAGCATTTTTTATATATTTTTGTGAAGGACATCCGGACATCCGCCCAACACTTCACTTCCGCTAGTTGCAGCAGTTGCTGTACGGGAGCAGACGCCTTCACTTTTGGGGCGTTTTGATGCAGTTTGTTGTCGTATGTCGTGTCGGTGTCGAGAAGAGCGGTGGGGCTTGGGAGTTTGTGACCGGTGTTATTCGTGAACACTGGTGTGGGGCGCTGATGCGTCTTTTTTTTATAGTGCCACCACCCCGAACTTTGAAGATACACGGGCCGTAGCAGTGTATTATGCTGAATCGCGAGCTCCTTCTCTGTTGACGTCGCTTTCCTGGTACCACTCGTGGATACTGCAAGCGTTTAAACAGTGTGCACCGTCTCGCCTACATCCCCGGTGACGTACTCGACCTGTTGAAACTTATTGCTTCCGTCATTTTAGAGTACGCAAGGCAGTTATCTCGTTGGTCTGATTTCGGTTATAAAAGCAAGGCAAAACGCTCGTAGTTCCCGCCCTCAGTACACGTTGGACATCTTCCACACTTTGACACCGGATAACTGAATGAACGAGGATTTACATTCACTTCCGAGGTTACTCTCGCCGCTTCCTCACCGTTGAGCAGCAGGATGAGCTGGCGACAAGCCGCGGATGAAAGGCTGGAGCATCAACAGCCCAAACGCACTCGGTGCCGATGCGGGCGACGCGGGTTTCTGTCAACAGGGAGGCCAGCACAAACCGTGACCATTCCAGCTCTTCGTCATGACACGGTGTTGCAGAAAGCAGGGTAAAATACAGCTACACGGATCACCGAAGCAAACGACTGCTATCTTAAATCTTGGCTTGTGATTGCGCCTTTGTAGTAGATCATCTTATTCGTTTTGCTGGAGAGACGCAAACGACGGGCATAACAAAATCGCTTGCATATTCCGCATATCTCACAAAAGCATTTACCCTGTCACCTTGCGAAAAGCGCGAAACACGGAGTCCGCACCGTCCTAAGCTTCCCGTTTTTTACCTGCTTTAGAGCAGTTTGTACCTGCTAGTAGATATGCCTACTGAAACTGAAACAGGGCAGTGCCAGAGAGAAAGAGACAAAGTTGAGAAAGCTTGCTCGCTCTCTAATTTCTCAACTCTCAAGTGATTGTACCATAATAAATGCACCAACGCGTCTTCCAAAATAAAGAAAGAACACTTCGTTCACAACATAAAAAATGGTCTCAGTACATGCATCTGTGGGCAGGTAGGAAACCTTGCCCTTATTTATTCACGCCGCATGATTGCCGCAACAAACTCGTTGCAGGACCGAATCATACTCCAGCGGTGTGCGTCGCTATGCAAACGCAGTCCAACACGAAGCATAAAAAACGGAAGATTTAAGACAACAATCCGGAGTCCATTATTCAATTAAAACAACGTAATTTTGTTGAAAACGCCCGCTGCTTCTTACTCACGGTATGTGTCGGGATACTTCCACAGTTTGAAACGGAACGAGGAAAGATTTACTTTTAAAAACGGTCGCTGCGTCCTCCCGGACCAGCTGAACCGGATCAGCTGACGACGACGGGACTGTACCCGTTGAACCTCCACCACGCAACAAACAATTTGCGCTCCGTTTTAAACGCGTGGTTCAAACAGACCCGGAATACAAAGCACCGCACCACACACGACGAATGTTTCAGCTCTTTTTCGCATCGCCGGGTTGCACCAAACAGAACGAGATCCCCGAAGTCAACACCGCGCTGTCGTGAACCTTGGCTTGTGGTTGCGAACTCGTGGACCCTGTGACTCCCTCCGCTTTCAAAGCACACACGACGATTACGAACGCTACTTTCAGTCTTCCAGGAACATCACAGGGGCACTTCTTCGGTCACGTCTTCACTATGTGCTCGCAAACTCCGAAGCTCTATGCGAAGCTTCTCGCGTCCCGTCAAACCAAAACAGTAGCGGCGCCATGCGTACTTGCCAGTAATGAAGCAATGGTGAGGGTGCAGGCTAGCTGGTGTAAATTGAGCATAGTTGTAACCCGAGACTGGGGATACGGACAAGGGACAAAACACAGAACGACAGGGACGAAGTCTCAAACGCAGCTACAAACTTTATTTCACAGGACAAACATATATGTCACTCGCCACCCTCGTCCCCCTCTTTTTCCCTTCCTTTTCCCAAACCTCCACCCCTTCCCTCTTCCTTTTCCCAAGCCCCCGTACATTCCAGTCAAAAACAATTTTGATGGCGCCAACTCCAAGTTGCCGACAGATCCCGTGTCAACAGCCCACACCGCGACATCCCGAGGTCACTCCGGCTCTCCCAAACACAGTCGCAAAGACGCCGACAGAACCATTGTCCCCCCACACACACCGTGAAACCCCGAGGTCATCCCGGTTCTCTCAAACCAGTCAGCCGCAAAAATTTTTCGGCTTCCGAACTTAAGTGGACGGACGTGTGACTGATGCATTCGGGAGACGTCTTTATTCTAATGGTCTCTCTCACTAATCTTTTCATGTCGTTGTTTTCTTTTTCTACAATCTTTACGTCTCCCCAGGCTGGAGTGCAGTCGGCACATTCATTCAAATGTTTAGCTATTTCCGAATTCGTATCATTGTTTTTTACATTTCTTTTATGTTCCGATAATCTGTCATTCACACATCTTTTGGTTTGACCTACATAAATGACACCACATTTCATTGGTATCTCGTACACTACGCCGATCGCGCATACTGTAGACTTCTCTCTGTGCGCCCTTTTACACTGGTTGGGTGTTCTCCAAAATGGGGTCAACCGGTCCAATCTGAAATCCCTCTCAAAAACTACGTCGGCGCCGAACTTCTTTGCGCACGCCTTTAGGTTGTGTGAGATGTCATGGTGGTACGGGATAACCGCCCAACGACCCCGCCGGGGCTCTAGACTTCCTTTATTTCCCGAAACTATCTTTTTTATCTGTCCAATTATGCTATCACCCGGAAACCCAGCATTCCTCAGTCGACACATCTGCTTCTCCACTGCCTTACTAACGTAGTGGGTGCAAGATCGGTTTAAGGCATTGTCTAATAATGATCTAATAATGCCACATTTAACTGTCCTGGAGTGGCAACTCGAGCGCGGCAGGATAGGTTTCGGCATGAGTTTTCCGTACTCCCAGCATATACCATTTTTCACGTGAATCTGCAAATCCAGAAACTGCAAGCTCCCAGCTTTCTCTCTTTCTAGCGTAAATTCCAATTCTGGTGCGGACTTCCTGACTATTCTTTCCAAATCTCTTCCCAGCTTTTCTTCTGCCGTACACACTAAAATATCATCGACGTAACGTCGGACAAAACCTACGTTCTCTGGCGTTCCTCCTAGAAAACTCAACACACTGGAATCTAGACTGTTTAAATAAATCTCCGACAGAATCGGCGCCACCGCTGACCCGATACATACACCCTCTTTTTGAATATATTTTCGTCCACTGTACTCAACCACTGTTGATTGCAAGTAATAGTCTAAAATACGTAAAAAACTGTCAACCGAAATCCCTGCTCCAGACTGAAATCTTACAAGATTTAGCTCCAGGTGGTCTTTGACCCGTTCCATCAGGAGATTTTTCTCCAAGGAATAGTATAAGTTTTTTATGTCCATTGAAAAAACAAACCGACGCTCATGGTGATGTTCCCCCAAAATTTTGATTAGTTCCGCAGTGTTCCTGAGCGATAACGCGTTCGCCAACGGCACAAAAGAAAAGAAGAAAAGATAGTTTCGGGAAATAAAGGAATAACGCGTTCGGGATAACGCGTTAACGCGTATATAGTTTCGGGAAATATATATATTTCCCGAAACTATATACATATATATATATTATATATGTATATATATATATATACATATACATATATAACTATATATTATATATATATATATATATATATATATAAATATATAGTTTCGGGAAAAAGATAACGCGTTAACGCGTATATAGTTTCGGGATAACGCGTATATAGTTTCGGGAAATAAAGGAATAACGCGTTCGGGATAACGCGTTCGCCAACGGCACAAAAGAAAAGAAGAAAAGATAGTTTCGGGAAATAAAGGAAGTCTAGAGCCCCGGCGGGGTCGTTGGGCGGTTATCCCGTACCACCATGACATCTCACACAACCTAAAGGCGTGCGCAAAGAAGTTCGGCGCCGACGTAGTTTTTGAGAGGGATTTCAGATTGGACCGGTTGACCCCATTTTTGAGAACACCCAACCAGTGTAAAAGGGCGCACAGAGAGAAGTCTACAGTATGCGCGATCGGCGTAGTGTACGAGATACCAATGAAATGTGGTGTCATTTATGTAGGTCAAACCAAAAGATGTGTGAATGACAGATTATCGGAACATAAAAGAAATGTAAAAAACAATGATACGAATTCGGAAATAGCTAAACATTTGAATGAATGTGCCGACTGCACTCCAGCCTGGGGAGACGTAAAGATTGTAGAAAAAGAAAACAACGACATGAAAAGATTAGTGAGAGAGACCATTAGAATAAAGACGTCTCCCGAATGCATCAGTCACACGTCCGTCCACTTAAGTTCGGAAGCCGAAAAATTTTTGCGGCTGACTGGTTTGAGAGAACCGGGATGACCTCGGGGTTTCACGGTGTGTGTGGGGGGACAATGGTTCTGTCGGCGTCTTTGCGACTGTGTTTGGGAGAGCCGGAGTGACCTCGGGATGTCGCGGTGTGGGCTGTTGACACGGGATCTGTCGGCAACTTGGAGTTGGCGCCATCAAAATTGTTTTTGACTGGAATGTACGGGGGCTTGGGAAAAGGAAGAGGGAAGGGGTGGAGGTTTGGGAAAAGGAAGGGAAAAAGAGGGGGACGAGGGTGGCGAGTGACATATATGTTTGTCCTGTGAAATAAAGTTTGTAGCTGCGTTTGAGACTTCGTCCCTGTCGTTCTGTGTTTTGTCCCTTGTCCGTATCCCCAGTCTCGGGTTACAACTATGCTCGTACTTGCCAGATTTTCTCCGGTCAAACAAAAACAGCGAAAGCCAACCGGCGCTTGCTTCCAGCGTACATCGGCGTTGTGCTTGCGCCGTGGCCAGATCGCCAGATCGCTTGCAGTTGAAGGTTGAAGCAAAAACAAAACCAACTGCAATGTCACGTGTTCACATCGAGGACACGCTTTTTATATCCATTTTAACTGTTTGGAACGAATAATTAGACCCATAACTTTATTTGTGGTGTCTAAGAAACTGTTATCAGGACCCCTAAACTAAATACAAACATGGGCGACATGAAGCAAGCCGCATTGCCATCGACCAGAAGATGGCGGCGAGCCCGGTAAGCGTGGGTTTCGCCAACGTCCTGCGACATGGCGCAATTGCTTTTGGTGCATATCTGTCTCCGAGACATGTTTCTTTCCGCGGCATTTGTCTCGACGGTCCTTTCTAAGTGTGTCCCCAAGCATTCCGGTGCTTCGATAGCCGGCAATGCCGCGGTCGTCGCCGGGGGCGATGCGTGTTTTCGAGGTCGGCTACACGGTTATGCGTGTAAGACCGAACCAAAACACGTTTTTTACAACCTCGCATGATTTCTGAACGAATTATCCGTTACTCATCGTGTAAATGTATGGTAATTTGTGTAAATGGCGTGTTTTTTACCCCAAATATTCGCCAAATACACGGGACTTGCTAACAGTGTACTGTTTTCTTCTGCTTCCTTTTGTTTTGGTACGGGTTCGCCCCATTAAACGTTTAGTTTCTTCAGTTATTTTCGCCTCATCAATTGTCCTTCATGACAATATAAAAAAAATATTTAGAGGAAAAAATTTCGTTATGAACACCAGCACGGGTTTAGACAGGGTCTGTCACAGTCAGGTAACTAATAGAGTGCACACATGAGTTTGCATCAGCTATAAACGAACGACGTAAGGTTGACGTAATGTTTATGGATTACTCTAAAGTGTTTAACAGGTACCCCATGCCAAATTAGTACAAAAATTAAACTTAATTGGTATTAAATCAGATTTTAATATCTTCGATACGCTCTTATTAGGAAGGACAAATGCACCATGTTAGCTGTAATAAAGTTTGCTTTCCCCCTTTAACTGTATACTCAGGAGTATCCCTAGGATTAGTGTCAGGGCCCCTTTTATTCTTAATTTTAATAAATACTACAGCAACTTATTTGCCTTCCTCTGTTTAAGTTACATTGTTCGCAGACGATTGTATGGTCTTTTCAAAAGTGGCTGCAGTCCAGGACCAGAAAATTCTCGACCAGTCCCTGGAAGAAATCTTCTCTGGGTGTAAGAAATGGGGTAGGGTAATCAATTTTGTTAAAACTGTCTGTTAAAGTATTACAAAAAAAATAGGTCTCAGATTTCCGCTATTTTATAGCTGGCATTGACCTTAATGAACTAGAAGAATTTAGATGTTTAGAAGCAATTTTAACGAATACCCTGCACTGGGAAAATCATGTGGATTAGATGTGCGCCAAGGCTTATAAGAAGTTAGGCTTTCTTACAAGCCATCTTTTACATGCAGATAAAGATGTTCGATTAGCTGCGTATAAATGTTATGTAGGTTCAATATTGGAATACGCGAGGTGCATATGGGACCCGTACAGGAAACAGCAGGTTGCGCAAACTGCACGAAAACAGAATTTGACACTTCGATTGTTGTTGTTGTTTTTTGTGAATACAGGCGCACCGAGTCAATTACGGCAATGAAAAATGAAGTGCGTCTTGACTGTTAAGAAGAAAGAAGTAAAATGGGTAGATTAAAAGAATTATGCGCTGCGGCTAATGGCTTAACGAAGAATAATCCTCAACTGTATATTTTGGCTTCAACATCCACGCTTCAAGAGAACGAGCAAGACTAAAGCAATTTCGACCTACCACTACAGAAATGATGTCTTTAAATACTAGTTCTTTTACCGAACTATTATTGAATTGAACGCTCTGCTAGAGCAAGTTGTCAATTGTTGTAGTCCTGAATTATTGGAACCACAGCTGTATAAATTGCTTAGTTAAAGTTCGCTTATGGAAATGTATACCTTGAGCAATTGTTATTTTTTCAATAGCAAGATGTTATTTTCGACAAAACCTTTTTTTTTCCCCTGGGTCAAGACACTTTGCATATACAATAAACGCTGCGACTACATTTTTGTGGTGCTGCGTTTGCCCTTTGGATTGCGGCGGAAAGACGCTATTCTAAGACTTGCCTTTTTTTCCCCAGCCTCATAATCTTTAGCTATTTTCTCCCCCTCTTCAATTTCTTTTTCTTCTTTTCTGTAAATAAAGTTTTATTATTCTTACTTGTCCTTCTTGCTTGGACTTACCGCCGACTTACAATCCGACGACGCATCACCTGTGCCGTGCTCCTCCAAACCCTCGTATTATCGTCAACAGGCAAAGCTAATTGCTACGCATGTGTAGGAGCTTTGATGAAGGAGTCGGAAAAATCTTAAGCACGAGGACCGTCATTCAAGATACGGTAGAGCTAACAGGTGTAAGTAGACCTGGGGCGGATCCAAGGAAAGGGGGGTCACAGGGGCGGCCGCCCTCCCCCCTCCTTCCCTCTTCTCAGAGGGCAATTCAACGTGGGTGGACCCCCCGGTGCGTGAGAAATAATGGGAGAATAGTATCCTTACAAACTGTCCGGCCCTCCCCCCCCCCCCCCCCCAAAAAAAAAAAAAAAAAAAAAAAGCACGTAGTTTTGGATCCGCCCCTGGCGTAGACGCTGCAAGTCCAAGACTGTGTGTGCGGGTTGCGCAAGCAGACGATAACGCGCTGAGGAAGACAATTTCGGCGACTGAAGTTGGCTAGCCTTGACATCTGGGATTATTGGTATTTCATGGTTAAAAAATGAAAAAAAAGTGCTCAAAGACACTGACGATAACGAGAAGGTAGACGAACAACAGCGATGACATATATTACCAAAGTTTATTTGTGCAATCATCGAGTGTAAATAATGCAACGTCAACACGAACGATAGCGGATAAAGTGTCTGTGCGCCATTTTCATTTGATCTTTTTTGGATATGGGGAACTTTCTACTCGTTTAGGACACTTGTAGCTTCCGCGACGGTGCACGCAACTTCTGAGCTGGATCACAATAAAGAGCACGGGAGTTGAAACAGTTATGTATTTGCATTTAGCCACGCACTATACGCTAATACGGGATCAGCTTTGTATCTACTGTATTTAATGACGCCGCTAACTACTGCGTGAGTGAAGCATGCAGTCTCACGTATGTGTTTATTATATAAACGAACCAGGTGACGATCTCCCGTCCATTTTTTTTTTCACGTTTACTGAATAAATTTTACGAGCGGTACGTTCTAAACCTGTCTCGCAATTTCTTTGAGTTCCCACATTTCACAAGTTCTACGTGGAGGGACAAGGCTGCAGCCGAACGCAAACAAAATGGAGGGGAACAAAGACAGCACGAGCACGTTGACGACATTCCCCTCGGAGGGAAAAGACGTCAAGATATCCAGTGCCAGCAACCCGAAAACGCCGAAGCGGACTTCACGAAGACCACTTCGACCGCTAGGCGATGGGAGCACTTCGACGACATTTCCTTCGGAGAGACGCGACGTCAAGTAACTGAGGCGACAAGCCGAAGACGCCTAAGCGGACGCCAAAAATTCCCCTACGACCGCTAGTCAACGCGAGCACTTTGACGACATTCTTTTCGGAGAGACGCGACGTCAAGAAACTGCGCCGACAATTCGAAAACACCTTCGCGGACGCCAAAAAGTCCCCTACGACCGCTAGCCGACGCCAGGCCTTCGACAACATCACGTTCGGAGAGACGCGACGTCAGGTAAGAGCGCCAACAAGCCGAAAACGCCGAAGCGAACGTCAAAAAGTCCCCTACGACCGCTAGCCGACGCGAGCACTTCGACAAAATTCACCTCGGAGTAGCGCGGCGGAACGCGAAGCAGACGTAGGTAAGGACGCACAAAACGGAAACACCGACTACGCAGACGTGGTGGGCGCGCGGACGAAGAACGTGAAAGCAAAGGAGAGAATGCAGAATCGCGCGAAAAAGCAAACACGAGCTCCTCAAATGAGCCGGTGTAGGACGCCGATCTCACTACCCCTCTGCTTCGACTACGGTAGTGGTTATGGCGTACGCCAAAATCAATACCGTAGTCATTTCGGCGTACGCCATAGTCAATACCGTAGTCTTTTTCGCATACCCCAAACACACTACCCTTACGCCAAATTCAATACCTTGAATAACGTCGGTTCAGCAGGCGTTGAGCCAGTTGAGCTCCGCTTTTCGCTAAAACTGGCGGAAGTAACTTTCTGCAGCAAAATACCCTGATTGTTTGTTGTTGTTTGTATGAGCAGCGGAACGCGCGCGGCAGGCGTTGTTAATTTTGATTAGCCTTGATACGGCTGATGGCACAAGCAAGGAAGCTTGGAGTGATCTGTGTGAATGTGATTTGACATCGCTTCTTTCTGTTTCTTCGATCGTGGTGCAAATGCAGGTGCCCAACTCCCGAACGATTCGAAGGCAAGAGTTTTAGCCCGCCTGTCCGCTGGTCTCAATCGCATGCACTGTCGTCATTTTGGGCACATCGGAAGAAAATAAGACGCTCACTATTTTAAATAGCGTGCGATCGGCCTGTCTAGGTTCTGGCGACACCGTTTCAGGCTGTATATGAGAAATTTTAGCCACTACAGTACGACTGCTAGCCTGGGGTATGTGCCTCACAACAGATCGAAACGCGGTGGGGGTGGGGATCCCTGGGAGCGGGACCTTTCGCTGTACGAGCTGCAGTGCGCTAACACACTCGACCTCCGATACCCCCTTGGGTCACAGCGCTTGCTGAAAGAAGTTTGGATCGTTTTACGCAGATTTTGCAGTGCGTACGAGACGCACAACTGCTACGTACTACGTCCTAGATGCCCAAACTGAGGCTCGCTACTTGTGCGCGGCTCTCGTGATCTGGAGAACAGTATGCTCGCCATGAAAATGTTGCAGTGAGAAGTACGGAAAAGTAATATTATAAAAGTAGAGTATTTAAAACTGGCTCGCATTGTCACTGAACACATGAAAACAAAACTGATTAGGAATGCCGATCTGATCGGGTAGGAATGTGATATAATGTGCTCAAGTTATGTGTGAAGTTGCGTCGGCACAGGAATTCAAACTTGTTGGCCCCACCCCCGCTCCTAAATTCTTCCAATGTTGCTGGCAGCTTTTTTTATTATTATTATTATTATTATTATTATTATTATTATTGTAACTTCAAAGGTCCCAACAGGGGCATTACATAAGGAGCGGGGGGGGGGGGGGGGGAGGAAGGGAAGTGCATAAAAAGTACAAAAGATCAACATATGAACAGACAGGTGGCTGGCACCTACAGTGCTGGTGAGTAATATAAACAGTGAGAACAAGTGTGTGTGAAATAAAACTGGTACATAAATACACTAGCTAAAAGAGTAATCGAAGCATTGTGGAACAAGACGGGGTCACCTATTGCCGGGCAGAACCAGGGTAATCACCGACTAGCACCAAGCATACCAGAGCTTCCAGTCGGGCTTGGTGTCCTGAAAAGGGCTGCAGGTGCTCAAAAACAAAAGACCCCCAAAGGAGCCCATAGAATTTGAATGGGTACCTGCCCACTCCGTGGTAGATGGCAACAAACTTGCTCACCAGCAGGCCTGCGCGCTGACTTACCGGGCCACAGCCATGGAAGAGGTACAGGACCAACCCATGGTGACCTAAAAGGAAATACTAGTCGCACTCTACTGCAAGGATAGGCGAAGACTGCCAGCCCCGCATCCTAAGTTAACGCTGGAGGAACAGGTAGCGTATAGGCAAATTCAGTCGGGGTCCTTCCCCCACCCCCTTTTACTCAGTCGCATGTGTTCCCCACTCAATACAGTGGGAACTGCCCTGTGTGCCAAGAGATAGGAACCCTCCGTCACAAAATAGGCGAGTGTAGATTCAATCAAGACCACCCACTACCCCCACCCTTCCCCCTGTAGAGCGATGGGAGAACTTGCTGTCCAGCCCTGCCTTGGAGAATCAGCTTCAATTGGTCAACAGGGGCCAGGCAGACAAGGCAGCATATAGGATCTCGTGAAGGGGGAAGCCCTTCCATCCGGCAGAGACCATCGTGCTGAAATGCTCAGAATAAAAGTTTATTCTCTCTCCCTCTCCGATTGGTTGAAGTAGTTTGTGATCCGAGATATGTGACATGGGGTGGTTTAGTTGTGCCGATGCTCTTCTAGGGGGAAGTAGGAGTGAGTTATGAAGCATTGGATTATAGTAGAAAATTGTATGAAATGGGGTTAAGCATGATATGTTATGGCACGACTTATACAGCTGGAATTTCAGTGCAGAGACACTAGTTCTTCGGTAATGATCATTAAGAATCAACCTGGCCGTGCGATTTTGAACTGACTCAAGATGGTTAATGGGATAAATTTGATGAGCATTCCGAATTGCTGCTGCATACAACTTTGGTCCAACGTAAGTCTCGTATGCCATTATCTGGAGATGAGATGGTGGCACCTTCAGATTTCTTTTGATGTACCCGAGAGTGTGCGAAGCCTCTGCTGAGTCTGTTTCAATGTGGTTATTCCAGGTTAAGTCAATAGGCAGTGTTGCACCAAAATATTTATAGATGGAGGCAGGCAGAGATGATTAGTCCAGAGCCAATGGAATACGAAAAACATGATGTTACATGTTTCCAAGTAAAGCGAAGTACTTTACATTTTGACCTGTTTAATGACATAAGTCATTTGAAATACCAGGCATGAATCAGGTCAAGATCACTCGGAAGATTTAAATGGTCATCAGACAGTAATTTTGCGATATAGGACACAATCGTAAGCAAAGAGACAAAGCCTACAATTGATAAGTCGTTAATAAAAGTAAGAAACAGTAGTGGACCTAGTAATGCCCCCTGTGGAACTCCAGATATAACGTTAAAAAAGTCTGACATATCGTTGTTAGCCAGAGTGCGAGAAAAGAGAAAGTCAGGAATCCAAGAAAGGACCAAAGGGTCGATACCCAGGAGAGAAAGTTTTGAAATCAGATGACGATGGGGAACTCTGTCGAATGCCTTCGACAAGTCGAGGAATACAGCATCGGTTTGGCCCTGCGAGTCAAGGTTAGTGATTAACTTGTGTTTGAGTTCAAAAAGTTGCGTCTCGCATGAAAAACCCCTACGAAATTCATGAATTGATGATTGTAAAAAATATGATTGGCCTCTTAGTATGATATGGGATGATAGTTTGAGGCCAGCACATGATCACCGCTTTTAAAGACTGGAATGGCCTTCCCCAGCTTCCAGTCCAATGGTATACGCCGTTCCACCTTCAGTCCGAGCACACTGGACGGCACGAGCTATCCCAGCCGATCCAGTGTAGGGAGAAAATCGTGTGACCTTTTGGTTGGCCAGAGCGACGCAGGGAGCTCAAGGTCACATGACACTCTCTCAACGCTGGATGGGCTGGGATAGCTCCTAGCGTTTGCTGCGCTCGGACTGAAGGTGAAACGGAGTATAGGCAATACTGCTGTAATGACTAAGAAAATATGAATGTGAGGAATTCACTAGATATTACTTTGGTGTTGCTAGAATCTTGGGGCTAATATTGTCTGGACGACAAGATGATAAGAGTTTTAAACCTATAAGTCAAAGTATTCTGGAAGCAGAAATGTTAGTGTCAATGGGGGCGATGGGCTCAAAACCAGAGCAAGGCAAACTATATGTATATGATTGACGCTTTCGTTTGATAGTATGAAAGAGAAATATTTGTTTAAAGCTGTAGTGCAATGTGGCTCAGACACTGCGTCTACATTTTCATTCTTTAGTCGGATAGAGTCAGTATTATCTCTGGGTGAAAATACCTTCCAGAACTTCTGGGGGTTACTTTGCAGAATTCTTGGCAGGCCCAAAGAAAATAACTTTTTTTTCGTCAACCTTACGCTCTGTACAAGATTTGAGACATGAAAAATATTTGTCCCAGACTTTGTTACTATTTACTTTTTTAGCTCTTTTATACATGGGCTTCTTTTTGTTATTTATAATGATTGCAAAGTTTTATATTGTACCAGGGGTTATGCCCGTCGCTGTGTACAATAACATTCGGAATAAATTGCTCAGTTAAAATATTAAGTTTGTTTTTAAATAGTGACGAGTTTTTTTCCACCGATCTTGAACGAAGGTTTTCGACATACGACTGATAGAACGATGACAAGTTCCGATTTGTGGTGACGTAGTAATCACCTCTGTTATAGCTCACGAATTGTTTGAACAGTTGGGCTCAGCGTCGGCACAGGAATAGATAACTCGATGATCAAGATGCCGTGGTCACCTAAGCCAGCAACACAGTTGACAGTTTTTATTATTTCTGTTGTGCTTCTAGGGGTACGGTCAAGAATATTGTCGCCACGGGTGGGTTGTTCAACAACTGGGGTGAGGTTAAAATTCGAACAGTTATTGAAAAACTCTCGCGCTGCATTCGAGCTGCTCGTGGTAAGATGAACCCAGTCAATGTTTGGAAAATTTAAGTCGTCAAAGATAGCAAAGTCTCCTTTTGGGTAAAGACTTTAAATGTCGAGCAGTATGGTGCGCAAAGTGTTGCAGCGCTCAGAACCATTGTTCGGTGCCCGATAATACGATGGGCAGGAGATCAAACTGTAAGGGGTACTTTATTTGAACCTGTCCCCACAGCCCGGTGTTTACTACCAGAGCATAACAAAGGAATTGAACTTCGTCATCAGTCGTGGGCACGTTAACAGCAAAAAGTAAGTGTTACAGTTACAGTTACCTAGGGGGGAAAAGTAACACTGTTACAGTGACAGTTACCGGCTTCAAAAAGTAAAATGCTACAGTTACTGCAAAAAGTAAAATGCTACAGTTACTGCAAAAAGAATAACGCCGTTACCTTCTCGTTACAGTACAAAAATTGGACTTAAGAAATCACAAACTAAAACAATATTATTTTATTTGTTACACTACTGTAAGAAAAGGTAAACTGAGAAATTAGAAAAATTTAAACTCGAAGGGTGTTTCTTTTTTTTGCGTGATTTTTCATCTCAGCATTTTGATGAGCATAATTTATTTGCAATAATTGATAGGCCAATGTTTTTGATGAGCGACATCGAAGATGACACTTCAAAGGCCGCTTTTTATACGACCAAAGCTCTGGTAAGAGCGAAGCACTCGTATCCAGACCGTGCATGAGAAGCAGTCTTGGGCAGTAATTATAGTTACTAGCGTTACTGGTAGCTAGAGTTACTTTTTGGTAACGAGTTACTCTTTACTGCTGGTAACTTGTAACTGTAAGACTGTTTCTTTTGTATTGGGTAACTGTAACTGTAACTCCACACATTAAACAAACAAAAAAATTGTCTGGTTTAGCACCACGACTGAGAATCGAGTCAGCACGAAACCAATTTTAAGGAAGCAGCACCTGTGGTGGTAGGGGCGGCGAACAATGGCCGTTTCACTGACTTTGTCTCCCTCTTCTCATGTGGGGACCATCTGCGGGTGTCGGTGCTCGTGCAATATGTCTCTGAGTGTTCCGTCTGGGCTGTGTCTGCACCCCCCTCTCCCTTCGCCTTTGTAGGATATGTCCGTGCTGTCATTTTTACACCCAGCGGGTCACCGTCTCCTCTTCCCTATTAGTTTTCAAGAAAGCCGTCCCCACATTGTGCAGGAAGCCGGCACTTGTTTCACTTATTTGTTCTCTTCAGAGCCGCTCGAGTAAACACGAAGGCAGGTTCAAATGAAATTGCCTTTTTCGTTGATAGCCTCAAGAAACACCCCAATGGTTGGACACTTTGTCAGCCGAGTGCAGCTGTAGCCTCCACCATGGTAAGAAAAAACTAGCGCCACGAGGCGCTAGTACCAGAAAGGCGAACATACGTATGGTCGGAGATTAAAATTGGTCTCGAAAGGCTGCCAGATGGCGCCACCACTGCCGTTGGCGTGCGCCCTCCGTCCTCCTCCTCCTCCCCCCCCCCCCCCCGGTTTTTTTTTTCTGGTTTGTTTGCTAGGCTGGTGCCGCGCCGGCCGCTGTGAGCGGCCAGCACGGCACCGGTCTAGCAGACGAGCCGCGCGCGATATACTTCACAGCAACTGCGCTTCACGTGATGTTACTAGTGCAATCAAGCAGAAACAGCACGTTCATTGAAATGTATTTTTTTTATTGAACCCCATTCAAATGAGTTGCGGTATTTCAAACACGCATCTACAAACTCCGTTGGCAGTCCACCGCCCTCAAAGGGGAACCAAGAACTGTAGTAGGCAGTAAACACAGTAAAGTTGTCAAACGTGTAAAACGAAATTAATTACTTTAATGTACAAACTAAGAGAAAAGCACTTATCATCGAATTATCTAAATGGCTCTATAAACAACTCCCACAAACTAAACTTCTGAATACTCAAACAAACAAATCAACACCGAAACAAAGGAAAAGGCTTGCAGGTGAGCTGCATAAGAATAAACGATAAATAAACCATAAACAAACTCGCCAATAGGCACTGCAATTAAGAAAGAAAGAAACTACTGTGTTGGAGTGTCTACATCTCTGACTGTAGGTGCTTTATCGGTACTCTATCCTAACATATAAACACGAAGCTGTCAAATTAACTGAAGATTGCTCTGACAGCAACTCACCCAGAGGAGCAAGTCCTTGCAGCAACGGATTCGTAACAAGAACGGTGGGGCACGCGTTTTTCCACAAACGAATCTTCCCACAACTTGCAAACACGGTAGCACCGAAGTGCTCGCTGCACAAACGACGCTGGCGCAGCCTGCTCGTCGGCAAGCCGGGCAGCCCGGGCAGGCTTCCAAAGTCCTGGCGATTTGCATACGCAATCCATTTCGATGCTCTGATGGAAAAGTCAAGTTTCGAACGCTGTCAAAAAAAAAAAAAAAATGATATAGAAGTTTACCTGTCGTCTGTTGGAAAGCGGAAGAATGAGCACTCCGAGGTTACTTTGCCGCGCTGTAGACTCCGTAATACGCCGTCATGAGGCACGCAAAACACTCGGCAGAATGTCTGTCAAATTAGAGACGTACATCTCTAATTATTATAAGCGCGCAGCAGCGTCGCACCGTACTGCATACTGCCGTATAATCCGCACTTTCGATTTTAGCACGCGCGGAACGGTTTGAAAGCTTGGAGTGACGAGCGAGCGCAAACAAAACAAAAAAGACAAAAACGGTCGTTTCCCTTCGCTCTTACTGATTGGTCGGAAGAGCCCAGAGTGCTTCGCTTTCGGTAGCGAAGATCATATACACGTCGCCTGCGCTGAAAATCATAGCGGCAAATATGAGCAAAACAGTTTGGTCGGAGTCGGCTGGGTAGACCTACGAATCTGCTCTTTGGATGGACGTACAAGAGAGAAGCCAGCGACGCGGCGCCCCTATCGGCCCAACCGGGAACTCCGGAGCTGCATTCGGATGACTTTGTTGTGGAACCACAGATGACTTTTTGGACACAGACACCGCAGTGGTCGTCGTACATTCTCGTTGAGCACCAGAAGGCCTCACTTTATCTCCTTTACTGTATATTCTTTCGAAACTGTTTGACCCGCTACGTTTAGGCCTGCTTCCGAGTATATCCCGTGAGGTAATTATGCGATCAACCATGCCCTCATTCATTTTGGAGTCAAAAATAAACAAAAACATTAACTGATGTGGGCCGATGACAATTTTGAAAAACAGTTGATTCTAAGTTATGGTCATATGCAAATAGTGGATTTTGAGTTTGAAGCCAATAGTTTTGGCCAAATATTTTCAATTTGAATATTTAAAAGTTTTCCCATGCCTTTCACTGCATTATATGCTTAGACGAAAACCCAGCTAAAATCGTGAAGGTTGTTCTACTTGTTCATTTATAAAGTAAGTTTAGCTATCAAATATTTATGAACTGTGACCTCAGAAGGTCTGACGTCATGGGATGGCAAGTAAACGACGGATCTGATATAAAATGAATCCTATAGAGACAGCCAATCATACCCAATTGAGTGAATTTACATATCTTGCCATATAAAATATTCTTTCTTTAATCTCGAGTTAAAAAATGAAAGCCAATTACAACTCCCCGTAATGCCGAATTAGAGCGCAGCTCTTGAGGAGGAGAAGGGAAGTAGTGAGGGGAAGGTATACTCCTTCCTCCTCACCTCCTTATCCTCCTCCTCCCCTCATTCTTGAATCTCCTCTGGGGGGGGGGGTTTACGTGACCTTGGGAGGGGGAGAGGTCGTGTGACCTCAGGGGGGGGGGAGGGGGGTCACGTGACCTTGGGGGAGGTGGGGGTTACATGCAGCCCTTGTGGTTAGTCCATGCTAAGGTGTGAGGAAATCTAACATGCTGAGCTTGTTTCCATTTAGCCGAAAAACCGATTACTTTTATGTAATTGGAGCCGTTTGGCTAACAGCTAGGAGGGAGAGAGAGACAAATTTTGTTTACAATGATGCTTCGTCCACATTTTCTGCATCTCATCAGCGGTCAAAACGATGCTGGTAGTGAGGGCGGCAGCATGGTCCCTGCGACATTGAGAATATGTGTGACACTAATTGGGGCCATAGTGTCAGTTGTGCTTCCTGGGGTGGGGCGGTCCAGCTCTTCCAACTGACAGATATGGTAGGCATGAGGAGGAAGTGTGTGAGGTAGTATGGAGATGATTGTGCACGGGTACAGATCGGTTAGGGTAGGCATGCACTAGTTATTAGGCACATATTCCAAAGCGCCGCAAAGCAATATTTAGCCGACATTTAAGCCATTGCACGGTGCAGGCACATAGCCAGAATTTTGTTTCGGGGGGCGCCCGCCCGCCCATGACAAAATGCTGTATGAGGGGGAGGGGGGAGAGGAGGTCCCAGCAAAATGGAAAATTTCGGGTGGAGCCCAGGCGCCATGGGTCTCTCTTCTGGCTACGTGCCATGGTGTATACATGAGTAAATCGTAGTGTTGCAGGGAGGAGGGGAGGGGGGAGAGGGAATTATTGTGTTGCGAGACTTGAAAAGTTTAAATTTTGGTAACAAATCACTCCTTTCTATTATTCCGTATACACCGTGAAAAGATTTCCTTGCCATTTGCATACTGTTTGGTATACACATCTAATACATTTGGTTAGAATATTTCTTAGTATAGCAGATCCCCAGCTAAAATTCCCATTAGATCCAATTGGAATTTTAACTGGTTTTAACCGGAATCGATTGGTTTAGTGGGTTCCAATCAGCACATTGGCCGATGGGTCTCACCAATTGGAATTTAATAATTCAGAGGCATCCGGTTTAGAGAAGCTCGTTTTAGCGAACGCCGTTTTACTGACCCCGGTTTATCGAATCCCTTGAGAACCCAGTTTAGAGAAGATGGCGATGAGCTTCCCTTTAGCGAATTCGGCTGCCATCTGGCAGGGATAAATTGGTTGTCTAAAAACCCAACTGGTACCAATTGTAAATTCCAAGTGGAATCTAATGGGAATTCTCAACTGGGATATGTCATATGCAAATTAACCTTCAGCACCAGCATCTTCTTTGCCAAGCATATTTTGTCCCTTCATCAGGGAAAGCAACCTCTCACTGGTGCGATCGTTTCTTTCATCTATATGTTCGGGGCAGCCAAGCGAAAACAACCGCATCTCCACGTGGTGAATGATGTTGATTGGGGCGAAGCTCTGGTGGTGCTTGTTTGCGTAGACGCTGAGCCGCAGCATGCCAAGCCTTTCGTTCGTTGTCATCCATGTCACGCTGCGGTCAAATGCTCAAATGCTTATAACCACGTTCCATACCACACATTCTCTTTCTGACATGGATGAAAACGAACGAAAGGTTCGGCATGCTGCGGCTCACCGTCTACACACAAGCACCACCAGAGCTTCACCCCATCAACATCATTCAACGGTACGTTGCCCACACAGCAAGAAACTTGGAAACAAAAGGCTGGCAATTAGTATTTCAATAGCTGCCCTCACATGTTGGCATCACAGGCAACGAGACAGCCGATCGTCTTGCAGCAGAAGCGCACCACCTTAATGTGCCAACACTCTATGTATCGAAAATCCACGAGGCCAGACAACTTATACACAAATAAATAGAGCGACAACATCCTGACCCGCGAGTGTCTGGAGGAAGACCACCCGCACGTGTGCCGCCAAAGCTTTCACGAGCCAGCGCCTCCATTCTGCATGGGCTTCGCACTGGGTGTGCCTTTACAGCAAAGGCCATTCATCGTCTGGACCCTACAATCAGCCCAAACTGCTCAAGCTGTGACGTTCCCGAGGACCTAGAGCACCTCATCTGGGTCTGTCCAAATCTAGCGCACGCGAGGAAATCTTTCCTCGATGGACTACAGCTCGCAGGGGTTGCCCACGGGACAACTGAAGACATTCTTTTTCCCCCAAGCTCAGTAAGAGATGCCACTAGAACATTCGCCTTACTCATAACGTTCTTAGAAGATGCTCTAATAGACCGGCTCTAAAGCATGGTGCCATACGCCCCGAGCCAGTGAACCGTCCATTCTCATAGGTAGTCCAAACTACCTCCACCCCCTATCTCTCTTTCCTCTTTTTTCTCTTTTCTACTTCCTTCTTTTGATCCCTTATCCCTAACTCGTCCCTACCCCGGAACTGACTCGCCCCCCACAGAAGGTGTGGCCAACATGTACCGGGATTTCTCTCTTCCCTCTCACCACTAATAAAAAAAACATCTTTCACCACGTGGGATGCGGTTGTTTTTTGCCCTACACGAGCACGGGAGCACGTGCTCACGTGCTCGTGAGCACGAGCACCCGACACCGGACATCGGAAGGATATGGCCAGAAAGAACTCCGCCCTTAAAAAAAAAAAAAAGCGCTGTCTCACAAGTTTGCTGGTGGGACAGCGACCTTCGCCGGAAAAGCGTTATCTGGCCCCGCCTAAATGGAGACATCTGGTCACTTTATTGAAGGCTAAACATAAAACAGCGCAAAACAACAAGGACTAGCTCCACAAGTAGGACTAGTGCAGCGCTCGTCCTGTGGTGTTTGTTCCTTTCCTTGGTCTTCTTTGTTTTGCGCTGTTGTACCTACATGACGTTTAACCAATCATAAACCTGAATTTTTTTTTTATCTACTGTAGTTGCCCTTGCAATTGCTTGAGCTCCTGTACCATCTGCTCAGCCTGTGAGTTGCCGGTGATGAGGTGCGCTGGTGACTCAGATGATATTCATGCAATAAATCATGGTAACTTAAAGCAGCTCCGTTGCCCAAACAAACCTTCATTAACACTTCAATCGTGTCTAACAAAGACCATAAATCCTTGATTACTACGCTCGACGACATACTGCTATCCACTCACACCTCGAGCCATTTGGTGTATAACAACCTGAAATGCTTTTCCTCACTGAACCAGCAAAGCCTATGTGAATTTCATTCCAGGATGTTGGCCATTCTCACTGTGTTTCAATGCTTTTAGCTTGTGTTTCTGGTTGTTTGGCATTAAGTATAGGATCCAGACATAATGGTCCCGGACATTATGATATCCCAGACAATATGGTCCCGGACAATATGGTTCCGGACAAAATGGTCCCATGTCGTTTTCGCTGCATTTTTTCTTTTTTTTTTCTTGCTTTTCACAGGTTTGTAGATTGCATGTATTTATTTTTGGTGAACATTTGTGACATGAGCCATTGGTTATTTTAGAGTTACTTTTTAATTGCTTGGTCTTCAAAGGTTTATGTTATTAAATGTGCTTCGCAAAATATTTATATTGCGAGCCGATCGTCAATCTAGAGTTTATATTTTTCACGGATAATTTTCGCCATTTGTTCTACTTTTCGTGTGTTCAACTTGAGTTTCAACCAGGCTACCGAGGAATGCAACAGCAACTTCAAACAATCTGCACACAATTGAGCCGTATCATGAATGACCCTCTGAAAGGCGTGGGCCAAGTGCCGTTTCAGGATCGTAGACCTTTTGGACTGGATTGGGTTTCTATGGCACAAGGGCTGCTGAAGCCCAACAGCATCAAAGGAGGGTAGACCTTTTGTGGGAACGTAATAAAACGTGTCATGTGTTCAAAAGCATGTTTATTATTTTCCATTCTTATTTTCTAACATTGCATCAAAACATGCGGTATCTGCACGGTAGGTTGCCTTTATTCCGCCTATGACGAATCGACATGTGACGAATGAACCATTAAAAGTAATCGCTGCAGATATCAGTGACATTTTAGACAGTGCGTCAAATGTGTCGGTAATTTTACTTGGGACCATTTTGTCCAGGTTTGCGCTTGGGACCATATTGTTCGGGATCATATTGTCCGGGATGATATTGTCCGGGACCATTTTGTCTGGGACCATATTGTTCGGGACCATATTGTCCTACACCCATATATGCTATTTTCACCAATTCCTGGCCATCAGATGTATAGCTTCTGGCACAGGCTTTCATGGCGATGATTCTGCGGTATGTGGAGTGCACCAGAGTCAGCGACCCAGACCGTGGATCCATTGGTATCACAACACATGATCCCTGCATTAAACAACATCATCTCACCAACACACTGATCTCACCAGCTATTGTGCACATGCTTGGTGACGCCATAACTGCTCCCAGGGGACAGACGGCCGTGCACAAGACAGGTGGTGTCGTTTCGTGTACTGCACGCACAGGCCCGCAGCGGTGTTATCGCGCGTGCAGGGGACTGCAGTTCTCAGAATGAATAGCGGCAGCAGCAGCGTAACAAAACTCTTGAATAGGTCTAAAATATCCTCTCTGGGGCCTCCGACATTTCTACCCTGAACTGCTTCGGACACGTGAGAAAGGGTGAAATTCTTTGTGGTCTTTTCTGCCAGCTTCTGGAACATATAATTAGAGCCTCCTGCAGGTCAAGAGTAGCAGGAGAAGTCTCTGTCCCTCTCTTTCGACATTGGCGGAGTGAACACTGGAGAGAAGCAAACCACCTATCATGACAAGTAGAGGTGGTTTCCTCTTCTCCACTCTCATGCTGTTCTTGACCTGCAACAGACTATAGCGCCCTTGTCAGCGCTTGCAACATGAGCAGAACTGTGGGAGGGTTGGGCTCATCCTTGCCCGCAGGAAAGGCAGTCTGCTCAAAATGTCTGCGTTCAGATTCTTCAACGCACAGCTACAGGCAACACTGAATTTGGTCAGTAGCCTGCTGGCACCTGTCAGCACCATGGATCGTCTTGATCAACTCGAGGCAATGATGCCAAAAACCTCGTCCTCGGAGTTTTCGTGCAGCGTGGACTCTGACGTACACTGCTCCAAGAGTCCGCAAAGAAAAAAAGGTCCAAGGCACCTAGGAAGAGGGTTCCTACTCAAGCTGAGTCAGCCGCAGACACTGCAGTCGCTGACCAACGTGACTGTCAGCTCGGTTTCTCGGCTGCGCACGGACATCATCGCCTGGTTTCACCAGATAGATTTCAGGTTCCAGACGTTTAAAGTTGCACCAGGTGAGGCCATCCCATTGATTGTATCCGAGCTACCATCTAAGCAAGGACTCCATGTGGATTAGGTACCACCTCAAGACGGCCAAGCTAACAATGTAGGAGCAAATGAAGAAAGGTTTCCGTCGTCGTTACAACCTGGACAACGAAGCTGAGGCGAAACAAAAGATGTTCAGCACAAGTCAGCACTCGGGAGGGTCCTGCACCCAGAGCCATACATACGATCCTGCACCGACTCCGCCTTCTGTTTACTGGAGCTCATCCACGAGTGCAGCTACCCAGAGATGAAGGCGGAGAAATGCAAGGTTATCCTGGCCACACTCTTCCACAAAGCACAAAAGCATGCTTCGACAGGCGCTTCGCTTCGTTGAATGAGTTGCTGGACTCTTTCCTTTGCTTTGACCAGGTTGTCTTCAGCCAACCAAAGACACCGGTTTTGGCTCTCGCTGCAGAGCGAGTGCAAGCTGCGCAGGGACAAAGAAAGCGCGCTCCCTCCTGCTCTCGAAGCAGGGCCGGCCACCGCTTCATCGGAACGCCGACGACAACAATCGTCACCAGCACCCTTCTGCAACAGAGAAGCAAAAGAAGCAGCATGCGTCGCTTCAGCATATGTCAAAAATTTTGCGGGACTTTCAATGTTCTTCGTCCCAATATCCTGAAGTTCGTCCGCTCCGTCTCATTTGTAAGAGAAGCGGCCACTTTGGTCACGTGATGTCGGCAAGAGCTGACCCAAGAATTTCTGGAATGGCAACGGCACTTTGAGTCTGTTGCATTGTTGACGGAGAAAAGTGAAAACTTGATGCCCCTACCGCCTGGAAGGTGTCATAAGTAGTTTGTCACATCACCTCTGGTGCTGCAGTGGGCATCAAGACAATTAAGCTTAGCAATGCGGAATCTGAGCCCATTTTCCGTTGATCAAGCCTTTTTTTGCCAGGGGACTTCTGTCTCAGAACCTTGGAAAGTTGTCAACCCTCAGCACCAACGTTGGTGTTACATTCGACAGCGGTACGCAGCTCGGAAGTTGACCTCCAGACAAATCAAGCTTGCTCAAGAAAAGCGAGAAAGCGACTTTGACTGTGGCACATGGATATTCTTTTTGAGAAGGACTAGCTCGTGTTGTAGGAGAGCCCACTCATCAGAGTCAAGGCAACACTATGATTTACTGGCCCTCGCCAAATTGTGAGCCGGCTCTCTCCCGTGAACTACTAGCTTGAACTCGTGGATGGTACTGGCCGCGATGTAGTGCATGTGGAGAAACTGAAGCCGGTCATCAAATTTGTGCAGCCTCTACCTGGGGACTGAACTTTGTAAAATTTATGTATTTTCTCATTTATCACGTCGTATGTATATCATTATTTATTCATGCGCATATTGCTCAACGCAGTATTTGTTTAATGTTTGTTTAGTGTTTGGTGTATGGCAGCGTGATATCAGGTCAACACTTAAGAACCTTGGCACGTGACGAGCTGCAAAAGAGACATCGCTCTGAAGCGGCTCGTGCGAGTGCTCATGATCGAAATAAAAGAAATAGTTTTGGCATGGTAGCTGATGACGTTGACATGTCTTTCCTGAGCACGGTGCCCATTTATCTTGATGACCGATCCAGATCGTCACAACAACATTACCCAGGTAAATTTCCATGATAGGTTTTCCTGCTGGGACTGTCTCCTTGCAGAGATGGAAAATTGCCGCGGCAGCCGAAATTTTCAAGAGCATCCTTCTCACTCTGTCATCCTTTGATGGTGTTTGTGGTGAGCATATCTGCTGTCTCCACTGTCACACACAGCTATAGTGGAATGCCTTGTGGCTGGGGCCTCTGCCATGGTGTGCGTGGGGGTGGGTTGGGGACAGCAAGTTTTCTCATCTTCCCCTCTGGGTTATGATTATTCATTGTTTCCATACGTGTATCTGTTATCTTGTACTTACGACTACAGTTTGTGGTGGTGGTGTTTGCCTGACGTGAGGTTTTTCTCAACTTTTCCACAGCCAGTGAGAAAAACCTCACGTCAGGCAAACACCACCCCCACCACCACCACCACACCTACTCAGTGGCGGACTAGCAGGCGCACATGCGTAAGGGTACTACCCTTACCGTCTAGCATTGCACGCCGCTGAGTGGGCAAACTTTCTTGTGCAAATAAAAATTATTATTATTATTATTATTCGTGAGGTCCAGTGTTGAAAAAATAGTGCCTCCAAGCACGCTCGCCATAAAATCTGCTACAGCCCGCATCAGATTTACCGCCAGTTTTTCAACCGCGTTGTGTTGGCTCGATTATGCCTTAGCTTTGGAGCTTCCAGAGTTCTGCCTCCACTGCGGTACACATTGCAAACGGAACAGGACTAGCCTTCAAAAAGCGCAGTGCTGCATCTTTTTTCAGATCCAGGTTCACCAAGGGTTCTTTGTGCCTGCTCATCCTTGGGTCAAGAACTTCCTCATGTGTCAGCAACGCGTCATCTATAGGGTCTTGCCCTGATCAAGGTGGTAAGCTACTGTGTCTACCTCAAACTTCATTGGTCTCCCTTCGACTTTGGGTAAGACCAAATAAGTCTTGACCAGTACATTATTCAGTGAAGAAAGGGAGAAAACACAGGCGAGCTGGTGAATGACGAACATAGTAACCCGAGACTTAGGAAAATAAAAAAAAATGAAATGAACATTGAAGTCTCAGACACAGGTTGAAGTTTATTCAACAAACACCGCCTTATATACACGTCCATACCTCCTTCACAATCCACCCTTTGGCGAATACGTGCTGCCACATAGACACGCGACTGGGATCGAGAATAAATGGCTAGAAAACAACGCGCGCACCAGGCCTCTCTAACCTGTTCGACACATAAAACGTGAGCCACATCCTGTTTGCCCATTGAGCCGCTGTGACCTAGATACGGTTTCCCCAAACTTGCCTTTGTCCCGATCGTGGGTTATTTTCTGTCCCGAAGTCTAAATGAAGAAACCATTTTCCCTCTCTGCTCGGCCAAAGGAAAAGAAAGAAGGTACTAGAACCATTTACTCTCAAACCAATGTTTTTACAGAAGATCCTACTACTAGGCGTAACATAACTTCCAACCATATCCAGCACACGAAACAAGAAACAAAAAGAACATGAAACCCAGACACAAAAGAACAGGCCAAAACAAAGGAGCTCAAACCGCAAAGGCTGCGCAAGCACAAGATGGTATGGCCTCGACTGCCTTCACAGCGCTTGCAGTGAATGAGCACTCATGCAACCGCCATAGTGTGATCCAAAGCAATTAGCTCACACTTGTAGATTCTGGCTAACAGTCCATGCTAAGGGGAGATGAAGCATAGAAAACTGCAGCTCTAGGCACAAAAAAAAAAAAAAAAAAAGAACCTGCCACATTGGAAGAATATAGGAACAGGGATGGGGGCAACGAGTTTGAATTATGTGGGGGATGGAGAATATAGCACCCCTGCCCACCTGTTCCGACGCAACTTCGCACATAACCCGAGCCTATTTAAAGATCTATATCACATTCCCACCCGATCAGATCGGCATTCCTAATCAGTTTTATTTTCATATGTTCAGTGACAATGCAAGCCAGTTTTAAATACTCTACTTTTATAATATTACTTTTCCGTGCTTCTCACTGCAACATTTTCATGGCGAGCATACTGTTCTCCAGATTACGAGAGCCGCGCACAAGTAGCGAGCCTCAGTTTTGGCATCTAGGACGTAGTACGTAGCGGTTGTGCGTCTCGTACGCACTGCAAAATCTGCGTAAAACGATCCAAACTTCTTTCAGCAAGCGCTGTGACCCAAGGGGGTATCGGAGGTCGAGTGTGTTAGCGCACCGCAGCTCGTACAGCGAAAGGTCCCGCTGCCAGGGATCCCCACCCCCACCGCGTTTCGATCTGTTGTGAGGCACATACCCCAGGCTAGCAGTCGTACTGTAGTGGCTAAATTTTCTCATATACAGCCTGAAACGGTGTCGCCAGAACCTAGACAGGCCGATCGCACGCTATTTAAAATAGTGAGCGTCTTATTTTCTTCCGATGTGCCCAAAATGACGACAGTGCATGCGATTGAGACCAGCGGACAGGCGGGCTACCACTCTTGCCTTCGAATCGTTCGGGAGTCGGGCACCTGCATTTGCACCACGATCGAAGAAACAGAAAGAAGCGATGTCAAATCACATTCACACAGAATCACTCCAAGCTTCATTGCTTGTGCCGTCAGCCGTATCAACGCTAATCAAAATTAACAACGCCTGTCGCGCGCGTTCCGCTGCTCATACAAACAACAACAAGCAATCAGGGTATTTTGCTGCAGAAAGTTACTTCCGCCAGTTTTAGCGTAATGCGGAGCTCAGCTGGCTCAACCCCTGCTGAACCGACGTTATTCATGGTATTGAATTTGGCGTAAGGGTAGTGTGTTTGGGGTATGCGAAAAAGACTACGGTATTGACAACGAGGTAGAGGGGCTTAGAGCGATAAACCGGGGTTCCGGTCTGCACTCGAAAGTGACCCCCATAAGGCAGCTGCTATTGTACGCAAATTTGACCACTCGTCACGTGACCGGCCCAAATGCGTGACGTCATAGGAAAGATGGCAGCGCCCATGCAACGGCTGGCCCCAGCTGAGCCGGAGCTTGTCGTATGCTTTGTTGGTTGTCGTTCGTCTCGGCGAGTTGATTTCAGACGCAGAGGCCGTCATATGAGGCCGGTCGACAGCGACTTCAGAGTTCAGCGTGGTGTCTGACGTAGGTACAAGGTGAAAATACGGAGGAACGGTGTGCATTTCGCTGGTGACCGACGGCGATATTGCCACGGAAGAGACAATCTGCCCTACGTTGCTCGCACCTCAGATTGATTCGGATACCGCTAGGATAAAATTTAAGGCGACGTTTTTGTGTTCTCGTTGACCGTCGGAACCTTCGAGATCTGCAGTAAAGCGTGTGCAATATATTTGGATACGCAGTTTAGCGACGGAAATTGCGCGAGTCGTGCTTGGCAGTGTGCAATCGTGGTGCCGCTTCGTTCAAATGCCCGACGGCTCACTTTGGTTGTGCGGTGCACCGGAGAGCTGCCTTGCCGCTTGTAGTTCCCGTGCCGTGCTAAATGATGCTGTGCTGCTTCCCAAATTGTTCCGGCGTAAACGTGCACTTTCACGGAGCACAAATGTGCTGCGCGCCGAAGAGCTGCTTCCAAGCTGGTAGTTCCTGTGCCGTGCTTTAGGTGATGCTGTGCTGCTTACTAAATTGTTGTGGCGTAGACGTGCACCTTCACGGAGCACAGGTGTTGCAGTTGGTATTGATTCCGCTGGTGTGTCGCACGTTTCGTCGACACCTAAGTTTCAACACTTGTTACGCGAATTGCAAGCTGTTTGGACATTTCATCGCGCGTGTTACCTACCCAGTCCACCCATTCACGCCGCTTTGCGACGGCAGTCTGTAGCGGCTCATTACCAGAATAGTGGTCTCGCATCGATTTCAGTTCAGTTCGTCCACGGCAGTCGCCAGACCCCGAAGGAGAGGATTTATTCAGACAGAATGCCACTAAAGCAGTGCAACTTCTTTAGTGGTCAGGATAGACTCTTTTCTGTCTGTTTTGTTATATTGTCTCGGATGCTTGCTCCAGTCCTGTTTTCTATCAATATTTACTATTCTGGAAAGTTCCAGGCCATGCTCAGCTGTCATTGTATGTTCTGGTGGAGGTGCTGCGCACTTTACCCATAGCTCTTCACTCTGTGTCTGCCCTGGCGGCTCCTCAGCAGAGTTGCCCGATAACAAGACATGGGTGGCACATTATCCCGAGTCTTAAACCCCCGGTGAGCCGTGAACCAAGTCCTATCCCGAGCCCGACAGCAAAATTGCAGGACGAGCGAGTACCACAAGGGCGAAACTCGGAAATACACCACGAAGAACTTGAAATCCAAACCAGTCGCTGCTACCAGCAAGAACCACCGGAATTAGATATTTTGCTAGAAAAACCGAAGCTGACTAAGCCAACAATGACAACCCTGTAGCAGCAAACCACGTCCGCTCCCACCATCGTTTGCATGCCCGTCGCACCTCGCACTCCGATGCCCTTTCACGCAAGGTGCACAAGACGTCGAGGGCTGGATTGAACAATATGACCGTGTCGCCCGCCGCAGTGGGTAGATGGACAACCAGCTCCTGCAGAACCTATACTTCTCGTGGAAGCAACTCTGAGGCACTGGTTTGAGAACCAAGAATCCTCCTTAACGTCGTGGGAAGTTTGCAAGATCGAGCTGAAGTGCATGTTCATCAGCCAACATTGACGAGAGAGAGCCGAATTCCTGATTCTGTCCAGGACACGGCCCCAACGAGAGCATCACCACCTTCGTGGAGGATGTTTTGCTTCTGATCGAGCACCCACTCCAACCCTGATGCTGAAGAAGACGAGAAGCTAAGATTCCCATGTTCCTCATGTGAGGGACAACACCTTCAGCAGCCTTGTCCGCAACCCCACGACAACAGTCGAAGGGTTCATATCAATGAAGCTTCCAACAATGAATGTACACTGCAGGCCCGAGCATGTCACTATTAAAAACTCCCCAGCGTCGCGACACTCAAGCCGTCCAGCTGCAACTTCGACGCCAGCCCCCCAGGCATCCGTGACATCATTGACAACGGTGTCCGGGAGGAGATAAGGAAGCTAGTCCCTGCCATCAGTTGCCCGGCTTTAATTTTGATCGCCGAGATTTTTTCAGAAGAAGTTCGACAGGCATTTCAACTGGAGACTTCTTCAAGCGAAGCGGCATCTGACGAAACGAGGGCGACTTGTGGCACAGAGTCACAACGACCACCAATTCAGCAAAACACCCCAACGCCGAACCATTCCTGACATCGAGAAGAACCAGTGTAGGTCCGCGCTGAACAAAGTACACCAAGGAAAACGGAGGTACTGCGAATGGCCGATCGAAAACCACTCTGCTACCACTGCATGAGGCCGACCATGTCTACTGGAGGTGCCCGTACCAATGAATTGGCCTGCAAAGGTTCGTGCCGAACGACCCTTGACCACGTCTTGACGAGCGTCCGGGGAAGATTGAGGATTATCTTCGGTGGTCTTTGTTTCTGCTGCCGACATTACCCTGTAGCTCGTGATCTACTTCATCTGGACGGGAGGTAAGCACGACAAAGCAGGTGAGCAGCAATGCAAGGAGAGTTGATCTAGTGCCGGTTGTCGTCCAAGGACAATACCTAATAATTTGCTGACACTAATTATCTGTGTCCACGCCACAAAGCACACAATTTCCAACTTTGAGGGGGAATGCGGCTGAGTGACCTCAACAAATAGAATGATTGGTTGCTCTCAAAAGTGGACCGCAAGCATCACGAGACTTCACTTTGCCACACAAGACTTGCACAAGTTGCAGTGGTCGTGGGATGCACAATAAATCTCCACTACGAAATGGAAGTGAAATGGCTTGGATAGCAAACAAACATTGTTGCCAACTATCAAGTCAACGGTACAGCAAAAGGCACAGCCACATATCCAATACATGCCCGAGCTTGCTGCATTGATGCAGAAAACTACCAGGAAAATTTTGCGGAGTAGAAGCCAGCCCTGCAGCTTCAGTGCATCAGATGTCAGTGGGCGCACATGACGTATGATTACAAGATGGCATCAGTTGGTTAAAGTTGCTACTCGACCAAACTGAACACCGACGTGCCAGGAGCGTCATCCCACAACAAGGTTCACAGGTATTACGACCGAACGCCTGACAGAAGACTGTCGCAGAAGGAACTCGTTCTGGAACCATTAGCTAAGAATCAATAATTATGTAATACAGTGGAAATAAACATATTTGAGACACTAACCAGATAAACCTATTTCTGCTTGCTTTTACGCCTTGAGAGTTTATACACCAAGAATTGTGATCACCGCACGCGCAGGTCCTTTTGAGGACACTCGCATCTCTGACCCTTCAATATTAATTAATGGGACATACCAGACTGGCAGACTTGTTGCATTGGGCTGCACTCATTCCACTTTTCCTGAACACACCTCTGAGCATACACTTTAATCATATGTGTTGATGCATTGTTATATAGCAGGACATTTCCTATATGTACACCCTTTGCAGAACCCCATCAAGCAACACAACTGTTACCATTTTTTTTTCGGCGTAAAGCAAACAAATGGGCCCCAGTTCACGTCAAATGCTAATGCAGCATTCGAGTCCAATAGGCGCTGAGCCGAGTTCACAGTGATGGCGTACGTAACATTCTTGTTGAACAAATGACCGAAGTATGAAAGCCTGGGGTAATTAGAGTAGTAGCTACTGTAAATTGTTTCATCATAATTTAGCAAACAGCAAAGGCTACAGTCTCGGTGAGCCAATATGCACGTTGGAGAGAGGCACATGACAACATGTCATTCCGAGTGCTCATCTGCACAGAATCGTCACACACCTTCTCTCTGTCTCTCTGATTGGCTCGAGGGGGCAGTGGCGGTTGTCCTTTTCCAGGTTACAATGATACGAAGTATAGGCAACCCACACTTTTCAAAAAAGGCTATTGAAGAGACCGATAGGGATGGTCAACATTTTTCAACAAGACTGCTCTTCAGGCAAGGGATGAACACCAATATGAATCATCTTATCCAGGAAATTAGAACAAGTAAATAGTTGACTGACTAATACAATGCACTCTTGATGAAGAAAAGTATTGCTGCAATAAATCCCACGAAAGAAAAAAAGGTGCAGTTAATCTATGCATACACCAAAACAGTTTTTCTTATTGCAAGTCGAATAGCTTTGAAGCAGGTACCTGCAACGATTTATTCATCCCCACACTCAATAAAACGTCATCCTCGTAGCTGAAAATAAGTATGCACTTCGCTCTCACCAAAAAAGGAAGAAAGGCGATCGAATGTAGAATCGTCGATTAGCACAAAGGGTTAAAGATCGCAGGAGCTTCCTCGCTAAAAGTTGCTATGGTTATTCGGTGACGCAGGCCTGAAACAACTTCTCCTAGACCCTAACGCGACGTATACCTTTCGCGTCGATTCATAGACATTTCAACGTTCAAACAAAGCTAAGAGAACGCAAAAAATTTCATGCTAAAAGCACTCAAAGTTCTATCGATCCTTGAACACATCCCGGAATCCGAGCACCGGCGGCGATACGGCTGATGCTGTCTCACAGGTGTTAATATTCAGATTATCCAGAGCGATCTTGCGCAAAAAGGGTATAAAGTCTCATTCCTTCATATTTTCACATCATACCTGCGTCAGCAAGCACGAAAAAGCCCGAAATCGTCGGAAAGCCGCTGCACATCACGGCTGCCGCGGCTGCCGCGCACCAAATAAACTCGCATCCGCCAGCTCTGGGCGCTGCCATCTTACCTGCGACGTCACAGCTCTTGTAAGGTCACGTGACGAGTGGTCACATTTGCGTAAAACATGGCGGCAACCGGGGGGGGTGCCACTTCGGAACTTCCGGTTTATCACTCTAAGCCCCTCTACCTCGTTGGGTATTGACTATGGCGTATGCCGAAATGACTACGGTATTGATTTTTGCGTACGCCATAACCACTACCGTAGTCGAAGCAGAGGGGTAGTGAGATCGGCGTCCTACACCGGTCTGAACATTGTTTTGGAGCAGGTCGTTGTACTCTCGAACCCTAGGACGTTTCTGCGCATGCGCGAGGTTTCCATCAAGAGCCGCTCGAGCTCTGCTCTTTGGAACGCACAGTTATGAAACGAAAATGTAAATGGCGCCTCGAACGACGGCAGGCGGATTGATGTGAGTGAGGGGGGGGGGGGGGGGGGGGGTACCCCTTCCGCGGGATTTCTACAACTGAGGTAATCTACTAACATTGGGTGCAGCCGACCGCGTATTTGGAGACCCCTCACGCCAAAGCCCCGCGAGAAAGAAAAGAAGGAGGTAGAGGAGGAAAGGGAGCAGGGAAGAATACTGCGATTGGCTGGAGCAGTCACGTGGTACACTCTAAGAAAAAGTGAGCACCCCCCCTTGTCATCGTGCGTTTTAACGGCTGTAACTACCCCACAGGCTTACCTAACTACCCACTGGGCTCGAGCCATTGAGAGTTAGCACCCTGTTGGAAGGCAACAAGCATGGGGTAATCACGTTTTATAAACTCTTGAATTGAACATTCAAGTGCATGCAGTCGTTTAATAGTAAAAGTCACTTCAAAAATCTCAAAAAGTACTTAAAACTTGTTTTCTTTGTGCGTTGGTTATTATTTATTCAAATTTAAACCGCTCGAAACAAGCGTGTGGCTTATTTCGCCTAAACTGGCAGAAAACAAACAAGTACAGGCAACATTGGTACGCACCTACTAAAACCCTAGGCAGATAAAAAGTATCGCGGTTGTCCTTTTTGGTTCCGTCGCGGGTTTTACAATGTACAACAGTAAACAACAGCTGGCAGCTGGCGTCGTGCTCGAGGAATTTAACCAAATCTCTAGAAAAGCACAGAAAGCTACGCACAGGCGTGAGTTGACTTGAATGTTCGTCGGACGAGATACTCTTGTCGTCTTTTATTGTGCGGTTCAGTAAAGAGCGTGCTCTCAATAAAGGTGTGATCGGTCAGTTCTGCGTGCAGTTCAGTTGCAAATGGCCTCCACGGTTCCGCCCGTTCCGCCGAACTTGCGCTCCTGTCGTACCCAATTTTTTTGCTTGCAAGTGCAGTGAAGTATGAAGCATTGCACACCACGACTCAGGCCGGACAGCACGAACCTACACAGATATCTGCGATCATGTTCGTGTGTTTCACTATTTCTCTGTCTCGGGATACATGATTCACCTTCACTGGCTCATTTGGCACATTTCATCGAGCATACTCGATAAAAAAAAAAAAAAATGCTCAAACAAGTGTGTGTCATTCAAGGCGGAGTACTTCGAAAGAGACTAGGATTTCAGGCTTTCCAGCACGCGTTCCTTTTATCTATATAAAAGATTCCAAGTAAATTTCCAAAAATAAGGCATTGGCAAACATATACGTGCTATTTGTTTTAGATTTTTTTTTTTTTTTTTAGAAAAAGTATTGCTGGAGACGACAGCAGGTGCAGCGCAGAGAATGATGTTTTCGGCGTTCTTTGATGCTCAACAGCTCATTCACACTGGAAGCGGATCCGCATTCGCAAAGCGGTTGTGAGTGCGGTTGTATAAAGATCCAGTCCAATTGCACGCACACTTGATGTCATGGAGTGCGCGTGCAATCGTACTGGATATTTATACAACCGCGTTCGCGACCGCTTTGGAAACGCGGATCCGCTTCCAGTGTGAATGAGCGGTAAGGCCGGTCCAGACACTTGCGTTTGAATGAGTTTGACAGCTTTGCGTCGAGAACCGAAAGCGACTCACCGGCACGACTGTGCTTCGTATGAAGCGTGGAATCCAATTCAAGGAATCATCTTGGCACGCGATGAAAGCAGCAGGGATGCCCTGGTTTCTCGCTGCCGCAACGCAGTCAGACGCAGTGAAACGCCACTGTCTGAACCAGGCTTTACATAATTTAGCATACGTATTTCGCGTTCGTTGCAGGTGAAGGCACGGGCCCGAAAGCGGCAATTCTGCACTGTCCTCTTGGCGCGAGCGCGAGCGCATAGAACGCATATTTGAAAGACACGCGCTTAAGCAAAAACAATTGTAGCGAAAAGAAGAAAACTGAAACAACGTTCCGGGGAGGACTGGCGGACGGGCTTCGCCAGAATCACCTGCGCGCGCTCAGTGTACTCAACATTTACTCAACCGCCGCTGAAGTCATTCGGATATGTAAAAAGAAAAAAGAAAATGCATCAGCGTGTTCAGAAAGTTGTGATGGCAGAAATTGTTTCCGATAATTAATACAATTAATTAAACAGGCTTCTGTATACTTAAAGTGTAGGCTAGCGAGAAAACGAAACTGATCAAAATGTGACGTGTAGCGACTATTCAAATTTATTCATAACCTGCAGTTCACTTTTGCAATAAATAACATTAGAGATACGAGCGCTTTCCCAAGGGCAGTAGAGGAAAATAATATATACGCGTAAACCTTGCACAGTCTTTTCGTATTTATTCAAAATATGACAGTGGTCACCATCCTAATTGGTCACAGAAAATACAGCAGTATATAAGGTGGCGGTGTCGACTAGACGTGTGTATAGGAATGTAGAGTGTCAATATCTCATGTAGCATGTAGTACCTTGTGCTGTGTCTGAACGCGTTTCTGTGTAGAATGCTATGACGTATGTATGTCGCGTATGTGTGAGGTGTGTAGTAGAATATGTATACATACGTGAATGTCTGGTGAGGCGCAGAACACAAAAACTGTTGGCTTCGTTTTTTTTCTAGTTTGAGCCCTCTCCGTTAGGTGGCGCGTGGCGCCGCCCAATTCAAGGAGTCGCGCGTTTATGTGTCTACTTATTTGAGTGAAAAACATGGAGGCGTTCCATGGCTCTACGGAGCAGCCCCAAAGGGTTCGGTAGTTCGGTTCTCCGCCTCTCGTCCCAGTGGGATCAGTCTCATAGCCAGTTGAATGGGTGTTCCGTGCGGTGAATAGCGCCAAGTGCGTGCACAAACGCGGTGAGGATTACCAGGGACTTGGAAGTGGATAACGAATGCTAACAGGTGAGCAGGAGCATTGAACGATCGGAACCGACGCCGCTTAAATCGGTGATGCTTCGCCTCGCCGCTGTCAACCGAAACCGCCGGATCACTTGCGGCAAGCACAGCAAGGAGACGCTCTGTTCAATAAAGATATCATTCCATTTGTCGCTATACGATTCATTTCTTAAATGTTTTCTGGTCGCGAAGTAAATGCAGCCGGCCGCGCGAAAGCAGTCGCGGACACCCCCTCAAATGCCTGCCTGCCTGCCCCCCCCCCCCCCCCCCCCCCCCCTTCCTTTCACATCGTCGCCTCTACTCGTAATACGTGCGGTGCCCGTGGTTCGAGGCGCGTTTTGGAGTGCTTCAGTGCGCACGGAAGGCCGCGAACGGGCGCACGCACTTGAGAATCGTATTGTAACAAAAAGCAGTCCAGCTCGCTAGGCCTTACTCGTACTGCTCCACCGTCGCTTGCCAGCCGCCATTTTGCTTTTGGGGGTGCTCACTGTGGCAACCTGTTGGTTGCGTGCCGTGTGATTACCCGTGGGGTTGTTAGTATAACGAAGGTGGGGTAGCGATATCTGTGACGGCTTCTGACGACCCCAAAGTTAGTACCCCACGACAACCCTTTTGTTGAGAGTGTACGCGTGCGCTACGGGCTGTTCTAAGCTGCGTGCAGCCCCCCTCCCCCCCGCTACCGCCGACGCGAGCAGACGCCCTTGCCGTTTTGATTTGGAGTACTCCACGCCCCAGTTGAAAAAATGCCTCGGTGCAGTCCTAGATATTGGAAGGTATCGTTGGTGTGAAACTGGATAACATGTGCGCACAGGTCTCAATGCTGACTGGACAGCTACGCTACGGCCGTTTTATGCTTTTTGCCGTAACGTTCACGTACGCCAGGGCGGAAGGGTGTGTTTAGGCCGAAGGACCCGTGACCGCTGCTAGCGTTCCGAAGTTATTTACGGCCTGGAAATAATCCCAGCTCGTTTGGCTTTCGCTAAAACGTCCAGTGTAGCTAATGTTTTGCTTCATTCGCACGACGCGCCGCTGCGGTGTTGTGTAGTCTGCCCTACTGCGATGCCCAACTCGCCGCTTGGCTGCATTATTCACGGGTGTAACATCATTCGCCCATTGCTGGCCTCAACGGGAATCGCGCCAGGTACGTATGAGACACCAACGGAGCACAAGCGGTGATCTGGACCGCGAGTGCACGTCTGAATTGTGCTTTGCATATACACTGTCACGCCTCTGCAAGAATCAATCGAGCTCCCCGTAGCTAGTCGAAATGGAGAAGTGTATTGTCAAGCCTGTAAGCCTGCGGCGAAATCGATCTATACCCGATGTCAGCTTTTTTGTGCTCCACTGGAGAAGGTAATAAAGCGTGAACGCAGCTGCTTCGACCAGTGCTTTTTTTTTGCGCGATCACTCGAGGGGCTGAAGGGTGTCCGCGGGCAGCGTGCACGCACTCGTACACCCACAGTGGAGTGACGCGAAGTGACGTAGTGATTGTTACAAATTTAGCGAAGGAAGCGGGCAGTGAGAAAATATTCGACAAGCCGACTGGCCATCTACTGTCATCGTCCTCAAATGCAGCGACGACTGGGCACGTGTGTGAATGAATTGGTTGATGTCAAGGGTCGTCCTCGCTGTGCTTACCAATTAGCCTCTACAATGTGATATGCCCACATGCCTACTGTTATTTGTACGCATGCTGCAGGCAGCAGGTGTCAGATTTGTCGTAGCTATGCTCACCTCAGAATATCTTCATAGGATTGTATTCACACATGTCCGCAAGCCTCCGATAGTTTTGCCGGAGTGACTTGGAGCCTGGGCTAGACACAGGGGGCTATGTTGCACGTTTGGACTCCCAGGAGACTAGGGAGAAGGAAATGACGTAGGTGTGAATGAATGTGTCTTAGAAACTTCCGCAGATACCGTCATCAGCGACTACACCAATCAACATCCAACGTGCGTTGTTGACGTCACTTCCTTCTCCGTAGTCTCCTGGGAGTCCAAAACGTGCAAAATGAGCCCTCCTGTGCAAGGGCTGGCTTTGCCTGCCTGACCTCCATCTTTCTTTGCGACTACATAAACCTGGCCAAACTGGCACCTGGCACTGGTGAATAGGTGGTCTAGACGTAAAGGGAAACCGAATTCAGCTAGCGCGAACTTTGCTTCAGCAACAGGGTTTCAACATGCAGCCGCAAAAAGATGCACTCCATGTTGGGCGCATTGCCATTGACCGTTTCTGTTTCCAGCAGCTACAAAAATAAGCACTCTCATCTCAGTTTGTCCTCTTTTCCAAACTTGGTGATGTTAACCACTTGCGAGGTTCCGTCAACCCAAATTTCCACTACAGAATACAGACACTTCTGGCTGCATGACCTGCAGTGGGCCATGTGCAGTCAAATCATGGAATGCTTAATTTTTCTGAAACCAGTAGGGAAAATATACGAGGCAAGACATTCTCAGATGATCAGCAAGGTCGACTATATGTCCAGCAGACCCGACAACAAAACTCCCTGCACACAACTTTACAAATCCATCCATTTATTTTAGGCACATTGCACTTGCGAGCAAGCAAGCACAAAAGCAAGTTTACATCACGAGCACTGGCAGTGCAACACAAGGCGCGCAAATACACCCAAGAAAAAATGTGAAGCATAACGAAAAACTGTGGGCTAGTACTGTAGAAAGTTGTTAAAGATTGGTACACAACCTGTCTGCAAGGGAAGCTTGAGATGTAGTGAACCTTTCTTTGATGGGACTGTCACATGCAAATGGCCCTTTACTATTTCTCTGCAATGTCTCCTTGAGTGTTATGCGCTTCTGGTGGAGCCCACCCACTCAGAAAAAAGTCATTTCTCTTGGTCCTCACACCACTCACGTGCAGCGTCTATGACGGCTTCCTTGCTGGAGCGGCTGTCTTTACAGATCTTGTTTGAACGCAGGGAATAGATGAAAGTCCGACGGTGCCAGATCCAGTGAGTAGGGTGCCAAGGCATAAGAGTTCTAAGTCACATTCATGAAACTGCGGGGCAGGCAGTGAGACATGGCGGAACGTCTTGCTCGAAAGTCACATCGCCCAAGTTTTCTGTGATGTTTCTCGGCAATGGTGGCAAACTATTTTACAACATGCCAAGCTCGATGGATTGCTGATAAAATGACGTGGGAAAGTAAAACTACACACTGGCACGGTTCTTTCCTAATGTGCTTGCTTATTTTTAAGCAGGCTCACTACTTGTCAAACATTGCACATATGAATCCAATGAGAGGGGTAATCATTTTTAAGAAGCCATCAAAAAAGTGAACACTATTACTGGTCCCAGTAAACAGGAATGAAGAGGAAGGAGTAGTAAACCTTAGTTGATAGACAGCGGTCAGAGCAACATTCCTTCCTGTGTGTGTTTATGTATTTTGTACAAGCCAATGCATATAGCAGACACGTACCAACTAGCTCAACCCATCGCCACACCTATTAGTGAAAATAACATTGAAAGTTTAAACCATGTGTACTTGGGGTCAAGAATGATGATCGTGTTCGCTGCTCTAGTGCTTAGAGCGTCTGCCCATTCCAAGTGCCCAACCCCACATTTTGTAACATTTGAATGAAAAAAAATGTGCACAGTACACACATACACATGTTAATATGATGACCTAACTAGCACCCATCCCCCAATGGTTTGTGATTATCTCCACATTTTGAGTGGGCACTTGCTCGGTATTTTAAGGTAGTCTGCCACTTGAAATCGAGTACTTCTAGCCTCTGAATTCGGGACGAAGACCATCTATATGCTATATAGAAGCTGCCCACCAGGAAAACGATAACCGGGGCTGGTCAGATATACTCGAAAACCTATTCTGGAGCACAAATACTGCAATACATGTACTGCGAGAATAAAATACAAAAACAGATACAATTGTCTTCACAAGTGCAGCAAGAAAGCATTCTGCAGGTTGATACAAGGAGACGCCAGGCTCTTTAAATTAACCAGAAAATTCTGTTTCTTAACCTATCGCTCTACGACTTTGTGCTGCCTTGCTCACGGATGGTGCATTTTTTTGTTGTAAAATTTGCAAAGAGCGAATTAACCGGAGGAAAAAGTAAAGAAAGGAAAAGGCTTAGCTCCTATGGAAACGCAGCGACGACACCGGTCTGCAAACAACACGGCGCCGTTTCGCATGGAGGTAGGAAGCTTCTGGAGGAGACACGACGCCCCCAACGATGAGCAAAAACCAAGAGACGCTTGTGGACGAAAAGGAGAGCTGGCTCAACAGCTCTCCAATAGCATCTCTTGGTTTTTGGTTATCATTGGGGGCGTGTCCTTCCACGGTTCTGGCTTCACCCCTGGTGGCCTCATGTCGCCTCCAGAAGCTCCCTACTTCCATAGACAAAAAGGACGCCGTTAGAGTCTGTTGTAAAATAAAAAGAAGAGAACTTGGAGATGCTGAAGCAGGGAAGAAACAGTGGCAAACGACTTCGAGGACGAGCCGAGACCGAGGTACCGGCCCCTTTCCAGGAAACCGCGAAGAGGGACGGGGAGCCGCAAGGAGAGCACGCCCCACTGTGGGGTCATAAATGACGAGGACCTTGCTTTGTGCGGGCCACTTCTCCCTTCTTGTTCGAACGACGGTCGAAGCTGGACGTGCCTTCGCTCGCTTTACTTAGATCAGTTCTCACTAGAAATAAACCATGTTCTGTTACACTAAAAAAACAACGAGTCCTTTCCGTAATTCCACACTGTTAAAAAGTTGGTGCCGAAGCCCGGGAATGAAAGAAGTTAGGACATGACTTCAACGCAGAGCATCCAACGGCAGAAAAGGGAAAAAGACGAATGAGAAGGTAGGAGCCATCTTGGATTCGCCAACGGCTGAGGTAACGAGCTCCGGACCATGGAACAACTCAAGGGGAAACGAACTGCACTGCGAACACCGGTGACCAAACTCCTTTCTGAAATTGATTCATACAACAAAAGCAATGCGAAAAACGAAAAGAACCTCAGCATCTCCCCGCAAGGCTTGGCGCTCTCCAAGCCCAACTGAACGAGGTGGACGCCGCCATCGAGCCACTGGTGCCGGAAGAAGCCGAGCAAAACTTTGTGCGAACAATTGAATACAATGATCAGGTCGTCACCTATATTGCAACACTTCAAGAAGAGTAGAAGGTAGTCCGAGGAAAGGCACCACAAAATTCGGATTCATCGGCGATGCGCAACAACGGAAACGCGACAACGACTGCCTGCCGAGTGAAGCTCCTGAAGCTCGAGCTGCAGATGTATGACGGTAAAAGCTTCTCCTGGCAAGAGTTCTGGGAGCAGTTCGAGCAAGTAATACCTTCGACAAGTTCGGGTACCTCAGGGCTGCGGTGACCGGCGGGGCGTCAAGTGCCATCAAGGGTTCGCCTTCCACATCACGGTGCTACGAGGACGCAGTGCTTCTGCTGAAGAAACGCTTCAGAAATGAGGACATCCTCGTTTAGACACACATGCAGAAGCTCCTAGATCTACGGCCAGTGCGAGACGTCGACGACGTCCGGGGTCTCCGTTGACTCTACGACACCATCATCTCCCATCTCCGAGGGCTGGAGGCACTTGGACAGAAGCATCAGACCTTTGGTGCTCCTCTGTTTGCAATGGTTTACCGTGCACTGACAAAAGAAATCCTGCTGGATTTTAACAGAACGATCGTGAACGAGCAGGCATCAGACGTGTCGACGCTGGACGCTTCAGCTGGTGGGATGTCCACGAGATTTGAGGACTCTAAGGAACGGCCGATGGAGACAAGCACCATTGAACGAGGTATCGTGTCACTACTCTCACGACTGCTTGCCTTTATGAGAGTCGAAGTCCAGAACCGCGGGAACCTAGCTACAAAACAAGCTATAGGCACGAGGCAACAGCCACGTGGATTAAGGGTAGAGAAGCAAAATGAGAAGAAGGGAAGTCCTGAAGAACGCTATCAATCCTGCGCAGCATTACTGCATCAATGAACGAAACCTGGGCCCGTTTGCTCGAAGCACTAACCGCGGTTAAAGTTAGCCGCAGTACCTAGGAGAGGGATTTTGAGATCACGTGACTGGCTCGGTAGGGATGCGGGGAAACATGGCGGTGCCCCACTTAGTGAGCGCCGCTCGCTTTGGAACTAATATGTCGTTGTGGTTGCAATATCGGGCGCGTTAGTCAGCAACGAATGGTGCAGGAGGCTTTCGCTTTGCCTTACCTCACCTAAACCGCAAAGCATGGGCAATGACATCCCGCATTTTTAGATAGTGTTTCGATTCTGGGCACTCCTAAGCTTAAATGAACGCGATAATTCTCGGCATAGCAACGTCTGTGGAAATCGGGTTGTTAATAGCACACAAAAGCAGACGGCGTCCCAACAGACCTTTTTTCTAAATTATCCAAGCACCGAGGTGCATGCTACGACTGTAGTTGCACGCGTCGCACGTGCTGGCGTCTGCAGTAGCAACCGTTCTAAAGCAAAAAGGATAAAACAAATTTTGCCTTGCACGCGCGTTCGTTAAAGCCTCATTATGATTTTTTACTTCAAATCTTTTATAAGAGGAACGCCAGCGCGCGTGAACCGTAGAATTATACTTCCAGCGTTCTCCTCGCGATGCTTGGATAATTTAGAAAAAAATTTTGTCGGGATGCTGTCTGCTTTTGTGTGCTATCAACAATCCGCTTTCCAAAGACGTTGACATGCCGACAATTATCGCGTTCATTTAGGCTTAGGAATGCCCAGAATCGAAACACTATCTAAAAAATGCGGCGATGTCATTGCCCATGCTTTGCGGTTTAAGTGAGTTAAGGCAAAGCGAAAGCCTCCTGCTTTATTCGTTGCTGACTAACGCGCCCGATATTGCAGCTACAACGACATATTAGTTCCGAAACGACCGGCGCTCACTCACAGGGGCACCGGCGTGTTTCCCCGCATCCCTACCGAGCCAGTCACGTGATCTCAAAATCCCTCTCCTAGGTGCTGCGGCTAACTTAAGCCGCGGTTAGCGCTTCGAGGAAACGGGCCCTGATAGCTGTTTCTTCTGCAAATAAAAAAACGTGCGACAGCTGCCTGCCCTGCTGAACCCGGAGAGCCCGCGCTACTCTGTCCGTCTTTCTTTTCAACGGGCAGACGACTGACGACGCTGCCAAGCATAGGGAGGAAAGATGTCTAAGGTGTTCACACCAACCTCCTCAGGTTTTTGACCCACCGACAGATGACAACGGAAGCCTTCTGGCGCCGATGGACCCAAGAGTACAGAGCGCGACACTGTTAGCGCGAACATACGTTCCCTGGTTTTTACAGTTTTTCTCTTTGAAACCAGGGGATGTCATCCAAGTTATTATTGCTACGGAAAGAGTTCATTTAGTTCTACAATGTAAGCGATAACATTTCATGCTTGCTAATACTATTTAGAAGTAAAATGCGAAAATGCGCCGATGCCGTGTTCGCGCTAACAGTGTCGCGATGTGTACATGGCGGAACTGAGGAATGTGCAAAGCCAGAAACAACGCCAAGAAAAACTGCTGGAAGGGGGTGATCTGGTTCTTCGCGACGGCCTGCGACCCCGACAGCAGTGGGGACTCGCTTGGATCCAGCAGGTGTTTCCGGGAAGAGACGGCAAAGTATGATCATGCCTGCTCAAGATGCCCGGAGGGTCAACGCTCAAAAGACCTATTCGCGACTCCAGCGACCTATAGGGGGCGCCACCACCAAACAAACATGGCGGCTGGGTCCAGGTCGCGTCGGCTCGGCCGGGCCGCCTGAACAGGTGGCGCATTCAATTTAACATATTTTCTTTTGTTTAATGTTCAATTTTATAGGCATTTGAACTGAGACGGTTAAGAGTAGCCGGTGCGCATAAACTTGCCGAGCATAGTTTTGTTTTGCCGGTTTTTTTTTGTTCTTTTCATGTCAAACTTTCGTTTCGGAGACTTCGTTCAAAACCGAAACTATGGGCCCCGGAGAGACGGTAATAGACTCTAATTAGTTATAATAATCTAAGGAAAGCGGCGATGGCTACAGAATTGTTCCACCGAGAGTAATTTTTAGCTAACTCGCATGCCTCGACCATGCGATTTATCTGTCCGCGGAATCAAGCTTTTGTGCGTATCCGCGTTTAAGAAACATCTCCAGTCGTCTGCTCGGTCAACAACACAGGCTGCAGGAAAATTACGAAAATTAAGCACGCGCTTCTTGGGCCAAGGAGAATGTTAACCCGCTGGCGCTTCACTAAGCAGCTGATACTCGTATTTCAATTCAGGTTTTAGTAGCAATCGAGAAGTCATTTTGACGAGTGAGTTATGTATTTTATTACGTACTATGGGGGGGAGGGTCCCACTAAAGCGGTATTAGCACTCAGGCTAAAATATGAGCTTAGTTGACTAGCTATCAGGTGACCTGCTGAATAAAAGTATATTTGACAAAGAGAGAGATACTATGCTTAAACTTAGCCAAATGGTTCTAGCCGGTAGCACGGAGACGAATGCAGACAAACTGAGGAGAGTCTTCATCGGAGATTCACTCAGAACCTCTCTGCATTGAACTTCACTTCAAATCCTGAACAAATAAAATCAGTTTTTTTTTTTTTAGGCCGGTCAATTTGAGCAACGTAGACGTATATTGCTGTGGCTTCGACGGGGGTATAATATAAATATTGGAGGCGCGATAGATCCTAATGACGTGGCAGCTTCTAACTTTGCGAGACGCGTCCCCCACCTTTTGAAAGCAGATAATTTCCTCATTAATCATAGGCAACGAGCAGGTTTTCCTAAATAAAGTAATTGCGACATTCGCCCAACTCCTGCAGTGTGGTTCAGAGGCGTTTTCGGCGAAAAGCAGCCAAGATGAATAGCCAACGCACCGGCCGGGGTGGGTGGCTTAAACTTGAAGCTAATCGAGCACAACCAAACTTAAGAAAAGCAGCTATCGAACCTTTCCATTCAATTGACTGCAACATTGGTGTTCCCCTCCAGTGAAGCACCTCGTCTGTCGTCCTTAGTCCACTGTTCTACATCCTTATAAAGAAACGACTTATCAGTTACCAAGTAGTCGCCACTTTGAATGTGATTCAAGACAGACAAGAAATCAAAACGTTTTTCCGTGATTCCTTCCAACCCAAGAAATCGAAAGCACGCGACCGTGTGTTGTGGAGTAAACGGGCTTTCAAACACGTGATGGAAGGAAGCAAACTACTGAGGCCTCACCACACTAATAAACACTCAGGAAACCTTAAAAAGAGGGGGGAAAAAATCGGATTTTCGTTAATTTACATTGTTCGCCACCGCGCCGACAACACGTGTCCGCGAAAGCCACAAGAGACGCGGAGAGGCGCGGAGCGACCTGGACCGGCTGGTTCCCGGTTTTCCCGCTTGGCGGCGTCCGTTTTGCTGGAGTCGCGAATACAGTTATTGCATCCTCTTGAGATCGCACAACGGGACAAAAAAAAAAAAAAGGCGCTGTCATTTTGGGGGGGAACGTGTTGTAAAATAAAAAGAAGAGAACTTGGAGATGCCCGAGCAGGGAAGAAAGGGCGGCAAACGACTTCGAGGGTGAGCCGAGACCGAGGCACGGGCCCCTTTCCAGGAAACTGCGAAGAGGGACGGGGAGCCGCAGGGAGAGCGCGCCCCACCGCGGGGTCATAAATGACGAGCCCCTCTCTTGGACCGACGCTTGGTGCGGGCCACTTCTCCCTTCTTGTTCGAACGACGGTCGAAGATGGACGTGCCTTCGCTCGCTTTACTCAAATCAGTTTTCACTAGAAATAAACCATGTTCTGTTACACTAAAAAACAATGAGTCCTTTCCCTAATTCCACAGGGGCGCTCCCACCGACCGCGAGTTCTACTTTCGGCTTCACTTGGGATTTTCTTGTTTGGCTGGCTTGAGTTGGTATGTCGCCTCCTATTTCTTGCTATTTTCATAGTTGTCACCATTACTGATATCGATGAGTATGCATTTTTTAACCAGATTCTAGAGCAGATTCTGTTCCCGCAAGTGTGGGAAGCATTGTTTCATAATTTACAATAACGTACCAGTAAAGCATATTATACAACACCAAAGCAAGTCTAAATATGTTGTTCAACTTGTATTTCTACGTGATTACGCAGCAAGGTCTTACATGCTACAGCTAGCACGCCCCGCCATTTAAAAAAAAAGACGCCCCTCAGTAGAGCTTCTCAATCAAAGAAAACAGATTATACAATCCGAGTTCTAGCACAATTTGCAGTTCAGCCTTTACAACTTATAAGCTCACATGCGTTTTTATTTTTGCAAATTTAAACATTCGCGCTACAAGCAGCGAACACACTGGTGCCGACCGACACGAGGGCGTGAAAATCGCAAGGTTTTGAATTACAGCAGCTGGATTCCATTATTCGTTCTACCTGTGATGATGATGGACTGAGATTTTTTACGTGCGAGGTGGACAGATATGAGACAATTTCTAATTTCTAAATGAGAGCAAAAAATAAAATAAATAAACTTATGTCTCTCAACCTGCACCGTCAGATGACATAACAGGTTTAATCCAATCAAAAATAAAAGAATAGGGTCAATTGACCAAAATAAAATTTATTGTTAAAGCCGATTTTAAAAGAAAAAATGGGAGGCAACGAAACCACAGTATCAGGAACTGACTTAGAAATTATTAGCGGGCATTTATTTTCTATTTATATTTATGTTTGTCGAGAAATTAGTTTAAGTTTGGTCTTCCGTCCATTGGTGATTTCATGCCTCTTTGGGTTCTGGAAGTCGTCGAGGACCCACTTGAATTAGAAAGTTCTATTGGAGAAAAAAGAGAAGTAAGGATGAGTATTAGTACTGTAATATCAATTTTAAATGTTCTTTTTAAAGTCTATAAATATTTATATAATGTTTCTCCTTTTTTTTTTACATGTTTTGTGGGCCCGCATCAGCCACGCCCCTGCTGGGTCATCACTGATTTGATATTTTAATTATATCAGAAGAACCGGAGCAAAGGGAAAAAAAAATATTTTTTTACCTCTTTCCACCTTCCCCTTGAAACCGAGAACACACCCCGACAACCCCGGCGGTCGACCAGTCCACGCCACCACTCACCCATGCCCCAAAAACCTAACCAAGTTTCTACCTCAGGTAAGTTAAATACTATTTTTCCTATATAACATTAAGTTAAAGTTTAAACACTATTTATTATAAAATGGCAATCATTACTTGACTTTGCCTCTGTTATCATGTATAGCAGAATGAAAGCATATTCTAGCTAAAGTTCAATATAAATTTTCCATTTTAATCCTGAGGGCATACAATATGAATGAAATGCCTAGTTGTCCTCAATACTTCCACAACTGAAGCCTCATATATTTAATCACTGAAAGCAGGACGAACCCGCCAGCCGCCACGGAGAACATCCCCATCACTAAGAATGTTAATAGTGAAACCTAAAGAAGCATATTAGCCCAAGAAATGCCTGGTATTTCCTCTTTACCTCTTTATTTTTACTAATAATGCAGAACCCCCACCCCCAACCCACCCCCACAACACCTCCCGTTTAGTTTTCTCATTTTAGCTAATCTTTTTATTTACCTGCCTACCCTAATCTGGTAATGCTTATAGCAAAAATCATTGAGCTATAGTTGTTCTATTTACAAGTTTTAAAGTTTCGTACTAGGCCGTTTAAGTTATTAGGATTTCTCTTACATTTAAAATAAGAGAAAGAAATTATTTTTAAATATGTCCAAGCATTGTGTGAGAATTCAAACCACCCTGCGAACCGAGTGAGCTTCTAGATTTCCCTGCTCCACGAGGTGCAACATGTGTATGCTCGCACAATGGAGCCATCCTATCAAAAAGAAAACTGGACATTTCACATCTGTCCTTTCTAAAAGCTAATCAGAATCCCAGGGATACAGATCCAGTCTGCTCCCTCCTGAAATTTTTGTTGGGTATTCTGGTGCATGCTTATAATGTGGTACATAGTAATATATAGTGGAAGCCTAAGGCTGCGAAACTGGTCCGTGCCTTCCTATCCCAAAACTTTAAGGTCTTCCAGGGTGCATGCTGTGAGCCCATTATTCAGTTGTAGCTTGTGCTGTTGTAAAGGTTGTTTGTTTCAGAGCAGTTAGGAGATCTTTTAAACGTTGAAGTTCAGAGCTTGCAGGTTCTGACTCTGTCATGATGATGTTCAAAATTCTTGTATTTTCTTTTTTTAAAAGGTTGCTGAAATCTTTTATCTCCATTTCAAACATACTCCAGAAGAACTGTGTGGGTCTCACTTTTTCTATAATTATGTATACTGAAACATTTTTGTTTTATTATTAAATAAAAGAAAGTTGACATGTTGGTGTGTCCTGGGAATCCCGTCCACGCACTCAGGTCGCCAGTCAATATATATTACAAGAAAGTTATTTAAACTCACTCTATATTATCATTTATTAATTGAACCATTTCTTTTAAGATGTCTATTTTCTGTTTGAGGTGAATTATTTTTTGTTTTTCTGAAGGATCGGTAAGTGAAATCCCAAGTTTATTTATATAGCTTCTAGTGTACAAACAAGAAGTAAAATAATGATCTATCGATTGACAATCCGTACCGCAAAAACATTGACTATGGTCTTTTATTTTAAATCTATGAAAGTAAAATGGAAACCTTCCATGACATGTCAAAAGTTGAGTGAGATAGTAGGTTGAAGGAAAGAGGTCCGGCATCCTTGAAATTGTTGGGATCCATTGAAACAGTTCTTTCTCAAAACCCTGTTCACTCCATGTTATATTCCAGACATCCCTTGCATGCACTATTAACTGCTTTTTAATATATTTCTTTGATTTTTTCATTGGGGTGTATAACCCGCGGCGACGAGCGTCCGACGCCAATTGGTCAGCTAGCTCATTTCCTAGTATACCAGAATGTCCCTTTACAAAATAACAAGTGACCCTACATTTAGTGTTTAATATTCCTATGTTGTGTTTTAAGTTACAAATTAACGGTTCTACAGTTGATACATTGGCTAGTGCCTGAAGGGCAGATAGACTATCGGTAAAGATATCACAATCTCGTTCTTCTCTTGTCAGTATTAAATATTCCACTCCCCTAATAAGCGCGACAACCTCCGCATCAAAGATGGTGGCATGCTTGGGCAGACAATATTTGCCTATTTTAACTATACTACCATTATGCTTCATTAAGACAAAGGCCGCTCCAACCAACCCTAAACATACGGACCCATCTGTATATAAATGAAGTACATTTTTAGATGATTCATATGTTTGTGGATCATACCTATTAAATGATATTAAAGTTTTATTACTAGGATGAAAGTTCCATATGTCTACTGGGTATACTACTTCTTCTGGGGTTACCGTCCAACCATTGAATTGAGCTGGAGTCCGTGCTTGGAACAGCTTAAACATAAAGACCTCCATATTCAATGATATATTAATTGGAATAACGTTACATAACACTGGTAGGCTCACGTTGGGAACCGTATGATATGCCTGACATATCTTTAATAATGAAATACGTTGTACAGAAATAATTTTCCTCATCAAATGCGAGTTACCCTCCGTCCTCCACCAAACCGGAGCACCATATACTATGTATCTCTCTATTGATTTTAAATATATTTCTCGAAATTGTGTAGGGTTAATGCCCCAATTACATGCAGAAAAACGTGCAAGGTTCACTGTATGTTCTAAGACTTTCTTTTTAAGATACGTAACATGAGGAAGAAATGATAGATGGGAATCAAAAACCACACCTAGAATTTTTATTTCAGGTTTTATCTTTAGTTTATTTTGATTAAATTTAATTATTGGATTACGTTTAAGATATTTTGTTCCTTGAGCTATCAACATACAAAAGCATTTATCATAGTTAAAATTAAGTTTCCTATCCTGGGCCCATCTGTGTAATAGCTTAAGGGTAGTATCTGCGCGAGTCTCAATTTCTCGACGGCATAAACCGTCAATTACGAGAATAACATCGTCCGCAAATGCCTGTATGTGCACGTATGGATGAAAAGTAATATTTAATAAGTCACTGATTAATATATTCCAGAGTAGAGGACTTAAAGGAGAACCCTGTGGACAACCTACTGAGACATCTTTATTAATTTGATGCTTATCCTGTGTAATATACCTGACTATTCTGTTCTTAAAGAAAGAGTAAAGAAGATTATATAAATTACATGGACATTGATGCATTTGCAGAAAATGCAGAACAAACGGATAACATAGAGAGTCAAACGCCCCAGAAAAATCTAAGGAAATTAACAAAGATATTCTACCATTACTTTTCAAAGTTTGAAGATGTGAAACTAAATTATAAAGTGCTAGGGTTGAAGACTTATTATGAGTAAATCCAAACTGATGTGGGTGGAGTAAATTATTTGTTGATATAAAATAATATATCCTTGAATACAGGAGCCTTTCCAACACTTTTCCAAAGATAGAGTCCAGGCATATTGGACGATAAGAAGAAGCTTCATTGGTTGGACGCCCAGGTTTATTCAACAAAACAACTTTTCCTATTTTCCAAACTTTGGGAAAATAGCCTACTTGAAGACAAGAATTGAACATTATGTGCATAAATGTATAGTGGTAATTCCATAGCTGTTTGAACGTTGGAACCGTAAGTCTATCTGCACCAGGAGCCGTTCCAGTTCGAAGAGTTGATATTACTGTATCTATTTCTTGAAAGGTAAATTCTAGATCAGGAGGATTTAAATTAGGAATTGTTATACTATTTCTCAAGTTACTTAAGAGTAAGGTGTCGGTTGTTGTATCATCTAGATGATAAAAAGAGTCTAAAATATATTTTACAGATTCAACATGTCAATCAGTATACAAGTTATTTTGTAAACATATTGGAGGTATTACAGTTTGCATTCTGAATTTCTTAAAAGCAAGCTTATATGAAATGCCAAATAGAGACGCTTTTGTGGCTTGGTAACAGAACCCTTGCCAAGAGGTTATTTTTGCAATTTCTATCATATCTTTATATTCTTTCCTGTAGTCTAAATATTGACATTTATAGAAAATTCTCATTTCTGAATTATAACAGCGTTGATATCTTCTTCTAAGAGCATTTACTTTTTGTCTTTTATAGTGTAGATCTTCTGACCACCAAGGGGTCGCATGACCGAAAACTTTAACATTCTTTTCACATATCTTTAACCAGCGTTCGAAACGGACATAAAAAAGAGTTAAAGTTTGCTCTATTTCTTTAGCAGAGGAGAAAGGAAAAATTGTATTATATAGCCAAACATCATTTCTTATAATCTCATAAAGTTTTGATAGACCACTCGCTGTTAGTTTTCTAATCTTTGGTGCAACTGTACCAAAGAAACCAAAAGAGATGTATTTATGATCGCTTAGAGAATCTTTATCTGATACTTCCCAGTGTGTTATTTGAGAGACAAGTTCCCCCGATGTCAGCGAAAGATCTATCCAACTAGATCCATTCACTGTTTCAAAAGTAGCCTCTGTATGTTTATCATTAACAACAAATATATTGTGTAACAAAAAGAATTCACTTAGTTGTTCCCCCTTATCATCTGTAATATTGCCTCCCCACAATGTGTTTTTTGCATTAAAGTCCCCAGTCATTATAATAGGATTATTGCTATGTAATCTTAGCAGACCATCTATTTCCATTAAAACTACATCAAAGTCGGAGAAAGGAGGAATATAAGTATTAATAATTAGAAATACCTTGTCCTGATATGAGCACTTTATAGCAACTATGTTTGGGGTTACTAGTATAGGAAATATTGTACATGTGTTATCTCTCACTATTACAGCACACTTTGCTAAATTAGAAGCAACGACTACATATTTTAATGGAATACCAACTACTTTCTGGTTTACCAAATACGGCTCCTGGATACAAACAATATTTGGGTTTACTTCATTACACATTTGTTCAAGTTGATTGGATGCAGCCTTCGATCTACCTAAATTAATTTGTAAAAATTCAAGCCTTGTTAACATTAAGGTACCCTGACACCATCCCCAATGCGGACCTGCCACCGCCCATGTAGTAATATCTTACCAAAACTGAAACATCCATATTCACAACTATATACAATACCATATTTACAACTATTTACAAGAAGACGCATCAGCATGGGGAGGTGTGATCTACAATGGATAGTTGGTACGGCCTTTAAGACGCGCCACCAGCAACGCCAGTGTACCACAACTGACGTTGCCGAATGCGTGGCGCGCGTCAACACGGCGCGCTGCACATGCCCGACATCTCATCGCACCTCCCTCAGTGATCTGGCACTGTCCGGCTGTGTGTGTTCCAGCACACAGCGGACACATCTCACTCTCCGACTCACAGTACTTCTTCGTGTGTCCGTATTGAGCACACTTCTGGCATTTGGGGACATAGAAATTTTCATGAATTAAACATGATGTCCACCCAAGATTAACTTTATTTTTGCCCTCGAGTTTTTTGTAGCCCTCAGGTGTCACGTCAAATATAAATGTAGAGTTTCCTGACTTTTCTTTGAAGGATGTTCGAAGAAAGAATTCATTAGGTTCCAATTGAACTTCTGGGTTCTGCGCCCCCAGAGTTGCGAGAAATTCAGCCGGCAAGATATCGGGATCAACTCCCGATACCCGAAATTGCGGCTTGCGCTTGGCTGGCTGACGCAGCACGAAAGCATCCTTGGTGTGAGGATGTTCCTCAATCGCGTCAGCCAGACGCTGCAGGCTCGCAAGCGACTGCGACTGGATCGCAACTCCGTTCCGGATCTCTTTCATTACAACTTCCCCCAGGCCAATCCTCTGCGGCTCAAAGTACTTTTTAAGCATGATCTTAATGTCATTGGATGGTGTGGGAGTCGGGTTAGCAAGATAAATGAGGAGTGCGTGCCCTTGACGAGCAGGCGGCACCGCAGGCACTGCGCCACCCCCCGCCCCGCCAACCACATAGGCCGCAGGAGCGGGAGGAGGCGCCGCCGCCGCAACCGGCTTCCCCCGCGCCACCTCAGCAAAGGTGGGCACCCTCTCCCTTTCCGCCAGCCGAGCCCGCAGGGCTGCATTCTTGATATGAGACACAGAGAACTGCATTGACGAGGTCGACGTGCTTCACGTCACTCTCACTAGTGGCCGAGATACTTACCAGTAGGTGGAAAGTTACCGCCAAGCTACGAATATGTCATAGATCATGGACTGGGAACTTCCTAACCCAACAAGGTAATAGAAAAACTTTGCCTACTTTCCCTGCTCATATGTCACAGACCATACTTTGTGTTAATATTGTATGAATGTTAATGGGTTTCACGGCCACCATTAGGAAGTTCTAATTGGTTCCATTTACACATGCTGGTCGTGATGAGGCCCCTCCAAGCTCGTCTGCGGTTGCTGCATCCCCTCAAAACGGCCCTCGGATCGTATGAAACCGTGGCATAGTCATGGGATGATATTCTCTGTACATGCTAAAACTTGCACAATGTTTTTGTTCTGCAGCACCTTGGCAACACTGTCAATTATTGCTATCAATCTACATATCTGTTACAGTCTCTTAAACAGGCAGTAGTTGAAAAAGAGGATGGAACTTTGCAACGAGTGGAAAGTAGAGACACACGAGGAACAAAGAAAGGATGAATATTAGCTGGTCCTGAATGGGTTGTTAGTAAAGATACACCGTGATACTTTCTTTCAAAAGATGCTGATGACGTACTGCAGCAGATTCAATAAGAACAATGGCGGTACCATTGCCTGGAGCAGGTGCTGTTAGAAATAAAGCGCACAAGGAGCTGCAGGCGATTCCTTTGTAGCTGGCCAAGAAGGCGGCCTACAGCAGTGCCAGGAAGCACGGGCGATGCATCAAGGTGCAGCCCACAGAGATTGCCAGGTGTCGACCGGACATCATTAGAGGCGCCGGTCCAGTGTCCGCTGGCCGCCCTTCCAAAGGCTCCGGCACCAAGAGGAGGAGGAGGAAAACTTTATTCAAAAGCTCAGGTCCGAGCCGTCTTAATCGTCCGCACTGGAGGAGGAATCGTCTTCTACAACTTGGGTTTGGGTTCTTTGTTGCGGAGGGTCTAGGATCTCCCGCACATGAAGAAGTAGGAGAGGCCAGAGCTCGTTTTGTAGGTCAGGAGGAGGAGCGGCCCAATTTACCCAGGAGTAGGGGAGGTGGGCAGGGAAGTTCAGAGGAGTTGGGCGAGTGGGGGAGCTCGTGGCTCTTGGACAGAGCCAGTATGTGTGTTCGTTTGATGGGTATCCCCCGCACACCTGACACGAAGGCTGTCCGGGGCGGCCCTGTATGTAGTGATTGTATTGATCGCAGGGTAGGGAGTTAGTCTGTGCTTGGCGAATGAGGCTGGCGTCTGCTCTGTTGAAGATGGTGGAGGGTGATGACAGGGTGCACCGCTGGTGTCGAAGCAGCCGGAGATGTTCTCTTTGTTCCTTGTGATTAGAGGCGCGAGCTTCTCGGGGGTTGTATGGTTCCGGCGAAGGCTTCGGAGGGCCCGGAGGATTGCTTGCGCGGGCCAGAGCGTGTGCACGCTCATTCTCCGGAATGCCTTGACGGCCCGGAACCCATTCGAGACGAACGTGGAGTTCAGGGTGAGTGGCCATGTAGTCCTGAAGGGTAGTGCGGGTGTGATCTGGCAGGCCTTGACATTCAAATGCTCGCAGCGCCGCCTGGCTATCTGATCTGATTGTGATAGTCGAGGTCGAGTGGTCATGAAGGGTGATGGCTTCCTCGATCGCTTGGATCTCCGCCGCAGTTGGGGAAGGGACGCCGCAGTGTAGGCGGGTGGATGTGGAGTGGGGGCCGATGACTGCAGTGATGATCCGATCTGGTTGGATATGAGCCTCTGTGTAGTATGTGTCGTGAGATAGCGTCGGGAGGTAGTGAGCATAGTTTTGACGGCGCGTCTTGTTCCTATCTGGATCCATGTTTCGTGGAATGGGGCGTAGTTCTATACGTGGCACGCCGTCCCATGGTGGTGGGGGCTGAGGGATGGGGGCAAGTGCTCCGTAGGATGGCCAAGGCTTTGAAGGATTGCCCGTCCCTGTCTGGAGGTTGAGAGACGGTGTAACTGGGCCTGGTGATGGGCCGCTGTTTTCTCTTCAAGTGTGTTGAAAAGTGCAGTGTCCGCTATTTTGGTATTGGCGGCATATACGGGAACTCCCAGGGCAGTACAGGTGAACTTGCGGAGGGAAGCCTCGATTTTGTTTGTCTGGGTGGTAGTGAGGGTTTGATATGGATACGCATACATGAGACGAGTGTACACGAGTGCCTCGATCACTTTGCGAAGTTCGTGCTCCCGTAAGCCGTGGCGTTGTCGTGTGATACGCCGGAGCATATGGAGAATTTGCTCTAGTTGTTTTAGAATGGTTTTTACCCATACCGTGCTTCGTCCGTCTTGTTGGAAGATGAATCCAAGAATTTTGATGTGAGTGCGGTGGGGTATAGGGTTATTATCGATACGCAGGTGGATGAGGTTGCGGTATGCATCTCCTTTTTTGGTGTCATCGTTGGAGACCACAACATCAGCGGATTTATTATGAGAGCAGGTGAGGCCTACGCTGCGGGCGTGGCTTTGGATGATGGCGAGTCCTGTTTGGATAGTTTCCTCTTGTTCTGCTGGGCTGCCAGTTGAGGACCATATGGTTACATCGTCAGCATAAATGGCATGTTGGAGGCCAGGGACTTTTGAGAGTTTGTGCGGAAGATCCTTCATGACGAGGTTAAACAGTGTAGGTGATAAGACAGAGCCTTGTGGTGTTCCCTTGGTGAGAGGGTGAGGATTAGATGGGTTACCGTCCGGGCCTATGATTCTAATTGTTCGATCCGTAAGGAAGTTCTTAATGTAATTAAAAAGTCGTGCACCGGGGCGAGTGTCTGTGAGGTTGTGTAGAATTTCCGAGTGGTCTACCCCATCAAAGGCCTTTTTAATGTCCACTCCAGCAATTGTACGGAGTTGTGCTGTGCTTTTGTACGCGTATATATCTTCACGGATGCGGCGGGCGACGTCTTGAGTGCAAACATGGGAGCGGAATCCGACCATGGTGGGAGAAAGGTGGTTGTGAGCGTCGAGGTGCCACTCCAGCCGAGTAAGCGCCATCTTCTCCAATAGTTTTCCCAAACAGGAGGTCATGGAGATGGGGCGGAGGTTATTGATGGTGGTTGGGGGTTTACCAGGTTTCGGGATGACTAGGACGTTGGCCGTTTTCCACGACGCAGGGATGTTTCCAGAGCGCCATACCTCATTAACAATCTCTAGGACTTCAAGTAGCTTTATGTCAGGAAGATTTCGGAGGATTCCGTACGTGATTTTGTCAGGTCCAATAGACGTGGTACGCGTAAAAGAACGAAGGGCTGTAAAGAGCTCCTCGAACGTGAAGTCCGAATTGATACCCTCTGCCTCAGGCTCGGGTGGTGATTGAGGATAGTAAAGGTTCTGAATGCTTTGTAGAGAGTGCGGAGAGAAAACATCTCTGATTTCGTTGGTGAGTTCCGATGACGACGCGTCTAATGCCAGTTGCAGTTTCTGTAAAGTGTTACGGCGTCGGTTCTGGCCGAGCGGGGTGCGCATGATATGCCACACTGTAGGAGTGTGGAGGTGATCATTCATACTATCGCATGTCTTGAGCCATGTGTCCGTGGCTAGTTGGTCTGCATACTCCTAAGCTTCGTAAGTAAGGCATGCGATCTTCTCTTGGAGGGTGGTGCTGGATTTGTTCTTCTTCCAAGCCTTAACGACTCTGCGGCGTTTGCTCCAAATGTTGAGGAGGTGGGTGTCAATATAAGGGTGCTCTTCAGTGCGCTTAACATGGCGCGTGTATTTCGCCACGGTGTTCATGATGTTGGTGCACCATGCTGTTGGATCAGGGTTAGACGCGGGAACGTCTTCGATCGCCTTTCTGGCTTTCGGCCAGTCTACAGTTTGCGATATGGGGCTTCGTGAGTGCCGTTGCCGGGTGCCGTGTTTGGGAGTTAGGGTGATCTGTATGATATGGTGGTCACTACCTAGGTTCTCGTCAGTGTTATCCCAACTTGCACTCATGTCGCTGCGTATCCATGTAAGGTCTGGGGTTGTATCGTTTTCTCGGGCTGTGCCCTGGCGTGTCGGAGTGGACGTATCGTTCAGGAGAGTAAGGTGGTGAGGGCCTGCGAAAGCGTCCAGTTTCCTACCGAGTGCGGAGGTCCTGTCGTATCCCCAATTGGGGTGCGGACAGTTGAAGTCTTCCAGGAGGAGGAGAGTCGATGGTGCCTTGGCTGCTACAACAGGGGTCTGGAGAGGTGGGAGGGGGGAGTCGTGACCACGTGGGGTCCAGTAGGCATTGATGATGGAGACCTTTTGTCCGTGGTAAGTGGAGTGGGTGATTACGTGCTCCTTGGTGGGTTAGTTGAGGGGCTCGGAATCATTCTGGATGGTTGGAATTTGTTTGCGCACGTATGTAACCGTCATCGCTTGGGGGGGAGGGGGTGTTTGGTGTCCTTTGTGTCTAGGGACGATGCTGGGTTGTATAAAACTGTCGTAGCCGGGAAGGGGAAAGTTGCCGTAGGTCTCTTGGAGGGCAATGATATCCGGCTGCGTCCCTGCGTGAAGCATATACTGCAGGAGAGTGTTATTTTTGCGTTTGAGGCTGCGACAGTTCCATTGCCATATGACGAAGGAAGTTTGGGTTGGTGTAGGGTGATGAAGGGCGTGAGGCATTTTGGGGCTCCGGGGTTTCTTCCATGGCGTTTATTTGGTGGTGGGCAGCACGTTTCCGGGGGTGCTCCTCTAGGGTGGTGAGGTATTGTTCGAGTTTGTCAATGCGGTCGGCTAGTCGTTGGACGGCTTGCATAATGGGCGCGAGGGCTTGTTGGATCATTTCGATGATGTCGCATTGGGAGGGGGGAGACGGAGTTGGTGGTAGGAGGGTTTGGGAATAAGTTGGGTGAAATGTGGGGCTACGGGCTTGAGGAGGGAGAGGTGCCGAAGCTGCGTGGTTCCCTTGTGGTGCCAGTGGGGTTGGGGTTGATGTCTTCGAGGGTCGCGACGTTCGGTCGGCCTTGGGAGTGTTGGAGTCCTTCTGCTTGTCCGGCTTTGGTGTTCGGTCCCGGTGTCGTGCGGTGTCGTGCGGTGGTTCGGTCTTGGTGTCGTGCGGTGGGCTGCTCAGGCTGCTACTTTGGCTCCGCGGTGCCTGGAGGATGTCAAAGCGGTTTGTGGTAGGCAGGGCTGGCCAGCTCTGCAGATCCTCTGATGGCGGGGCGACCGCTCGAAAGCGGTGTCTTTTGTGAATGCGTTGCCACTTCTGAGCATCCTCGTCCGCCTTCGCCCTAGCCGGGCAAGCAGAGGATGACGGCGGGTGTTCCCCGTTGCAGTTGAAGCAGTGCGGGTCGCAGTCATGTGGTGTGTTCAAGGGGTCGTGGTTATAGGGGAAGACCTTGCTGCAGATGGGACATCTTGTGAAGGAGGTCTTGTTGGGGCACACGTCGGCGCGGTGGCCAATGCCGTGGCACAATGTACATTGTTTACTTCTCGCTCGTTGAGGATAGATCGGGTAGGCTCCACAGCGAATGAATGCGTAACGGGGAAGGCGCGGCCCTTCAACGGTGATGAGAATGGTGTTCGTGCGGCCGAGGCGGCGGATTACGAGCAGTTTGGCGTTCTCAACACAAACGTGCTGCGAGAGGTATTCGTCAGTGATTTCGACGGTGATACCATGTATTACCCCACGGGCATTCAGAGGATCGTTTGCTACGTACGAGTTGGTTTCATGTGACTCACCGTCGATGGTGACGTTCGTGAGTTGCAGAAGTTTCTGGTGGGCCGTCGGGCGAAACGTATCAATAGCCAAGAGATTTTGCGGTGCGCGGAGCCTAATGTAGGTGTCTTCTTGTCCGAGTTTAGTCAGTCTCGCTCCGTCCAGAATGGCGGCGCAGAGGGACGTGAAGCGAAGGGTGGTGATGTTTAGGTGGTTTGCGAGTCTCATTATAATAGTTGTGCTTCTGAGTTGCTTGGGCGCGGGTGAGGTAAATTGGCATGAGAGAGGTGCCGTCCCAGCGGGCTGGACGGGCGAGCTTTCCGACAATGTGTCGACAAGCATGGCGGTGAGGCGGTAGGCAGCCGGAACCGCGGCGCCGGTGTTAGGCTTAGTGAGGCCCGCCCCACAGGGGCGGCCTGTTTTTGCTCAATCGGTGATGGAGACGAGCCATGGGTCTAGGATTAGGTTGACCAGGGTATGGAAGATGTTTGCGTACCTGTGTGGCGAGCTTCGTGGCCCTCGGAGTCGAGGAGCAGAAGAATAAAATGTTTAAAGCTGGAGCTCGGAAAGAACACGCCTTTGTCCTTCAAGCTTCTTCGTCTTTTTCCTCACCAAGAGAAGCAAGCAGGTACATGCCCTGCACCTCCGCATCAAGAGTGGGGTGCCTCACGTCAAGTCCCACGGAACCGGACACTAAACAGGAGATTGGCAAGAACACAGTTGTCACCTCCAGCCATAGCTGCCTAAACTTATCAGAGAGACTTTTTTTTCTGTTTACCAATCGTAAGATATTAAGAATCTGCCTACGCAACGATAACCCCCCACCCCCATTTTTTGGAACATTTGCAAAATAGGCTAAGGATATTTTTGTACGAAGTTAAAGGGGCCCTGCAAGGACTTTTTTACTGGTTTTTAATTTGCACCAAACCTGAGCACACTGAACGTAGCAACCTAGTTAGACTTTATTTTTATCAAAATTAACTTTATTTTAATAGTTATAGGCAAATTAAAATGACAAAAACAAGCAAACAATAACGTCCCTCGTGACGTCCTTGGTTGCTTGAGTGGCCGTGAACTAGAGAAGGGGTAGTGAGCTCGGCGAGCGCTCACGGCTGCCGCACCCCGTGTCGACAGCGCGAGAGGGCGCCACTAAAGCATGTTCTGAATAGGCTGTATGCAGCAGGCAGCCAGAGCGGCTCTCATTGCATTTGCTGCGTGATTAAACACTAATTCGGCATGACACTTCATTGGCTACAAACGACAGCAAACATGGGGTAAGGATCAGTTCAGAATGGGAGCCACTTCGCGCCGCAATACCGCCAAACGGCCAAAGCGCAAGGCAGAGCTTCTCGCCGAGGGCCTTCGAAACGCTCGGAGCCGGTCGGATCCTCCTGTCCATACGACCGCAGCGCCGCCTCGTACATCCGGGACCTTTCCGTGTTGGTGCCACCGCTTGGTGGCAGGTATCTTAACAGGTCATTTCTTGTTTCCGTACTTTATAAACTGTATTCGTTTCTTTTCTAACCTAAAATACTCAACAAAAAGTATTTTTATAAATAACTGAAACGGTTCGCGCCACTTATATTTTGTATTTCGACTAAAAAGAAGCTTTTAGCGGCTCTGACCAGTAGTAAGCCCAGGACCAAAGAAGGCACATTTTGCGCGCTTTCGGTACTGTGGGTCGCCCCCGTCGGTGGAGGAGGTTTCCGCGTCGTCCGGTTAAAATATGGCGCACTGATATTTAGTTACTTTCCCCGTGCCCGCTGGCTTGCTCGAACCCCAAGAGACTTAGAAATCGCAAAAAAGGTAGACGCTTAAATATGATTGCACGGCCCTTTTAAGTACAAAATAAGCGACTTGATAACGGTATCCAACATGAGGAAGGTAACACAGTGAAGGGGACATACAACAACAATGACTTCTAACTTGCAACAACATTTATTGACCTAAAGTTACCATATATAGGTGAAGGAAAAAGAGGTGAGGGTGAAACATGACTTCACCCTCACCTCTCCTTCACCTATATATGTGAACTTCGGGTCACCCTCCTTCACCTATATATTGCCGCGCGCCAAGTAGGCAGCGCGGCCGTAGCCTAACGGTTATCGCGCTTGCCTCCCACGCGAAGGGCCAGGGTTTGATTCCTGGCCGCGGCTATGCATTTTTGTTAACACTGTAATGCGATGTTCTGGTGAAATGGAGAACCGTCTAGCTGATTCGAGGTCAGAATTTTCTACGCGTCGAACCTTCTACGTCGAATGCTCCAGAAGCCAACGCGTGTACAAAAGCGGCTCCGCAGGCAAGCCGGAGTCAGTTTCGCTCCAGCGTTCGACTGTGCTGCTACGCCGACTTCGACGCCCGCGACGCTTTGTTATTATCTTTGTTCTCCCTTTATTTTTTTTTTTGAACAAGTTCGCCACATTAAACGTTTATTTATTCCCGTTTATTTCCTTTTATTTTGGTCACCACCCGTGACATTTTAGTGGAGGTGCGGGGTAGCGCATGCCCGTGCAGCGTTCCCCTCCCAGGGCCCGCAGTGCAAGCCCGATTCCGAGCCCGGTGAGAAGACCACTCGACGCGGAACCTGAAACTCGATCCAGTCGCCGCATCCAAGGTCTACAGCCTGAATACGGACTTCTGCCACCCAGGACCAAGCAGCCGACGAAGCCGACGATGGACGGCCAGCAGTCACAGACCCCGGCCGCTCCCGCCTTCATCTACCTGCCACTCACACCCCGGACTCCGACGCCATTCCACGGGGACGCCCACGAAGACGTCGAGGACTGGCTTCAACAGTACGAGCGGGTGGCCCAGCACAATCGATGGACGGACGACCAGCGCCTGCAGAACCTTTACTTCGCGCTCGAAGGAACGGCCAGGCACTGGTTCGAGAATCGGGAGACATCATTGATCTTGTGGACCGCCTGCAAGAATGAGTTGAGGCGAACTTTCACAAACCAGTATCGACGGGAGAGGGCCGAGGACCTTCTTCGAATGAGAACCCAGGGCGCAAACGAGACCATCACCAGTTTCGTCGAGGATGTCCTGCGCCTGGTCACTCGCGCCGACCCTCAAGCCACCGACGAAAAGAAGTTGCGGATCCTGATGCGAGGCGTACGAGAAGACATTTTCGGAGGCCTCGTCCGCAACCCGCCGACCACCGTCGAAACGTTTGTAACAGAGGCGACCAACATTGAACGGGCCCTGCAAGCACGAGCCGCTCACTTCCACCGAGCTCCTGCCGTCGCTGCACCCACGCCGTCAAGCTGCGCCCTCAGCACAAATATTCCGGGGATCCGAGAAATAGTCCGGGACATCGTCCGTGAAGAACTGAAGAAGCTGATACCTGCCGCCGAACACCCAGCTTCACTCTCGATCGCCGAGATTGTTCGAGAAGAGGTCCAGCAAGCGCTCCAGCCAGACGTTCTCGCCGACGCCGCACCGAAACCACTAGCTGTAACCAATGCCGCCGTTGTTCGTCGTCCGCAGCCTCCTATTGCTCGGCAGTACCCAGCTGCACCCCAACGAGAAGTCTCTTCGCCGCAGTACGCGCCGCGCCAAGAGCAGCGTGGACTTCGAAAGACCGACGTGTGGCGCACGGATGACGGACGCCCGGTGTGCTTCCACTGCGGGGACGCTGACCACGTTTACCGGAGGTGCCCCAACCGCCAGCTCGGCCTGCGAGGATTCGCTCCAAACGACCGTCGACCTCGTTTTGGAGAACGACCAAGGGACATCGAAGAATACCTCCGTCGCCCTCCGTCACCAGCGCCCACCGCACCACGAGGTTCCCGTTCTCCATCCCCCCGACGTTCCGCGTCGCCTTTCCGTCGGTCGCGCCGTGACAGCCTGTCCCCCCTATCCCGTCGGGAAAACTAAGTGCGGCAACGCCTGGAGGTGCCGTTGCCGAAGACGACCCGAGTAAAGAGCCTCCAAGAACGCCGGAGCGCTCCCACTCTCCCGACGTCACGCATCGCTACGACGCCCCTGCAACGGTGTCCAACAACCTAAATGTCGTCATCGACGGCCACGACGCATCGGCACTCGTGGACACCGGAGCAGACTACTCAGTCCTGAGTGGGAGGCTCTCCCGCCGCCTTTGAAAAGTCATGACGCCGTGGGAAGGACCCCAAATACGAACCGCCGGAGGACATCTCATCACACCAGCCGGGAGATGCACTGCTCGCGTCGAGATCCACGGTGAAACATGCCCTGTCAAGTTCGTCGTTCTGCATGACTGTTCGAGGGACGTTATCCTCGGAATGGACTTTCTCTGCGAGTATGGCGCCGTCATCGACCTCGGAACAAACCGACTGACGCTACGAAAACCTGCTCCACCAGCGGAGGAACCCCAAGCGACGTCACCCACGGTCCGAGTCCTCGCAAACCACGTAAACCTACCACCGCGGTCGAGTGTTTTCGAACTTGCCGGGATCGATGAAGCTTCCTCTGGCGAAGTTCTTCTCGAGGGAAGCCTCCAATTGCTCCTGGGAAGAGGCATAGGCGTCGCAAGGGGAGTAGCTGAACTTCAGGATGGGCGGACTGTGGCCCTCGTGACGAACTTCCGAAACGAAACGCAACACCTCACGAAAGGTGCAGCCGTGGGCCACGTCGAGAAACTCCGAAACCCCGCCGAAATCACCGCGATTACTGACGAATCCTCGCCGCCCCAGCAAGACAGTACGTCGCCAGCGCAGCTCGACATTGACCCTAAGCTTCCGGACCCTAAACGGCGTCAGCTGGTTAACCTCCTCGCCGAATACCGCGACTGCTTTGCGACGTCGTCGAAGGTGCGCCAGACCGCGGTTGCCAAGCACCGCATCGTTACCGAGGACGACGCGCGCCCTGTGCATCGATCGCCGTACAGAGTCTCCGCTAAGGAAAGAAAGGTGATCCATCAGCAAGTTCAAGAGATGCTGAATGACATCATCCAAGCTTCAAGCAGTCCATGGGCCTCTCCAGTCGTGCTGGTTAAGAAGAAGGACGGAACTCTTCGGTTCTGCGTGGACTACCGGCAACTCAACACGGTTACGAAGAAAGACGTCTACCCACTCCCCCGCATCGACGACACTCTAGACCGGCTGCGCCACTCTCGATACTTTTCATCGATGGACCTGAAGAGCGGCTACTGGCAAATCGAGGTCGACGAACGGGACCGAGAGAAGACAGCCTTCGTCACGCCGGATGGACTGTACGAGTTCAAGGTGATGCCCTTCGGACTATGCACGGTGCCAGCAACTTTCCAGCGTGTCATGGACACCGTACTGGCAGGGCTGAAGTGACAGAGTTGTCTCGTCTACCTTGACGACGTCGTAGTATTTTCAGCTGACTTCGACGAGCACTTGAGACGACTCCGAGCTGTTCTTCAAGCCATTCAGACCGCCGGACTCACACTCAAGCCGTCAAAGTGCCGGTTCGCCTATGACGAACTGAAGTTCCTTGGCCACGTGGTTAGTAACGAAGGCGTCCGCCCAGACCCCGAGAAGACTCGCGCCGTCGCGGCATTTCCAGCGCCGACAGATAAGAAGGCCGTGCGAAGATTCCTTGGACTTTGTGCCTATTATCGACGCTTCGTTCGGGATTTCGCAAAGATTTCCGCACCACTTACGAATCTCACGAAGGACGCCGAGAAGTTTGAATGGGCCGAGGAGCAACAGCAGGCATTCGACAAACTGAAACCACGACTCCAGACTCCTCCTGCGCTTGGACATTTCGACCAGGATGCGGAAACAGAAATTCACACGGACGCAAGTAACGCGGGACTGGGCGCAGTACTAGTCCAAGTGCAAGAAGGCATCGAGCGAGTCATCGCCTACGCAAGTCGGACATTGTCCAAGGCGGAAAAAAATTACTCCACGACTGAGAGAGAATGCCTTGCGGTCGTCTGGGCAATAACAAAGTTTCGTCCGTACTTGTACGGGAGCCCGTTCCGTGTAGTCACGGACCACCACTCGCTCTGCTGGCTTGGGAACCTGAAGGACCCGTCAGGACGCCTCGCTCGATGGAGTCTTCGACTACAAGAGTTCAACATGACAGTGGTCTATAAGTCAGGCCGCAAGCACAGCGACGCCGACTGCCTGTCCAGAGCCCCCGTTGAAACCCCTTCCGGCTGCAGCGACGACAATGACGACGAGTGCTTCCTAGGAGCAGTGAACACCGACGATATGGCACGACGTCAACGGGACGATCCTGAGCTGCGAGCATTAATCGAGCACCTGGAAGGGGGCAGGAGTACCGTGCCACGTGTCTTCTCACGAGTACTGCCGACCTTCGCCATCCGACAAGGTGTACTCTACAAAGAAAACTTCGGCGACAACAACACACCGTGGGTTGCTGGTGATCCCGAGTGACCTTCGAGAGGAGATCTCCCAAGCCTGCCACGACGACCCGACATCCGGACACCTTGGTTACAGCCGGACACTGGCCCGTATTCGTGAAAAGTATTACTGGCCGAAGCTCCCCAAGACCGTCCACCTATACACACGATCATGCCACGAGTGCCAGCGACGCAAGAAACCGCCGACGAGGCCGGCCGGACTTCTGCAGCCCATTTCTCCTCCAACTACACCCTTCCAGCAGATCGGAATGGATCTACTTGGTCCTTTTCCGCCTTCGACGTCGGAGAACCGCTGGATCATCGTCGCCACAGATTATCTCACGCGGTACGCCGAAACGAAAGCTCTCCCTTCAGGGACTGCTGTGGGAGTCGCCAAGTTTTTCATTGAGTCCATCGTCCTCCGACACGGCGCACCCGAAGTTTTGATTACAGATCGCGGATCTTCGTTCATGGCCCAGCTGACGCAAGAGATCATTCGTCTCAGTGGCACCGGCCATCGTCGAACCACTGCATACCACCCGCAGACCAACGGGCTGACCGAGCGACTCAACAAGACAATCGCCGATATGATCTCTATGTACGTCGACGTAGAGCACAAGACGTGGGACGAGGTGGTGCCCTACGTCACGTTTGCCTACAATACGGCGGTTCAGGAGACCACTGGATTCACCCCTTTCCAGCTGGTACATGGTCGGAAGGTAACGACCATGCTGGACGCAATGCTGCCCCATGAGCCATCTGACAATGAGAGCACGACGCCCCGGCGGTTGCTCAACGTGCCGAAGAAGTCCGCCAGCTCGCCCGACTCATGATTCAAAACCAGCAACGCGTCGACGCGGGCCGCTACAACCTTCGTCGCAGGGACGTTCACTTCCAGCCCGGAGACAGGGTGTGGGTGTGGACGCCCATCCGTCGCCGCGGCCTCAGTGAGAAACTGCTGAAACGGTACTTTGGACCATACAAGGTACTTCGTCGCCTCGGCGAGCTGAACTACGAGGTGATGCCCGACGGAACAAGAACATCATCACGCCGCCCACCACGACCTGAAGTCGTTCACGTCGTGCGGCTGAAGCCGTACTACGCTCGATAGGACTGTGAATCTTATTTGTTTCAAGTGACTCTTTAGTGTACCGTTCTTTTTATGTGCTTTGTTTTGTTTTGAAATGCATCGGGGCGATGCACTTTTTAAGGGGGGAGTAATGCCGCGCGCCAAGTAGGCAGCGCGGCCGTAGCCTAACGGTTATCGCGCTTGCCTCCCACGCGAAGGGCCAGGGTTCGATTCCTGGCCGCGGCTATGCATTTTTGTTAACACTGTAATCTGATGTTCTGGTGAAATGGAGAACCGTCTAGCTGATTCGAGGTCAGAATTTTCTACGCGTCGAACCTTCTACGTCGAATGCTAAAGAAGCCAACGCGTGTACAAAAGCGGCTCCGCGGGCAAGCCGGAGTCAGTTTCGCTCCAGCGTTCGACTGTGCTGCTACGCCGACTTCGACGCCCGCGACGCTCTGTTATTATCTTTGTTCTCCCTTTATTTTTTTTGGCACAAGTTCGCCACATTAAACGTTTATTTCTTCCCGTTTATTTCCTTTTATTTTGGTCACCACCCGTGACAATATGTGAACTTCGGGTCAGTAAATGCATTTGCCCCTAGACAATATGCGAAATGCATAGTGCCATCTAGTGAGGCGCCGAAGAGCATGCTCTGTCTCACTAGTTGGTTTCGGCGCTATCAAATTCCAGGGTGCAAAAGCGTAGTTCTGAAAAATCCTTTACTCCCACAAACATTCGTGCAGAGAAACCGCTTTCGAAAACCAGAAGCCCAAGCCCGCGCCCGCGCCTTTGCCGGCACTCAAAAGCCAAATTTCAAGCTGGAGTGTACGTCCGCCATGTTGGTTGCGGCGAGAAACCAGCGACCGGTGTGGCGATAAGCATGTACATGCGCAAGAAAGGCGTAAAACAATACTAACCCTTAGCTCGCAAGTGTGAATGAGGACTGATGACAATAAGCAGTATGCATCGACTGCTACCGACAGCGCTGTGAAAGTGACGAACAGCAGAGAAATCTCGACGCAACAAAGATGGCAGCGCGCAGTGTTGCCTGGCGTTCAAACAATTTCGCATATTGTCTATTGGAAGTCATTCTATCTCCATCCCCTTCTTTAAGTAACCTTCCATATGTTGGACAAATATTTGTTGCATATTGATGACCTATGAAGCACACATCCTTAAATTCTGAGCAAATGTCTAGAAATTTTGAGTGGGCGCTTCCTCAGGATTTTACGGTACACGGGTTTATGTTGGCAAGTCATACCTATATGTGGTTTTGTTTCCTGTAGTTTCTTATCAGTGTTTTACGGTAGTGTCGTAGCTGGTATTGGAAGACACTTCACTCTCTGCTTCACTACCAGCCCCTGCCTCAAGTTACGCAGCAAAGTCATAGCGCTATCTGCTTTCCTTCGCAAGGGTTTGTGTGGGGTGACACAAAGAGGTTGTCGCTCTTACCATCAAAATGGTACGCACCATCCCCTCACCTCAGCCAATGTCATGAAACAGACAATGCACAGGGGCATCTCTATGAAACTATTTTTGCACCAGCGACTTTAAGCCTGTGCATAACACTTGTGGCAGAGGCATCTAATGAATTCTTCACCTGCCACCAACTATTGTAAGAGTTTGTAGTTTGTTAAAGAGTCCCTGCAATCATGTTTAAGCATCTACCTTTTTTGCGGTTTCCACATCTTGGCAACTGTTTCAATCACTTATGAAAGTAGCTTTTGTTCAGTATTTTAGATCAGAAAAGAAACAAATGCAGTTTATAAAGTACGGAAACAAGAAATGACCCGTCGACATCGCTGCCACCAAGCAGTGGAAAAGGCTGCGCATACTAGAAAAGGGTAGTGGGATGAGGCACGAACGAGCAGCGAGTTAGAAAGGTCCCGGATGTACGCAGCGGCGCTGTGGTTGTATACCGGCTCGAGGATACAACCGGTTCCGAGCGTTCTGAAGGCCTTCGCACCAGGTTTCGCTTGCGGTTTCGCCGTTGCGCGGTATGGCAGCGCGAAGTGGCTCTTGTTCTGAACTGATCTTTACCGTGTGTTTGCTATCGTTTGTGGCCAATGAAGTGTCATGCCTAATTAGTGTCTAATCGCCCAGCACAAGTATTGCGAGCCACCCTGGCTGCCCGCTTCATACAGCCCATCCAGAACATGCTTTAGTGGCGTCCTCTCGAGCCGTCAACACAGAGTGTGGCAGCCGTGAGCGCTCGCTGAGCTCACTACCCCTTCTCTAGTTCACGGCCACTCAAGCGACCAAGGACGTCATGAAGGAGGTCATTTCTTGCGTGTTTTTGTAATTTTAATTTGCCTATAACTTTTAAGATAAAGCGAAATTCGAGTTACAACGTTCAATGCACTCAGGTTCGGTGCAAATTAAAAACCAGTAAAAAAGTCCTTGCAGGGCCCCTTTAAGAGTGCGACTATCCTTCGTCTGGACTGGTAGGAAGTTAGCATGAGCACACACATGCTATGATTTCGGGTCTTAACATGGAAGATGTTATAGGGCTTGCTTCCAAGTCTAGGGCATGATAAAAACAATAAACACGGCTGGTAATTTTAGCGGGCGGGTGGAGGTGTAAATAGTCAGTGTACATCAGGTTTGTCGGATATGACCAGAGTAATATGTTGTTCAAAATGTAAACAGCTTTTGTGTGGGCTAGCGAGGGCGTAACATTAATGAAGTGTGATTTTTTAGCAAGGAGTCCTACCATCCTCCTGCTGATGGGAGGCCATAGTGTAAGCATATTCCGTTGTGCTATTTTTGTATTTGTTGCTAAAAGTGCAACAATCGTCTCTGCTGGGTCAGCTTGTTTAATGGGCTTTCAACACGTTGGCTGGATTCGCTCTTGTACAGGCGGCATCAAAATGAGCTGGCTTCTCGCCGCACCGGCCGGAGTGGCAAAAATATCACATGTGGTGCCACTGTCACGATAGCACTGAGAGCGAGGCTGGAACGGACCACCGAGATTTCATGCATGGGCGAGGCTCCAAGGCTGGGAGAACTCGTTGCAGGGCCAGCTGTTGGTTTTGATGCATCATCACGCCTGTCATGTTTTTTGTTTACAATCAGTTGTTGTCGGCTAAATGCACAGCTTATCAGTACTATTAACCTCCCCCTTGCATAAAATCGCAGCAGCCTGTTCCAGTCTTGCTCTACGCGGCTTATCCCGACAGGGGTAAGCTGGTCGTCGCTCCACCTCATTTTGATGCTGACTGTACATGGGATGTTTCTGTGGTTACAGTACAGAGATTGCATGTGACGTTATTCTCAGCCATGCCAATATTTTATGCGCCGCGAGCGTTCAGTTCGTCTTGTTAGCTTCACACCGCAGAAGTTGTACTTTGAAGAAACCACTAACGGGAACAATCTGTCAGTACCCAGCAATGGCGACACTTGCGAGCTATATGGGAGCTGCAGGTGCACAGCAGGTGCTCATGTGCTGTCAGGTTGTTCATTACTCCACACGTTGAACGCTTAATCTGCAGAGGTGCTCAGTGTACTATCAACTCTTGCCTCTCCCAGTTTGATGCCCTTAATGTTAACAAAATTAGGTCGCACTCTTCTTTGCTGACTCAGTTGTTGAACTGTTCAAATGTCTTCTCTCTCTCTCTTTTTTTTTCATGTAGTAGGCAGAGCGCTAAAACTTTAAAGGAAATTCGTAGAAGCCTCAAAAAGGGATATAAGGTTTCGCTAAGACACCTCTTCCTTTTGCGTTGCTCACTCTAGCTACTATGATCCCCCACCCCTTGGCGCGAGTTCAAAGCTTTTTAGAAATCCAAACAAAATATTGTGTGTGTGTGCGTGCGTGCGTGCGTGCGTGCGTGCGCGCGCGCGCGCTTTATTGGGGAAGGTGTTATATGTACACGACGCAACGACCACTGCTTTCGTTGCGCGAGCACTCGAGAAGCGGAAACACCTGCCTCGACAATAGGTACCCTCTCTTACCTCCCCAGAACAAACTTTACGATTCAGCGATTAATCCCCGTATATGTAGAAGACACACTCCAAACCTTTAAGTGCAAAAGAGGAGCGCAGCTTAACAACCGTCGACGGCCGCCATTGATGATGTCGATGTGCGTGCAGTTTTTCTGTGGATTGGAAGGCGCCTAAGTAGTTTTCAAATTCAAATAAAAGCTTGTAAACAGTGTTAGTAAGTAAATTTAAATATATTTTTAAATCATCAATTACGTTATGGCTACGAAACAACTAAACCAAGGCCGTGTTCCAAAAGAATTCGAGTTACTCCGGCCACGCCAGCGAGTTGTGTCACGTGGCATTACAAATTGACAAAAAACAATGAAAAACGTTGAACGCGGGTCTAGTAATACTGGGACATGATCAGGTTTTAGAACGCCTAAGTTAAAAAAAGCCTTACACTAGATTAAGATTGAGTGCATTTTGGAACACGCGAATACGACGGTAACGATTACGACTAACACCATCATCATCATCATCACCACCATATGGACAAAATGGCGCCGTTATCTTCAGTTGCGGGTCGGAGTCGGACTCGGTGCTCTTCGGACCCTTCGAACTGTCTTCGGTTTCGTTCTCGCGTTGCCCGTCTCTATTAACCTCTACATGCTCTACAGAAAAAAGAGGTACTGGTCCTGTTTTTTTGTCCTTCTGGAGTTTTGGTACAGTCTGACTGCTATTTCATTGTGTGTATATCGCGCTGATGTCTTTTTAAGGTTATTCACCGTTATTCTCCTTGATAGTCTTACGTTCTGCTCAGGAATTATACATGTCAATTAGCTGCAAACGAAAAGTCAGTATGTCCTCGGTCGTTTCTAATTGTGTCGTAATACTAGAACGCCCAACAGCGATTTTTTCTTGGACACCTGGGACATTGATGTATCACCACAAACACCGACCAACGCTTGACGACGAACAAGTCCTTGTAGATGGTTGAGCGTGTTGGTTATTAATTTACGATAAGAAAACAGGGACATTTAAGACAAACAGACAAGAAAGGCTTGTATTGTCTGTTTGTCTTAAATGTCCCTCTTTCCTTACGTAAACAAGTCCTTGTTTGTCGTGTTGTATTCATTTCAAAACCTCGTAGCGCCGTGCTGTCACAAAAGAGAGAGGGGCAACATAAAAAGGACGTCAATTGCCTGACAGACACAAAATAGGCCCGACTTTTATTGTCGCAATCGCAGAGCGGCAGTCCCACCAAAGGACGCTGACAGCGAGGTTTGGGCACAATATTTTCGCACTCAGACCTGTGGCTGGCTCATATACATACCTCGGCATTCTCACTCATGAGTGCGATCACTCACGATCACTCACGCTCACCATCAGATTTGAGGTGATCGTGAGTGAGGCCGCGAGTCTCGAAAAATTGTGATTGTGAGTGTGAGTGTGATCGTGAGGTACGTGAACTTATGAGTGTGAGTGTGAGCGTGAGTCCTGAGAACTGATGAGCGTGAGTCTGATCGCGAGTGTGATCGCGAGTTCTGAGAACTAATGAGTGTGAGTGAGAGTGTGAGCCCTACGAACTCATGAACGTGAGTTTGACCGTGAGTGTGATTGTTAGTTCTTAAAACTCTTGAGTGTGAGTGTGAGCTTGAGCGCCAAGTGAAGTACTCATGAGTGTGAGTTTTGAGGTCTCTTGAGTGTGATTGTGAGTTTCGAGGCTCATGAGCATGAGCCTGAATCAAGACGTGAGTCTTTGGGTGGATATGAGTCCGGTGATCGCATTAGTCTGCGTGAAGGCGTGAGCCTGAGGACCATGGCCAAAATTAGTCCCGGTGAGCGCTGGTATATTCTTAGCTGGGTTGGTCACGTGAGCTCCCGGGCCGTCTTAGTGGGCGAGGAGACTCTCGCTTCGCAAGTACTGTGTGGGGTTCGGGCCTTCAGAGTTGGTTTGGGTGTCGCTCGCCTGCTCCTTCGCCATGTGAACGCGCCGGTTCCTGTGGAGGGCGGAGGAGGGGGGGGGGGGTGCTTGTTCTTGCAGGCTCCTCCTTGCCAGCGCCCTCCGCAATGTCTCAACCAGCTTTAGAGGGCAGAGGGGGTATGAGGAAAGGGGGGGGGGGGGGGGTCGCTTTCGTCTCTCCTCGGCGTTCGCTCTTCGCTTCACGGCAGACTGCGAGACGCCAACTGACTGACGGCGCCTCGAGGCGGCGCGGTAACGTCGGAGTTGGGGAGGCGCTCCAAACGGCTAGCGCTCCTCTCTCTGTGGCATAGAAAGGTTCGTGTGTATTTCGGTTCTTGTTGTCAAGTTGGTGTCAGTGGGCACAGAATTTTATGATTGCGTCAACTATAACGTTCGCACAGCTGCAATAAAATTAAATGACTCGCATGATCCTCATCAGCACCCGGAATTTCATTTCTCCGCGCACCTCAACGTACCTTTCGCAATGAGTCATCACTCAGGAAGTACGACAAAGGCGGTGTCATGATCGATCGAAGCTTTGAGTGAGGTCTTTCACAATGTGCGATATCGTGCTTTTAAGTGTTGTTTGGGGCAAGATGGCGCAAGTGCAGGACAGCCAGCCGGCAATGGCCAGGCGGCGCCACGAGAGTGCTGCATTCGGCGCCACAAGCGGAGGGGTCTCTCTTAATGGGTCGGCCAGTGGCTAGTCTGCCCGTCGGGCCGTGGCAAGCGGCGGCGAACCCGATTTCAGCAGTCCCCGTGTGCACCATGTCCCTTTTTATTTTATGCGGTTTTTTAAGACCATCGGGAGCCTTGATAGGTCCAAGTGTTGAAAGCATAATCTGAAGCTGTCATTTGGACACCTGTTTGAACTGTCTTCGTGCGCTTGCGGCGTCGCTCTATAATAATCGCCGCCCGATCGGTCTGTGATTCGCTCGTCTCCCAGGAAGTGACACAACGCAAAGAGAAGGCAGCGAGTAGGTTCACTGTACTTCCCGGTTGCCCGTCTTCGAGAGCCCGCAGCCCGGACCCGCCGACCCTAGTTGTCGCCCGTCGTTCATAGCGGACAGTCGGAGTCCGTGTCCACGCCTGCGGATCGTCCTTCCCACGCACTGCGTACGCTAGCTGTTCCGGGCTATCACAGCTAGAGTTTCGCTGGAGAACCACTCCTGGACCGCCATGGACTAGGCCGTTAAGGCCAGGCTCGCCGTTTCCGCCGGTCCTGATCCGAAGCTCGCTGGTGGAACGCTCCTGGGACCGACATGGGCCGGACCAGCCAGAACGGCTCTATCGTTCCTGCCCGGCCCCAGCCTCGTGCAGAACGCTCTTCCTCTTTCCTCGCCGGCTGGCCCCCGCTCGCGCCTCGCTCGACCGTCCTCTTCTTCTCCCGGCGCCCCCACGACACTAGAATAAAATGTGGGTAATTAGAACCAAACTCTCCGTGCTAGAGAACAGTGCACAAGTCTGGCGACAGGATATGAGAAGGATATTTACGCTTCGCATGAGCTTTTCCCAGAAAAAAGTGAGCATCCTGTTTTCCACATGCCGTCACATTTGTTACCAGACTCAGCATTAAATTTGGTAGCCGAAACAAACAAAAATTTGTTCTACGAAAATCCACTATTTAAAAACTTGCATGCTTAAAAGGTTTTGGTTGCAACCGCGCGTGCCGAACGGCGCGCGCGGTCGCAACCAAAACGCCTACAACTACGAGTACCGGGAACTGGTCGAAGGGCATCTCGCTTGAAGACCTGATCGCCTGATTCTCGACGTCAAAGCGAAGCAACAATCGGCCCAATTTTTCCTACTGTATTTCTCTAAATGGTTGTCTCAGAGACTCGTAAAAAAACTAGTATAAATACGTTATTTTGCAAAAGGAGTCTGTCAGACCACTTTCCAAGCCTGCACATCTATTTTCGTTCACTTCAACAATTAATGTAAAATTCACTTACTTGATGCATCGCACTCCACTAATCCACTTTGTCGCCATGTCGCTTCCCAAGATCTTAAAGGGAAGCGGTAAAGTCTGGCGCTTGGGTCACCTGCACGACCGTGGCAGTCTTTCACGCAGCAGTAGCGGCGTTTATTTTTGGGGAAAACTCTAGGCTTAGGGGAGATGTCACAGGAACCCGGAAAGGTCATAGAGACGTGAAGTTGAGACTTAATTTTATGAAAAAACAGTTCCAAAAAGGCTCACGCCGATCCAAAATGCCACGTTCACACGTGGTTTCTAAATGCGCCCGCCCACAGTCCTCGCGACCCAGGCCGTCCTGGACTATTCAAGTTGTTTTATTTTTCAGTCGCTAGATGGCGCAACGTTTCGTGCCAACTTCCAAGCTGCATTGCTGGTTGCCTATGGGCACACTTAGCAAACTGTGGAAGCTACGACTCAGTGGGCCAATTAGAGCGTCGCATTGAGACAGGTGGCATCTAGAATGGACGCCTGTGAGACGCTGCCATGTGTCTTACTCCAATAAATCTACTGGCTCATCGGGATTCGCAGAATTCGCCGTGTGCCGTGTGCCTTCGCTGACTGAGGCCCGCAGTGGCCGCAACGTCGCGGCGCCTGCCCCACGGCCGGGTTGCCGGCGCGCCGGCTGGACGCGACTCCGAGGCGCCAATTGCCCGGGCTTCTCGGGCTTCGTGCGTGACGCTGTGCTCCCCTTGGCCGTTGTTTATTCATGTTTCTGTTTTACGTTGTTATGGTCTAATGCATAGGTGCTCAGAGTGAGGCAAGAATTTCTTGTGAAACAAAAATAATATATCTGATAACCAACTTTTTACAATTCAATTCTGAAACACTTCTTATCGTTGGAAGGGATATGACACATATCGCGATGATTCAAGCCCGTAATGAATTTTTACAATGGTGTAGCGGACGGCAAGATTGATCAGCGGTTCGTTGAAGTGCGCTACTGCGTTGAATGAACACTTGTTAACCGAGCGACAGAGAATCTGTCTCGAACCGATGGTTACAGAAAGGCCGCGAATTTGATAATTATGCAACATAAATTATAATATATCTTGTGAATTTGCAACTAAATGTCCGGAGAAACCGTTTGTCATCATTTCCGCGAGTTATGAAAAAAAAAACACTCAACTTCAATTTCCCGAATGTGCTGCTAATTTCCGGGAACTTAATGCGCGAAATAATGCTAAATATTGCATTTAAAAAAACCGCCAAGTTCGATTTTGATATGGGGCGGACATTGTGCCCGGGAAGACACCTTCGATATTTTATTTTACAATTAGAATAGGATTCAGGCAATGTTGACAGAGTCATAACCTGTAGTGACGCTTGTGTGCCGAACAAATCACTTAAGGGGACAGGGTAGGCCCTATTCCTCCCATGTGTTTCAGCCTATGTATGTGACCCTTTTTCTCAGGATCTGCTAGGGTTAGAGGATTCATGTTGGTATCATTGTATTTAGCTTTCTGTGTTCTCTTTACTGAACTAGATTTGTTGTTATATATATTTTAGTTCTTTTTTGCTTTTGTTTTTACTGGACCCTCCTAATTTTAATGCCAAAATAGACAATAAACAGCTTGTCAAACAAACTTGCCTTGATTAATTTCCATAATTCTAGTTCAGTAGATTCCCCCTTGTGTTGTCTTGTTAGCGGAAAAAAATAATACGTCTACTTTTTATGGTTTCAGAGAAAAAGGGTCAAACGTTGCAAAAAAATGATGTTTTGAGATAATCGACTTTGAAGTGAAAAAAGGCGCTTTATAATAAACTTGCACTCTAGAAATGCATGCTGATGCATCCATTCGGTAGCCACCAGCCAGGTTGTCACCTCCATAGTCAATATTTAGTTTCTTTGTTTGCTGTCTTGCTTTGTGGGCCTCTTTTGTGACGAACTGTGTAGCCCTGTCTGCCAAGTAAAGTCTTCGCCGGTCAACGCCGCGCAACCAGTGCACCATGAATCATCCTGGTAAAACGCCAAGTAGAGGCTCGAAGTTGTCCGTTTTGACGTCTCTCTAATCAGTGTGTCCACCAGCACTTTTCACAGTTCAGAAAGTAGGTGCAGGCGACGCCAGCTCTTAGTGCTGCTTTTTCAACCAGATGCAAGTCCCCACCACACACTTTGCACACCCAGCTTTCGGCGACGGTACAGGACAGAAGGTCGATGTCGATCAGTGCACAGTTGCAGTCAATAACACTTGCCTTGAGCTCTTCAAAGAATGCTGCCGAGTGCGACAGCTTCGAAGAACACGCACACATGGTAGCCGCTGCGTCAGGCATCAGAATGCGTTGTGGGGACTCGGCGGCATAAGAAATTGACCTATGCCGACTACTCTGGAAGCGACGCTTCTAAATTATCTTCTTCGTCTTTCGTCATTTTTAACATTCCAAATCTAGTGTTAAAGTAAACAATAAATTACCTTGCCCGTGGAAGCATGCCGAACCAGAAGCAAAAGTATGCGCGTCGCGACTGACGCCGGCGGTGTCTGAGGATTTGTGGGGCTAAAAATGTAAAAGGCTAGACAGCTTTTTGATGTTGCTGGACGAGCAATAAACATTCCGCTAAACCTAGTGAAAATCTTCGTTTTTTTTACGTTTTTTTTTACAACATAGGAGAGATACAGATCGTGCACAGGTGTAAAAGGGGGCGTGGTCGGTCACCACCTAGGTTTCGGAAAAGGTCATTTTTCCTGTAGATAAATCGCGCACGCTCAAATTACACAGTCAGCATTGTTCAGGAAAGACTGGGAAATCCAAATCCCTAAAAAACAAAAACTCAAATTTTTTCAAAATTTTGCCCTACCCTGTTCCCTTAATACCCCGCCAGTATTCGTACCCGTGGCGACACCTCGAAAAGGCGAGGAGACCGATTTTCCGTGACGTTCAAGCGTACCATCAGAGTAGGCTCGTAAAGGCCGGTTCACACATCTGCCTTCCGAGCTACAGGAAAGACAGAAACGACACGAGCGACATGACACCGGGACAACCGTGACACATGATTGCTTGACAAAGCTGCTCATTGCATTATCTGCCACGCTCTGTAATACGAACATAATCGTCCCCTTTGTCATGTCGTTCGTGTTGTTTTTGTCGTTTCTGTCGCTCGAAACGCAGATTTGTGAACCGGGCTTGGGATAATAGACCGACCTCATCGCCAGTTTCGCAATGCCTCCTCTGTCGCAATGAATTGCGGGAACTGTGATCTTTCCGCACGAGGGTAAACGCCACGGTAGTGCACGAGACGAGCCGTCTCGTGCACTACCGCTGCCTCCTGTGAAGTACAACTATGGCTGCGTCACGCACGCTCTTGACGGTTGGTGAGATCGGTCTATTAGCGGCGAGATGTTTTGGTGGCGCCCTCCTATGGTTCCCCCTTGTGACGTCATCACCTTGGGAACAACAAGTTCGATGGTGTTTGTAAATAGCATGGTGGAAGCCTGAAATCATTGCGCTCTCAAAGCAACACTGTCAACACCGTCGAAATTAAAGTTCTTTCATTCCTCTTATTTACGTCGATGGTATACCCTTTCCGACGTCATAGTCAGCTTTTGGACCAATCGTGGAAGGCCGACCACAGCGACGCTTTCGGTCGCGCACGTCGCCAATTGGTCAAGCCCAACGTTGATCAAAGCGAACGGCGAGCTCTCGTTTTCTTTCTTTGTCGGGGGGTGTTTACAGGTATTGCGTTTTCCTGGTTGATAACAATAAACTATTGATATGTTGGGCCTGAAATATTCGCTACAGTACACACGGATAAGCACTATATAAATAGGATTACGCTTCCAGCGAGAGCTCGCGCACGTAGAAGCGGTCAGCTGCCCTATGGCAAAGAAGACGACGTAGGCGATTGAGGAGTTTCAGCGACGATGTCACCGCCCTGGCGGCCGGTCGCCGAAAGAGAAAGAGAGGGATAGGTTAGCTGGGCGTTGGCTTTGTGTAAATGCGTTGGCCACGAACGTAGGCTTATAAACTTCAGCAGCAAGAATATTACGCGGCTCTAGTGTTCCGGTACGAGCAACAGAGCTGACACGATCTGTTACGACTAGCTACGACCACCCGCCGCAGCGATGCAGGCGTCAAAGGAGCGCAACCGCAGTCAGTCGCCGTCGCCCGACGCAGATCGTTTGGCATTCAGGGCTTTCCGCCCATGATTCTTCGCTTGTACTTGGAACCAAGTTTTATTTCCTGTGCTTGTGTATGTGCTCAGTGGTTGGATATGGACCTCATAGAGCAGTTCTTCAGACTCAACAGCGACTCAAAGTTGACGGCGGAGAGGCTTGCAGCAACGCTTTCGTTTGGTGCACGGGTGTGGCGACTACACGGGTAAAATTTAAGATAGCTGCTAGCATGGCGGGCCATAGTCGCTTTATGTTGACACGATATTAAGTTTAAGTACTCCGTGCAAAGGCGAATCTATCGCGTTTCTAATCCACCTTTGTTTTTGTTGTTGTTTTTATCACGCACGACCGACTACTGAGCAAATGCTTCTGTACCGATCACTGAGTGAATGTCTTCGGCCTTGCATTGCGGAACGCCCAATAAAAAGTAATGTTCGTTCGGCGAGAAAACTTCCCTTTCGAGGATCCTCCTTTGATTGATTGATAATTTCTCCCGTATCTAGGTGCCTTAATCAACACGATCGATTAAGTTTGCTTTCCTAGTTAGGACATTTTGCTGCCACTCGCGGCACTAATTCTTGGCACGATGTATGCCACTGGTGGTATTGTGAACTGGTTTACTTCCAAAGCTAAAAGTGTAACAGGTGGGACCATTCAGTTTGTTAAAAATGTGATGATATGGGAATTTCGTCTACAGCATAAGCTTTCCAGATCTAGAATGGATGTGCTGGTGGCTACAGCCTCAAGGTTTTTAATGGACCAAATGGGTGGTTACACGGCGATAATGCGGTGGAAAACTGCCCATTGACTCGGTGAGTTTTGATTGTGACCATTGGTGTGCTGTTGGCAAATTAGGTAATGCCAGACCTTTTCCCTGACCATCTGGCTTTAAGGAACATCGTGTCTAGATGTGCTTAAATATGTTTATTTCAAGGTTCAGTTGACCCCTCTGCATCATTACAGGAAGGCAGTCTCAAGCCGCAACAAACAGTGGTGAATATACAATGCATTATAACAGGCAGTGTCGAGGCGTTTAGTCCGCAGAAGCCAATTTGAACCTAAAAATGATTTTTTTTAGATAGTTGCATTTGGTGTATACTCCGCAGGGCCTGGTTTCCGCGACCAGTGCATAGTCCACCAAGCTGGTGCGTTGTGTCTTCGTGCTTTTTTTCCTGGGTGGCATTTTCTTCGCAAGTTCTTCGGCGAATGCTATTGAGCCTGAAGAACTGCTCTTGAGGCCCATATCCAGCCACTGAGCGCAGACACAAGCACAGAAAATAACACTTGGTTCCAAGTACAAACGAAGCACCTGGGCGGAAAGCCGTGAATGTCAAACGAGCAGCGTCGGGTGACGGCGACTGACTGCGATGCACCCCTTCGACGCCTGCATCGCTGCGGTGTGTGGTCGTAACTAGTCGTAGCGAGATGATCTTCACTTCAAGCAAGAAATCTTGCCATACACTAGTCATGATATGGGTGCAAGTGTTCGACGACGTGGGCTCTCTCACGTTGGTGCAGTTGTCATCAAGAAAGGTACATATCAACAATGTTTGGCGTTTGAGGCTGAAACTATGACGCATACTTTATCTAAACCTAAATTTATCGGTCTGCGGCTACAAACATTTTCGTTGACGTTGCTTAGATGATGTAACCATTCAGGCCTCGCATTAAATGGTGTTGCGAACTCTTCGGTTGTGTATGAAAACCTATTTTTGCCCTAATAAAATACATTTTCAAAAGGGCACGTGCCTTCTGCTGATGCATATCTTTCAATTTACAATGCAGAGGCAAAAGAAAATTAACTGTGTACATCTACCACTTAGCATAAGCACCTTTTGCCATTCATTCTTGAGCACACTCAAATATCAGCTTAGGTTGATCTTGTTTCAGAAGCTTTGTCCTCTTTTGTAAAAAGAAAAAAAAAGTTAAAAAAGCTTTACCTTTGTTCTCTTTCTGGCATTTAATACAGATTTGTTTATTTTGCAGATCGCACACAGCAGATATCACCGTGGTACATACAACTCGAACGGCCGATGAGACTATTGCTATTACAATAAAGCTTTCCACAAGAGCCAAAAGGAGGCTTGTAGGGGTGCGCAAGCACATCGAAATGAGATTGGCGCTTCCGGGGCTTGTTTACATTATGCATAAAAACAGGACGATCGGCGACCAGCTGATCGCAATGTAACACCAAGGATACCGATGTTTCCATACATAAAACGCAGGATAAAGACCTCAGTCGTCCCTTGTATGCTGTAGCTGTCATACTTTCCATCCAACCGCTTCTTAGCACTATTAACTAGAACAACCGAAGAGTTCGCAAAACCGTTTAATGCGAGGCCTGAATGGTTACTTCATCTAAGCAACGTCAACGAATATGTTTGTAGCCGCAGACCGATAAGTTTAGTTTTAGATAAAGTACGCGTCATAGTTTCAACGCGCCAACATTGTTGATGTGCACCTTTCTTTGGACCCAAGTACATTCGGTTCAACTTGATGACAGCTGCACCAGCGTGAGAGCTCCACATCGAATACTTGCACACATATCTTGACTATGGCAAGATTGCTTGCCTTCGACTGGCTTGAACACTTCATTTGTAGCATCACGGTAGGTCTTGGTTGAAGCGATGATCGTCTCGCACACGTAAACAAACAGAACAGCACGCTTTGTTTAATTTATACGCTACCGATCTACGGGCGCCGCAAATCTATCCCCCTCTTTTCCGCCATGTTGGATCGATCGGAGTGCCCCCTATATTCGCTCAAACGCCTTATGCTCCGACTCTATAACAATGCAAACACCTCGTTCATTGGACTTTTAAAGACTACCGAAACCGACAGATTAACCTCTACGTCACTACCTATTTCGGAACACTTGCAAAACGTCAGTTTTGGAATTTCGCGTGCATTACTGGGCACAAAATAAGCCTCACATGACGCTACAAAAAATAAGCGGTATACTAAGCCACCACTGCGTCGAGAAAAACTCCTTTTAGAAAAAGTTTGGAATGATTCAGCATCTCGCGAGCGTCAAGTGTGGACGCGGCCAAAAGCACGACAGAAAGCAACAATTACGTCCAACCGTCTGGCTGCCGAGCTCCGAGCCTCAGTTCCCCCCCCCCCCCCCCCCCCCCCCCCCCTATAGGGCACGCTCTTTTCGTAAACCAATATCCGCTAGACAGGCCGAGCACGCGGCCAAACGGTCATACGTGTGCAAAAGGCCGCCGCGCCGCACGCACCCCTCCAGCAACGTAAGCGACGTAAGCGCACAGCCAACACCACGCACAGCACACTGCACTGCATGCGTACAAAAAGTGAGGAGCATTTGCGCTTGCGCCACCTGCGCCCTATCCGAAGCGGACACCGTAGTGCGCTGCGAACACGCGAAGAACGCATGACGTCAAGGAGCCAACGCCGCGTCGATGAAAGAGAGAGAAAGAGAAATGTCGTTAGACGTACGAGTAAAAAAAACGAACGAAAAAAGTGGCGACGAAATGTAATATGGTGGCTGAGTAATAAGCTCTGTCGAGCATCGAATGTCGAAGAAACGATTTTCGGATGACACATCGATGAAACGAATGTTGAAGAGACGATCTGCCGATGAAACATCGCAGTGTCGATGAAACAATCTGTCTATGAAACCTTGTTCGACGAACTGATTGCCCATTATAAAACTGCGTGTCAAGAATGACGCGGCTTGCCACATGAAAAGTGGCGCGCCCTACATGATCGAGAGCGCGACAAAGAACCACATGGGGACGGCCGCAAACCCCCAAACCACTCCAAACCAAACCAAGCAAAGTCACGCCAAAGTCAAACCAATCCAAACGAAATCAATTCAAGGACGGCTGCATGTATCAAGATAATGAATGCTGACAGTATTTTATAAAGGCCGAGGTGACTGAAAAACAATGCCAGCCGATGATTCTCCTTAAATCGCAGCCTACTCCGGCAAGCACGGTCGATCAACAAAATCAGAAGCAACTAAAGTGAGATTTGGAGAAGAAAACTCGGCCACCGCGGCCTCTGTTCATAGAATAGCATACGACTGACAGACACCACTGTCAACAGGAATTATGGTGAGATTTCAAACCGTCGTCACGTGCAACCACCCTACCTAATATAACCGTCCCCCCCCCCCCTCCCACACAAAAAAAAAAAAATATGGGTCGATGCCCATATGTTTACTGTATATACATTCTGCATAAACTTCCGTAGAAGTACCTGTGGGTGGCACAAAAAAAGAAACGGAGGTGATATATGTAGTAATTGTTTATCTGTGTACAAATGAGCGAGGTATGCACAGCGAGGCGATGTTCTAATCACCGCGACATTGTCTGTGTAACCTGTCGGAAGGCGCGTTTCTGTTTTCCCGCCGCCCTTGTCAGCAGGCGAAAGTTAAACACACCCACTTTAGTCAGCTTGCATTTAGTTTCTTTCGTAATTCATCCAGGTTTACGAAATTTGGTAGAAATTTGCGGAGCAAAAACATTAACATAGTCCATTTCTTTCAAATTGGATTAGTGGCTCAGAAGTTTCCCCGCCGCACGACTCACGCGAAGACAAACCAAAGGCTTGAGAGAAACAAAAGAAAAGCACAAAGAAAGCAACCGGCAAGCGTGATGACCTGTGAGTGTGAGGACCTGTGAGTGTGATGAGCGTGAAGAACTGTGTGAGGACCGTGAGGACCTGTGTGAGTGTGAGGACCGCAAGGACCTGCGAGTGTGAGGACCGTGAGGAGCTGTGAGAGTGAGGACCTGTGAGTGTAATGAGCATGATGACCTGTAACAGTGAGGACCGTGAGGAGCTGAGAGTGTGAGTGCCGTGAGGACCGTGATGACCTGTGAGTATGAGGACCGTGAGGACCTATCTGTGAGTGTGATGACCTGTGAGTGTGAGGACCGTGAAGAACTGTGAGTGTGATGTCCTGTGAGTCTGATGATTCGTGATGACCTGTGAGCGTGATGACCGTGATGATCTGTGAGCGTGACGACCGTGATGATGACGGCGAGTGAGTTTTGGTTTTGCGTTGAGCCGTGAGGGTGAGTCCGGGTGATGATCCTATTTTGAATAAATCGTGATCGTGAGTGGGCGTGAGTTCTGATTGAGGAAAAAATAGTGATCGTGAGTTTGAGTGAGGACAGCTTAAAATGCCGACCTATGCTCATATATGACGATAAGTTTATTTTCCCTTAACTCCTACTGAGGACCACGATAAGACTATCAGTATTCTATTCACTTTTTTTTGTATGTTAAATATTCAAACAATGAAACGTGAGATCAATTACTTATTGTGCTGACAATGACTCCAGTCAGCTTCCATTTGTAGATACTCCAGTGTCCAGTTATGTCACAAGCCACAGAAAATGACTAGCCTCTGAACCCTTCCACAACCAGACCTGTAAGTGACAATGATCCCATTTGCTAGGGTTTATCTTCTTCAGCTTTCATACCATTATGTCTGCAAACACTGGCGGTAGAGATACCTTGGGGTGCAAGTAAAATGGCGTTGTGAATACACTGGTCACGCGAAGAGTTAACAACACATAAAGAAGCGGTTGATTTAAAATCTTTGCTCAAGAAAACCAACTCCCTCTACAGATACTGCGTTTGTCGGATGACACAAAAGCCGTGTCATCCTACACGGCTTATTTGTCTATTTCATAGTCTTTTGTTGCCAGCTTAGGTCCCTCTAGAGAAACAAATATGCATTCAGTGTGCTCTACGTCGTGTACGCCAGATGGTTCAGTGAGTTCCGACAAACAGGTAATCTATCCAGTGCACTCTTTTGCTTGTTTTCGTTGGTTGCAGTTTGTTGCACTAGTGGAACGGCTGCTGTTTTGTTGCACTAGTGGAACATTTGTTTATTGCCCTGGTGAAATGAGGTATACTACTTTTGGTGCACAACCCCAGTGCAGATGATGATTAGATGCGCTCAGTAGCGGTCCCGGGAGTCAACGAGCTTGCGCTCTTTCCACTAAACAGCAAAAAGCGACTTTCTGTGCACGCTGCTCCAGAGTAAAAGAGTCACACTCTCGTTCACAGAGTCCTGAGATGGTGCGCAAGGAGTGAAAGGAGCACGGCATTACGTTTTTCCGGATCGCTGACGAGTAGCACAAGAAAGACGGGACACAGAAGAACCAGAACGCAAAACGAGCGCTAAAATGCAACTAAAAGATTTACTGAAAAATTCTACCGAGCCAAACAAATCTAGTGCACACACACGTGGCACAATGCCATAGCTATCTTGATGAATAACGACAACACAGCGTCCATTCGGAAAAAAAAAGAAAACAAAGTTATCTTCATGATTCAAGGTGGCAATAGAAACAATTGTCGTGATCCATATATGTGCACTAAATACAGCATCATGATGCAACAGGAAGGGCGCAAAATGGGCATTAAGAAGACCAGAATAAGGAAACTGCCTGTACTCTACGCAACCAAAACAGAAAAAAGCCTAATCCCTCTTGATAAAATCACACTCTTTCCATTAAATGAACAAATGCGGCGCTAATACACGAGACTTAGTCACAGTCGTGAAACAGAGCCGCTTCTTGCGTCTCCCTTTCCAACCTTCCTTTTCTACGCCTCACCACCTGCACGCCGTAAGATCCCTACAAGGTGAGGTATTTGGACCGCCTGGTCAAATTACTGGGGTTAGGCCTTCCCAGAGCCACCAATGCCTTCTCTGTGGACATAGAGGGACTTTTACTCAGTACCACATAACCAACTCTTGGTACCAGAACATGAGCTGATTGAAGCGACAAGCCCTATTTTCTTTCAGAACACCTGCGGGGTCACTGTTGAGGCTTTTCTAGAAGTTTTATATTGCCGTTTGATTTCCATGCTACTTTGCTTTCATGACGAAGTTTATGTTTAGAAGCCTGGCATTTGTATTGAATCCTGTACTGCGTAAAAATATTTCTTACAAAGTTTGAACACTTGATTTCAGTTGCCTTAGTGGACATTCCAATTGTAAAGGTATGTTGATGATTTTATCGTTTTCGTTAGCACACAGTGAGAGCAACGCCTGGACTCATTAGCTCAGTATATTTAAATGTCTTAGCAGCTGCTCCAACCATTTGAAGGTCAGCCTGGAGCTTCCAGTGAAAAGTTTTCAGTTTTTAGACACCCAGTTCTCGGTCAACTCTGCTGCACATGTGTGCTGGATGTGCATGCCACGGAAAAAAAGTCCCTATTGCCTTATGACTCGGCCCACTCGAAGTTGATTAAGAGGAGCATCGTTTCGTTATGCCTGCAGTCGGCACTTATGAAATCCTGCCTGCATATCCTTCATAAGAGTTTCGACCTTCAGGTATTACACCTGAGACACTCAGGGTTCCCACCATTTGTTTTGGAGGAAGAAGTAAAATCCCTTAAAGGGACACTGACAGGGTATTTACGCTTGCCAAGGTTTTTATTTGTAAATGATACATGAGAGCCCAGCCACACAACACAATTCGCGGCTCGAAATTCGTTTCCTTTCCGCTCGAAAACTGGACGGTTTGAGTCGCACTCACCCTCTTCTCCATGGTCGCGTGTCGATTTCTATGGTTGAGACACAACCACTAAAAATAATCAAAGTCGTGGGTAATCGAAGGCACACACCCGATTCTAAATATAGACAAAAAATATGATGCCCATGTTTCGTGGCTTGTAAAAAGCTGCAACTATGTTGGATGAAAAAAAAAAAAGTTGCGAAACCATGTGATTTTTGGTAACTTTCTCGTCTATATTTCTTCTTCCCCAGTCCAGTTTCGGTTTCAAGCAGTTGCATTTTTTTTACTTTATAAAAAATACATGTGACGCTGTAGCAAAATATTGATAGGGTAGTCTTCTGACACCTAATCTATTGCCTGGCAAAAAATAAAAGCAACTTTTGGGGGGTGTCACTGTCCCTTTAAGAAGTTAAAAGCCATAATACTGTACTCAGGAAACATCACAAAAAAATTGAAGTCATGCCTTATGTACATAAAATATTGCACAACTTGAAAAGAGTAGCAGCCAAATTCTGTGTGGTTGTCGTCGTTACGACCCTTTGCAAGTTCTCCATTATCTGCAATGCTCAGGGGACCAAAGGTTAAGTTGCCGGTTTGTGGTAAGAGGCATGGTGATCAGTGCGGCCTCACTTATCAATGGTTATGGTTCACACCTGCCACTTTCACACCGTTCAATGCAGATGAACATCCATAAGCTTTACAGTGCCTTAGCGCATGGTGATCAGTGCGGCCTCACTTATCAATGGTTATGGTTCACACCTGCCAATGCACTGCAAAGCTTATGGATGTTCATCTGCATTGAACGGTGTGAAAGTGGCAGGACGTAGGAAAGGAAGTGGAAAGGGAGATGCTAGAAGCGGCTCCGATACATGACTGACCAAGACTCGTGTATTCGCATCGCATCTGTTCTTTTGATAGGAAATAGTATTTTATTTTAAAATAGTACGATTTTATTGGTAGGGCTTTGGCTTCCTTTTTTTTTTGGTTGCATAGAGTGCAGGGTTTCCTTATTGCGATTTGTTTTTAATGCACTTTTTGTGCCCTTCCTGTTGTCACGACGCTGTTTATTGTGTAGTGCACATACATGAATCACGACAACCTTGTTTCTATTGCCGTCTTCGATAATGAGATAACCATTATTTTTTCGTTATGCTTCATATTTTTTGTTGGGTCTATTTGTGCGCCTTGTGTTGCACTGCCAGTGCTCGTGATGTAAACTTGCTTTTGTGCTTGCCTGCTCGCAAGTGCAATGTGCCTGAAATAAATGGATGGATTTGTAAAGTTGTGTGCAGGGAGTTTTGTTGTTGGGTCTGTTGCACATATAGTCGACCATGCTGATCATCTGAGAATGTCTCGCCTCGTATATTTTCCCTACTGGTTTCAGAAAAATTAGGCATTCCATGATTTGATTGCACATGGCCCAGTGGAGGTCATGCAGCCAGAAGTGTCAGTATTCTGTAGTGGAAATTTGGGTTGACGGAACCTCGCAAGTGGTTAACATCACCAAGTTTGGAAAAGAGGACAAACTGAGATGAGAGTGCTTATTTTTGTAGCTGCTGGAAACAGAAACGGTCAATGGCAATGTGCCCAACATGCAGTGCATCTTTTTGTGGCTGCATGTTGAAACCCTGTTGCTGAAGCAAAGTTCGCGCTAGCTGAATTTGGTCTCCCTTTATGTCTAGACTACCTATTCACCAGTGCCAGGTGCCAGTTTGGCCAGGTTTATGTAGTCGCAAAGAAAGATGGAGGTCAGGTAGGCAAAGCCAGCCCTCGCACAGGGGGGCTATGTTGCACGTTTTGGACTCCCAGGAGACTAGGAAGAAGGAAGTGACGTCAACAACGCACGTTGGATGTTGATTGGTGCAGTCGCTGATGACGGTATCTGCAGAAGTTGCTAAGACCCATTCATTCACACCTATGTCACTTCCTTCTCCCTAGTCTTCTGGGAGTCCAAAACGTGCAACATAGCCCCCTGTGTCTAGCACAGGCTCCAAGTCACTCGGGCAAAACAATCGGAGGCTTGCAGACATGTGTGAATACAATCCTTTGAAGATATTCTGAGGTGAGCATAGCTACGAAAAATCTGACACCTGCTGTCTGCAGCATGCGTACAAAAACAGTAGGCATGTGGGCATATCACATTGCAGAGGCTAATTGGTAAGCACAGCGAGGACGACCCTTGACATCAACCAATTCATTCACACACGTGCCCAGTCGTCGCTGCAGGTGAGGACGATGACTGTAGATGGCCAGTCGGCTTGTGGAATATTTTCTCACTGCCCGCTTCCTTCGCTAAATTTGTAACAATCACTACGTCACTTCGCGTCACTCCACTGTGGGTGCACGAGTGCGTGCACGCTGCCCGCGGACATGCTTCAATTCCTCGAGTGATCGCGCAAAAAAAAGCACTGGTCGAAGCAGCTGCGTTCACGCTTTAGTACCTTCTCCAGTGGAGCACAAAAAAGCTGACATCGGGTATAGATCAATTTCGCCGCAGGCTTGCAGGCTTGACAATGCACTTCTCCATTTCGACTAGCTACGGGGAGCGCTATCGATTCTTGCAGAGGCGTGACAGTGTATATGCAAAGCACAATTCAGACGTGCACTCGCGGTCCAGATCACCGCTTGTGCTCCGTTGGCGTCTCATAGGTACCTGGCGCGATTCCTGTTGAGGCCAGCAACGGGAGAATGATGTTACACCCGTGAATAATGCTGCCAAGCGGCGAGTTGGGCATCGGTGTAGGGCAGACTACACAACACCGCAGCGGCGCGTCGTGCGAATGAAATAAAACATTAGCTACACTGGACGTTTTAGCGAAAGCCAAACGAGCTGGGTTTATTTCCAGGCCGTAAATAACTTCGGAACGCTAGCAGCGGTCACGGGTCCTTAGGCCTAAACACACCCTTCCACCCTGGCGCACGTGAACGTTACGGCAAAAAGCATAAAACGGCCGTAGCGTAGCTGCCCAATCAGCATTGAGACCTGTGCGCGTATGTTATCCAGTTTCACACCAACGATACCTTCCAATATCTAGAACTGCACCAATGCACTTTTTCGACTGGGGCGTGGAGTACTCCAAGACAAAACGGCAAGGTGTCTGCTCGCAGCGGCGGTAGCGGGGGGGAGGGGGGCTGCACGCAGCTTAGAACAGCCCGTAGCGCGCGCGTACCACGTGACTGCGCCAGCCAATCGCAGTATTCTTCTCTCCTCCCTTTTCTCCTCACCCTCCTTCTTTTCTCTCTCGCGGGGCTTTGCCGTGGGGGGTCTCCGAATACGCCAGCCGACCAGCGAAAGGTAGCAGACGACACTCAGACGAAATCCGTTGGCAGCAAAAGCGCCGCCGTTGTAAGCAGACGTGTTCTTTTACTTTAAGTTTTGCTTTTATTGTTCTCATTTATTTTTTAGCCGAAGGTACATTTCAAAAAGATTATATTCATTTTAATAAACCACGGTGGTCGCGAGCCGTCAAGATAAAGAGGTAGTGCCATCTATCAATACGAACGCAAAACACAACCCGCTACTAGACCCCCGTCGTCTGCGTTACTGCCCGCCGTAGACCCTGCCACGTTTCTTGGCCTTATTTTATACAGAAATAGAGCTATGCGTCGTAATTTTACAAGAAAAAACCGACCTGTGAATTACACCTTTGACGAAGAGTTTAGATCGCTATGCGCAGGCGTCGATTTTTACGGTCCATTTTAGATCGAGCCTGGTGACTTGAACCACACTATACAGGGTGATTCAAGGAGACGCCAGGCTCTTTAAATCGACCGCAAAATTCGGCTTCTTAACCTATCGCGCTATGACTTTGTGCAGCGTTGCCCACAGATAGTGTTTGTTTTTTTTTTGTGAAATTTGCAAAGAGCGAACTTACCCGAGGAAAAAGTAAAAAAAAAAAAAAAAAAGTCTTAGCTCCTATGGAATCGCAGCGACGCCACCGGTCTTGAAACAACACTGTACTTTTTCGCACGGGAGACAAGAGATGGCGCAAGCGGTCGGGACGCCAACTGCCGCCAACGAACGAGGATACGACGCCGAGAGCCGGCGTCTTTAGCAGATAAGAAACTGCACTTTTCCATTGTTACCGCACCTGTTTTTGTTTCTGCGACTGTAGCCGCCTGCGGAACGCGCGCCGCTTTTGAGTCGAAAAGATTGTCTGCTGTAGACCAGTGTCCGTGCCAATTCCAGGGCGCCGCCATGTTTATCTACGCTCGCGCCACCACGCGGAGAGAACTGGCAGGCAGGAGAGGGGGGGGGGGGGGGGGGGTGGCCGCGTTGGCGGCGTCGCTTTGGGTAGCTGAATGCGGCAGGCTGTCCGAATGCACCGACATATCGTGAAAGATATCTTCACCAGAAGCTTCCGCGGCCCCTTCTTCAACAGATAAGATGTCGTAAACATTCGAAAACCCATCTCCATCAAGAAAACAAGAGAAAACCTTTCTTGTCTTAAATGTTCTCGGTGTCTGCTGACCCTTGACATCCGCGTTCCAGTCCGGGTTCATTGGGTAGTAAATATTTCGCTACCGCTTTCTTGTAGCTTTCAAATGCTTGATTGTTGGCTCCTTGTATATGACATTACATTTGTGGCACGTTTGAGACCGATTTGCGCGATTTGCTTGCCTTTCTGCGGCAGCGCGGCTCTGCCGAGCCGAAATAAGTGGGAGGCGTTCACTTGATCGAATGATGTTTCAGTGAATGAAAACGAGACCACGACGTTTCATCGAATCACTAGCCGAACAGGTCCAGTTACATAGACAGCTCGGATTAGCTTTCGTTTGTAATGTGCCGCCTTATCTGCCGCCGCGAAGCGTCGTAAACGAGGGCTCCGAGTACGTTAGCACGCGTCCCCCCCACACAAACACACACACGCTGCGAGCGTCTGGGTTCGACACTATTAATTGCCAGTTCTAAAGGACGGTACTTACTTGAAGTGGGAGCTGGAATTTACGAGGTACCAGGAGACACTTACTATCGGGCAACGAAGCAGGGTGCCTGTGGGGGCGGAGTCTAGGAACGCTACTGATTAATATTGTGACAGGCGATCAGTTATGATAACAGACGAAACTTCGACTCGTTTGTTAGGAAGTTCGCGGTGATATTTTATTAACCCTCGTTACAGCACACCAAGGATTTTAGGCAGTGAAATTCACATCACGCAGGCTCGTCCGTCGTAGTCAAATGAGCGCAGTCGACGACGAGGTGTAATGAGCTACTAAGCTTCACAAGGAAAATGCGCGTGAGAAAGAGTTTTGAGGCAGTCCAAAACACCGATCCAGCAGACGCACGTACGTACGTGTACTCCGGACTCCATAAACCCGACGGCGCAAGGTCAAAGCGATCAAAGAGCGCCGCCGCCATCGCCACCCGGTTTTCTCTGCACTTTGCGCGAACACCGCACTGCAACGGAGGGCACTTGCCTCGGCATTAACAATCCGTGAAATAGATTAATTTCCCACTCTTGAAGCCATTCCAAATGATAACTGAAAATACCTCGGCGTTGTAGAACATCTGACGACACAACTGTGCCGAGCGCCTGCTCGGCAGAGTTGTGTCGTCTGCTTATTTGTAGTTGAGGCCTGCTTATTTGTAGTTGAGACGATGATTCCACATCTTTCGTGCCACTCGTGGTGGTTGAAATAACTTCGAAGGGCAGGGGAATCTTCTCACGAGGACGTTGAAGACACTCAACACCGGAGCCACCAAAGCAATCGCACAAACCGTCGCCATGTTTGCTTCTTCTTCGTCACTCGCGGCGCGGCCAACTCGTCGCGAGATGTTTTCTGGCTCGGCTAGATGGAAACCAACAGCGGAAAAGTGGTTTATGGACACATGGCTCTCACATTACTGGCACTATACTCACATCCCGCGGTAAACAGGACCGACGCCGGCAAAACGGCAGTCGGCACACCAGGGAAGAAGCCCTCAACGGGAAGCGGCGGCGCAGGCCGACGCAGCCCCCCTCCCCGTGAGCGTCTGGGTTCGAGATTATTGTTCGTTCTTGCTCCTTGCGGTCGAGGCTAAAAGGAGCACTTCTGGACACTTCCGGCTCTCGGCTAGACCTGTGCGCCGGTCAGAAATCGCCGGCGGCGGCGCGCCGGTGTTTGTACCTCCGGTGGCGGCGTGTTGACGGCGCGGGGATCAACGGATCGGCGGCGGCGTGGCGCGGAAGAGGGAAGGGAGGGGAGGGGTGTGAATTAGAGAGTGAGGTGGAGAGAAAAAAGAGTCGTTTGAATTTGGAAAACAAGATGCTATTAACCATAAAAAGGAACACACTTTTTTATTTTATTTTTTTCTGGAGAGCCTTCGCTTTTTGGACATTGCCTTCACTGTGAAGAGTACGTCCGTTAGAAGAATCAGGTACTTCGGCGTCTTAGTTAGTCTCGTTTGTAAGAGAATATGTCGCCGGCTGGCAGCCGCGGCCGCGAGGACCGACGACAACAGGTATTTTATCACCGCGTTCCACCTCATCACGCGCTTGTCGCGCGCCCCGTGCCTAACAAGTCGACCGAGCACGTCCTTCGATTTATAGAACTCGTACTCTCATTCGGTACGCCGCAAGCCGTCATCACCGACAACGACAAGGTCCTAACCTCTCGTTCCGCTTCGCGGTACTTCGCCGACAGGCACATTCAGAGCATCCCTAACAGTACTTTACGCTCCCGAAGCTAACGGCTTTGTCGAAAGCGCCAGCGGAAAAATCCTTCCATGTCTGCTCGAAAGAACGTCAACGGCGATATCGACCATTGGAGCGATTACCTCCAGGCAACCAGCTTTCAAGTGAACCAGCAGCCGTACGCCGGACTCCAGACATCACCGCTCGAACTCCTGTTCAACTTTGTCCCACGTCGACCAATGGAATTTTCCCCGCTTCCCGACGAGGCGGCGACGTCCGCGCGAACTGCGACGCTGCAAACGCGAACCTCGCTTACCTTCACGGCATGAAGCGCTCCTCCTACGATGCAAAACATCGACCAGCTCCATAGAGCGTCAGGGACAGGGTATGGTACACGAACGGCCTTCCACCTCGAAACTTGGCCTGCTTTTCCACGGATCGTACGTTGTCACTTAAGTCATCACCAACGTGAGCAATCAAACCTACACCATTTCCGGGTTTACCCCGCAAGGCACACCGGATTGCCGCCAAGCTGCCGCACGATAGCTCTTCTTTTTTTTTTTTTTTTTTTCATGAACAACCTGCAGCGATTGACGTCGATTTCAACCAACTCGCCTTGCACCGCGGCAGATCCTCCGATTACAAGCGCATCACGCCGACGCCGCCCTCCCCTCCACGATGGCTAGACGCATAACGAGAGGATCATGACAACATTAACAAAATGTGCGAGGGCGCAAGGATTTTGAGCTCGGGAGTGTAAGCAAATACGCTGGCGGCAAAGACCCGTAAGGAGAGCCTCCCCGACTCGACCGGATGGGGGCTCGACTTCGACCCCCGATGCTGGATCTCCGCGTGAAAACGAGAAAGGAGGACCCCTAGAAACACGATGTGATGGGAACAAGCCAGGCGTGTGGATCAAAATGAAATACGTTTGAAAGAAGCCTGAAAACGGACGCGAATATAGCCCTCTTGCATCAAATTATTTCACAAAGTTTTCACAAAGTTTTCATTAAATCGTTTTGCAGTCTACAAAACCGTTCATTCCTTTTAATCCGTTATAACATTTTAAAAACACAGGCGAGCTGGTCAAGAACTTCCACAGTAACGGGAGACACGGAAAGAAAAAAATAACGGACACGACAACAAGTCTCAAACACAACTTGTTTACCCGTTTTCACGTCAAGATCTCTAGTAAAAAGAGTCCGACTCCTCACGAACCATTACTAATTTCCACCTTTATGTGGAGAATTAAGATATATGTTGCTGGATTCTACTATATATGTTATCAAGACGTGCACGCTCCAGCGCCAAAATCATCACTTTTTTCTCCGACAACCAAATCTCGTAAGACTTTGCGTCGCGTATACGAACATCTTTGTTTCATGTATGTGCTCTCCCCCCTCTGTAATGCCTTTGGGCCCTGAGGGTACTTTAATAAATAAATAAATAAATAAATGCTCAAAACTTTCTTTTTTTCTTGAAAAAACGGGTATAGTTTATTTGAACAACGAACGCTCTTATATATACGTCAAGAGTCAAGACTCTCACCACCAAAAAATAACTCTTTAAATAAAGGGTATCACCAGTTCGACGCACAGCTCACATACGGCCAAACATTTTACGACGGGCTTGATAACGGAGTACGCATCAAAGGCCACAGAAAGAGAACACTGAGGTCTTGCAGTAGGGCCAAGAAAACCCCGATTATTATTATTTTTTTTTTGTAGTCAGTAAAACGTACATTAGCTATTTTAATAAGTTGTACCACACGGCTTTTAAGCCTCTCGTGAAAGTTAGTACTGTCAGATCGACGTCTGAAGTTTTGGGGTGCCTTATATGGGACAAAGGTTGTGAGAATACACCCTTTCTTTAGAGTGTAGGTCACTGAAAGCCGGACACTCAGACAGATCCAAATGATTCATGGTCAGACCAACCTGCCACCCAGACGACCCCGCTTGATGTCTGACCAGCCACATGCGATAACAGGCAACTCCATCAGAATCCTTACTAATATGATACACGCGTGACGAGATGTCCCTACAGCTTGCAATACGCTTAACGAGTGTCGATGAAACGATCGGGTCGACAAAACGTGTGTCCGTGAACCGTGTGCCCATGAAAAGTTGTCTTGGGATACGTAATTCCACGAAACGAGTTTCGATGAAATGAGAGGGTCCCGTACACCACTCCTACGTGACAAGTTACATCTGGGTTTTTATGTTTTTTTCCGACACCCCTGAGGAGCCCCAGAAAGGGGGCTAACCTTTATAATTTGTGCTGAGCTTTGAAACCTAAATTTAGACCAAACCTCTTTGCCACTGACATAAAGTTATGAGAGATTCCATGGTAGTAAGGCACACACACAACATTCTTCACAACCGCCTTTTCCACGGGAGCCGGATTAAACCTTGAGCACCTTGAGCACAACTCTAACAATTACATCGTGGTGATGGCCCGCTTCCAAACGACGCATATTTTGCAACTCAACTGCCTCACCAACCCAAAACATACGGGATTCTTTACAGGCGTAATCCATCGCAGACGCAATTACACCGCTCTTAACTATTTTCAAGTGATAGCTGTCAGCTGCCAACAGAGGCTTGGCTGATTCTTGCCGTACCTCCAGCACAGGCCCTTTTCCGTGTGCAACAGGTCTATAAGTACTTAATTCGACTGTTACGATGGCATGGGCTGTGCAGTCCCATCGACAAGGACCGCACAACCGTGTCAACGTGAACATGAGTCTCGTTTTAAGAAAAATCTCGGACAACGAGCAATTCACGACCGTATGCACACACCCTGTTTTTGAATAAAAAGAGAACCATCAAAGTCTACGGCAGAAAGCTGATAAAACTATCTGGATGAATCCGAGTGGCAGACTGCAACTTTACTAGATTATCATCACACCACTTCCTGACCCTTATTAAGAGCTCCGACTTATCCATAGAGTAGTCCTTGATGTCTACAGTTGTCGCATCGCACCTTCTTCCATGATGCGGATTCAATATTTCAATCAATTGCTCAGAGTTTTTGAGTGACAGTGGACTGTTGCTCCACTTCTGTCAGGCATTTCTGGATAAAAACCGTCAAGACCTTTTGCCAAGCTAAATTTTCGTTCGCAACCATTTTAACAATTACACCAGGATGGGATTGTTACAGTTGTGCTCAAGGTGTAAGGAGGAACGTACGTTTAATCCGGCTCCTGTGGGAAAAAAAAGCCGGTTGTAAAGAATGTTGTGTGTGTGCCCAACTACATTGGAATCTCTCATAACTTTATATCAGTGGCAGAGAGGATCTGTGTAAATTTAGTTTTCAAAGCTCATCACAAAATAGAAAGGTTAACCTCCTTTTCGGGTGGTCCTGAGGGGTGCCAGAAAAAAAAAAAAAAACACGTGTACAACACGTGCCGGAACTACTGATGGCGTCCGCCTCAATTATCTCTCTAACAGTCTTATCTTTGTCCCTAGCGAGAACAGTGGAAGAAGCAAATAATGATTTTCGCCTGCAGTCATGCGTGGTTTCAATTGACTTTGCAGAAAAAGAGATTGTGTATTTGCGGTCCGCGGCGGGGCCACGGATTGGTTGAGATGTGGTGCGGTGACGCAGTGTTTATCTACGCTGAGGCTTTTGGATTAAATCAGTTTAAAGTAAGCGCTCTGTGGTGTTCTTCCCCTGTCTATGTCTTAAAGCGCAATCATGTTTTCTCACGCGCAATAACAGCTCGCCCAACAATCAGCAGTGGTAGGAGAGTTCTGAGGGAGACCATGCGTATTTTGACCTCTGGTAATTGTGTAAGCACACCGTCCTTGGCATTAAACAATGATATGAAGCGTTCTTTTTTTTTTTGTGTCTCTATAAGGTCTTGTTTTATGGGGTTTCTAAGAATTGTAAGGGCTGTGCTGGAGCTGGAGTTGCCTGTTATCGCATGTGGCTGGTCAGCCCTCAAGCGAGGTCATCAGGGTGTCTGGTTGGTGTGAATTATTTAGATATGTCTGAATCATGAATCATATGGATTCTGTCTGAGTGTACGGCTCTCGGTGACCTAGTGAAGAGGAGGTGTCTCTTTTTTGGTGGTGAAGGTCTCGAGGTATATGTAACAACGTTCGTTGTTCAAATAAACTACAAACTGTGTTTGAGACTTGTTGTTTTGTCCGTTTTTTTATCGTTCCGTGTCTCCGTTTTCTATGGAACTTCTACATTTATTGATATATTTACAGGAGTAAAAATGAAAGGGAAAAAAGCATACAGACAGCGTGTATCTATTCATTTTTTATGCATAATATAGTAGGTAAAACTCATACAGAAGCAGAAAAAAACAACACCAATAACCCCCCCCCCCCCCAAAAAAAAAATAATAAAAAAAAAAAGATGGCGGCGCCGGCGGCGCGCCGAATTTATGGTGCGGCGGCGGCGGCGGCGTGCTGGCTCTGGGGATTCCGGCGGCGGCGCTGGGCGGCGAGAGCGAAACAGGCGGCGGCGGCGGCGCGGCGCGGCGCGGCGGCGCGGCGCGGCGCGGCGGCGGCGGCGCGCCGCGCCGCGCGGCGGCGCACAGGTTTACTCTCGGCGGCGTATGCTCGTTCGTTGGCAGCGTTCGTTGCGCCATCTCTTGTCTCCCGTGCGAAACGGCGCCGTGTTCTTTGAAGACCGGTGGCGTCACTGCGTTTCCATAGGAGCTAAGCCTTTTTCTTTCTTTACTTTTTCCTCAGATAAATTCGCTCTTTGAAAATTAAAAAAACAAAAAAACAATGCACCCTCTGTGAGCAACGCTGCACAAAGTCGTAGCACGATAGGTTAAGAAACCGAATTTTGCGGTCGATTTAAAGAGCCTGGCGTCTCCTTGAATCACCCTGTACTAGAGTTTGCATCAATGCACCCTGCTAAAGGATATGCTGAGTATGCTTTTTATATATTCTTTCTTTAAAAATCCAAAAACATATCGTGTAGCGAGACCTTTATACAGTATTATAAACTAAATTGTGTAGACAAAGGTGCCTAAAGTATTATTTTTTTTTTAATGCCAATAGCCTTTCATGTATGAAGAAACGACTAGGACGCTTGACATGCATGTTCATCTAATTTGTAGTTAGGCTTCCTTCCCCGTTCTTGGTTTCAACAGATGCTATGCAGGACCGCTTGCATTGTACCGACGTACGGTCACGTATTACTAGTGTGTAATGCACGTTAAAGGTCTCAGGCTAGCCGTGGTACTGCATTGGCTACATTGATAATTTGGGGAGGCGTCGCTAGACGCCCAGAGCGTCCGACTAACTTCGTGCGGCTTAAACGTACTCACAACACAATTTTTAAAGTACATACAGAAAGCGTCGTTTTCTAAACAAAGTAGTGAACACATTAACACTCATTTTTCTAAATATACTTTGGCTTTAGTTCTGATATGTACCTACAAAAGCCATTAGATTGAATGTGCATCAATGTTTGTTCTATGGGTAAGGAGTATAATCTACGGCTGTGCGTTGATATAACAACAAAAACTCCTTCACGCCAACACACGTTGAGGCGCTGACAGAAATTGAACAAAATTCTATAAATTTTAATTTTTCGATTCGAAGAAACAGACCCGGAAGCATAGAAGTTTATGGTAACCTTTTACTTCAGGAAATGATTTCTCTAACATAACAATTCCCTTTAGCGGTCTTTGTTCGGATTCGCGAATGTATTTTGTAACAATTGCGGTCTTCCGGATGACCCTACAAAAAAAAAAAAATACTCCCCGGGAAGTTAATATCTTCTTATTTTATTCTAAGACTCAACATAAGGGGTCTGATTGCAGTACATGTATTTGCGTGATGTGTCGTTCATGTGGGTAAACATATATGTCCACAGGTTATGTATCTTTGTCAATTTAGATCGCTATTACTGAGCATTTGAGGGTATTGTTTTACTAAAGTTGAGGCTTGGGCGAATTGGTACATACTTCGGAAATTAAAAACAGCGCGGAAAGACGAGGACCAGACAAAGAAGTGACACGGACGTAGCGCTGACTTACAACTGAGTTTATTGAACGCAAACTCGCAATATTTATTTGCGGTGTCACGAACAAAAGAACATAAAAAATTCAGCCCATGTGATGTATCACCAATAAAAATAAAACAATGATAAAAAACAAACATTGAAAAAATAATAATGAAATGCGCCATGACACAGCCGTACAGAGTATGTGCTAAAAATCGAGCAAGTCACGGAACCAGAAAATTCATCTCTTTGCCTGATAGGGCCACAGAAGGACTGCTTACACATGCTGTACCCAACCTCGCTATCTCAACAGCCTCTAGAATTTCCCGAGTAAGCTGGTCCCTATGACGCTTAACAACCTCACACCGTTGGAAGTCGCGAAGGCAACCACAGTCGCGGCAATGAATGCCCAGGTGACCAGACACGGTTGTGGAGACACTGTAAGCGTGCTCTCTCAACCTGTCGTTGAGACAGCGGCCCGTCTGGCCAACGTAGCGCCTGCCACACGTCAGAGGGAGAGAATAAACAACCCCCTCCGAACACGGGACGAAGCGATCTCGATGCTTCGTACTGCAAGCCGTGGCCGCCCTCGAAGAAGGGTTAACAGCTCTGCACAACCTGGACAGCTTGTCCGGGGCAGAGAATAAAACGTCGACGTCACACCTGCCAGCGATGCGTTTTAGGTTGTGGGACAGGCCGTGTACGTAGGGAATAACCACAAGCTTTCTTCTTTCCCTTCCCTTTCTGTTGTTGGCCTCTTCTTCACTTCTCATAGGGCTGCTCTTGATATCTTTCAGCAAAGACTCGGCGACCGTTGTTAACACGTGAGAGGGAAACCCAGCATCTGCGAGGCGTTCAGTTTGCCTGTCAAAGCTATGTTTAATTTTATGATAACAAGACCTACGCAGCGCATGTGTATAGCAAGTCCTTGCTACCGCCCGCTTGACAGTTTTTGAGTGAGCGGACTCGAATGGCAACAATGGCTTTCCAGCACGGGGTTCATAGCTCCAACAAAGATGACCTGGACATATAATTAAATTCAAATCCAAAAACCGGATGCATCCTGCCTCAGGCACTTCATGAGTCAGAACAAGTGGCGAAAGGCAATGACTAAAAATGCCTAAAACGTCAGTCATTGACGAAAGAAAGGATACGGCATCGGCATGAAACAAAATCAGAAAATCATCTACATACCGGAAGACCTTTGCAACTTGGGTTCCCCCAAGCCGTTCAAAGATGATGCGGTCAATGCTCGCTAACAACAAGTCGCTAAGTACGGGGGCAATGCAAGAACCAATACATACCCCTTGCCGTTGCAAATAAATGTTACCCTCCCAAGTCGCAAAGGTCGACCTGAGATACATATCAAGGAGTTCCATGAAGCTTTCAACTGAAATTCCCGCAGCATTTTGAAAGGCAACTACACCAAACACATCGATGCAGTCACGAATGCAGGTAAGGAGTCCATTATGTGGCAAGGAGTAATACAAATCCTTAATATTGAATGAACAGGCCATAAAGCTAGTGTACTGGTTGTCTTTAAGAAAAGAAATGACATTATCGGAACTCTTCACGAGAAAAGGATCGTGAATCTCAAACAGCTTCAAACTCTTTTGCAGGAACAAGGCAACCGACTTCTGCCAAGTACAGGCCTCCGAAACAATGACACGCAAAGGGCAATCTACCTTGTGCGTCTTTGCTGCGAAGAAAAGCTCCAAACTAAGCTGTTTCCCAGCGTCAATTTTCTTAACCATCTCTTCGAGGTTCAGCCTCTTACAAAGTTTTTTCGCCTCAGATTTTTGTTTAGTTAGGGAAACGCTGTCCTTAGGCAGGAACACAGACGAAATAGCCACAAGTGCCTTGGATTTATAAAGGTCAACTGGAAGGACAAGGAACCCCCCTTCTTTATCTGATGCTAATAAAGACAGAGAGTTGTCTTTCAAAAAGGTTGACACCTTCTTAACCGGGATCTTGCTAGCGCCAGCCGGAGTCAGGATGTGCAGGACCTTGCACATCCTGACTCCGTGCCTCGCAGGGGCACGGAGTCAGGATGTGCAAGGTCCTCAGTTCGGAATGGCATCGACAGGCCCGCTTCTACAAGGAGTGCCTTTTTCTCATGCTTCAAGGCACGACTTCCAACGGTCGCGGAGGCAGGAGGTGGCGTGAGTACCGCGAACTCGCTGATGCTACTTCTGAGTTCCATTGGCGACGCATGCTTTCGGAGCTACGTGCTTCGGCTCCCAAGAGGGCTGCGCCAAGCAGGTCCACCGTCCACACGCTGGGTCAGGTCTCCCTGCCTGAGAGCATCCGTCGTGTTTTGGACCGGGGTCCAAAGTTTGCCGTGGAGCCGAAGAAATCACGGGCGGAACTTCTGAGCCTCGTCCGGGATGTTGCCAGGAAAGTTCCGGAAGCGGAGGCTGAGAGGTGCGTCTCTGAGGGACTGGATGTGTTAACCAGACGCACGGCTGGCGCTAGGAAGATCCCGGTTAAGAAGGTGTCAACCTTTTTGAAAGATAACTCTCTGTCTTTATTAGCATCAGATAAAGAAGGCGGGTTCCTTGTCCTTCCAGTTGACCTTTATAAATCCAAGGCACTTGTGGCTATTTCGTCTGTGTTCCTGCCTAAGGACAGCGTTTCCCTAACTAAACAAAAATCTGAGGCGAAAAAACTTTGTAAGAGGCTGAACCTCGAACAGATGGTTAAGAAAATCGACGCTGGGAAACAGCTTAGTTTGGAGCTTTTCTTCGCAGCAAAGACGCACAAGGTAGATTGCCCTTTGCGTGTCATTGTTTCGGAGGCCGGTACTTGGCAGAAGTCGGTTGCCTTGTTCCTGCAAAAGAGTTTGAAGCTGTTTGAGATTCACGATCCTTTTCTCGTGAAGAGTTCCGATAATGTCATTTCTTTTCTTAAGGACAACCAGCACACTAGCTTTATGGCCTGTTCATTCGATATTAAGGATTTGTATTACTCCTTGCCACATAATGGACTCCTTACCTGCATTCGTGGCTGCATCGATGTGCTTGGTGTAGTTGCCTTTCAAAATTCTGCGGGAATTTCAGTTGAAGGCTTCATGGAACTCCTTGATATGTATCTGAGGTCGACCTTTGCGACTTGGGAGGGTAACATCTATTTGCAACGGCAAGGGGTATGTATTGGTTCTTGCATTGCCCCCGTACTTAGCGACTTGTTGTTAGCGAGCCTTGACCGCATCATCTTTGAACGGCTTGGGGGAACCCAAGTTGCAATGGTCTTCCGGTATGTAGATGATTTTCTGATTTTGTTTCATGCCGATGCCGTATCCTTTCTTTCGTCAATGACTGACGTTTTAGGCATTTTTAGTCATTGCCTTTCGCCACTTGTTCTGACTCATGAAGTGCCTGAGGCAGGATGCATCCGGTTTTTGGATTTGAATTTAACTATATGTCCAGGTCATCTTTGTTGGAGCTATGAACCCCGTGCTGGAAAGCCATTGTTGCCATTCGAGTCCGCTCACTCAAAAACTGTCAAGCGGGCGATTGCAAGGACTTGCTATACACATGCGCTGCGTAGGTCTTGTTATCATAAAATTAAACATAGCTTTGACAGGCAAACTGAACGCCTCGCAGATGCTGGGTTTCCCTCTCACGCGTTAACAACGGTCGCCGAGTCTTTGCTGAAAGATATCAAGAGCAGCCCTATGAGAAGTGAAGAAGAGGCCAACAACAGAAAGGGAAGGGAAAGAAGAAAGTTTGTGGTTATTCCCTACGTACACGGCCTGTCCCACAACCTAAAACGCATTGCTGGCAGGTGTGACGTCGACGTTTTATTCTCTGCCCCGGACAAGCTGTCCAGGTTGTGCAGAGCTGTTAACCCTTCTTCGAGGGCGCCACGGCTTGCAGTACGAAGCATCGAGATCGCTTCGTCCCGTGTTCGGAGGGGGTTGTTTATTCTCTCCCTCTGACGTGTGGCAGGCGCTACGTTGGCCAGACGGGCCGCTGTCTCAACGACAGGTTGAGAGAGCACGCTTACAGTGTCTCCACAACCGTGTCTGGTCACCTGGGCATTCATTGCCGCGACTGTGGTTGCCTTCCCGACTTCCAACGGTGTGAGGTTGTTAAGCGTCATAGGGACCAGCTTACTCGGGAAATTCTAGAGGCTGTTGAGATAGCGAGGTTGGGTACAGCATGTGTAAGCAGTCCTTCTGTGGCCCTATCAGGCAAAGAGATGAATTTTCTGGTTCCGTGACTTGCTCGATTTTTAGCACATACTCTGTACGGCTGTGTCATGGCGCATTTCATTATTATTTTTTCAATATTTGTTTTTTATCATTGTTTTATTTTTATTGGTGATACATCACATGGGCTGAATTTTTTATGTTCTTTTGTTCGTGACACCGCAAATAAATATTGCGAGTTTGCGTTCAATAAACTCAGGTGTAAGTCAGCGCTACGTCCGTGTCACTTCTTTGTCTGGTCCTCGTCTTTCCGCGCTGTTTTTAATTTCCGAAGTATTGTTTTAATTTTAACTTCAACACATCTCTTGCTATATTTTACTCGATCTATCACTAGCCATAGGAATAGGCATCAAAACCTCGAAAGGCCGTAATCCTCTTGCGCATTCAGGAAAACATTTTAAACTCATCGTGGACTGCTCCGTGATGCTAATTTGGGACTAGCACTATTTCAATACTTTTTGAAGAAGAGTTCAAGATATGCGATTTTCATAAGTCACCAAGTCCCTCTTGCAGGGTCACAAAACTAAAAGAACAAAGTGAAGAACCGAAAATTCTCGTCGTGTTTGTAATTTCTTCCTGGACTGCTGCTTTACTAATAATCTTTGCTGCATTATGGGGAAACTAGCCCGAGAAGAAATATTGTCACCAGATCTCGGCGCTTTGAGAGTCCCCGCACTGTGCAGGTGTTGATCGATGTAAAGTTGCTTTGTAATCTACGTTGTTCTTTAGAGATGGCTTATAAAAACAAGGAAGTCTTGTTTAAATTTATCTCACTGTTACACCACTTTGCTCTTCCTAAAACACGTACTTGCACTCAAGGGAACGCCATAAGCTTGTCATAAACACTAAACAAAAACTTTGATGAGGCAGCAAAAATACGATGCAAAAGAAATCATGATCTTGAATGGAGTAAGAACTTAGGGAATATACCAAATTTTGCTTGATATTTTGTTTTAAAATTAATACAGACCAAGAGGCTTGACCGAACAAATTTTATGGGAACAAAGTGACGTCCTAGTTCATTCCGCGACTATACGACGTCATTTGCCACCTAAAGCCTTCACCGCCACGGAGTCAGTGCTTATAAACACATACGTACCAGTAGGAAGCAAAAATTACGGGTTTTATCTAGGCTTTAGATATTAAAAATCGATTTTGCAATTGCTATTGATTAGAATTACTTCGCGAATGTTCAACAAAAATCACTTCGTATTACTTTCTTCTCGTTTATTTACAATGTAGTTTCATTGATGGGTTTTGACTGATGGGCTAATTTTAGAACGCAGCTCTTAGGGGGCCGTTCCCGGCTTGAGCGGCGTCGGCGTCGCCGTCGCCGTCGCCGTCGGCGTAACCAAGGTCATCCCAAGGTCACGTGACCCCTCCCAAGGTCATCTCAAGGTCACGTGACCCCCAAGGTCACGTGACCCCTCTCAAAGTCATCTCAAGGTCACGCGACCCTTTGAAGGTCACGTGACCCCCAAGTCACGAGGGTCACGTGACCCCTCCCAAGGTCATCTCAAGGTCACGTGACCCCAAGGTGACCCCCACGTGACCCCCAGGTCACGTGACCCCTCTGAGGTCACGTGACCCCCCGAGGTCACGTGACCTTGAGGGGACCCCCATGTGACACCCAAGGTCACGTGACCCCCAGGGCACGCCTCCCCGAGGTCACGTGACCCCCCTCCCCGAAGTCCCGTGACACCCCCCCCCCCCCCCCCCCCGAGGTCCCGTGACCCCCCCCGGAGCATATTAAAGAATGAGGGGAGGAGGAGGAGGGGTCTACCCTCCCCTCAGTACCCCTCACTCCTCCTCCTCAAGAGCTGCGCTCGAATTCGGCGTTACAGGGAGTTGTAAACGGCTTTCACTTTTTTTAATCACCAAACTGACTCTTTATTTCTAAAGGGTGAGTTCAATAGGTTTTCTTTTGAAAACTTTGGGACCTTTGCCTAAACAAATATTTCATAAATGAACAATTTGCGTGAATATAAAAACTCATTTTGACTTGACTTATACCTCAAAGGGACCTGATGCAGAGCTTTGACGTGGGCGCTGCGTCACTCTTCGGCTGCACCCCGTGTTCACGCATAGTATCCTAGATATTCGCACCGGTGAATTCGCACCGGTGCGCACCAGGGCACCAAGGAGCGCCACATCGTCTTCGATCAAGTGCACCGGTGCGCACAGGACGCCCTCAATGAAACGAGCGCACCCGTCCGGTGCGGTGTTTCGTTGCCCCAACGCGCACCAAGAAAATTGACCGTCGTCGTGGTGGAGTCCAAGCAGGCATTGCGGCCAGGAGCGGGAATTGAGGAGATCACGAGAATAGCAGACGCGCACTCTATAGAGATGGCGACAATGCGAAAACAAACATGCCTCGCAGCGGCACTCGATGAACTCCTCGGCTTTTCTGACAGCGGGGGAGTCGAGCTTCTTACCATCGCTGCAATTACCAGTGATTGCTGGGGTGGAAATTATAGCCCGAAAGTTTACAACTTCGTAGAACGCGTTAGGATGCATTTTGATGAAACCGAGGTATGGCAATTATCTTGTGGTACCCTTTCTTGAACCAACAATGATTGGCAAAATATGCCTGTTGGAATTGTCCCCCACTTCATGACCTCATCAACAGTCAAGTCCACGATGTTCGCCTGTATGGAACCGCTAAATCCGAAAGGAAAAGAAAAAAACAGAAAAAAATCAACAGCAGTCGGGCACCACGCGCAGAAAAACGCAAGAAAATCAAACAAAACGCGAAGTGAGGCATGGTGGCGCTCGCCGCGGTGCTCCGATGCGGCGCAGTTTGTTTTCAATGTTGCACCGACTTCGGGCTGCACCACCGATGATCGCTGCGCATTGTCCTCGTTTCAGGGCTATTCCGATACAAGTTGATTGAAGATTCTATCAATGACGCTTCGATTGAACAAGCGTCGCAACAGAAGGCTGACGCGTCGCTGGCGTCCGATATGTGAACCGTGGTTGAACGAAGCAGGAGAAGCAGGAAATACACAGTGCACACAGAACTTGATAAGCAAGAAGGCCATATTGCCAAATCGGGTTTTCACAAACCGGACGCTAGTGCGTGATGAAGATTGATCAGACATGGGTCGTCAGTGTTCGGCTGCGGCTCCTGTTTAATCAGTGAGAACACGAATCTCATCCAAACGCTGATGGTGCAGTCGTGTCGAATCTGCGCTCTTCTTTGGTCTGCAGTAAAAGCGTGGATAATACAGCACTACGTTCTTGTTGTCTAGGTGCTGTTGGCTAGTGGTGTGTAATCTAGGTGACGTTGTACACACCGGTCAGCGGCCTGTTATTCAAATGGCACATACATGTAGACAATAATAATCCCGCGGACTGTGTAATCACGGTGGGCTAAATTATTAGAGCTTAAATTAAATGCCGATCAGCTATACAACTTATTGTTTATAGTGTCAAAAACCCAGAAGTCAAATGCCAACATTCGTTGTTCTCTAGCCCTTTTCAAAACATGATAGAATCAATATACTTTATACTAATTCATTGGAGTAACGCCGGCCGGTTCAGCTGTGTATAAAATTTTTATCAAGCAATCTGCCTTTTTTGAGGATATTAGCCGAAAAAACTGTACTCTGCATGCAAAAGAATGTCAGAAATAAGTGTCAGTCACGTTTTGAGCCTCCCAATAATTTTAAATTTTGGTATAAAAAGCGCTCTTGTGTGTAGAAATATTTTAATAAATTGTTTGAAGGAGACCAACATTGCAACCTTAATATTGATATTAATTTTAAATGTGTTTTGTGGTGTAGAAATGTATAGCAGTGGAACTAAGAGTTTTTGCAAGACATAGAAGAAATAATGTTCCTCAACTGAATATATTTTAATGCATTTGATAGACATTCTCTAGACATGACGCGCCAAAAGCTTTTAGGAAATATGCAGACGTTTTTATGAGACATGTGGTTTGCTATATATCGCAAAATTAAAACTGGACTTTCGGAAAAATAAACTTGCGTGAATTAAACTTAGTTACTTTAAGGAGAACTTTAACTCTTGCGCATTAAAGGAATCAGGAGCTAATAATATAATGAACATCATTTGCGTTCTCAAATACTGGCAATATCAGTGCGCTATTCAAATGCTTTAAATAATACATATCGAAGAAACTAAAATATCTTAGCAACTTTTATTTAACTGACATTTGATTTTTAAACCAAGTTGAAGCAGCAAGGAACCTTACAATTGACTGTCTTTTCGACCGGAACGATTTTAAAAATGCAGACGAAGATGAAATATCCAGACATCAAGCATGCATCTACAGAAAGTACAATATCATGTAACATATTCTTCCAAGTCCGATAAGAACATAATTTGTAGCATAATTTATTTTTTTTGGCTAAGCTTACAAAGCTCTTTAAGTTAAAGTGTTCGAGCAGGGTGCGTTACTCCAGCTTTTTAACGCAAAAACGTTGGGGAGCTTTTGTCGTAGAACTTCGGTGGCATTGCAGAAAAGCCGGCGACGATGGCGGACACGCAAATCCTGATTGGTCGATAGAGTCACGACGTCACAGCTCCATGACTTTGCGCGGAAATTTCAAACAATCCAAAACGTTCACGTGAAGCTTGACGTCACGTGTGGAGCGAAAGTGATAAAAACGTACCTTGAAATGCGAATTAAAGGTCGCCGCATGTCTCAAATGATTTCACTTTATAAATTAATTCAATTGCATTAAAAAATTGAGAACAATATTGGCGGGATTTGAACCTACGATTTTTCATTTGCGAGCCAGACACGCTACAGACTGGAAGGTAGAACATGAGAAGCGTACGAGGAGGTGAAGGGAATCCGTCGGCGAATACCATAATCCAGCAATGTTCGGAAAAACCACTTGCTAAAGGAATGCAGGCCCATGCGCATGGCTGTACTTAGCACTGACAGAAGGTGCGGGGCAAGAACACACCTCAAAATTGGCCATATATTAAATCCTCGATATGTGTGTGTATTTGTAACACATTGCGCATGCGACCGAAAACGGACGCTTGTCTAATGTTTATACAGGTATTCCACGTGACTTGAGCCAAGGTTTAAATATATTTTGGTGCATTTTAAGAAGAGGATACTAGAGAAGTAAGCATGATCGTTGTTTAGAAGAAATTAGGCTATTTTTCGTGCTTTGCTCAATTAAATTAATAATTAAAATCAGTAATGAACTTTTGAAATATTCAATTGAGAGCAAATGTTTCAAACACAAAGCTGTGGAGCGTCCTCAGAAACATCTGATTCAGTCGTTTTTATCAAGACATCCTAAACTCTGTTCGTTTTTCAGAGCTCCCAAAAGAGCTATCAAAGGTTAAAAAAGAACGCGAATATTCCTACAGCGCCCTGTCAATGGTGTCTTATATACCGTACGAACTAGTTTATTCAAGCCATTGTTGACGAGAATGCTGCAATACAAGTCTCTGAATCGCGGAGCAAGAATTTTTTCCCCGTAAGTTGTGGGCTTTTTTTGAAGCCCGGAAAAAGGAACAGTTTTCGAGGGTTCTTGATAAAAAAACACTGAATTGAATGCTTCTGAGGACGCTCTACAACTTTGTCATTGAAATGTTTGTTCTAAATTGAATATCTCATTATTGACCATAATTAATTACCTAATTGCTCAAAGTACAAAAAATAGCATGACTTGCTCTAAGCAATGAACATGCTTATATGTGTGGCTTTGGTTTCCTAGAATGCACCTAATTATTTTTAAGATTTGCTCAAGTAACGTGGAAAATCCTGTAATTTGAACATCTGGTATTATTACCGCAGAGTATTTATTAAAACCTATAATGATTTAGTGCTGTACAGAATGCCGCCAGAGTGATCTTATCTAGAACGATAAGAAATTTGGTGCTGATTCTGAAACCATCATTTAGTGTTCACGAAGAATAATTCTGTTCATCCTAAGAGTAAGAATAAGTAGGAGTCAAGTCTTCTATATTTACTTTAAACATGTCAACTTATTCAATAAATTACTTGGTACCCTTCCCGTCAGAAATTATAAAACAGTCTTTTTTTATTCTAGTAACTGGCCCTGCTCCACAGATACATATTTTTTCTCACATAAATGAAAAAAATTGTACTGTCAAGGACGCCCCGCTGTTTTGTTTTTTTGTTTTTTTGCGGTTGAGGGATTAAAATTTTGTTTCGGGAAAGTCAATAATATTGAATAGATACGTAATTCTGTCGACTTTAGTGATATTGTTGCATTTGGGACACTTTCTGTTGTGGCCGCGGTGGACGAGGCAGGAGGCACAGCGACTAACGCTACGTGTTAACTCGGCCGGTGTCTCCGTATGAAGACCTAGCTGAGCGCTCCCAGCGCTGTTATACAGATAAGGGCTTGTCACGCTAGTGACTTCATAGGCACGCACGCATAACACCGCATTCCCTCCCCCTTAATTTGGATACACAATATTTACGGTTTGTACCAAAAGTGTGCTGCAGAGCTTCAGGCTATTGAGGCTTCGCGGATGATCGATGCGGCGACTGCGATGCAAAACTTGGGTACGGACTGGAAACTTACTGATCTGAAGGAGCCTCTTTAAGTGGCCCAAGCTGTGGTGCTGCAGGGTTCTGAGGCTCTGCCGTTGGCAGGGGAGACCTCGTGGTAGATTTCTCCAGCATTTAATCTCCAATTGAACTTGCCTCCAAACAAAGAAACGCACTAGGCACTGTTTCGACTCCTTCAAAACAGCATGGACGTAAATTGTCTATGACAGGCTTGAGCTGAGCTAGTTGGTTCATAGTTCACTTAAGGCCAGCTGAACTAGAAAAAAAACATACACATAAAAAAAAGAGCATTCACACCGCTGGACTAACTGATTTTTTTTCCTCCTCCTCTACTACGAGCCACACTTGAGGGAACAATTCTTTTTTTTCCTCTTTTTTGCTTATCCGTTTTTTTGCTTTCTAATTCACCTTAATTTTTTGTTCTGAATCCCCTTAAAATATAAAATTTTAAAGGGAATAAAAATAAAAATTTAAAGGGGAACCTTAAGAAAAACAAAGACGTAAACACCGTGGCAAGGAAGAAGACAAAACTGGGACGTGAAATCCCAGAGGCACTTGCCATTGAGGAAAAAGGCGATGACTGTATTAGTGCACCTTCTCTCGTGCTGCACGAGAAAGAAAAAAGATTTCTTCAGGGGTAAAAATGTTAAGGGGGATCAGAAAAAAAAAACTACGGTCAAAGCAAAAAAGAGGATAAGCAAAAAAGAGGAGAATTGTTCCCTCAAGTGTGGCTCGTAGTAGTCGAGGAGGAAAAAGAAAATCAGTTGTTAGTCCAGCGGTGTGAATGGTCTTTATGTTTTTTTCTAGTTCAGCTGGCCTTGAGTAAATTGTCTGCATGCACAAACCTCCTGTCCTACGCAACAATAGAGGCGGATACACTGTACCGCTCTTTGAGGCTGCCAGGCAGCCCCTTATCGTCACCGGACCTTGGATGAGTACGCGGTTTTGAACTTGCAACGATTTCCCTCTTCGTTCGTCTGCTTTCTTCTTGGCTTTGGAGAACTGCTGGTGCATGCGACTCTCCAGGCTTAGTTGCAGAAAACGTGTGCCAGGTTTGCCGAGGCGAATAGATCTGCAGGTCCTGTGGTAGCGCGTGTTTAGATACCTGAATACGAACAGGTTTACCTCATGCTGTAGGGTCTTTCATACTTGTTTTTCTCTCGTCGAGAAGCTGGAGCAGCAGGTCTTTTTTCACATTGTGCACGCATCGCTCGGCGCTCCCATTCGAAGCAAGGTGGTACGGTGGCGTCCAGGCGTGAGGCACTCCGTTCCTCTGGAAAAAGTCTATGAATATTTTTTTTTTTGTAAACACGGGCTTCTTGTTTGTAACCACGTCTTGCTGAACCCATAAGACGAAAAGACACTACGCAGATTTTTTATGATCTTGTCCGCTGTTTATGTGGTCATCACAAACATTTCACCTACTTTGAGTGTGCGTCGACAAGAACCAACAACCAGTGGTTGTCCATGAAAACAAAACGCAAGTACATTCACTGCCATCTGCGACTCGGTCAACCCCACGTATGTAGTGGGACACTAGGTGAAGCATTTTGCGTCACATGGCAAGTGCTGCAACTTTTGACAATATGTTCAATGTCTTGTGTAAGCTGAGGCCTCTACACGTAGCTACAGGCTAGCATTCTCATGTGTGTCATGCCCGGGTGCTCTTTATACAACGGATGCAACACTTGTTTACGCAAGCTATGAGGAATTATCACAGAATTCTTCACTTGACACACTGCTGGTCTACCGACAGTTAATGTCGCCTAACAAAGTACACTGTCAGCTCGCTGTCCGTTACATCTGCGGGTTAACCATGCATCCTATACAAAGACACTTTTGACAGCATCCTGTCAATGCGTGTGCATTTTTAGGATCTCCACAGCAGATAACGGCCCTTTATCAACAACTGAAAAGTCTGTTTTACGTAATCCGAGACATCTTTATTGGCTAGCGGCACCGTGAAGGAGCGTCGGTGTTTCCAACATCGCAGCCTTTGAGACACACCCAACGATAATCGTAAGTCGCGAGCAATAATAGAGCACGGCGTTGCGTATGGGCAACTGACATCACTGACATGGGCATGGCATGACCGAAAAGAGCAGCTAGTGGGTGGTGATCGAAAGAGATGACCAAGTTGCGCCCAAACAGGTACTCCTGCAACTTTTTCCGGCTATTCACCATGGCAAGGGCCCTTTTATTGATGTAAGCGAAAATTCGCTTAGCTTTGCTCAAAGCCCTGGACGTGTAAGCAATTGCATTTTCATCTCGTCCGATCTTTTGAAACGGAGGCGACCATGCCGTAAGCCGACGCCTCACAAACAGGTCCACTCTCTTTCGTTGGGTCGTAGCAAGTCAAAACGTTCCCTTGTTTCTGCCACGTTTTACTTTGCTGGACAGCTTGCCCTACCGCATGGGGTCACTGAAACCCTTTTTCGTTTGTTCAACCCATTGCGTAGAGGCTTAAGCATGGCAACCATGTTATCAACAACCTTTCCATTAACTTTAATGAAGCCAAGGTAGGCCAACATATCCTAGAATAATCAAAGCCTCCGCATCGCCTCCTTTCCCTTCATGAAACATCATAACAGTCGAATCGCGCTAATTAGGCTATTGGGCCCGAGTCCGATCTTCGACGAGCTGATTGAACACGAGCCCCGCCAGAACACTGACGCAGCACTCGTGCCCAACCTCAGGCCTTGATCGATCTGACTGTGATGACGGTGCGAAGGCCTTCTGCTTATCTAGGTTGTCTTGTGTAAGCTCGCAACTGTGCTTCACTCTTTGGAGTGGGCGCCTCTTTTGTCGCTTTCACATCCTTTTCACCTGACGGTCTTATGACCTTCTCATCTAGAATGCGCCCAAGTTAGGAGCAATACTTTTGAAATAACTTGCATTTTTATCTTCAATGTTATGCCTTGCCCCTGGAACCATGACAGGACACTTTTCACTTTATGTAAACAATCCTCAAAAGTGGACCCTGCTATCAGAACGTCATCTAAAGAGCATGAAACGGTATTCAGCCCTTTCAACACGTGATCCATCACTTCTTGAAAGATGGGCACATGTGATGTCGTAGGTGTACTTGAACAGTCCCAAATGCGTGTTGACAACGTCTAGTGGCTGTACCACTGGATGCAGTGCGGGTTGCTGATAATCAATGGAGAGGTAAAGAACCGTATAATATTGCCATCCGGACATCATTACGAACAAATCTTTCATAACAGGAAGGGGGTAATGATCCGTTCGTAGGCACGGATTTAGCGTCACATTTCTGACTTATTTGTTCGGTTTTGGCACAACTACAAGGGGTCTAGCCCAGTCATGTCGCTGGACAAGTACAAAACCCCCTGTTTTTACAAGAGACTGTATCCCTAGTGACGGAGATTTCGTTAACGCCAACGGCACTTGTCGGACTTTGCAAAATACCGGTGTGCTGTACTTTTTCAGAACCAGTTTGATTGGGCTGCTCTTGATTTCGCCTAGCGTAGGCTCAGAAACATTAACGTACTTATCAAGCATCGCCGACACTTTGTATAGGCACACTCCATACACACAAGACCAGTCCAACTTCAGAGCCGCCAGCCAGTCACGTCATAGCAACGCAGTGCTGCATTGTCGCGCATTGTCGCGACAATCAGCGGAAACGGCTCACCCTTATGTTCGACGGGAACCACTCAGCCTCCCGCTTTGCCAATTTCATTCTGCCATACGTTGTTAGCTTTAGACGGCATGACTCCAAAGCTGGAGTGGGCCAGTAGTTACACAGTGTTTCCGGTACAGTCGAGACAAATGCGGCTGCGTCTATCTGCATGCGCATATCCTTCTGGGCTCCTTCCAAGCAGTGTTGTAGGCGTAACCGAAAGAAGTAACGAAATACGTCACTCGTTACATCCAAATGAAAGTATCGCATGACCTTGCTACGTTACTCCGAAATAAAAGGACCCGTTCCCATTACCGATAAAAAAGTAAAGCACGTTACTTTTGCTTTACTCATTTTAGTTATGATTGACACGTTTAACTATTGACGTTAGAGGTATACATTAGCGACATATTTCAAGAAACATTATGTTTATGAAGAAACTGAACATAATTACTTCATCCTTTTTTACGGCTCGATCTAAATACTCACAAAAACTAAAATAAAAAACTCAAAAACATCCATCTCCGAAAAACACCAAAGAACCTGCGATGCTTCCTGGGACTCGCTTCTTATTTTCGTCGCTTCGTTCAAGGGTTCGCCACGATTGCCGCAGCACTGCATCATCTACTTCGCGGGGATGTTCCCGTCAAGTGAACTCCCGCCTGCGTCCATGCTTTTGCTAGTCTTCGCCGCGCTGTTGCCTCACCACCAGTCCTCTGCCATTTCGACCCCCTTTTTCCCACTGACATCCACACGGACGCCAAAGGCCATGGTCTGGGTGCCGTTCTGATACAAAGAAATACTACGCCTAACCAAGAGCATTTCATCGCGTATGCTAGCCGCACCTTGACAAAGCAAGAGATGAATTATTCTACAAGTGAGCGTGAGTGCCTTGCTGTAATCTGGGCCATAAGGGAAACCCCTGGCGCATTAAAAAAAAAAAAAAAAAAAAACAGGGTTAAATCTGTGTGCGTTCGAATTTGTCATTTAAAATGTGATTCAAGATCGCGAGATGCTTGTTTTTTTTTGTTTGTATTTTTGCTAATCATCACAGAAACCGGAGGTCATCGTTGGACATGCGACAGGGGTCGCTTCCTGCATTCTCAAGGGGTCGCTTCCTGCATGCGTAGCTAGGGGAGTAGCCCACGGCAGACTGATTTTCGAGTGTTTTCAATTGCCGTGTGGGAAGCGATTGCTCGCGATAGGCTGGCTGTCGGGCGTCCGGTGTCGCCCTCTAACCTCTGCCCAAAATCCCCCCCAAAACGGGTGAATGCAGATTTTTAATATATTTTTATAGAAAAAAACGGACACTTTTTTATGCATATATATGCTTGTGGCATCACAAGTTTGTAATAATTGACTCTTTAAATAAAACTATATAAATATGTAATTGCACTTTATGCAGGTTCTTGTGAATATATTATTAGAACCAAATATACTCATTCTTATTTTTCGTGAGCTTGTTACCTCGGTAACAGCCGTAGCAACCTCGGTGGCCCGAGGCGAAGTACCGGACTGCGGATCCCCTATTTATAGGTTCAGTCCAGGCCGTAGTAACTGCCACTTAAGAGAGGTACATTCAGGTTAATGCGCCGTGTTTACCCAAAACTTCAAAAGTTTCATTGCGAGAGGAACGCCTCTTTTCATATCAAAAGACACCCACCAATTGATGTATTAAATAGGCGAAGAAAGATATATAGCTGCGTAGCTGCCCAGAGTTTTACTTATGTAGTTGCTTAAAAATTAATTAGCTTACGAACAGAACCCCTAATATATATATATATATATATATATATTTAAAGCAAAGCTTTCTTCATTTTACAGGAATTACGGTTACACAATTTCTTGGAAACAATATTTCCAGTAAGCAGATCGTTTTAGTTTGTTCTCAGGCCATGTTTGTTGCATACATGGTAAAGTTAATCTAATATAGAACTAATATGATTAACATCACCATCATCGTCACTGTCTTAATATCTCATGTATTGCTCGCAGCATGATCTACCCTACTGTTTAAAGACAAATACTACTAGAACTGATTTTACATTGGCTTTCATCCGAGCATTTCAAGACAGGACTGATGGAGGCGGTCGGTTTGCTACAGATTTACACAGCAGAAACTCATTTTGCAGTAACCGCGTGCTTCTTTCCGTTTACATTAAATTTTTGGTTCTATTTTATTGTATCAAAAGCCTACTTAATCGAGAGGTACAGTTACCGAGAGCCTCAGAAAAACAGCGCGCGGTTTATCACGTTCACGCGCCTTGCTTTGTGATTCCTTCTTCGGCGTTATTATTAACTAATTCCGCAATTCCGTAGGCTGTGTAGCAATAAAAAACGTGCATGGAACTCGCCAGCCTTGCATTCCTTAGGCTGTAACTGCCTATAGCATGATTTATCATCTATAGTGAACAAAGATGATGGATGATAAATTTATCATCAATAAAATGCCTAGTTTTTACATGGAATTTAACATGGACGAGCCTGTGTAGTGGTGTGGAATAAGAGCCACATTGACTACATAAATGTTGTTTCAATTGAAGAACACTTTGTCTTGGAACACCGTCTAGCGTAACTGCTCAAAAGCCAAAATTTGTCAAGCACAAGATGGCTCTGTCCTCATTATGGCTGCTACCTTTTAACGCCCAGACCGCTGTAGTGGCCACAGAGACCCCTACAACTGAACTGATATGTAAACTAGTAGGAGCAGGAATTCAACATATCTCGTTTGTGTGTGTGTGTTTTAATACAAAATTTAATTTTACTTTAAAATTAAACGAATTTAGGGTTCCGAAAGAAAAAGTGCTGGAAACGGTTCCCAGGTTTCTTTCCCTCAAAAGGTTCTAAGGCACCTTCTAGAAACAACTCAAGATGCTGCGGTGATCTCTGCGCCCCATATCGCCTATTCAGAACCGAAAAGGCTCCTTTTCCGTAATACTTACTGGAAAGCTTAGGACCGCCTCTCCTTTATCGTCCTTTGTTGCCTTGCCCTATCAATTTCGACAAGTCATCACACTAGAGAAAAGCATCATTCCGGGACTATGCACACTACGGGAGTGTGTATAACCACCGCATCACATTACGGTCGACGACGGCGATCTCGTCGAGGCCACACTGCACCACTTTTGAAGACAGTTCAGCAGGAAGGCTCAATTATTTTCCTTTTGTTTGCCTGCCATCAGGCAAGGTGGAAATACTTATCTATGCGCTGTAATTGTTTTGGCCATATTGACGTATTGGGCCTTTAGGTTATGCTCTCGGTTGCCGAAAAAAATGTCAGCGATATTTATATCCGTCTTAAATCTCTGTGGCGACCTTTCGCAAAATCCCTGCCTAAACCCCACACCAAAGGTGAGAATGAACATGGTTCTGAACGGACAAGAAAGAGCAAGAAAGATTATAACGACATCAAACTTGACCACCGCTCTCTCCACAAATGAAATATACAGAACGCTGAAAAAAATCGAAACAGGAAGCAAACATATTGATTCTAGCAACAAAATGCTGTCGCAAGTACATGGCAACGTCTGAACCTGCATGCCAAAATCTAACACTTCAAATCGCTACCTAATGGCCTAAACAAAACCTAAACTAATGTCACAGACCTTCCCGAACCTATCTCAGACGTGCCTAAAAAATTGGACTACCTTAAACACCAGTCTACAGGAAGAGCCCTCCTATTGTTAGACTCAAGGGAGAAAAAGCGAAACGTCTGGTGATCTGTAGATTGCTTTGTGAAACGGCTGCATTTAATAAAACAAGTTTAAACAAATACCGTCGGACTTGTCCATAATATTGGCAGGAAGCAGACAGCCGCTCCACCAGTCCTTTTGAAACTCTCCGACTTTAAAGGAAACAAACAATTATCGATAACCGCAAAAAAAAAATATATATATATATAAAATAAGGCAAAATATCGGTAAATCAATACTTCAAAAAGCGTGTTTTGGTTCTTGGAAACTATGCGAAAGTGCTCGAGAATAACAAAGTCGAGGTGTTTCTGTTTGCGTGGTCAACGACAAACTATCATGACCAACTATTTTTCTCGCACGGGCAAAATGCCACGCAACGTCTGTGCATACTGAATGTTTATGCGCGCAGTGTGTTAAGCATAACTTTTGAGTTAGAAGTCCTTTTACCTGGCATTTGAATTACTGAAACGTTACTAACGATATATAATTAAAATTGTGCATAATAGTGAAACCAAACGTTTATATTAAAAAAAAGGTTGTAAGTTACGGGGAAAGGAGACATTGAAATTCACTCCGTACCCATCTTAACTAGAGTAAGAAGGTATCGAGTGCATTCCGATGACGAAAATAATCCATGGAGAAGGAGAACAAGAAGGACAAAGGACAAAGACAAATCTCGAAACACAGCTTGGTGACTGGTGCGCGACCAAAAAAAAGCCGATGTCTCCCATTCAAGGCGTTTCATTCAAAGCATTTGCAATTTTGTTCTTATAGTTTGTGCTATATTTCACATGCCTCAATCATTATTAGAATACTTCGCTCATGTCAATGATTACCTGTGCACATGTGCAAAACGCGAAAAACTTTGGTTAATTACGGAAATTTTACTCTCAAGAGACTGGAAAATATGCACGAAAACAATGGTGACACAGCTGCATCCCGTGACCTCCTCGATGTAATATTGTCACAATTTCCGCACCGCTCACACACCTCACGAAGGACGCCGAGAAGTTCGAATGGGCCGATGAACAGCAGCAGGCATTTGACGAGCTGAAGCGACGACTACAGACTCCTCCTGTTCTTGGACATTTCGACCAGGATGAGGAAAACGAGATTCACACGGACGCAAGTAACGCAGGGCTTGGCGCGGTTTTGGTTCAGGTACAAGAAGGCACCGAGCGAGTCATCGCCTACGCAAGTCGGACATTGACCAAGGCGGAGAGAAATTACTCCACGACTGAGAAAGAATGCCTTGCGGTCGTCTGGGCAATCACGAAGTTTCGTCCGTACTTATACGGGAGCCCGTTCCGGGTAGTCACGGACCGCCACTCGCTCTGCTGGCTTGCGAACCTCAAGGACCCGTCAGGACGCCTCGCGCGGTGGAGTCTCCGACTACAAGAGTTCAACATGACCGTCGTCTACAAGTCAGGCCGCAAGCACAGCGACGCCGACTGCCTGTCCAGAGCTCCCGTCGCAACACCTTCCGGCAGCAGCGACGACGATGACGACGAGTGTTTTCTGGGCGCAGTGAACATCGACGACATGGCCCGGCGTCAACGAGACGATCCTGAGCTGCGCGCACTAATAGAGCACCTGGAAGGGCGCGGGAGTGCGATGCCACGTGTTTTTTCACGAGCGCTGCCGACCTTCGCCATTAGACAAGGTGTACTCTACAAAAAGAACTTCGGGAACAACAACTCGCCATGGCTGCTGGTAATCCCGACCGACCTTCGGGAGGAGATCTTTCAAGCCTGCCACGACGACCCGACGTCCGGACACCTTGGTTACAGCCGGACCCTGGCACGTATTCGTGAAAAGTATTACTGGCCCAAGCTCCCCAAAACCGTCCACCTGTACACGCGATCATGTCATGAATGCCAGCGACGAAAGAAACCTCCGACGAGGCCGGCCGGACTCTTGCAGTCAATTCCTCCGCCAACAGCACCCTTCCAGCAGATCGGAATGGATCTACTTGGCCCTTTTCCGCCGTCGACGTCGGGAAATCGCTGGATCATCGTCGCCACAGATTATCTCACGCGGTATGCCGAAACGAAAGCCCTTCCTTCCGGAACTGCTGTGGAAGTTGCCAAGTTTTTCATTGAATCCATCGTCCTCCGGCACGGCGCTCCCGAAGTCCTGATCTCAGACCGTGGATCATCATTCATGGCCCAGCTGACGCAAGAAGTCCTTCGTCTCAGCCACACCAGCCATCGCCGCACCACGGCGTACCACCCGCAGACCAACGGGCTAACGGAGAGACTCAACAAGACCATCGCCGACATGATCTCCATGTACGTCGACGTGGAGCACAAGACATGGGACGAGGTGCTGCCGTACGACACATTTGCCTACAACACGGCCGTACAAGAGACCACCGGAATGACACCCTTTCAGCTGGTGCATGGGCGCAAGGTAACGACAATGCTGGACGCTATGTTACCCCACGAAGCGGCTGTCGATGCAAGCGACGACGCCCAGGTGGTTGCCCAAAGGGCCGAAGAAGTCCGTCAGCTCGCCAGACTTCGGATTCAGGCTCAACAACGTGTCGACACTGGCCGCTACAACCTTCGTCGTCGGGACGTCCACTTCCAGCCCGGAGACAGGGTGTGGGTGTGGACACCGATTCGCCGCCGCGGTCTCAGCGAGAAGCTCCTGAAACGTTACTTTGGACCCTACAAAGTGCTTCGTCGACTCGGGGATCTGAACTACGAGGTGATGCCCGACGGAACACGGACTTCATCACGCCGCCCTCCACGACCAGAAGTCGTCCACGTCGTGCGCATGAAGCCGTACTACGCTCGATAGGACAGTGGACCTTACGTATTCCAAATACTCTTTAGTTTATCGTTCTTCTTATTTGCTTTGTTTTGTTTTTGGGTTGCATCGGGACGATGCACTTTTTAAAGGGGGGAGTAATGCCGCGCGCGCAGCTGGCCAAGTAGGCAGCGCGCACGTGGCCTAACGGTTATCGCGCTTGCCTCTCACGCAGAAGGCCAGGGTTCGATTCCTGGCAGCGACTACACATTTTTGTTGAGAGTGTAATTTGATGTTCTGGTGAATTCGGGAACCGTCTTGTTGATTCGCGGTTAGAATGTTCTACGCGCCGAACCTTCTACGCCGAACGATCCAGAAACCCACGAGGGTACATAAGGGATCCCGCCAGGCGAGCGCAGTCAGTCTCGCCCCAGCGTTCGACTCTGCTGCCACGCCGACTTCGACGCCCGCGACGCTCTATTATTATCTTTTGTACTCTTTTATTTTTTGGCACAAGTTCGCCACATTAAACGTTTATTTCTTCTTGTTTATTTCCTGTTTTCTTTTGGTCACCACCCGTGACAATATTTTCTTAAAGCCTCATACAAGTTATAGTTAACGCTACTAGAAGACATGATGAATCAGGATCAGTGCTTGACTTATTTTTTATAAGTGAGAAACTTGCGCAGCGGAACTTTTAAGGCAAAGGATCAGATAGCATATCAGACGATGACATTGTATTATTTAAGTGCCGACTAGACGGTGAAAACTCGCAATTATAAGCTAAGACCATATTTTGATATATTACACAAGCCGATTTTGAATGTGTTTGTTAACATTCTGGATTTATGTTTAGGCACTTGAAGCGATATGCTATATTTGAAACTAAATCGGCAGAGGAAGTGTGAACAGTTTCTGCGATACTGGTACAGATCGATATTCATCTTTTGTTCCATTTCGTATCAAACAAATCGCAAGAAAGAAACCTGTGGTTCACCAGAAATATTTCACAACAAAAACAGCGTATACGCTCCGTGCGGGAACTATAGGGGGCGCTTTCAAAAACGCGCGTAGCGCCGCTAGCGGAGGAGCTGGCGTTCGACAGTGAGGCGCGCTCAGCAGCCTGCGGCGCCTTTTCGCGTGCGAAGCTGTGGCGGCGGAAGCGCGCACGGACGGAGCTTTTGCTTTTTGAGCCGATAAGTTGAGGGTGACGTTGCGTGAGTGCTGGGAGAGATTTGAGAAAGGCATTTAGGCTGTTCTCCCCTCCTTATATATTGAGTTTGAGTTGTTATTAGGGGTAATTTCTTTAGTTGTAATCGAAAAAGGGGTTTGAGAAATTTTCCGAATAGCAAGACGGCCGCCACCATAATTGCTCTCAGTGGGAAATTCGTTTCGCTCGTCGCAGTAAACGTAGGACTGCTGGGACGATGATATTTGGAGGTGAGTGAGATGTTCACTAAGTGGGCCAAGTTTTATTAAGACAGCAGGTGTGAAAGTTATCGTTCTAACGAATAAAGGAATAAAGCTGTCAGGATTATCCAATATTGGATCCAAAATCTTGTGTTATAACCGGGCTGTGCGAAGTGCAGATTTGGACACACAGTTTCTTGGACATGACCGTAACTTGACACAACAGTTATAATACCAAAAATAGGTGGCATAGGGAAACCAGGTGGAAATTAGGTTTGGGCTGCGTAACTGAATGGGAAACGATTTTGACCGTGAAAGGGCTGTGAAGAGGATACCACTGGTCGTTGGAGATGGAGAATTTACAGGTAGGAAGAGACTACTGCACTGTACTTCCAATTGAAGCAACTTTACGAAAGGTGGCTTCAAAGCTGAGAAAACCAAGTTTGCCGGCCAATTAACACACGGTTTGGCCGTCAAAGGCTTTTGCGGTCAGCTGTTGTGTAGTAATCTGGTTGTGCGAGGGGCTGATTTTCGGCACACAGGTCTTGGACAACCGTAACTTGACAAAACACTTATTATACCTAAAAAAGATGGCATAGTTTGACCAGGTGGAAATATTTTTGAGCGGCGTAACTAAATGGGAACCGGTTTTGACCGTCAAAGGCTGTCAAGAGAATACCACTCATCATGGCCGGGAGGTGCGCACACTTTACAGGTAGGAAGGTACCAGTGGACGGTACTTCCAGTTCGAACAACTTTTCGATAGGCAGCTATAAAGCCGAAAAAAAATTTGTCAACAAGACACGGGGTGTCAGTGTTTCCACATCCAAAACGAGGCCGATCAAAAAAGAAAGCACACCACATAAACTTCCATACTCAAACATCGATTGTCCATTCATTCCAAGTTTCATTGTAGTTTTTCTTAGATTCATATTGGTCGCTTTTTGTACCGTCCGAATCTTTCTTCATGAAGCACAGACTGCGTGCCATACTGGTCCGGAAATATCATCGACGCGTACGAGGAGGACGAAACGTCCTTGGAGTGCATTCCTTCAACGAAATTCGCACTGCATACCCGTGAATGTGGGATGGCATTACTGGTACGAAAACAAACGCAGAGCGCAAAGCGGCAGTGTAGAATATGTCAGCCGTGCCGACACAGTGGCAGTCATGATCCGGAGACCAAATTTCTCGCGTCTTACGCGACCGGTCCATCGTTGTCGCTGTCCCACAAAACATCGGCGACGTGAAAAACTGTGAAACTTCGTCCCCACAAGATACGACGCATAAATATTGGAGCACTTAACGACGCAGCAGTTCATGCTGTCAACCCAACGCAACCGCACCGCTCCGACTTCAATGCGCACCAGTGTACGCGGCGTGGTTTCGTTTCGCTGGGACTCTCACTGCCTACCTTCGGTAACGGCCGCGCGGCGGCGCGCCGGTCGCGTCGCACGGAGTGTATAAAAGGGCAATGCCTTTTGTAAACTTTGTCCTAAAATGTATCAATGAATAAAGCTGTTTACACTGAGGTCTCGTTAATATCGACACCTGCATTCCCGTAAAGAATCGTCCATAATATGAGCTGTCCATCATAACGAGACAAAAAGGCATGTATTTTCCCAGTTTGTCCCCGAAAGTGATGTACGTACAGCAGGATATCCATATTAATGGGGTCCATATTAACGAGACATGACTGTATTAGCGAATACTGGAAATAGTACAAATTGCAGTACTTTTACCTTTATTACTTTGGATACATAAGCGTGTTTTCACATGAAAACATGCCTCCGCCTCAAAACTTGCAGCATGCTCAAATCAAATCGAAAGTAATAATATCTGCATCCACCGCGCATGCTGTCATTTTATGTGCTGTCAAAACAGGCGTGCGGTAACGGGTGGGCAAATAACAGGTACTCATATTGCACTCACTGAGAGTGTATGAAACGAGCGAATGGCCTGGATTATTTCGTTTACGCGCCTTAGTGTATATTCGTTATCCGGCGTTTTCAATGGCCAGTGCAGCCCATCTCATTGGCCGCGAAACGATGCTGCGGGCAGAAACTGATGGAGGAGACGAGATCGCTCGGGGGCGTCAAAGCTTGGAGCCCTGATTGGAACGATTAGTGGGTAGACGTAAAGTCTGCATTCTATTCGCCGAATTCTGGACGCCTGCTTTCTGCGTTTGAATGGAGGGCATCTTTTGCTTCCACTACACTGTTGGAAAACGCAGAACGCGGAACGCCAGCGTTCGGCTTTTGGTGTTCGCGTTCAAAGGTGTTCGATGAGTGCAGCGAAGACGAAGGCAGCTCTGCGTCCGCCCAGTAATCATTTCGACCAGAGCTTCGCGTTCTGAAATCCCCGCGCGCTCCCGTCTCCTCCTCTCTCTCAGTTTCTGCCCTCCTAGATCGCTCGGGACTCTTGTTGGCCATAGGGTTATTACAATAAACGCTAGAGGTTCAGGTGGCGCTAGTGCGCATTTTGAAGCAGACAGCAAGCAGTCGAAATTTGACTGCCGGTAATGCATTCCTATGAGAAAATGCGTTTTCTCTTCTTGCTCGATTATAGGTGTAAATATCTCTTAGTGGTGCGACAGAATAAAAAGTTGGGAACGTTTTACAATCGGATGTGCAAAAAATGTGTCAGATAGAGCGTTTTCCTTTAGAATGCGTTGAACACTGCGCTAAAATAGCCCAATGCACATGTATAATACGTGTTGACGCTGCAGGCTGCTATCATAGGGCACGCGTTTACGCATATAGTCAATGCTATTGACAAAACACCAAAATAATGCCAATATATGCCAAATCAAACGATCAAAACAGAGAGAGAACCATGGAGTTATGGAACGAAAAACATGCACAGGATTAGTAACAAAGTGTGCATGAATGATCACTAATAGGTTGTATTGATAGCTTTATTGGTTGATTGATAGCTTATATTGGCATATCATGCTGTAAAACACAGGCCCGGGATTCAATTATTGCTAATTTAAACATCAGTCACAAAAAACAACTCATTAACTAAATAACATACACTGTATAATCTGCATAACACTTCATAGTACCCGTTAGGATTAAGGAGACTACGCTGATTTATACTGATCCTTGGCGAAGAGAAAAATACTGGAAAAGTAGACTGCTTGCTCTCTGCTTCGATTTGCAACCGGAAGTCCCGTAGACACTAGCGCCAGCTGAGCCTCTAGCGTTTATTGTAATAACTCTGTGGTCTTGGCATGCGTTCTTAAGCTATGAGCGACAACACCAGTTTTATTTTCAATATTTCTTAACCATTTCCTATCTTACGAAAGGTGTCGTCACCGCACTTCCTTATTTCAGTGTATGTAACAAAAAGAACAAAAGAAACAAACATTTCCGAAGGAACAAAGGACCAGTAGTGCGATATTCCCACGTACGCGGGTAGGTTAAACAAGTTTTTTTCTCATCTTCAGCAAGTTCGCGACTAAATCTGTCGTTACTTATGGCCGTGTATTGCGTAGTGTTTGGAGTAAAACAACAAACTTGTCCCGATCATTCTGATAAACCCGGAGAACACAAACTATTTTGTGCACGTGTTGAGCGCGCGTTATGAACTGTTATGATTGGTTACGGAATGTTTGAGTTGGCTTCAATAAGTTTCACGTGCGACACACTCATCTTCTGCCTTTGGTTGTCACAACGTTTAAGTCTACGTAACTGTTTTAGGAATTGTGACTTCGCGAACTCCTGAGAGGAGCTACGCATAGTCATGCGGAATCCAGCTGCTTGCGGCTAAAGTCTCCTACTACCTCGGACACCTTAAATCATAAATAATCCACATGCTTTTTTTTTTTTTTTTTGACGTTCATCTTTCAGTTGTGGCTCCGAGCAAATGTATAAATAAGATCGCTCATCGCATGATCAGGGGTTTGATACTTGCTGCGCTACTTGGTAAACCTTGCTAGGCGTCCATCTTTGAAAAGCATGCATAGTGCCAAATAGGCCCTATTATTGGGAGTATGTATGATTTTAAACGCTCTGTATGCTTTCGCCTTCCCTGTGTTGGGACATTTTTGAACTATGTTGCTCGGGACATTGCGTCAAGGCTTTTTGTTAACCTGAAGCGTAACACTTTTAGTGTGAAATATGGCCATAAAACAATTCCCATCTTAAAAAAAAAATTAAAAAAAATTGATATTTATAAACCGACACTCACTGTACACTAATTATGAAGGATAAAAATCTGGAAGTGCCAATGTTTTCCTCCACGTTGATTACTCTCCGTCGCGAACAAAAGCTATTTTCAGCTAATTTATGATAGTGCCTGCATGGGGTCTGAGAAAAATAAAACCGGTATTTAAAAGTAGTTAACTGCTTCTTGCGGAACCCCATACCCTCAGACTTCTCCCGTCCGTCCGCGCATTTTCACGCTAAAGTTAGTAGGCAAATTAGATTGCTTTTTTTTTTATTCGCCCATTAAAATGCATAGCTGTTGTTGTTTTTTGCGAGAAAAATATACTACATAAAGGATATCCTCAGGATGAATAAACAGAACAAACAGCTAAAAGCAGATGCTTCGATAATTTTATGTAGTCGCGAGACGGGAATGCGTTCCGGACATTCCTTAGGCAATCATGGAAAAACGCGAACTGCGATATGCCCAAGCTTATGGATAGCAATCGGTTTCGCCAGTTGACTTGTAGACAGTGTGTCTCTTGTATGCTGTGCTTAATACTGGTAAAATATTGTGAACTTCAGAAACTTCCCTGATGGCTTTCACACTTTATTCGGTAGACATTCGTTTTTAGAGCTTTTGTGCATAATAAATTTAAATCCCCGTGTTTATAATATTGACGACTGTGATGCATTGTTCCGTAGCCAAGCGCTTCCTCAGAACCTAAACATACAAAAAAAGCAGGACTCTGATGAGTCTGGAATGGCGAACAAGGAGAGAAAGGTGCAGCGATCACTCGCTTCTCACGGCCAACAAGAGCGGTCCCTCAGCTCATGCTTTAGGGTCACTATCGCCATGGCATCATATCAAATCTGAGAGCAGTGCCACAACTCAACCACGTGTGGCGTCGGTAATTTCGATTTCTGAGCTACTGTTGCCCTCCTCCCGTCGTATGCACTCTCATCCACTCACGCGCTCGCCAAAGGGATTGTCTGGGACACCTCTTTCTCATACCTTAAAAAGTTCAAGGTTCAAAGTTCATAGACTAAGCTCCGCTCTGTAAGCTAAATCATGGAACGACTTTCACCCTGCTATTGTCCCCCGTCTTCGTCTGGCCGACCATAACGCTGCTCCAATTACCTTCTTAGAAATTTTAGATAGAGTTGGCTCTCCAGTATGCGTAATTCTACGAAATTTTTCATTTTTTTCGGTTACTCTCTTTCGTTATATGCAATGTTTTCGCAGATTATTTTAGTCGATAGGCTATTCTCAAGCTTTTAGACGTCTACAGGAACATGCCTATAGACGAAAGCACGGTTGACAAACCAGTCCACGTTGGCCAATGTTACTAAAACATTAAAGTGGGAAACTTTCCCTTGAAACCTGGACCGCTGTCTTCCACCAACACCAAACTAAATACGATAACAGCACCACTCTTTAGCGACGCGTCAAAACATGAAAGTTCCTTTATATAGATACTGCGAGATGACCCTCCGAGATGGCGACACCTGCCATTCCGTGACTTGACGGAACCAGTACGCGCGGCCGTGTAGTTCCCGGAGTGGCTGCTGCGAGAGAAATGGCGGCGTTGTGATCGCGTTTAGTTCGGTTCTCGAGTGCGGATCGAAGCCACTTTTTTGAAGGATGCTCCTAAAGCAGTTTCCCAACTGAGTATTCTAGTAACGTTGGCGTTGGCCCACAACACGTGTGGGTACTGCGCGTACGCAGGAACCAGATCCGCGTCACGTATAGACCCTTTGTGCAAGTGCGCCACCATCTTTAATTGATGTCACTTCCAGTATGGGCGAAACCATTGTTTTGTCTTCACCACGCAATAGAAGGCATTTAGGATATAAGCGTAAACGTCACACTTAGTCGTTTTGCCTCCCCTTTATTTTTTTACAATTTGCAGGTTGCAACGCTGGATTATTTTTTCGGCGCCCATACCGGATACGCCTATTAGGTGGCTGTAGACGAGAGTACACAGAAAAGGCCTATAGGCCTGGGCATGCGCCGCGTCGAGCACAGCGCAACCGCAGCCGCCTGACGTCAGAGTCACCTGTGTGTGTGTACTCCGCTCACACCAGAGGGCGTTGAAAGCTGCATGCTCGTTTTTCCCTTAAACCGTTTATTACGCAACCGCTTTATCAGACTCCTTGACTGCACTCATACGCCGAGTGCGGTTTCGAGTGGTAAAAAGCAAAACATTGACTGGTCTCGAAAATACCCAGCTTCCACTGCAATGTCAGCTTGGCGTTGAAAGGAGTCTAAACACATTTCGCTTCTTGTCGATTCCAAATCTGGAAATAATGATTTTTATATATTTCATTGACGCACGGTATGAGACAGATAGACTTGATTTAGGAGTTATCTTTTGTTTCGTAATAAATAATGTTTTTTTATATTGTTTGACACAGAATTTCTAGTACATACTTGTACCAAAACGATACTGACTTCTCTCCAAGACGAACTTCTCCATTTTGGTCAAAGAGGGTAACGAGATGTCAAACGCAATAAAATTTTCATCGATCCGAGTTACATTAACCTACACTTCAACTGAGGAAGTTGAAACATTATCTCTATTAAAAAAAACTGTCGATAATAGTTATGTCGCTAAATGGGCAACACGATGTTAAATCAGTTTTCTCTGAAGAATTATTTTTTTAACAATTCAAAAGGACTGTTTTCTGGAATTTCAAGCTGCCCTTCTAAAGTTTGCACCTATAGTTACATTAACTTACACTTCTACTGAGCAAGTATAAACATTATCTCTCTTAAAAAAACTCGATTATAGTTATGTCGCTAAATGGGCAACACGATATTAAATCAGTTTTCTCTGAAGAATTATTTTTTTAACAATTTAAAAGGAGTGTTTTCTGGAATTTCAAGCTGCACTTCTAAAGTTTGAACCTATCTCTACCTTCAGAAGATCTTATTAGATTACAGTAGATGATATAGTCGATTTTCCCGAGATAATGTGTATTACATAGGCAGCATTTTCCCCTTAAAGCACATTTGTCATAAAGCCGCCTATAATAAACTAATTATTTCTTATGATCCCATAAAGCAAGCACTCCATAGGCGAAACATATTACCAATTTAATCGTGAAATGTCGTGAATTGAATAGATTAACATTCAGTATATGTCACTAAAACTCTCCACTTGCACGATTCTTTTGCAGATCATAAAGACTCTTAGGGGCCCTATAGTTCCTATAATGCAGAAAATCTACTATTTTTTGACACTTCATCTAGGTGATATTAGTAAAGCATACTACCGAAGCGCTAATCTCAGCGTCCTACCAGATTACTGCACTGAATTACATCAGTCTCTCACTTTTTTAAGAAATAAAAACTTTTTCTTAAATAAATGACAACTGCAATATGTCTTATTGCTTTCTTTTAGCACCTCAATATTTGAAGTCGTTGCGTCATAACAACCAAACTAAAATATATAAGAAAATAATCTGGCATACATGATATGGTGGGTGGGATGTATGCCCTACATCAGGTCCCGAACATAGTTTTGGAACGTTTTTAGCTTGTGAACGCCCACCAAAAGTCAGTCGCCCTTCCAGTATTTTTGTTTTCTAATACAAAGCTGGTTTAGAGTCTAAGGCATTGTTATGAACGCGGCTTCAGGTTAACCCAACCAAGACGCAACGGAATCGAGCTACTTCTAGCATCCTTTTCTAAAAAGAAACGTTAATAAAATTATCATATTATAATACTAATAATATCAACAGCTTTAAAATACCAATGCACTCTAGCGTTTGGGTCTAAACTAAAAAAAAAACGTTCTCTGATGATAAGTTTTTTTTCTTCCATTTTCTTGATAACTGAACCAAACTTCTTTTGTTTATATCTGAAAGCCAAATTAGTTACCTTGTCGCCGATTACTTTGATTTCAAAAAGTTTGGAATACCATTTTTTGCTCAGATATATTTTTTTTTAATTTAGAAGCAATGCTAAGGATAAAACAAAGTTATCATATTGTATGTAACCCTCTGCAGCATCCCATAAAAATATCCCTCTGCTTTAATTCAAACTCAATGCGTTTAGTAAAACGTGTCGGGATTTTTCTTTAAACCACAGTGGTGCAGGGATAATTAGGTATAGGACACGCATTAGTCAGCACTCGAAGCCTACACTTAAAACTACACTTAAGCAAGAATTTATCGATCGCGAATAAGTAAGTTTTAGGCAAGCGCGTTGATATGGAGCAGAAACTAATGAAAGTTTTACTGTATGTGCTATGTGTACTCCTTTCTTGCCGGATAATTATTTGCTGTTTTGCCCTGTTTCATATTGAATGTATATTGTAAACGAGTATAACAAAGTGAATTGACATGTACGTAGGCGCGTTTTTTGGTATCACTTAAAATTCAAACAGTGATTTCAAAGGGTAAATAAACCGAACAAGCTTCTTTCATAATGACGCGGGAATATTTGTTTGATTTTACGCAGAGCTTTTTGGCTTTCTGTTGAGTATTTTCTCCCTTCACTTGTCAAGCGAATTCGCACCCAAACAGGTTTGACACGCATACAATTTTTTATATTACTATCAGCGTGTTAACTTATTCTTTAACTTGAGTTCAAATGCACCCCAAAATAGAAAGGGTAATATACACCAGGCTTGAAACGGCAACACTAAAATGGCAAATATTGCGTTGTCTATTTTGTACGAATATTTAGTTTATCTTCTTTATGCCGCTTCTTCAATGGTTGCACTTGAGGCACCTGAAGTGAAGTTCAGCAGGAAGTTCCTTGCACCTAGCAATAATGAAACTTGTGTTTCGAGAGTTGGTTTGCTCGACTATCCAACCAGCAAAGTATTTAACTGGATGCAACACAGTCGCGCGTAATTTCACCGTAAGCCTTCGAGTGGAAACCACATACTTTTTTTTTTTTTACACGTGTAGTGTTCGTCTGTAAACAAGCAATTTGTAAAACCGAATTATGAATGTGCTTACACCTGATGGTTCCTCGGATTTTAGAACATTTGATGGTCTTAGGTATTTATGGCATATACGAGTGTGTAGACCTTCCAAAAATGGTCTGCCTAAAAACAAATGTAGAACAATTGAATAATTTTATTTAAATCACACTTTTGTTTCGCAATAATTCTACGATAATTTTTGAGAGGTTTCAAAATTCCTAGAAAACATAAAATCAAAATTTTATTTTCTTCGTAAAAATTATTGTGTGAATTATGAGCATCGACTGAATGAATCGGAAAGATTGAAAGTGAAAACAGTGCAAAATTAATTAAGGATGGCGTAACGAAATAACCACTCCAATCCATCTCTAGAGCATTTGCTTCGTGGTTTAACTACTCTCCAACCCGTCAGCAGTGCTGGTCAAAGAAAAATATTTATAGCCCTAAGCCTCGTCTTGCCCAACGTTACTCGATGAACTCAGTCGGGAAATTCCTACGGAGAGCGTGATTCCCTCTCGTACACCCCAGATATTGGCCAACGCTGTTTGAAGCGCTAACCTTCTTGCTCGCTGGGGCGTGTCTTGGAACAGCAGTTCAAAACACGGCCGCAGCGGGCAAGAAGGATGACGCTTCAAACAGCATTTCCGAATCTACGGGTTATCAACGCAAACTGACGTGTTTCAGCGCTCAAAATGGCATCCGCTCAAAATGGCATGTGTCGACGCGTATCTTCGAAGGGATCACGCTCTCCGTGGGAGTTTGCCAACTGAGTTCATCGAGTAACGTTGGCCTTGCCAACGAAAGCTGCAATTATTAGCGCGTCTTCTCACTTACCGCATCTTTTCAGACTGCCCATCTTTCAAATATAAGGGGCGCGGCTCACAACGGCAGGAGTTATGTTACTGCGACACGCGCGCGTACTAATCTGAAAAACAAAGGATCTCATTAATGTAACACACAAATATTTAGGAGTGATGTTAGGTGGAAAGGAAACAGCGATTATTCAAAATATATATTCTTGACTTTTCAACAAACCTGGCTTTGGTAGCTGATTATTGTGAATTTAGTATCGTTGTGGAAGGAAGCATTTGGAACTCTATGGTTACAATGCTACCAGCTTTTCAAAGGACATGCTATACGTATGCTGCACGCCGTGAGAGCGGTTTATAGTGTAACCCTACTTGACGTTCACACATAATATAATGCAGTACGATGATTACATGTCTACTTCACGCGGCCGTACCTACCTAGAAATGGAATCCAAACATTTCTTTCTACTGTACGAATATAAAATAATGGTATTTATAGAAACTTTAGTTGTCGTTCAGAATCTAATGTATTTCTTATTTTACTCTCTAACAGAACAATGGACGAATGCCCAGTAAAAAAAATAAATTAATTATTCACATGGGAGTGATTAAAAATGACCTCTCCTTCCACCCAGACTACGCATATATTGCAACCCGAGTTTGTTTTTTGTAGATATAGACGGAGGGAAAGCTGTAGAATAGTACTACTAAATTGGGTGTGTTCCACCTGTTATTTTGTTATTTTTATATATTTACAGACTGTGCCTCACCAAACCTTTCTATGTATATTCGTTTTAACTCATAGTATGAGTTACAATGTCTAGGGCGTAATATATTCAAACAGAATGTGTTACACAAATGAAGGAACCTGTTTTGACCTGTCGCGTTTCACGCAAGAGACGGTCGCATTGGATAAGGCCGAGGCGCCGCTGCAACAGGAAGGTAACAAGCAGGTGGTCGAGCTGATGTGCAACCCCGAGTGGCTGACGCAGCTGGCTAGGCACATGGAACAACTACGTACGGCACAAGTCGTTAGAAACCAAGATGGTGAACAGTAAAAAGTACATAATTTGGCAGCGGAATTGCCGCGGGTTTGGCAAAAAGAGGGGCAACCTACAGCAATACGTGAATAACAAAGACGAAAAGGAACGACCGGATTTGATTGCCTTACAAGAGGCGAAACAACTGGCCAAACTGTCGGGTTACAAGTCCTACGGCATCGATACCAAGGAAAAGACGCAAGTGGTCACGTTAGTCAAAAGGAACATACCGGTCGTCGTTCATGACACAGGCGCTTCAACAGTAGAACACGTGCTAATCGAGATAATCTCGGGGAAGAAGAAAGACCAGCGCAGCCTCTTCGTGCTTAACATCTACAGCAGCCCGGCGAAACGGCACAGATTCGCTTCCCTCTTCCAAGCGACCCTGAACATCGCCAGACGCCAGACACTGGTCGTGGTTGGGGACTTCAACGCCCAACATCCGGACTGGGGATACAAGATCGAACGACCCAAGGGCCGAAAACTGTGGATCGACTCTCACGAATGCTGACTATCCCTGATCACCGATCCGGATCATCCGACGAGGAGAGGAGCCGCCCGACAACAAGACACTACGCCAGACCTTACGTTTGTGCGCTATGCAAAGGATGCAGAGTGGACAAACACGTGGGAAGACCTGGGTAGCGACCACTATGTGCTAAAGATAACGATCCGCGCGGGCCCTGGAAAGCCGCGGGGCAGAAAGTGCAAGATCACGGAATGGGAGAAGTTCCGAGAGCTGATGGGCGAATACGAGACGGAAGACGTCACAAACATTGGCGAGTGGATGGAATGCCGGCTGGCGGCTGCCGAGCGGACGACCAAGGTGATTCCGGAAGAAGCGGACGTGGCCGCTGCGGATAGCCGACTGTTACACTTATGGGAGGCTAAGGCTAGTCTGCAGAAGCGGCAGCGTACGCAACGTAACAATCGGAACCTTCGAAGAAAGATCGCTGAACTCAGCAGAACGATCGAGACGTACGCTGACCAGGTTACGCGTCAACAGTGGCAGGATACCTGCGAAGGGTTCGACGGTCAGCCCAATGTACCCAAAACTTGGAACATACTGCGGAACCTACTGGATCCGGACGGTTGTAAGACGGCTCAGCGTAGCAAGATGTGCGAGATCATTCGAAGTCACAAGGGTGACGAGGACGACCTAGTAGAGGAGATCCGTAAGCGATATATTGGTGACAACTCGCCGAGAACACCCACGACATACGGCGGTGCAGACAACGAGGTGCTAGACGCGGACATTTCTGAGTTTAAAGTTGCCGAGACACTGCGCAACTTGAAGACCAAGTCTGCTCCGGGACCGGACGGTGTCACCAACAAGATGCTGCGGAACCTGAGCAACGAAGCCATAACCGGCATCACAAAGTACATCAATGAGTGCTGGAGACAAGGCCAGCTACCACGGCAGTGGAAAACGGCCAAAGTGGTCCTGATCCCGAAACCAGGCAAGAAGCCTCAGCTCGACGCTCTGCGCCCAATCTCGCTCACGTCCTGCGGGGGCAAGATAATGGAGCACGTCGTTCTACGGAGAATCAACGACTTCATGGAGAGGAACCAATTGTTCCCTCACACCATGGTTGGATTCCGGCCACACTTGTCTACCCAAGACGTGATGCTGAGGCTCAAGCACCAAATCATAGATGGCGAAAAAAGCTCTCATCTCAACACTAGGGTGATCCTGGGCCTTGACCTTACGAAGGCCTTTGACACTATCAGGCATGATGCGGTCCTTGAGAACCTGGAGAAGCTGGGCGTAGGGCGACGCACGTTCAACTACATTCAAGACTTCCTCAGCGATCGGACGGCGCAAGTCTCCATCGGTGGCGTCACGTCCGACGACATCAATCTAGGCGGGCGAGGCACACCTCAGGGCTCGGTCCTGTCGCCATATCTATTTAACGTGGCGATGATTGAGTTGCCTGCGAAGCTCAGCAAGATCGAGGGGCTGCACCACAGTATATACGCAGATGACATCACGCTCTGGATGACCGGCGGCTGTGACGGGTTCATCCAAGACACGCTACAAGAAGCGATACGGACGATTGAGGAGTACGTCACTCCGAGGGGCCTAACTCGCTCTCCACAAAAGTCGGAGCTCCTCCTCCTCAAACCTGTTCGGTCCCGCCAGCTGCCGTCGGACATCGCGCTCCACTCGCAAGGACTGCGTATCCCGTCGGTGAAGAGTATTCGCATCCTGGGTCTGCGGGTCCAGGCGGATGGCAACAACTACGATATGATCGAATCGCTCAAGGCGTCAAGTTACCAGATCACCCGGCTTATTTCACGCATCTCAGGCCGTCACTTCGGAATGAGGGAAGGAAATCTTGTACGCCTCGTCCGCGCTTTCGTCGTGAGCCGGCTGGCATACGTCCTTCCCTTCCTACGGCTCGGGGTGGCGGAGCAAGCCAAACTTGACTGCTTGATTAGGAAGGCCTACAAGCAAGCACTTGGAATCCCGGATTCTACGTCAAACGAAAAGCTGGTGGCGCTGGGCCTACATAACACCTTGGAAGAGATCGTCGAGGCGCAACGGACGTCTCAGCTCGAACGGCTAACAAAGAGCGCGACCGGGCGTCACATTCTCGAAAACCTGTTCATCCGCTACGAAAGACAAACGGGCGAGAAAATAGACGTGCCGAGACGGGTCCGGGAGAAGCTTACCATCCCAAACCTGCCACGTCACATGCACCCCGTGCACCATGTGGAGCGACGAACGGCGAGAGCCAAGGCCCTTCGAAGACTACTAGAGAAGGAAGAGGGCGTCTACTACACGGACGCTGCGAGGTACGACAGGGATGCCATGGCCGCAGCCGTGGTTGACAAGCAAGGGAAGATCGTTGCGAGCTGCAGTGTCCGGACGACAGAACCGGAGGTAGCCGAGGAAGTGGCCATCGCTCTGGCACTCAAGCTGCAAGACGCTAAAATCATTGTCAGCGATTCACAGATGGCGATTCGCCAATACGCCAAGGGACGGATCTCGCCGGTTACGCTTCGAGTACTAGGTGATCCTGAAAGGACTGCGAAGGTGAAGCTGATCTGGACTCCAGCACACTCGTCGCTCCCCGGCAACGAGGAGGCTCACGACGCGGCCCGAGGTCTCACTCGCCGGGCCGGAGCAACGTCGGACCCCTCCATCGAATCGTCGACGGGGGGCGACAGACTGGTTACGTTCCGAGACATCCTCGATCATTACGCCGGCGAAAGGATGCGCTACCCCCAGGCGCATCCCTCGCTGGACAAAAGACAAGCGGTAGCTTGGCGGCGACTACAGACAGGCACCTACCATAGTCCTGTCCAGCTCAGCGGATGGTATCCGGATCGCTACAAGGGAGACTGCCAGCTATGTGGCGCAAGAGCGACTCTTCGCCACATTATTTGGGAATGCAGCCGGCTCGACCGCAAAGCCCAGCCACTACTAGAAAAGATCACCAACCAAGAGAGCTGGGAAGCTCTTCTTCTCTGCACCGACCTTGAGGTGCAGGAACAAGTCGTCCGACTGACCGAGGACGCCGCTGGAGTCCAAGGGATTCTGGCCGTCGCCTAAGGGGTGATTGGGAGGGGACTCCTAGATGGGCCTCTGACCAATCGCTTAGTCTTTCTGGGCGCAATTAAAGGTTGCCTGCTGCTGCTGCCACGCACAAGCCTCATCGGCGTATGTGGGTTTTGAGCGAAATTGAATTTGAAAAAAAAAATAAAATTGTACCGTATTGTATTGTATTTCACGTAGACGGGCCCCCCTGGCCCACCAATGACTGTTGTGATAGCATTACTGCAATTCAGACGTATCCCTCTTACCATAGGGAACAAGGTAAAACACGCATGTCAACGTAATAAAACGCTGACAATTGTATTTCTACTTCAGAAGATACTATATACCATCGCAATCAATGGGCGCATTATCGCCTGTACCCTTCAAGGGGCAGCAACGTGAGTAGGTGTATGAGTGGCGTCCCCACGGACACTGAGCCACGTGGTTTCACCCAGCCACGACTGCATGCGCAGGTGTCCTTGTAAGACCCGGCCAGGATGATTCAGTCAGTCTCCTTTTCTACCCTCTTCTTCCTTTCACTTTTGCCCCCACGCCCTTCTTACTTCAACTATGCTATCTTCCTTCCTCTTTTTCGCTTTTTTGGTGGTAAGGGACAACGTTGGGTGGAAGCAGGTCCTGTCCCTGCAACCGCACTTAGGTGTCGTGCCTAGGCAGCACCGGTAGTGCACTACTGTCAGCATGAGCAAACCCCTTTTTGCTATGGTATATTACCTATACCCAGGTTTGGCTTCGTGGCACGGTGCACCCGGGGCACCGAATCGTTCTCCCGTCTGCTATGGTTCGTACATCCAAACCTATTTATCGCCCCCTGAAAACAGGTTGTATCGAAGTCCTGGTCATTAACACAATTTTAACCGATTTTTTTAAATATTTTCCAGTTTTGCAGTACGAGGGGAATAATCCACTTGCTGAATTTTTAATCTTTTTGATGACCAATGTCAATAAAGAGGTTGCCAGCGCAAACTTCAGTTCCAAAAATCTATAAATCCACAAGAAGCTCCACCGTCCCCGTCTCACCACAGTCCCGTCTTCTTCGAGACGTCTGCGCCAGCCATACGTGAGGAATGTCAGCGAGACCATCGGACGCGTCCTTCAAAAACATGGGATTGCGGTCACTCACAAACCTGTGTTTACCATCCGTAACTGACTTCTTTTCTTCAAGGACAGTCCTCATTCCACCATTCGCTCCGCTGAAGCGGAAAGGGGAGGGAGGAGCTTCCGCTTCGCACTTAACCTGTCCCCGACAATAGACCTTTTCCACAAGGGCGCCGCCATCTTGAATAGTCGTCACTTCCAGTATGGGCGAAAACGTTGTTTTGCCGTCGCCACTCGAATAGAAGGTGTTTAGTATAGACCATTTCTGCAGGTGCGCCGCCATCTTGAATTGACGTCACTTTCAGTATGGGCGAAAACATTGTTTTGCCTTTGCCACGCCAACAAAAGGCATTTAGGACATAAACGTAACCGTCACACTTTCTCGTTTTTCCTCGCCTTTATTCTTTTACTATTTGCAGGTCGAAACGATGGATTATTTTCTCATCGCCCATACCGGATACGCCTATTAGGTTGCTGGGGACGAGAGTACGCAGAAAAGGTCTATAAAAGCGTAACCGTCACCCATTTTCGCTTTGTATCCCCTCTATTTGTTACTATTTGCAGGTTGAAACGATTTAATATATTTTAAGTCGCCCATCCCGGTTACGCTTATTAGGTGGCTGGGGACGAGATTACACGAAAATGTCTATAGGTGTCAACGAGGTAGAGGGGCTTAGAGTGATAAACCGGAAGTTCGGAAGTGGCACCCCCCCGATTGACGCCATATTTTACGCAAATGTGACCACTCGTCACGTGACCTCCCAAGAGCCGTGACGTCACAGGTAAGATGGCAGCGCCCAGAGCTGGCGGATGCGAGTTTGTTCGGTGCGCGGTAGCCGTGATGTGCAGCTGCTTTCCGACGACTTCGGGCTTCTTCGTGCTCGCTGACGCAGGTATAATGTGAAAATATGAAGGAATGAGACTTTATACCGTTTTTTGTGCAAAATCGCTCTGGATCATCTGGATATTAACACCAGTGAGACAGCATCAGCTCTGCATCGCCGTACCGGTGCTCGGATTCGGTATCTGTTCGAGGATCGATGAACTTTGAGTGCTTTTAACATGAAATTTTCGCATTCTCTTAGCTTTGTTTGAAAGTTGAAATATCTGAGGATCTACGCGAAATGTATACGTCGCGTTAGGGCCTAAGGGAAGTTGTTTCAGCCCTCCGTCACCGAACAACCATAGCAACTTTTAGCGAGGAAGCTCCTGCGATTCTTTTGTGCTAATCCACGTTTCTACATTCGATCGCTTTTCTTCCTTTTTTTTGTGTGTGTGTGTGAGTGCGAAGTGCACCCTTATTTTCAGCTACGAGGATGGCGTTTTATTGAGTACGGGGAAGAATAAATCGTTGCAGGCACCTGCTTCAAAGCTATTCGACTTGCTATAAGAACAACTGTTTTGGTGCATGCATAGATTAACTGCGCATTTGCTCTGTTTTGTAGGATATATTGCAGCTATACTCTTTTCCATCAAGAGTGCATTGTATTAGTCGGTCAATTATTTAATTGCTCTAATTACCTGGATAAGATGATTCACATTTGTGTTCATCCCTTGCCTGGAGAGCAGTCTTGTTGAAAAATCTTGACTATCATTCCTTTCGGTCTCTTCAATAGACTCTTTTTAAAAGTGTGGGCTGTCTATACTTCGCATCACCGTAACTTGGAAAAGGCCAACCGCTACAGCCGCCTCGAGCCAGTCAGAGAGACGGAGCGAAGGTGTGTGACAAATTTGTGCAGACGAGCACTCTGGTGATATGTTGTCATGTGCCTCTCTCCAATGTGTGTATTGACTCACCGAGACCGTAGCCTTTGCCGTCTGCCAAATTCTGATGAAACAAATTACAGTAGCTACTACTGTAATTACCCCAGGCTTTCAGACTTTGGGCATTTGTTCGACAAGAATGTTATGTCCGCCATCCCTGTGAATTCGGCTCAGCACCTATTGAACTCGAATGCTGCATTAGCGTTTGACGTGAACTGGGGCCCATTCGTGTGCTTTACGCCGAAAAAAATGGTGATAGTTGTGTTGCTTGATAAGGTTCTGCAAAGGGTCTATTGTGTCATACATACAGGAAGTGTCATGTTATATAACAATGCATCAACACATACTATTAAACTATATGCTCAGAGGCGTGTTTGTTTTTTCCAATTAACAAGTTACAGCAGTGTGCTTTAATGCTATTATCATGTGTGTAGTTTTAAGTATCCTCTCTGCAATGCCTACGAAGGCCCCTGGAAGGAATAAATTAATAAATAACATTTTCTCATCACTGGAGTTGGTTTTCGGATGCACCACATGTTCAGGAAAGGTTGAACTAGTGCAGCCCCTTGCAAGAAGTCCGCCAGTCTGGTATGACCCCTTAATTAATATTGAAGGGTCAGAGATGCGAGTGTCCTCGTAAGGTCCAGAGCGTGCAGTGGACACAATTCTCAGTGTGTAGACTCTCAAGGCATGAAGGCAAGCGGAAATATGTTTATCTGGTTAGTGTATAAAATATGTTTATTTCCACTTGATTACATAATTATTGATTCTTAGGAAATGGTTCCATAACGAGTTCTTTCTGCGACAGTCTCGTGTCAGTCGTAGTACCTGTGGACTTTGTTGTCGGATGACGCTCCTGGCACGTCGCTGTTCAGTTTGGTCGAGTGGCAACTTTGACCGACTGATGCTGTCTTGTAATCAGACGTCATGTGCGGCCACTGACGTCTGATGCACTGAAGCTGCAGGGCTGGCTTCTAATCCGAAAATTTTCCTGGTAGTTTTCGGCATCAATGCAGCAAGCTCGGGCATGTATTGCTTACGTGGCTGTGCCTTTTGCTGTACCGTTGACTTAATAGCTGGCAACAATTTTTGTTTGCTATCCAAGTCTGGTGATGCTTGCAGTTCACTTTTGAGAGCAACCAACCATTCTATTCCTTCAAGTCACTCAGGGGCATTCTCCCCCAAAGTTCGAAATTGTGTGCTTCGTGGAGTGGACACAGAAAATTGGTGTCAGCAAATTTTTAGGTATTGTCCTTGGACGACAACCGACACCAAATACACTGTCACTGAATCGCCGCTCACCTGCTTTGTCGTGCTTACCTCTTGTTGATGTGATGGACATGAGGAGCTTCGGGGTAATAAGGGATTCAGAATCTTCGATTCAGCACCTTCGGCATTAGGGACAAAGGTTGCCAAAGGTAATCCTTAATCTCCCGTGGTCGCTCCTCGAGACGTAATCAAGGGTTGTTTGGCACGAACCCTCGCAGACCAATTCATTGGTACGGGCTGCTTTGGTAGACATGGTCGGCTTCATGCAGTGGTAGCAAAGTGGTTTTCGGTCGCACATTCGCATCACCTAAGTTTTCCTCGGTGTACTATGTTGAGCACAGACCTACACACGATGTCGGGAATGCTTCGGCGTTAGAGTGTCTCATTGAATTGGCATTGAATACTAAGGGGCAGCCGGCGGCGGTCGTCGTGCCATTGTGGCGTAAGTTGCCCTTGGTTTGTCAGATGCCGCTTCGCTCGCAGAAGTCTCGGTTGAAATACCTGTCAAACTTGTTCCGAAACAATCTCGGCAATCAAAATAAAAGCCGGGCAACTGATGGCAGGAAGTAGCTTCCTCATCTCCTCCCAGACAAAGTCGTGGATGATGTCGTGGATGCCTGGGAGGCTGGCGTCGAAGTAGTAGCTGGACAACTCGAGTGTCGAGACGCCGGGAAGTTGTTCATAGTGGCAGGCTCGGGCATGCAGTGCACATTCCATGTTGGAAGCCTCGGTGATATGAACACTTCGACTATTGTTGGGGGTTGCGGACAAGGCTGCCGAAGGTGTTGTCCCTCACGTGAGGGGCATGGGATTCTTAGGTTCTTGTCTTCTGAAGCATCAAGGTCGGCGTGGGCGTGGGCGCTCGATCAAGCGCAAAACATCCTCCACGAGTGCGGTGGCGCTCTCGTTGGGGCAGTGTCCTGGACAGAATCAAGAATGCGGCTCTCTCTCGTTGATGTTGGCTGACGAATGCGCGCTTCAGCTCGATCTTGCAAACTTCCCATGACTTTAAGGAGGATCCATGGTTCTCAGACCAGCGCCGGCAGTTTCCTCCACGAGAAGTTTAGGTTCTGCAGGAGCTGGTTGTCTGTCCACCCAATGTGGCGGGCGACACTGTCATATTGTTCAATCCAGTCTTTGACGTCTTCATACAGCTTGCGTGAAAAAGCGTCGGAGTGTGATTTGCGACGGGCATGCAAACAATGGTGGGAGGGGACACGGTTTGCTGCTACAGGTTTGTCATTGTTGGCTTGGTCAGCTTCGGATTTTCAGACAGGAGACCGAATTCCGGTGGTTTTTCCTGGTAGCAGCAACTGGCTCGGATTTCTGGTGCTTCGTGGTGTATTTCCGAGGTTACTCCTTGTGGTATTCGGTCGTCTTGCGGTTGTTCTGCCAGGCTCGGGTCAGGACTTTGCTTACGGCTCGACGGGGGTATAAGACGCAGGATAGTCCGCCAGCCGTGTTCCATTATCGGGTAACTCGGCTGAAGAGCCGCCGGGTTCACACAGAGTGAAGGGCTATGGGTGCACCACACCTCCACCAGAACATACGATTACAGTTGAGCATGACCTGCAGTGTCCCAGAATAGTGAATATTGATAGAAGATAGGACTGGAACAAGGATCCGTGACAGTATAACAAAACTCGCAGAAGAGAATCTATCCTGACCACTGAAGAAGCTGCATTGCTTTAGTGGCATTCTGTCCGAATAAATCCTCTCCTTCGAGGTTTGGCGACTGCCGTGGACGAACTGAACTGAAATGGGTGTGGGGCCACGTTTCTGGTAATGAGCCACTGCAGACTGTTGCCACAAAGCGGCGTGAGCTGGGTACGTAACACGCTCGATGAAATGTCCGGACAGCTTACAATTCGGGTAACGAGTGTGGATGAAACGTCTGTGTTGACGAAACGTGCGACAGACCAGCGGGATTAATACCAACTGCAACACCTGTGCTCCGTGAAAGTGCACGTCTACGCCGGAACAATTTCGGAAGCAGCACAGCATCACCTAAAGCATGGCACAGGAACTACCAGCTTGAAGGCAGCTCTTCGGTGCGCCGCACACCTGTGCTCAGTGAAAGCGCACTTCTACGCCGGAACAATTTGTAAGCGGCACAGCGTCATTCAGCACGGCACGGGAACTACCAGCTTCAAGGCAGCCTTCCGGTGCGCCGCACAACCGAAGTGAGCCCTCGGTCATTTGATCGAAGCTGCACCACGATTGCACACCGCCAAGCTCGACTCACGCAATTTCCGTCGCTAAACTGTGTATCCAAATATATTGCACACGCTTCACTGCAAACCTCGAAGATTCCGATGGTCAACGAGAGCACAGAAACGTCGCCTTATATTTTATCCTAGCGGTATCCGAATCAATCCGAGGTTTGAGCAACGTAGGTCAGATTGTCTCTTCCGAAGGAATATCCCGGTCGGTCACCAGCGAAATGCACACAGTCACCAGCGAAATGCACACCGTTCCTCCGTATTTTCATGTTATACCTACTTCAAACACCACGATGAACTCTGAACTCGCTTTCGACCGTCCTCATATGACAGCTTCCGCGTCTGAAATCAGCTCGCCGAGACGAACGACAACCAACAAAGCATCCGACAAGCTCCGGCCCAGCTGGGACCAGCCGCTGCATGGGCGCTGCCATCTTTCCTGTGACGTCACGTATTTGGTTTGGTCATGTGACGTGTGGTCAAATTTGCGTACAATGGCAGCCGCCTTATGGGAGGCACTTTCGACTGCAGACCGGAACCCCGGTTTATCGCTCTAAGCCCCTCTACCTGGTTGATAGGTGTCAAAGCGTCACCGCTGCGTGGAAAAACCCGAACGCAGCAGTCGCAACCGGCCTACACAAGTGGCTTTCCAATCCGCCCAACGCACATCCACCCTTGACAAATGAACCGGAATGGTCCCAAAACGTCGGGCAATTTTGTTTTGATTAAACTTTGGTTGGAGTTTCGAATTTCAGTCAGCCCACTGAAAAAAGGGCATCAGAGGACTGTTTTGATACGGCCAAGGCAGGAGATTATGTTGGAAGATCTTCAGTATAATGTTTTGAGTATGTGTGAACTATGTACGACGCTCAGGTCAATCTTACCACACTCCAACTCTGCATACTTTCTACCCTGCTTTTGCATGTCAAACAGGCTTGTTTTCTTAACATGTTATGTTTATATATATATATATTCAGATATAAAAAAAAACGTCACTAGGGCAAGATTAGGACCGTAAGGTCAGTGGTCAAGCTCAGCTGCGAAAGCGCTCTCTAATTAAACCCTGGAAAATACGAGGGGTATCGGTGTCCAAGTTGTCTGGTGCACACCAGCTCGGAGCACGCAAAGCGAAAGCTCGCGCTGCAGGATCAAGGGATAATGGGTTCGATCTAAACGCCTGCCCGTTTCGATCTGGATTAGCATCATACCGGCGTGCTGTCGTGTGTCACCACTGCCTGGTTCACGTTAAAGACCCCAGGCTAGAAATCATGCCGCACTGGCAAAATTGCTCATCTACAGCTGGGAGAAAAGTCGCTTGTTGAGGCACACTAAGTTCTAGGCTCTACAAACATACAAACAACCAAATCTTTTTTGGACAGTACGATACTTGTGAACGGGAGCGTTGCTCGCGCATGAAAAAGACTACTCTCGTTTTTTTTTGTTTTTTTTTTTTGTTATTAAGCGGTTGGAGACGGTTTGTGGGAAACGTTGGAATTATACTCGTCTGTAATGGTGCTGTTGTTTTCCAAATCATCAACAAGCAGGATCTTATTTTCGTCGCCCAAAATTGCCGCCATTACTTTCCTTCCCTAGCGCTGCGTCTTGATCCTTTTTTCGGAAAAGGGGGAAGGGGGGGAAGGGGGAAGGGGGTCCCGAACGCCTCCACTGCACAAGCAGTTTCTTTGTCTCTGGATCCCAATCGCAAAGCCACGCCTCTTATTCAGTCCTAAGCTTTGAAACAAAATGGTCAGTGCTGCTTTGTTAGAGGCACAAGAGCTCCCTTGACGAATGCAAGCGGTGCTGTCGATCTTGCGTAGAGAGAAACCTTTACACCCGTCGTAGCAAGACCTTCGACATACCAGAAACATCATCAATGATTGTGAAAGCACTGCCATATGAAATGTTAAATTTTGCGTCAACTTCGGGCGGCTTGATTCGGCGATTCTTTATAATAAGGCTTTCAGCTCGGTTTCAATGATCGCAATCAGTTCAAGCGCTGGGCCACCTTGTCGTTGGGTCTTTTTTACGTCTACATGACACGTTCAGACTCGTTTAACCAACGTGTCTCTGCAGCATATGAAGGGCAGTCACTGAAGGACATTCACCATTCTGCTGTGAATTTCTTTGAGGCGTCGAAGAAATTCCACATTTCCTGATTTCTTTTTTTTTTTTTTGGTTCCCTGCACGCAGTGCAATCTACCCGGTGGCTGTCAGCTCAAGCCTAATTAATCCTGAGGTGCCCAGCTATCTGGCAGTGGAGGGAGTCCTTGAAGCCGCGTCGCCTGCTGAGGCAGTTTTCGTTGCATTGTGCTTTTACTTCACCTTTGACTATGAGTGCCATCACCAGTTCACGCGCAGATTATTGCACAAGAGTATTTAATTGATCTGAAATACTCAAATGTGGAGTCACGTGCAACACATTGCTTTCAAACCTAAAAGAAATGCCAAAACGGTTCTTCTTTTTTTAATGCCTTTTTATGCAGGTTTGGGAAATTTCTTTATGTCGTTTGTTTAATGCTTTTTTTTTTTATGTGCCATAAGGCTGGATGGTTGATTCTGACAGTCACAGAAGGTGAATGATATTGCTTTATAGTCACATTTCCGTAATTTTCAAAATCACAGCTTTTTGCTTTGTGCAGCATTGGCATACTTAATTTATTCCAGTCTATTTCATGCTAGCTGTTTGAAAGCATTCGGGAGTTGTGGTTCCATGTTCACAGTAATTTGTGCTTTCAAGGTTTAAATGCAATATGGTTTTTGATGGCTTGCAGGGTTTAAATACAAGATGGTCAAAACCAAATTTTGCGATTCATTTGAAGTGGGTTAGGTTCCTTTGGTCCTCGCGGTAGTTTGTTGCAGCTCATTAGCAGCAGGAGATACAAGTCCTTTCTTCTTTTCACATTAGAAGAGCAAATTCCAGAGTCTGCTTTCCTCTACTCCAGCGTTCATTTCACTACTGTGAATAGGACGGGCATAATGTATAGCTTTCCTTGAGTTGCACTAGTCATTGCTAATCGTGTATTGGTTTCTATTGCTGTTTGCAATATGTGTGATACAGTATCCATGTTATATCACAGTGCGTCCATTTTGATTCTGGTTTGTAAAAGACTCAGTCATTTGAGTTCACCTCGGTGAGGTTTCGCTATTCCAAGCAGTGTTCCAAGCCTTTACTGTTATTTTCCGGATAGACATTGATTGTTTATGCACTTTTTTGTGATACTTTTATTGACTGTCGCGAACTAGAGGCCCGAGAGGGTTGTTCCAAATGCCGTTATTGCGGTTAGTGGTTTCATCTTAGAACTTTTATAAGATGGCTTGTCATTCCATTGATTTTTATGCCAGTTTGTTTGTGGCAGTCACAATAAAACATTGTCATTTACTTTCAAAACTAGGCCGTCTTCGTCTATTATAAGGCCCACCATTGAAGCATGTACTATCACACCCACAAAGGGCCATAGTACCTTTCTTTAGGGGGTAAAAGTGATTCCATTAAGTGTATATTTAATCTGTATTAAGGTGGTGAACTGGGGCAGTTGGTTGCTGTTATACATGATGTAGAAAACAGCTTGGAAAGCGTGGACTGCGAAGAGCAGACACGACAGGACAGCACTGTATTGTCGTGTTTGTTCTTCGTTGTCCGCGTTTTCTGAGCTGTTTTCCTCATTGTGTACATTCAAACTCAAAGTGGATCATAGTTCCCTCCATAAGAGGGTAAAAGTTGAAATTGGGGACGTGTACTATTGCCCCCCAAAAGAGGGCAACTGTTTTCTCTATGTGGAGCGAAAACCAGCCTCCTATAGCAGGCGCTGTGGCCTCCAAACGGAGGTAAAAGCAGCCCCCTCAATTATGTCCTCTTACCTCTCAAGGGGGTTGAAATTCCCCCCTAAAGAAGGCAAAGGCGGACCTTGAAAGGACGCACTTTTAACCCAAAGGGAATTATGGTTACCTCCAAAAGGAGGCAATGTTGCATCCTAACCCAAAGGGTAAGTTTGCAACCTCGTTGCAGGGCGTAACGTTACTTCCAAAAGGTGTTGCCCTGTGTGCAAGTCGGTTAAGCAGGGTACTACAATACCCTTTTTTTAAGAGTGCAGAACGCCCTTTGCACCGTCTTTATCACGCACCGATACTCAAGTTTGAATTTGGTGGAGGACGCCATGTTTAATTGAATTATGCTAACCAAGAGAGGAACCGGAAGGCTTGAATTAGAGATCATGTTTGGCTAGAAGATAAACTAACCAAAAGTGTAGAGATATCATTTTCACATAATTGGTCACTGCCAAATTGCAAAACTTCTGATCACACCTCGTATGCCCATGTAATTCAGAATGACATTTTTTTATTCAGAACATTCAGTTTAAATTGATTCATAAAATATCGTGTTAAAAATAAACTGCTCAAATTTTAACATAATTGAATACACTTTTTTTCTTTCGACGTAGTCTGCCTTTATCTGTAAAAACTGCACCTGAAAAAGTCCTACACTCCTATTTGGCGCCAAAGGATTGTTCTCCAGGTGGTGAGTAAAATAGACGGGTGGACGCTTATGTAAGAATACAAACCTCTTGTCGCAAACCACGTGTTTTGTGGTTAACGAAAAAATATTTCAACGTTTTAACAAAACTACATCTGGAAACGCATGGCAACATGCTACTTCAAGCATTTATACATATAGCATGACGCTTCTTTATAAGGCTCATTGTTCGAACACGGAAACAGAGAAGGATGATTCAGACGAATCACCGCTGGAAACAGCTGCGGTCTTCCGGATTACTCGTATGAAAACAGCTTCCGCGTAGTTTATAAATACAAAGGATTTCCTGTTTCACTATATGACGGAAAATGAAGGTTTTGACGAAAGCGCTCACAATTGCATTACGTGTGTTTTGTATTTCAGCAAAGCCGATGTTGCTACGTGCCAACAGGAGAGGAGGTGCACGTACAGTGCCCCTCAAACTTAACGCCGCCACTAGATCGTCCGGATTATTCACTTGTTGAGCTCTTCCTGAACCTAGTGGTCGAATTACTTGGGGGACATTCGCGTCCCCGATGAGATCCCAACCAGGGGAAGGTATTCGAGCAGCTGCAGCGACCAATTTATCTTTGGGTAGCATGCAATAGATCAATATTTGCTTAACCGGGGTGTAACCGAGTGGTGGCGTTAAGTTTGAGGGGCACTGTACGTATTTGTGTACTTCCAAGTAATAAAGACTCTTAATATTTAAACTAAGTTACGGACGAAATTACGAGACCTGCGTTATTACTGCCCGATTTATGCCTACTATTTAATCAATCGGTCCTTATCAGAGACTACTGATGTAACTTTAATTGGGAGAAAAACCTAAAAAAAAAATAAGAACGACATGTAAAGCCTCATAATTACGGCCAACGTCTCGAGGAAGCAGCCGATTGCTCTTAAGGAAGCGTCAGGACTCTCTGTGGTTTTCCGTTTCGAGTTACGTCGTTTCAGATCACTGCCTATAGACTTAAGAAATCATAAGTATTAGTTAAAATTCCGACTCCTCGTGGATAGCAACCAAACCAAGTGATTTTTTGCAATGCAAGCTCTGTATACAGAAAGTTGCTTTGGAATAGTATATTCCAAGGCAATTTTTTTTTTGTCAGGCCAATCGCCGACACAGCACCTCTTTAGAGACAGCCAATTTATGAAAGCGGTATGGCCGTCGCTTACTATTTTATAGATAGCACACATTTTATTTTATTTATGAAAACGCAAGTCACAACAACTTAAAATGAAGCATAGAAAATATTCAGTGTTGCCATGGTACGCAGGAACACCAAGAATTATTTCACTTCTGTATTGTGTTACCCATATGATTCATACATAAGATGTTTGAAAATAAAAACACATCGGTTACATGATTACTTCAATCAATAAAACACAACGATATATTAATATACCAGATTAGAAGTTATCTTGATAGAAAAAAAACGACTGCAAAATAGCCGCAGTTTTAGCGTCAGGTTTGATGACAAACGTAACTAAACTTGAAAACTAGTTTTTTTTTATTTGATGAAAATTAGTGCGTACATAAAATATGCATTTAAAGAGGCGCAGCTCAAATAATTACATTCTTTTGATATATCAATGATTTCTTTATTTATGCATTTGTTTTACCTCATACTTCCCTTTAGGCACAAACGCTGTTAAAGCAACAAACAAAAGCGGAAATCAAATTCGATATTAAAAACACCAGCCTGGTAAGTAATTTGCTTTGACTGAAACTTTATTTTATTCTCGAACCGCTGATGATGTCGTTTCATAGATTTTATTAACGTTAGATTATTTTATTTTTCGTAGAGTGATAAGGAACTTACAGGAAAGCTACTCAGCTGGACAAGTATGGGTAGCTGCGGTAGCGAGAGTCTAATGAATGCTGGCAAGGTCCTGGGTGCAACAAAATTGGAATCAACGTACTGTCCTCTCCGGTCGCATGTCATATGTCTCCTTACAGAGTGAGTACAATCCTTTTACAATATGTATTTTTTAGCCAAATCCAAACTATATCACTAAGATAAAAAGAGTCAAAACTCGAGATAAAGAATTGTTAAAAAATTGTTAAAAGATTCCTCTTCTTTATTTCTGGTGATCCGAATAACCTCTGTGTGAAGTTTAGCTAACTTGTCCACTCCAAGGAACTTTTTTTATTGCAAAAGCATTAGCTATCAGATGGAACGGAGCCGGCGTTGTCTTACTGCCTGTAGCGGCGAAACGGCAGTTAAATTTCCATTGAGCAGAAGCACGGCAACGCAGATGTTCCGTCCCGGAAGCCGGCGAGGGAGCTCAAGGTGAAAGCGGACGCGCCTGAAAAATAAAACACAAAGAAAAGCACAGCAACGCAGATGCATCTGGAAGATGCGCAGATGCGCCCGGAAGCCGGCGGAGTTCGCCGCACCTGCCCCTTCGGGGAGCGTGATGTCACCGCCGGAGCGCCGTGCGAAAAAGGAAGACTTGGCGTTCTGCTTGCAGGAATGCGCTGGGCGTATAGGAATGCTTTCGCATTCCTACACGTAAGCCTGCAGTGTAGTGTAGTGGTTGTAACATTCATTAATCTGGTCTTGAACAGCGGCAGAAATCGGAAAAGACGGTTTTTAGACAATACGAAATGCATATTTGTGACAAAAACTTAGAAGTATAAATGAAAAGAAAAAAAAAGAGACAAAGCATGTTTGGTGTAAAAAATTACGCAGCATTTTCCATTGTAGTCGATGTTAAGCAGCGTAAGCGCGAACCAAACCAGCGCGTTTTTGTGCGTGCGTAAGCTTTGCGCTTTCCGGAAATGACGCAATTCGTGACGTTTTTGCTGTTTCCGGGCCTCTCTCTGAGTAACGACCATTGGTTAGGACGGTGCGGCTAGGGCGAGCTCGCACGCCCGTCTTGGAAGGAGATCGCCCAACACATGGGCGGTCTCCCTCCATGTGTTTTCCCGTTTCGGATGGTCTTTTTGGTTGCGCCGAAACTTCCCGTAGAGCCAAGGGTAGTTTTGCATGAGCTCGATCAATTGAAAACACTTTCTCTGGTCATCGGATACGGCAGCATCTGCAGCCCTCTGCGCAGCTTCGTCTTTCCTCTGCGCGTCCGCAGCAGCCCTCTTTTCAGCTGCAGAAGTCAACTTCCTCGCGTTGGAATGGAGGGAAAGTTCTAACACACAGCCATATACTTGCAAGCAAGCAGACAGCATTTATGCCAGACGGCGAAGAAACGCGCAGCCGGTACTATACTCTGTTTCATACTTAGTGTGCAACGCTGTAAAAGCTTTTGGCGCGAGCACGGGGCTTGATCTCGTTGATCATTTGCACGCGTTCTCGCGCAAACAAACCCATAGATGAAGTCACGCGCTCGCGCCGGTAGCTTTGACAGCGTTGCGGGCCAAGTATGAAACGGAGTGCCTTGCACCTTAGCCTCCTCTAAAAAAAAGCCTGGCAGATCGCCACGAGACGCGGTCGCCGAAAGTGAAAATGTGGAGCGGCAGACAACGGATGAGCGGAGACCCATGTAATGGCTGCGCCGTCGAGGCGAGACTCCAAACACACTCGTTCCGAGCGATGGAATATCCGCTCGTGCCCCTTGCGTACCTCGCGCTACCGCTTCTTTTCTCGTCGGGTTACAAAACCATGATTCGGGCCCTAGCCGCTGCAAGAACTGTGCGCTGAATACCAGATTTCCTGAGATATGAAATCTGCTACGAGATCCTCGCAAATCTGCGACCGCGCACTCTATGGCTGCGTCGTCGAACTGCCAGGCTAACTCTTTGAGAGAGCTTGTAGATTATGAATCATCATTAATGAATGACCAAAGGTCTTAATATCTTCAAAATTTAACACCCCAATTTACGAATATGCGTCTTGTTTTCTTGTTTTGTTACTAGCATTATTATGAATCCCAGAGTTAAATTCGCTGTAAAACAAGAAAAACGTAAAGTTGTATCGCTTCGCTATCGGCTGCATTGCTTCATTTTTTTCTTCTTTTTTTGCTAGTGCTATGGTGTTTGGACCGTGTCTCCGACTGGTGTTTACCGCGGCCAAAAAAGGTGGTCCCTTGATTGCCGCCTGATGACGTCATAGAAGTGTTATGCTGTCGCCGGTCGCGACCCTGGCGGCGTCCCAACAGTTGTGGTATATGTGGCAGACGCCTGTTCTGCTGTAGGACGCTCTCCACTGTGGCAGTTCAGGGAAGCTAGAGCAGCCGAAAGTTGGGACGCCTAGGACGCCGTGCGGACAGCGACAACCGCGTTCGCTCGCGCTTGTCGCCAGCATTTTTACGGCCAACAGCCAGGATCGCGACAGGCAACAGCATGACACTCCGGCTTCTGTGACGTCATTTGTTGCCACTTGGGGACCACTTTTGATGTATAGGCGGGATAGGACGCTAAACACACCAGTCGAAAGCGCGATCCATGCACCATACTAGTGCTAGTGGCGTTGAGAATTTTAAGGGATATCTGTAAAAACAATTTTAAGAAGAAGTGCTATGTTGATTACGTAAACTATTTAACGAAGCTTTCGTGCAGCATAAATACACCCATCACAAATGTCCTAACTGGTTATTTCCACGCATTATAATATTAGGGTTTATTATATAAATTTGTGTGATTAAATAACAGACGTTATCAAATTTGACGAAGAAATCCGCTTTCATATTAAAGAAATATAAATCGTTCAAAGAAAACGGATTCCATTGGTTAGGAAATAAATCAACATATTTCTAGGGAATTACATGTAATGTTAGCATCTCGGAACAGTGCAGAGCAATATTAAGCAAATATTTTCAGGGCCCCTTTGTCTTCAAAGTTCTCTAATGCATGAAATGCAGTATTTAAAATGCGATCATTTAAAATTGGTCACAGTATATTAAACCTTTCTTTCGGAGAATAAAGAGCCTGTCTTTTTATAAAATTCTTTGATACATTAAGCGGGGAAAATAGATTGATGTATGGGTGTCAAGAGTTAAGTCACGTGACAAACTTCCCGCTAAATTTAGCGGGAAATATAAATTTGCGTATAGGTCACGCAATATCAATTGGCCTGCTAAATATAGGGGGGAACTGCATTGATGCATAGATCATGCGACATGCGGTAACGTGGCACTGTGTTTCCTGCTAAATTAAGCAATGAAACTGAATTGGTGTAGAAAAAACGTCAGGTTACGCAACATCAATTTTCCAGCTAAACATACGGGGGCAAACTAAATTGTAAATGTCACGTGACGTCATGAACACATGACATGAATTATCCTGCAAACTTCACCGGGGAAATTAAATTTGTGTTAGGTCATACCATCAGGTCACGTGATATCAATTTTTCCGGGAAAATTAGCGGGGAAACTGAGTTGATTGTAGGTCCCGTGACGGCAGGTCACGTGATATTAATTTTACCGCTAAATTTAGTAGGGGATCATAATTAGTGTATAGATCACGTGATGTGAGATCACGTGACATCAATTCACATCTCGTGACCTAAACGCCACTTCCCCGCTAAATTTATCTAGAAGGGACGGGCAACATTTTGGAATTGGGGATTCCGTTAAAAAAAAAAAAGCCTTTTATGGTTTTAAAAATATAGGTGCTCTGCTTTTTTGCAATATATTGCTTTGGAAATGCTCTCGGAATGTTTTAAGCACAAACACATATCTCCAGGTATATGGACAAAAATCACCATGTTCTAAACAGAGTGCATGAAGATTATGCGTGGAAATAGCATCGAATACAGCATCCATGTAAAATGCTTTTACGGCAATGTCGTCGACCTTGACAACAATACCTGTCCTTGAGGAAAACTTGGGATGATATTTAACACCATTAGTTTCTCCATAGTTGAACAGTCGCTCAAATACAAAAGACGACTAGGACAACCTGCTAACTCCAGAAGTAAAAACCATTTAGCAGTCCTGCGTTAGCCCACAGTAGAGTCGCAGTGAAAGCTGCGACACGTCACGGCCAAATTGTTGGGCATCGGCGTTCAGTTCACGCACCGTGTGGTGCGTGAACAAAAGCGTACGGAACGAAAAAAAAACGTCTCATCATTTGATTCCAAATACTTTCTTTTTTTTTTTTTGTTCCGGATCGCGTGAAATCGTGTCTCCAGGCACGGGCTCTTGGCATTGGCAGTTTTCCAACAGTATTTTGGAATTAACTATTTCTTTTTGAGATATCGCGTGCAGTGGGCATTGGAGACTACAAGAACCCTAAGTATAAAGCGAGTTGTTAACGTTGTCGAGTAGCTCTGTGGCAACGACTCCGCTTCACACGCGGCGGACCTAGGTGCATTCCCCGCGGGCGGCGGCCGATGTTTTTCAACGATTTGGCAAACATCGACGACAGACATTCTACTACGCCAATACAACATCGACAACAACTGCGTCTACAGCATCAACAACGTACGCCGTTTCCAGTGATGGGAAGAGCCAGGCACGTAGCCAGGGGGGAGGCCCATGGGGCCCGCCCCCCCCCCCCCCCCCCCCCGAAATCTTCCATTTTGCATGGGTCCTCCTCTCCCCCTCCCCCTCATACAGCATTTTGTCATGGGTGGGCCCCCCTGAAACAAAAACCTGGCTACGTGCCTGGGAAGAGCCAATAACAGTTATAGCTATAAAACTCATGACCTTTTCCAGTCGAGTTCAATTCTCGGAATAGGAAGTTGTCATTTATGTACGAGGGAAGCACAGCCGCTGGAAACAATGAAATGATTATTCATCAGGAACAGTTGCTGTCTTCCGGATTACAGTAGTATAAAAAGTGTGCGCAAATGGAGAAACAAATTATTTTCTTATACCAGTCTAAGCGTTTCAAAATGAAGGTCTTTTTCGGGATGTTGGTGATTGCATCACATTTATTTTGTCTTGATGCTGAACGCAGGCGAAATTGTCCCAAGGAGAAAGATTCAGGTAAGTAATTTGATGTGGTCGTGGTTTTAAAAGCTTCGTTCTTTTATATACAAGTACGCGAAACAACGCTTTATGGCCATTGCATTATTTTTGTTTGTAACGCCGACACTTCTCCAGTTTTATTCAGTTAATCGTCATTTCTAACGAAGTACAAAGGTAGGAGAAATCGGCAGAATTATTTCAAAATAACATTTCTTAAATGGCAGGTAAAGTTTCTCTGAAGCAGCTATGCATGCACTTGAAACAAAACGTGCTACGTTAGCATATTGTTATGATAGGAATGAATATCATGACTGGATGCATTTTATGAGCAAGAATCTCGCGCCAAAGGGCACCGGTGTGTGCCTAGATACTTTTGACAAAGGTTTTTTTGAAGAAGACTGTATCGTGGACCTCGAATTATTAGATAGTGTCAACTTGATTCGGTGCCACGCATCGTCCATTTGAGTTTCAAATGAGAACGTATGCCGACTTCCAATCGCCAGAAATTTGCGACAGGCGCTTCTAGTTCAATTATTAGCCCTCCGCAAGGCGTAATCAGCTTTAACTTTTATGACGTGTCGAAATTCCCACCAAAGCGGGGTGTGCCGAGTGAAAAAAACAAAAACAAAAAAACTTCAAAGATAAAAAAAAAATGAACGAATGAGGATGTCTTGCTGACGGAATATGCTGATAAATTTATAGTTGTCCGTTACCATCTCATGGCGATACTGTGATATAAGGAATAACATCGGAATTAGCTTCTAAGAGATTTGGCAGACGTCGTCTCGCGTTTATATAGTTTTTATAGTTGATTTGTGGTGCGATATCGTTAGGTATGTGCCTTCAGAGATAACTGTGTTGTGAGTGAGTATAGGGCATAAAACGTACGCTATTATTACTGGTTCATTTCTTACAGGGCGTATCGAAGGATGTATTCAAAACGAAAGTATTCTAGGCGCATCATTTATTTACGCGTTGGTTTTTATCCACTTTCCGCCTCGTGGAATGTTGTCGCTAATAAAAAGTAAAAAGAACACAATAATTTAAAACGAAAAATAAACGTTCGATGAAGCGAAATTGAGCCTATCATACATAAAGAGAAAGGTGCCACGCATCTTCCGTCGGCGACGGGTGGAAAACCAAACCGAATTGTGTGAGAATTTCTTTTCTGTCCAATAAACACACATGAATCATAAAAGATATATAAGAACATATAATATTCATAGAGGAACTATATAATAAATGTGTAATTTATGTAAGAACATAAAATAACCACATAAGAAACTTATAAGAAACCTCTCAGAAGTTTCTTTATTTGGTTCCTACATGTTCCTATATATATTATATAGTTGTTATATGGTTCTGATATGTTCTTATATATCTTGTATGATTCATATGTGTTTATTGGGCACTGAAATTTCTCACGTAAATTAGATTTTTCAGTAGGGGACTGACCCGAAAAAGCGCTATCAATACTTTCATACACGCAGCACGTTCAGGAATGTTCTGAACAAGAATACTTGATGAAAGCCGAGAATGGGTTGGGATTTTATAGAAGAACGCAAAATAATAAGAGAAGGATCCGGGCGAGCGGGATCCGAACCCCATTCCTCTGTGTGACAGCCACATGCATTGTCAGCTCCGTCACGCACGAGAATATATCACCCTTACTTTGTGGATCAAGCGTCAAAAACACACCATCATAGTGTTCATCATTTTGTTTTTCTGTCGTGTGTTCTATCATCACTGAACTTATCATAAAGAGAAAAAGACTCATCGACTTGCGCTTTTGACGCTGCTTCATTGGTCGATCCCCCCGTAGCGTCGGCTGCGTCTCTACCTAATGAGAAAGAAAGTTTAAAAACTATCGCTTATGCGGCGTTTACAGCACGTCCGAATCTACTACAAAATTAAATTTATTTCGTTGATATCATATAAACACGGTGTTAATTTAGGCTTTCCACATTTTTTTTTAAAATTCGTTGAGGTTACAATTATGCTGCGTAATCAAGTATGTTATGCGGTCATGGGCAGATTATTAGGGGGTTAATTGTCACGATAATTTGAACAATAACCTAAATTCGCTGAATAATTTTAGATGGTTTAAATCAACACACCGTTTAATTTAGAAACTCGCTGAGCGTCATGAAAAGCCTCTAAATCGGTAAATGTTGGAAAGAATCGCAGCACGTGGGAAACGCAGTGGCGCGCTAATATTAGGGAGTTTTAGCGAGTCGTTTTTCAAGCACACGGTTCCGAAATCACGAACGGTACAGCTGGCCCGTTCCGTGAAGCCGTACCTCAAATTTTACATACTTTAGCGAATCGTGAAAGTGGCGCAACCGTGTAAACGATGATGATGATTGGGCTTAACGGTGGCGCCATCTTCTAGTAAACATGTGAAACATTCTGCAACGTGTAAATCCGTGGCTTCTTGTATTTCCGGCGAACGACTGACGTCAACAAGACGGCCGACGTAACATTAGCCGGTCGGAATTTCAAGAACGGCGAAGCTAGACCGAGTAAAAAGCGTCTGAACGATCGTAAAGCTATATGGTGTGTCTCCGTCATCTTGAACTTGGACGATCGTTCACGTTGTGTGCCGTCGAACCGAATCATTTCGTCTGCTCGCGGTCGCCACGGCAGCTAGTCTACCCGCAGATCGCAAAACTTTACTAGCATGCACAGTTTACAGCATTCACGATCGCTTGCCATTGTCATCAGTCCTCGAAATGATTTGGTTCAACCTCTCAAATGAAGCAGACGAACAGGACAGCAAATTGCCTCCCGCTGTCCTAAGCATAACGCTCGGCTCGGTCGGCAAAGGCGGTCGCTGAAGCGACCGCCCTTTTTTTTTTTTTACCCAAGTCGTGAACGGTGCTGGCTGCCTTGCGGTGACGACTCCAGCGGCTGGAATGGGAGAAACGAACGAGAAGAGCCTCCCGACTCCCCGAACGACTCGCGCGCGCATGCGCAGTGGCGTCGCGGATACGTTCGAGGGCGAACCGTTCATGTGGAAACGACCTGCTAAAACTCCCTATTACCTCTCGTGCAACAGGCGCGAGGCTGGCGGTATGAAAACGCGGATGATACTTTCGTCATCCGCGTCCGTCATGCCAAATCATCAAAAAGTAACGCGTACCGAGTTGCACCGTTTTAAAGGAGGGATGGTTCGACCGCCTCTACGCATTCATTCATATTTCAAATTTGGGCACCCGTGCATCGCCAGGCAAAATTTTGAGAACAATCCAGTTCCCAGCTGAAGGTAGAGTCTAAGATGTAGAGCCCTCGACCCCATCGTGGTAGTATGGCAAAAAATCCAGAACTAATTCTTTTTGAGACAACCTGCCTCAAACTGGAGGAAGGTCAGCTGTTTTTGCGGATTTGTTCACGTTTTTGAAATTTGGGTCCCTGAGCCTCGCAACGGTAAATTTCGAGGAAAACCATGTTCACAACAAAAGGCGGAATATAAAATGTAAATCCCGCGATCCCATCCTGGTACTATGGCAAATACTCCAAAATTAGTTCTTGTTGAGAAGGTGGCCTCAGATTGAGGGTGGTTCGACTGTTTTTACGCATTCGTTCATCTTTTGAAATTTGAGCGCATGCGCCTCGCCAGAAATTTTTTTGAAGACAACCGAGTTCCCAGCTAGGGGTGAAATAAATAAGCTTAAGCCCTAGGGCACATCCTGGAACTATAGAAAACACTTCAATATGAATTCTTTTTGACACAACCGGTCTCAAATCGGGGATGGTTCGGCCATTTTTACGCATTCATTCACCTTTCGGGAACCACGTCTTGCCAGGGAACTTTTGAGAACATTTCAGGCCCGCAAATAACGACGAAATATAAAATCTAGAGCTTTCCAACACATCCTCGTACAATGGCAAATACTTCGAAATAAGTCATTTTTAAGACAGCCGTTCTCAAATTGGGGATGATTCCTCCGTTTTTACGCATTCCTTAATCTTTTGGAATTTTGGCACCCGTGCCTCGCCAGTGAACTTTGAGGATAACCCAGTTTCCAACTAAGTGCAAAATACGAAATATAAGGCCCTCCAGCACGTCGCGGTACAGTGCAAACACTTTAAATATAGCCCTTTTTGAGAAAGGCGATTCCAAAGTTGGGATTATTGGCCATTTTTCCGCATAGGTTCATCTTTTGAAATTCTGGCGGCCGCGCCTCATCCAGGAACTTATTGGGATCAACCGAGAACTTAACTACTTAAACAAAAAAAATTTTGGACCCTCGAATAAACGTTGCTGCTACCGAAAAACCTGTAAAATGAGTCATCTTGGAGTAAACTCGTCACGAAAGGGACCTTGGCCGACTCTTTCGAAGCATTCGTACATCCCTACAGATTAGGGCACCCGCGTGTCCTCCAGGAATTTTTTGAGATCAGAAGGGTCCTTAATTGGAAACGAAAAAAAAAAAACACTTTAGGACCCTCGACTTCAAGTTGCTGCTATGGCAAAACCTCTAAAATCAGCCATCTTTGAGAAAACTTGGATTGAGGTAGACATGGTTCGACTGTTTTGAGGCATTCGTTCATCATTTCAAATTCGGAAACCCGTATCTTGCCCGGGGACATTCTGAGGTCGACCGAGTTCTCACCTGGCGACGAAATATAAAAGTTAAGGTCGCCGACTGCAAGCCGGTGCTATATCAAATAGGACTTCCCCCCACACTGAGTGATATCATATCGAGTTGGTTAATTATTTAGCGTAGACATTTAGTACGCCATTAAATATAACTTTTGAGATGTGAATGTTAAGTTCGCGTGAACAATCATCCTCTCATGAAAGGGGTACTCACCGCAGTGCTCCCACTCCTTGCAATAAAAATTACTTTCCTTTGATCACAAAACAATATTAATTAGCGAGAATATTTTGAAAACTTTCCTTATGATTTTAGAATATTATGATATAGAACAGCTGTTTTGTCTGCTAGTTCAGTGATGTCAGTATTAGAATACTGGAAATCATCGTAAACAAGTGACAACGAATCCACCTTGTTTGGCAAATTGGTCTCAGGGACCCAAGAAAACAAATTTCACACACAAAAAAAAAACACGTAGCTAGCCCATTATGGATTATTCTGGTTTACTACGTTCGTACGGCAAATCTTGTACTTTGTTGTATTTATAAATTCTGCTCGTTAGAACTTCGCTTTTTTTCAAATATTTACGCGACGTGCCTCGAAAATGTATGTCCTACAAATGTGATACACATCATAAGCACTGCAGTGTTTGCCATAATATTGGGAAGAGATTAAATTTAATTTAGAAAGTCATCAGTTTTTTTATGTCAAAGAATAAACCGCACAATTATATTACCTTTAATACCAACCGTGGTGGCAATACAACAAAATGTTTCGAATGATACCATCCGCTGTGGCAATACATCAAAAGTTTTGAATAAACCAAAAAGGTTTCGAATGAGGAACTTGCAGTTTACACCTGATTGCCTTGAAATGTCGTCACAATAATAGTGGTATATGATACAGTGGAGAAGTAGCATGGCGAAATGTCCCAAGCGCAACGTTTCGGTGCTATAATATTTGTATGTTAAATACATGGACCTCTACGGGAGCGCTTCCGTAACTAGCTAAGAGATTCGCACGCATGTGATGGCACACATTTCTGGGGTTGAGGTTCTACTTCTATTCTGTCGCCATGCTATCACTTTTCTGTAGCAGGTATACCTTTCCTCTTGTCAACACCGCGTAGCCTCTCAATCGAGTGTTAATTTTATTAAAATTGAATTTAAGAACCTCAATTCAAACATATCCACTTTGCTCTAGACTGACACCAGCGCTAGATTTTAAAGAAACATACGTTGCAAAGGAATCATTGCTTCAGCAGCATAAACACGTGTAAGATTTACTCGTGTGACTAAATGAACGTGTTTTAATTAATTACTTAATTCTAAAGTAAGATTCAGTGGGTCGTTATAGTGTTGCGATTTCCTATCATTGCTCACTATAACGTCGTACCTTTAGACCAAAATGATAGGCAGATAAGTTATTCCTCCATCCCCTAAATGGCAAAACATTCACCAACGCCCCGATGTGTGGAATTTTCTGGCGTTGTCAATGGAGTACTGTGTAATGTCATAGCAACACAGACCCTGCACAGAATGCTATAAATTAGCATAAATAAATGTATGTTAATTTCCGAAGCTCCCAACTATTTCAAGTGCATGACCAACAATTGTATGCCCACTAGAATTTACGAGGAAACATCTTCGTAGTGTTTGGTTACAAGTCGAAAGCAATCGTAATAGTAGCTTCAAATTTCACAGGATTTTGATTGTGTTTGACCGATAGCTAGAAATCGAAATCCGAACATTTAAAAAATATTTTATATGTCGCGGCTTGATTAACTACTTTCGTGTTCATCTTAAACGCTGTATATATTGCTGTAGACACTGCAGTCTTGGGTCTTTGAAAAAATACTTGGCGTCACGGGATTAATTTCTTTCGTCCGTTAAAGAGTGGCAACCACGCTTACTGTAATATGCGCTTCTTAGCAAAACATATTTGGTATAATTTTATGTAATATCAATAAATAGTTATAAAATATAACAACTGCTTAAAACAAAGCATTTATGCAACATGTAAGTTGTACAAACCCCAATTTGGAATTAAATTAGCTCGTTTGCCACACTCAAGATTTAATTTTTATGGGAGGCATCATCATTCAGAGTTTTATTGTGTTTCCCAAGCAGCTTTAGGGGCCTTTTTAGGGTTACACTTCACATTATAAAACAGCAATGAACTAAACGAACTACACGACAATCCTAACCACAATACTATTCTTGAACTTTTTAAAAGGTATAAAAGAGTCCACGTGAGGGTTAAATTACTTGTACGTGAGCATCATCCGTGTCAGCGGGGGACTGGACTCTAGATAAGAGAGGTAAAAAAAAGGAAAGAGTAGACCTATTTTGTCGCTGGGGGACATGAATTGAGATTCTACTCAATGACATTGGGGGATCAAAAGCAGAATTAAACAACTTATATAAAAACACCATGTCGCGGACTAGTCTCCAAGTTGAAAAAGGCAAAAGACCAACAGTGCCCAAAAGAAGCACATAGTCATAAAAAAACACTCCGTCCAATGTGGCGATCGTAGACAATTCTCACAAGTCGTCTCTGTATGCTCTCCAACCTGAGCGCCTGACTAACACCCAAAGAATTCCGTACCGTAGAACAAAAGTCCAACCGTGATAGAACTAAAGCCAGAAAAAGGTGCAGTATACAGTTGTAATTTCGGAAGTCACGGGTAATGCGTGCAATTATCCCCAGGATTCGCAAAGAATCATTAATAACCTTTGAAACATGATAGTTAAAGTTCAGGCGTGAATCGAACAAAATGCCAAGGTGACGCACAACAGAAGATCTTGAAATTTCAGATCCGTCTAATGTGTAAGGATGTACAACAACATTTGCCTTAAGGCCCGTTCACACTCTTGCGACCGAGTACGACAGAGAGACGAGGTCTCTTAAAACTTAAATGTTTTCAGAATGACGGAACACACTGGCATTGTGGCACCATCTATGTGGTGACCCTGGAACTGCATTTCACAAGAGCGAAGGTTTTGCGGGAGTTCCGAGGTCAAATGTGCGTAATACCCATAGAAAGACTCGTTTATAACATTGACAAAAGTTTTTCGAGCCAAAAAAAAAAAAAAAAAAGGATAATGCGCAAGAAATAAAAAAATATGCCGGACCGCCGAGTTTACACTGCTTCCCAATAGATGGCGCAGTGTGTTCTCCGGTTTAAGAAGTTTTAAGGAACCCAGGTTTAAGAGGTCGCGAGAGTGTGAATGGGCCTTTACGGGAAAAAGAAACAAGCTTAGTTTTGGAAGGGTTTAAAACTAGCGAGTTCGCACAGCACCACAAATGAATTGCATCAATATCTTTTTGTAACAATTCACAGTCCACAGGCGTGTGGATGCCACGATAAATTTTCACGTCATCAGCATAGTGAAGTATCATTGAGTCACTCACACTAGTTACAAGATCATTTACAAAAATATTAAAAAGCCAAGGTCCAAGGTTCGACCCTTGTGGTACCCCAGAGTTCAACAGATAAGGGGATGATTTTCATCTTAAGTGGGAAACCATGTTTGAGCTTTCACGAAGTTAACTAGCAAACCAGTCGCAGAAACCCGAAGAAAGACCCATATGTAACAGCTTCGACACCAATAATTTGTGATCTCCGAGGTCAAACGCCTTCGAACAGTCAAAATAAATAACATCAACTTCACCACGGGACCCAACGATAGGTTTCGCGAACACCAAAAAGGTTAAAAGATATGTTTTAACGGATCGTCCACGACAAAACAGTGCTGATTTGGACTGAGCGTCTGCTTAAAATGAAAACTCACACGCTTAAAAATGACTTTTTCAAAAGAGTTAAGCAATACGCACTCCGCAGTGCACTTCGGACGAAATGGCTATACGCACTCCCCGGAGAGCTCATGCCGCTTGGGCCACCCTTTTCGAACGGCGCGTGTATCACTCGGGAGCTCGTTAACACAGCCCCCTGCCTGCGTTCACGCCGCTTCGCGGCGACAGTATTGGCTGCTAATTACAAAACTTAACCAGTACACGCCGCTTCGCGTGTACTGGCGCCCAGCGGAGCTTGGCGCGGCCACCTTGTCCCTTGATTGAGGACGACGAACAGAAGAAACGGCGCTTCGTGCCACTTTGACGTAAGTGCGCCTACTTTCAGTAGTTTCACTGGAATCGATGGCGTCAGGCGCGGCAATTTTTCAATTTTCAATTCAATTTTTGAAGGTCACCTTGAAGGGCTGCGTTGTCATCGCGAAGGAATCGAACCGCACTGACGAGTTGATCCGTTTTTCGTACGAGCGCCGTTACAAGCCCGCCGAGTCCACAGGCGCACTGCCCAGTAGCGTTCGGTCCCACACGATCTTCGCCATCAGCACTCACGGAAACCACGATAGGCTCGCTATCGAGAATCCCAGGACTGTCCGGGTCACGGCGCTTGGTGCACGAAGCACATTTCTACGTGCTCATTCTGCTGGACATGTAGAAGCCGTAATCATCCCCTTCAACATTAAGGCATTTACAGTGAAAACGGCACATGCAGATGCCACTACAAGCCAGGAATTGTTGACGGCCGAAAAACTGGGAAGAGCACTTTCCGCGCACGTCTTTGCTCCCAGTCATTCCGGCACGGAATGACTAGCATAAACGTTTATTTATTAAACAAAGAAAAAGACTTCTTTCTGAGAGCTACTGGTATGTTTGAGACCTATCATTATTCTGTCAAGAAATGCTGTCTATAAGGTAAAATTATCGGCGTAATTAACGGCCATCGTAAAACACCCTTTTTTGCGGAATCGTATTTCTACTTAGAAAGGCCGATTATGCCATCAAACCCGAATATTATTAATGCTTCTAAAACTACCCGCCTATTTCACGGGCCTATGCCAATTAAATGAAAGGTATATTTTTATTTGCATGGGTAATTTTTTTTTTATTTCAGGCAGGCATGAAACGCCGATTACGATTGCCTTCCTTTTGGATTCGAACGCCTTTTTTAATGAAGACGCAGCTCGGAATTCCACAGTTGGAAATTGGTTGAATAGTGTCCTAGAAAAGGTAACATATCTCCCAGTACGGTTTTATTAAAAGCGATATGACCAACTCTCTAAGGTTTGTAATAAAAACTTAGGCTCCGTGATTTAAGAATTGTTACCACAAAAGAAGCTAGCACGGTGCTCAGCCATTTAAAAAAATTGAGCTTTAATTGTTCTTGTGACTCTGATCAAGCAGTGATAAAATAATCTGAAAACGAAATTCTCACATTTTATTGAAAATTTTTATGAGGCAAGAGGGGGGAAAGAGGCTGCGAAAGTGAAAATTTACATTGCGCAGTGCAGTTTAGCATCTCTTAGAGCCCAGCAGCTGCTAAACTTTAAAAAATCCAAATGTCGCAGACCATAAAAGGTTTCACTTCGTGCGCCAAGTGATTGATAACTGTACAAAAAAAATTCATTATATTTTTTTCGGGGCTTGGGGAACGACAGCGGCTCGGTCGTTCGGAAGAATATGCGAGAGAAGCATGTTGCCCTACATTTTCCATGCCATGTTCCATTTAAGATACGGCAATCTAGAATCCTTGAAAAAAATCATGGATTATTTTTTCTTATTAAGGCATGTATGTTCACTTTTGTTGATTAAGAAAAAGCACTTCTGTTATCGATGGCACAGCTACTGAAACCTTATAAACTTTGTTAGTAAAAGAAATAACTCTCTAATTTGCGAATATATCCGTCCAACATTGGCAATACAAAGGTCACGGAGGGATCGAGTTTCGTGTTGTCCTACGGTGTAGGAAGATGCTTTCAGACATAACCTTTGGTACTTGCCTTAGTGATAGTCGACCGCCCTCTCAGAATTTCTTAAGTGTAGTGAGGGCAATGCAGTTGTCGTTAACTATAATGCAACTCAATTACTTTACATTCAGTTGCTATGGCTCAGGATAAAATTTATGAGATTATGCTCGTATAGTATCTAATGATAAAAGATGTTCATACACACACAAACACCCACCCTAACCTAATGAATGCCTCAAGTAATAAAGGCGCCGTACATATTAAGGATTGGGAATAACGAAAGGACACCAGGAGAAGGGAAGAAAAGCGTCCCAAACAGAGCTAAATTTTTATTCCTGTCTTTTCCTTTCCTTGAGTTTGTTCAATCCTTATATCAGGGGTTCTGTTCATAACATAATGTTATCTGTGTTTGAGACGTTCTCCTTCTCTTCTGTCTGTGTCCTTTCGTCTTTCCTCAGAATCGGGTTGCTTCAAAATGTTCAGTACACACCACCTTACTCGCGGCCTTACGTTTTGTTGCGAATAAGTATTACTTCATCACATAATTTCTCCTATGTTTTATGTCACCAATAAATCAGGCTAGCTCTCCTTTTAACAAGATTTAAGCTTCCACCGTAGCCACCTTCTTTGTTCTAAATAACAAAATGTTTAGAATACACGTTCAGAGCGAAATGTATTAAAAAAAGAAAATAATTTGTATTTTATTGTATTGTATTCGACAAAAACGAAATGGTCGAAAGAGACCTCAAGGCAGTCAATTAAATTGTTTATTTAGTTATTTATGTATAACATTATTCAATCCCCAATATATCTACAGGCGCAACAAGAGTTAAACGAAGATTTTCAAATGAAAATAAAATTTAACATTACGGATATTAATATGGTAAGTACCTAAGATTCAAATTGCTACTTTTACTGGTGCTGGTTTGTTTTGTTATCACATTGATGAACTTCTTTCTCGTAGACTGATATCACCGACACGCAAAAATGTGACGGTTTCTGTGCCAGCCATGTAATAGATGCTAAGGATTATACGGACTATCTAAAGCAGTCTTATGAAAGCAAAGTGACCCCCGATATGATTTGTGTTGTTGGAGAGTGAGTACAGTTTTCTAATATAACGCCATTTTCCGTAAACTTCCCTAAAATTCTCAATCACCTGCATAGAATGTTATTGTAACGTTAAACAAAATCTCTTCCCGCTTTCGCTTTTCTGCGCTCTAAATTACCAATATACTCAATTCAGACATAACTATCATTCTAATTTCTTGTTTTTTAGTTATAAGGCATGGCATGCTTTGTAGGAGAATCCTACTCCCATAAATTTGTCTGCTCAATCTAGCGTGTGTGCGTCCGCACGTACCGGAAGGTAGGAAATATCAGCACAGCAAATTTAATTACCACTTATTTCCAATTACCATTTATGTCCCGAAAGCTACAGACAGATATTCCCATCCCCCACCAAGAAACGAAACCAAGACCGCTCTGATTCGCAACCCGATGCGCTACGTCTTCGCCAGTTGCAATACACTGTACTTGCGCTGGTCAAGGTGTATACAGTATGCTCCTGCTGATACAGTTCACACAAGCCGGTGCTTTCAGTAGTGCATACTAATATTGAAGAGGCGAAAGGGACAATGCCAATAAATAAAACGTCTTATTGATTCCCCGAAACGACTCCGTAATGTAAGCTATAAGTCCAAGAATATATCTTTAAGAACACACTCTAGGAATATGACTTATTCGAAATATAGGGGAATGCACTGCTTCGTAATATATGATAATTGAACTCAATTCAGTAAGTTGAATGCACCTCGATTGAAAAAAAAATAATTCTACGCACGAAATACAGTTATAAAGTTTTGATAACCCTTATTATAACGCATTATTAATAATCATATTATTATTATATAATTAAGAGGACTAATGTCACTTTTATTATGTCTACTTTTGTGTGCTTTTTTGGTCTTCCTCTTTGAACTACACACAAGCCGGGGCTTTTGCCATCGTTTAATCTGAATCATTACAGCATATTGAGGATTACTCATTGCCTGCAAGTATTGGTTACCATGTAGTGACCAGGAACGGCGGCATTGGGGCCTTGCAAGCTTTTCCTAAAATATTCTCGCCTGGTTCATTAGCAGCGACTGCACTTTAGTGTTGCTTGTAGTAATTTTTTATTATTATTTTTCATATCTACTTTAGAATTTGTTTTAGTTCTTATAACGTTATCTTGTTAGTCAAAGCAAGAAAGTAATCCACCGGCAACCATTGACTCACCTCGCATTCGGCGAAGTGTGGGCTACATCCTAATCCAACAGCATCGGAGCTCTGGTGCGCGATGGTTGCTTCAAGCAAGCACTTCTATCCACCTGTAAACTCAGGATAAATTGCCATAAACTTTGATATGTAACGTAAAATGTGTTTTGCTAAGGGATCTGATGAAGCATAATGACTAGCAGAAAATCAAAGGTTCATATCTCTCTCCTGCGCCAATTTTGGAACTTCTTTCTGGAAAAGGTTGGTTAATTATTTGGAACAATTTCCTTTGTATCGGAAATAACATCTCGTTCCATCAGCGAAATGACGGAGTCGGTGTCTCTTCGGCCAGCACCGGCACACTGCACAAGCATGGATTCATCAATAACGATGAAAAACGCTTGCATTTTCGTGACTCCTGCCCTCTTGATTTCCGCAAAATCAAGATGAATGGTCTCAAACGGAACGTCGAGAGTACTCAAGGGTCATAATTTCGTCTGCCGGATGTTGGTCATATGCCTTATTGAAATGGCAGGCGAAGCAACTACGCATATAATTAGTGTCTTTTTCCTTCATGCTCTTCTATATGAACTTTCGTCTAAATATCCATTGAGTCCTCCGAAACCTATCGTATTTTCCAAACCGATGACTCTCGTGATCATGCTTTAGGGTGGTGGAATCTTTACACTGACACATGGGACTTCCCATCTTGTAAGTTCACGTGCTTAGTACCGTCCCACAATTGGACATAATTGATACTTTAGGTGTGGGTATCCATACGAATGCCGAGTATGGAGAGGGCATCCGCATGGGGATGATTCCCTCCAGATGGATGGGTCATTTCAAACGGAAACTGTTGAATCTCTCTGATCCACCTGGTACGCCGTCTAGTCGGTTGGGTTAAGTTCAAGACATAAGTAAGAGCTTGGGTTTCCTTGAAAAGTTTAAAATGCCGATCTTCGAGGAAACTTCGGGAATCCCTCAAGGCCGAGACCACCGCTAGACCTCCCTTTTCTGTCATGGCATATTCTTCCTGGCTCTTGGAGAGTAGTAGCCGTCTACTCTTGCATTGCGGTTGGGCAATGCTGTCATGTTTTGTTGATAAAAGACGGCTCTTGTGCCATTGTGTGAAATGTCTATAAAAAGTATAAACGTCAGTTCCAAATCAGGCAGTATCAAAAGGGATGGCATTGATCAGGTACTGAAACACCCTTTCGAACTCCTCAGACCAAACAACCGAAGTACCTGAGTCAGTGTGGCCAGCCATTTTGTCTTTGTGGCATAGTTTTTACTAGCAGCCGAAAATGTCCCGCAAAAAGCGAGGAAAATGCGAAGTATGTGCAAACCTAGGGTTCTCTAGGTTTGGAGCTGTTCTGCAATAATTCATTATAATGCTTCGTGTTAAACCATGAGAAACTTCCGAGCTACGCTATTTTTTTTTTAAGGAAATTGCTTTTCTTTGGGTTAATTTTCAAAGTAATGGAGCTCGAGAATAATTGATAATCTCATTAATATAAACGGTGCAGCACCCAAAACTTTATAGAACACTTCATTCGTCATCTTCAGAAACAAGGCTCCAGAGCTCCTTCATCCAAGTGTGAGCCGCTGTTATACTCGCACACCTCTAACTGCGTCACAAATATGTGATTACGTTACAATGCCTTTCGCAGATAACAATCCTCGACAACCATGAACACCCTCCAGTATCTCTAATGATGTCATCCACACGTGGCATTGGCCACGAGAAAAGTTAAGCGTGGCTATTAACTTGGCGATTATCGCTACGAAGTCGGGATATGCCGTCTAGTGTAGGTTAAGGGTGTCGCGAACTTTTGTTGAACCGGATTTTTAGGTCGAACTTTCGGGGTTCAACTGGGTCGAACCGGTCGACGAACCTTCGAAATTTTTCACGAGATTCGACCGGTTCGATTTTCCGGACAGTGTGGCCAGACTTTGATGCGAGCGTGTCTAGGTTTGGAGAATTTATTTTTATGCAAAGGGTTATTTTATTTTATGGACGGTTGCAATTAAAAGAAACCAATTCTATTCACTAGTACTTAATAACTTAATTTTTTCTACTTTATTAACTGAAATAACCAATCAGCGGTGCCCTTAATTCATCCCTTAGCCATCGCCATCCAATCTTAAGCCAACTGGCCAGCCTGTCGCGGAACCGCACACGAGTCGAACCTCAATGCAAGGTTCGTCGAAATTTCCATAAAAAGTCCGAAAAAGTCGAACCTGGTTGAACTCGAACCTCGGCCGGTTTGCGACACCCCTAGTTTAGGTCTTAAGGCACGAAGGTAATCGGGGAGGAAAACGTTGATGTCGATGGCCTGTTGATCTCGGCATCTAGCATTCCTTGAAATTTGGGCTTTAGCTAATTTTGTTTTTCGTCGGACGTATGGCTTTTTTGTACAACGAAGGTGTCATGTAGCGTAAAAAAAAACAGTAACTAAAGTCGCTCGTGTACAATATTTGACACTTATCAGTTCCAGGCAAGGGGCATGCACGTCTTCAGCACTTTTCACGATAGAATGTTCGCAAAAAGTCCCCGGTTGAACTTTTGCACCCTGGTCGAGGGTCACCTCGTCTTTCCAAGATACGTTCATTTTGATACGCTCAATTTTAGGCTGTTATAAATGAACAGAAACTCGACCCCTTCCAGAGCGAGTGCCTTTACTATAAGTTTATTTCCTCGTAACTCAATTTTCAGTGTCCCCCAACGGTATCGACACCGCTGTGAACGTCGATGAGCATTTCAATCTGTATATTTCACGTGTCCACGATATACTTATTAACAAGTCTGTTAGGTCCACCACTGTTAACTAAGGCATCAACATGTCTATCTGACGATAGCAAAACATAGAGAATGTTGTACTCTTACAGAGTAAGCAGTCCTTTTCCTTATATAAGGTAGAACTACACACCCTTTTCAATTTGATGTTTGGCTCCTTCTGAGTATTGTCGTCTGCGATGCGATTAGGCCAACTGGTTCTTAACTTGTTAATTAAGGGCGTGTTACAAGTGGTGGTGGAAACTCGCTTCCCTATTGAAAATATTTCTAAAGGGCCCGTAGGCCTTGAAGGATTATGGGACCTCACAGGCCTTCAAAACCCTTCAAAAATGCCCTACAGAAAAACCCTTCAAGGATACCCCATAGAAAAACCCTTTAGCCCGCAGCCCTTCTACCCATCAGACCCTTTAGCCCAACAACCCCTCAGACGCCCAAATGACTGTGAACCATAGACAAAATGCGGGTCAAAACATTCAAAAATTTATTGCCGACATTTAGTTTTACATGCATATTGTAACTCAAAAAGGTGATAAAAAGCAACGCTTGTTCAAACCCGGCGCAAGGAGCTGTAGACGAAAGAGATCACATCAAACAGGGACAACTGACATCTTTATCACAAAGAAAAATACCTTTCAAAGTACTCACAATGCCGCTGGGTATATTCCTGATGTACGGTAGTTCAGCTAATAAAACCGAGCAGGTGCACCTCACGGACACATACACAGTCTCAGTCAGCACGTTAAGCGAAAACCACCAACTCGTAAGCAGCACCCGCCGCCGTTGAGAAATCCCAAGCACAGTCACGGTTTCGTCCATGATGACATCTCGCCGGTGTCTTCGGCGTATTTTTCGCTCGCTGGTCTGAAGTCGGACGGACGAAGAGGCGCAAGGAACAAGTCCGGACAGCGGCCGTCATCCACCGTCTCAACACCAACAGTGCCATAATCCCGGTGCGCAGACACAACATGCGGTGGGACGCTGACCCCGACTGCCAGGCTTTGCAACGAGTAAGCCGAAACCGGCCACCATCTCCTTGAATGCGCTGAACACAATAACGCTCGAGCGGTGCTGAAGGCGGCCTGCGCCGAACTATGGTTCACCTGCAGTACCAACAAAGAAACTGCACGGATCAAAACAGACCAAGGGGCGAGCCCTCAAAACCATGCATGTTCACCTTCCTGGAGGAAATTGGTCCGCTCCAAACATCCCGGCTCGTGGGATAACCGGAACTGCACACGAGCAGAGAGAAAAGGGCTATGGCCTCCCCCGCTTGCACACATCACCCTCCCCCCCCCCCCCCCGCCATCCCGACCGCTGGCCTGGCAGCCCTGCACCCTCTCCCCAACGCCGGGCGGAGAGAGGCGATTGCTTTTTGGGGACAGTCCCCCGTGGAGGGACCGGTTCCCGGAACGACTCGCTCCCGCGTGCGTCCCTGTTCCTGGAAAGCGCGCACTGCTCTCGGCTTTTTTTTGATACATGGTTGCACGGATTTAGCCTCGAGCGGAAAGGATTGCGTTCGCCTTAAAACGCCGCTCGGCCAATACCACTCGGCCCGCGGCTCGTCAATTCTGCACATGGGGCGGTCGCCCTCAGTGGCCTCTTTGGCGACCGAACATCCGGGCAGTGACAGACGGGTCCAGGAGCCCACTCGTATTTGATAGAAGGGCAGTAACAAAAATCTGACCGTACACACACACGATCGGCATTCTCCAAATACTCATTTTTCCCCCGTAGCGTACAATAAGCAGCTATGTTCATTAATTCTGAGAAATATTTTTTTTCTACCTAGGCCGTTGCCCAGAGGACAGCCTCAGACTTCAGGAGAGCCTCTGACGGGGCCAGCGAACCCACCAGGAAATATCGGTGCCCCCGTCAAACATCTCAGAAATTCCTGAAGTCCCCTTCACACCCTTTAAAAAAACCCTGAAGTCCCATCAGAAAGATTTTCAATAGGGTTCCGCTACAAACGTTGAAAGTTTCATTTTTAGGATAGAACCTGGTCGTTGGTGCTATTAAATAGTTATGCAATCGGCGCTTACGACCTCACTTAATTCGGAAGTTCCTCGATGGCCTTTGAAGATTTTGCCTACGCTTGTTTTTGTGCATGTTTGCTCATGCCTAGGATGACCAGTGGAACGATGGGTGTTTCTAGCTAAGTAGAATCAGTGAGCTGAAGAAGTCTCTTTTTCTCATAGAATTGATCTAGCCTGCTGTCCTTTCAATGTTTCTGAAATATATCCACGTCCCAGCGTTCCACAGCATTCACATCAAATGAACTCGTAAAGCTCTGTTTACAAACTTGGTTAAAATCGTTTGTGGTAAGTGGTCGTGAAACATTTTCAAAAATACGGAGCTATTTGGAATCCTGTCATCTATTATGCAACCCACATTTCTTCGTTTTATCGCCCAAATTTATTTACTACCCTATTGAAAAGTATTTCTTACCGGTATGTCATTTCCAGTAAAAGTCTATTTTACTGGATTATGGGATTGTTGTCACCTCCAGTAAAGCCGTAGTTCACCGGAATGTCGCCGGATTTCTTACTGGACTGTCACCGTTTGTTTGACAGGAATGTTACCGGATTTTACCGGAATGTCACCAGATATTTTATCATAATGTCACCGGATTTTTACCGGAAGTTTATTTCCAGAAAAAAATTATTTTACTGGACTATGGGATTCTTTCACTTCCAGTAAAGCCAGAATTTACCAGAAGATCACCAGATTGGCCGGAATTTACCGTGCTTTTTTTTTATTTTTTCGAACGTCAACGGAAGGCACCTAGGAGGAAGCCTGTTAACCATGGTTGGTTATGTTTACCAGATGGTTTACCAGTCTAACTAAACACCAGTATCATATTTAGAATTTTTCTAGCATTTATCCAGCATTTTTTGAAACTTTCATTATTTTTTGTGTGCGTTTACTGTTTAATTTTTATTTGTATTGTATAATTTGCAAGTCCTTATTTGAGTGTCTATTTGTTACATTGTTTATTTTGTATTATCTACTTGCATTTGTTTATTATATATTACACGACCACCATGCCCACCCCTTATGCAATACCCCGCAAGGGGTCCTTAAGGTATGGAAATAAATAAATAAACTGCATATCCGTCTTAATGAGGTGATGCAAATTGCCAATCTTTGCCGGCTTGCACCACCGTGGCTGTATACAAATGTGTTTTCCCCGCTCTTGCAGTGTCCTGTCCTGCAGTGACGTGAGCCCTCGCCGTGTCTTTCACGCTCGGCGGCTTCTTCGTCGTTCTGTATACTTTTATAAATCCCTAAATCTCGCAGCCCCTTTTAGACGTTTTATTTATATTGCCTGCGACAGTTATTCACTACTCCAAGAAAGACTCGTCCCTCCCTTGTACGAAGACTCGCCTCCCCTCTTTTATCTCAGCAGCAAATAATACACAAAATTAGAAAATACACTTATACTAAAATTTCAGCGGAGTTGTATTCGCTGCAGGTCGTTCACATTACCGAACATTTCGACAGAATATTACGATCTTGATGCTGAACCAGTGACGCCACGGGACTAGTGATCACGTGTGATCACACGAAACTAGTGATGAAAGATGTAGACTTTTTAGCATTCTCACAAATTAGTAGTAAGCCTTAGGAAAAACGACTCTCAAATATTGGGGAAAACAATCTGGTCAATAACACTCCCTTTCCATAGTGATCGTTACAGCTTATTATTTTTGAAACATGTAATTAAAAACAAAATAATGGATAAAAAGCGCAAATTACGTTTAATTTGTTCGTCATTCTACCTAACTCAAAGCATTAACAGTAGTGCATCTCACTTTCAGGCTCTCGAACATTTTCTTAGATTATAAATTTTTCCCTCGTTAATGAAAGCTCAGTCAGACGTAAAACAACCTACAAAAATCTTGAGACTGAGGGACACATATAAAGGAGGACTATACATGAACGCTGTCTCAGACGTATCTGAAGGTTCATTAACTCCGCCAAACGTTCGGTTTACCAAACATACATTTCTACTCAGGCAACTGTTTCGTTTTCTTCCATCCACTGTCGTAAAGGCTTGGATAAACGTACCTTAGAAATCCTTTTTACAGTTGGTGACATGTTAAGAGTTAAGGCGAAGCTCCTCCCGGCCTTCCACCCCTTTCCACTTTAGCAGAGCAAACGCTGGAGAGGAGGTCTTCTCCTCTCCAGCGTTTGCACCGAGTGAAACGAGGTGGGAGGAGTTTCCCCTCAATTCTTAACCTGTCACCGACTGTAATAAGTTGAAATCATGGGAAATATGTATTTCTGAAGTAGTACGGGGATCACACTGAACGCAGTATTTCAATGGGCAACACATCCATCCATTATTGAGTTATTTTTATACGTTCAAAACCGTCTGAGTGTGGATCTCTAAAAAACAGATTACGATGTTTTTTTTTCAGCTACATAATCTATGACAACCTTCAGTTTTATCGTTCCGGTGAGTCTTTATTGTCAGAATAATGTAATTATAAGGTTTCTTAATAAAAGTTTGGATATCTTGGCGAAAATATATGGTGAATGTTATTACATGGGTGTCCGAAATGAACTTTTACAAAGCCTTCAAAGAGAAATGATAAGAAGTATATAAAATTCAATATTGAACCTAGCTTAAGCTCCTAAGTGGATATGAAGTGCAAGAATGTTAGTAGTAGTCAATTTATTAATTAGCTAATTTTTAATATTTTAACTTATTGAGTTTATGCTGCCACGCGTCTAGATTGGAAACTTGAAGGCGGCCGTATTCCTTGACTGTTCTAGTCTCTATTTTTTTCGTAACCATCATGCGCTCCGAGATTTGCCTCTCAGACTTGCAATTCAGTACGGTTATTTATGCGTACAAAACCAGAAATAATGGTTCAAAAGCCGTCCCCAGTGCGTCCCAGGTAGATCATTGCAGATGGCAATTCCTTAGGGAACAAAGCGAAGCCGATTAGTTATTTTCCAGTCGAGGTCTAAATAAAAACATTATTTGCTTTGCCCCGTTGTCATACGGAATCTCATACGAATTGACCTGCGTCACCCTGGGAGCGCCTTCGTGGTAACCTCCGCTGTTTTATTTGCGTAATTAGATGAACTAAGGGGCAGGCTCGGAAAAGCAGATGTCGTAACTTCTTCTGGTTACCAACAGTCTACGAAATGTAACATACAATACGGCCACCTTGAAGTTTCTAACATAAACGCGGGCTATTAATGCATTATTTAAAAAGTTTGTTAAGGAATTTCAATTGCTTAGAAAATGGACGGCTACAATAATTTTAACAATTAGTGTGTGCGCGGAAGCATAACCTAGGCGTAAGGAAAAGAAGTCTGGGTACCTCGTTTAGTTTGATTCTTGTATTATAAACTTTCTATTGGACACTCTGTATGAATAGTGATAACCTTGTATGAAAATGCTACTCCTTTTACAATTGTGAGGTATACTGAAGGCACCTGCCCCTCCTCCCCCCCTCCCCTCCAATACGAAGGACCCGCTCGGTGCGCGTGTGCGAGACGGTAGCTAGAGGGGGCGTGTCACACGTTGTGGACAGATCTGCATCACTTCGAGTGGAAAGGAACTCGATAATACAGCCAAACTGACCAGACGTAATCTATTATATTCGAGCCAGATAGAATAACCCAAATCGCGAGCAGTGCCACCGCCATCCGCCGTCTCGGCCACGCGATTTCAGTGCGTTTTTCATACTGGTGGGGACTGTACAACGTCCGAACCGAGAGGAGCTGCCGTGGCACAAAATAACAATCCGACGTAAATCATTTGTGTTTTAATAATAATATTAAAAATAATTCTAAATAATAGATTTTTATTTCCAACCCAAATTGATGGCGCTCTGTTTATGTTTATATTCAAGCCCATGTAAGAGACACAACCTTATGCCAAAGTACGGTGATACTTCTTCTAAGATACAGACCGAAGAATGCTAATAAGATGGGAGAGCTCTTCAGTTTTATGATTAAAAATAGGTAAGTAACCCTACTTTGTCCTCCAAAGTTTCAGCCGCCGCATTCATCAATTTAAGTCGGTTATTACCCTTTTAGGGTTGTTTCAAGACTTCTATTAATCAGATTACTATAGTAATATTTTTCAGTAAAATGAGAAAATAATGCTTCGTGACCGTACTGAAAAAAAGTGTTTATACGGGTTGACCCCTTCAAATCATACGATGTTATCGGCATACAGAACTTATATTCAAACTGGTTTAATTGTATGAATAAAAGTTTTTCAGAATTCAGGCAGGAGCCTATACACAATCAGGTTTGCCTGTTCAAAAGTTGGCCTAAGCTATCCAGGTCAAAATGATTAGATCAGTATTCTACAGTTGACGAGAAAGAAATGGAGTCTATCAACATTACAATGTGCAAAAAAAAAACCCAAAATTTAAGGTATTAAAAATTATCTTTAATGTTTTTTTTTTTATTTTGATGTATCGTACATGTACAGCACGCCAAATATTCCTTATCCTTGCCTCCTCCGTGTTCGTCTGACGTATTTTGTAAAATAAAGCCACGCCTTTCTTGTTATAGTCTTTGTTATGCTGCAAGACATTCAAACAATTGATCAATATTCCGATAACTTTTCACCATGGTTCCTCATCTGTAGCGCAAATTCTTACTTCCCGAAGCGTCTAAGCATAAGATTTCTAGTGGATCTAGTTATAAAATTTGCGAAAATTGTTGCACTCTCACAAATATATCAGATCCCTTCGTTAGATTTCCAGAACCTCTGAAGATGACATGACAACAGCAAAGGGATAGAGAGACATTCGAATAAATATATTTCGAAGCACGTGTTTTACTTTGTTTGAAAACTTCCGTCCAGTCGGCAGAGCCAAACGACCGATAACAAACATTATATCTCGAAATCAAGGAAAAAACGTTTTGTCTATTTATCGAAGTGCTTATGAAAAACGTGGTAAAATTTTACACGGGTATCTACTCTAGAAGCCCATAAAAGTAACAGTAAGAGACCTCTATGATTTTACCACATTTTCATCCAGTTTTTGTCGTAGCCCACTACTGAGGAAACTCGTTTGGTCGAGCCAGCAGATCTAAAAAACACAAAAATAGCAGATTAGGAATTCAAACTGATTTGCGGTCAAATATACTCTTGTTTGAATGCGATTCACCCAATTAACATTTTCCGAAGGTTTAACATTTATAGACAAAGTAACTATTTTTTTACGTCGTCTGAGAATTCTGGGAAGCCTAACCGGGTACCGACATTGCGTTATTTTTGGGCAGTCTTGCGATTTCTCTTGGAGGGTACAATCGTTCCTTCGTGTGTACCGAATATATATGTTAGTTGTTTTTTTTTTACCTCGTGTATATCGGGATTTTTAAGAGCGCATGAAAATGGACATTGAATGTGAGATATTCTTGAAGGGAATGCCGGGTAAAATTTTGAAATGCTGGGCCGGTGTGCCTGTATGACATACCGGCCTAGCGGCACAGCCCACCGGTGCGTTGCTAAAGGCCACCGGTAGTGATATGGTCACATCAATGAATATAACGATATCGGTACAATATATTGCCGTTTTTACTACCTGATCGGTCCCCTTCATTATCGTCGCGGCGTTAACCCTATCCCTCTACCAGCGACCAGTAAACGTGTGGGCGGCCGGCATCTGAAACCGAATGACCCACACTCATGAACCGAAAACCGGTCTATGCATAGGGGTCGCCGGTACGGTGATACCGGCGGCCGGTACAAACCTCTGTAGAAAAGTATAAAATCGTACAACTGTTCTCAGTTGGGGATATAAGGTTCACTTACCATAAACATCAAAAACCTGTCTCTCTATGAGGATTATTGAAAGACATAAAATAAATTTAACTCTTCAAAGTTCAACATATGTTGGTGGCTTCTAATAACCGCACGATAATTAATATTTATACTATGAAATAATTTCACTGATTGAAAACCTATTGCAAAATGTTTTTTTATTTGTCGCTTCTCTAAATGAAATTATATACAACGGCCTATATTTCTCATTTTGTAATCAAACAAAAGATCGCATGGCTTATCACCAAGAAGGATCATTTCTTCTCAAAGTCGCAAAATAAATTTAAATAGTGTTATACGAGAACCTGCCAAAGGTGTTTTATTTTTTGCGTCGAGAGAAAAAATATGTACTTTACACTGTGAATATTATTACTGTCCAGAGATCAGCCGAACTTCATTGTGGTAGACATATGCCATAATACATTGCGTTTGCGAACTTGATGTGAACGCTGAGTTTAGCTCAAACCTTCCTACAGAGAACAGCGGTTGTAGCGCAGGTCAAGTAACTGCAACACCGGAATATTTATACCATTTAATTTTAATGGTCGTTATAAAACAACTTCTCATCAAATGTGTCATAATCTAAGTTTCCACTGCCCAACTACATCAGCTACAAAGACATCTGGAACAAATGCACATACGTATTGTTCCGCTTGTCTGCGCCCTGCTGACACATGGATATGCAATTATTGGTACCTTACGCGTTATAATAAAAACGACTGCTTGCTTTGCACCTGGAGTTGGTACTACCCCACTGAATTCGGATAAAATATTTTATATATGCTTTTCAAAGCCAGTGTGATAAAACCAGGAGATATTAAACTCGTGATTTGTTTTTATTATGCTTAAGGTTTAGGAATTCTTTCCTACAATTACAATATACATCCAAGAATATCCAATACTGAAAGAGATCACAACAAAAAAAAAAAAACGCTTACGTGTTGCTTTGAAACTGTTAAAGTGAAAAAAAAAATTATTTGTCAATAATTTATAAAACGAGACAAACCACTAAGCAGCCTTCACGGCTGCGAAAAAAGACCATGGTTGCAGATTTTTATTCTGTAGGCAGGTTTCAAAACAAGCAGAGGTACCCCGATTTTGATGGTAAACTCTCGGTGTGAGCGTGCATGTAAGTAAGATGTCGGTTTTCATAAAACGATATTCATGTGATCGACGAGTAAGCTAATCCTCAAAACTTCCCTGCGGCCTGCCAGATGTGCTTAATTGATTTGCCAGGTGGTTTGAATAAAGTTTAAAATATATTTAAATATGTATAGCTACTCATACATTTAAGTTATTACACCACGGATTAGAGCAATATTAGATTCAGTTGTGAAGCATTAAAAAGGTGATGTACTTATTAATAGGGATTCAGTATGAATCAAGTGTGCTTCAACTGAACTGAATTTATTTTCCAGCATTACGCCGGGGAACGCGGAGAAGAAGGACTTCAGGTAAGAGGATTATTCAATGATTTTGAAGGTCACTATTTTTGCTTTAAACAACTTTGGCCTATGCAAAACTTTATATTTAAACAGTACACAGTTTATGTGAAAATTCGCGCCCCCCTTTACCCTCTCTATTGTAGAGAAAAAAGTTTAGTGGTAACAGATTTATATCTGAAATTGACCAATCAGTTTAGAGCAGGGCCAAATATGCCCTTCAACAAAGTCCACTGCTGAAAATTGCACACAAAAAGCATTGTATAAATTTGTGCTACAGTTAGAGCTTACTTCTTGTTTTGTTTAGGTTTAAATAAAAGGATTATTGTTGCTCTACTTTGAAACGTTTGGCTAGTCATTGCAATGTAAATTTTATGTTATAATATTTTGAACTTTTAAATTTTTATCACTGAAAAGTCTAGGTGAAATTAGAAAAACTCCTTCTTTGGCGAAAGCTTGGCAATCTTAGGGGTTTAAACTGGGCCTAATACGGCTTTGCTCTTAGGCATTAGTTAGTACCAGAGAACTCTTCTTTGGCGTTTCTATGGATTATGCTTGGCTCTCCACATGATTGCCGAAGTGCCAGACTTGAACCAAAGGTGCCATGTAAGAACCGAGGAACATGCAGTGAAGACTAAATCGGGCAATTTGGCAATTTAGGCACGAGGTTGCCACATGAAAATCAAACAACCAGAAGTGAAGCCTAGCTTTGACACTTGTTAGGCGACTGAGGCCCAAAGATGACTAATCACAGCTAAACTACCAGCAGTGAAACCTAACTTTGGCGCTGGTTTGGCGAATCAGGGCCAGGATACCGAGACTGGCCAAGAAAGGTCAATTTCGGCTTTCCCTTGGATCTCTTTGCGCATTTTAATGCCCTAAATTTCAAGACAAAAACCTCATTTGACCCAAAGAGCTGTGCTATCGGAGGCTGTTTAATACATGCAAGTCATACGAGTATAGAATGAAGTAAGAGCAGGATGGATTTCACAAATATTTCTATTCCGGAGATTCAGTTCTTTTTTCGAACAGCGTCACATGTGTGAGCTGTAGAACAATAATTCGAACTGCTAAACTGAGCTATTCAACTCGTACGACGCTCACGTTATTTGACGAAGAATTGCAACCGGCTGTATTGAGACATGACATCGTAATTTTTATCCCTTTGCATGAGTTTTTGGTTTACGTGTGTTTCAGTATAGGTGAATTTATGCCTGTGCAGGTAATCACTCTAGTGTGGTTTCTTTTATATTTACTATAACAACTTGATATTTCATATTACGTGTCTTCACTGCCCTTTTTTTCATTTCAGAAAGTGCAGGCAAAATAAGAAACCCAAAAGGCTCATACAAAACAATGAAAGCGCTGTTTGAATTAAGAAATGTAAATAAAACAATATCTAAACTTGCTTGTGAGAAAGTTTGTAATTGAATAGTTTTGATAATTGCTACCTTCGTTCTCACTTTGACGCCCCTTACACATGCAAAGACGTTCATTCAATACAAACGGTTTTGAAAATCTCTGCTGGATATCTTGCTATGTATTAATAACAGCACTACCCTTATTCAGAGAGTATTTTTGTTATGTGGTATGGGCGATGAAACACCTGGTAGATTAATTTAATAAAGAGTATGGGGTGTTTTCCCCTAAACTCAAGCACATGTTTAGGGTTGAAATTTTAATTAAAAAATGTTTACCGCAATTCTTCAAATAAACGCCAGCCTAAACGGCAAGACTGGCGCATTTTTAGTTTTCAAGCTATTGAACATTGAAGTGGTCGAGGCGAAAATTGACGTTTCTTCTACCTCTCGGGGATTATAGGTTTGACCGCTCGCTATTTTGTCACTCCTCGCTCTACTGCACTACAACTCTTCTGTTACACTCAAAATAAATTTCAGTATGGTCAATCTATAATTTTAACTTGTATTTTAAAATAGTTTTTTTTTCAAATGTCGAGCTATCTTCCTTTCATTACCTTTGGCAAGTGGCATGTGTGACACCTCTAGGTGTTACGACATCTCCGTATTTATGTGTTGTAGAATGCCATTTTAAATTGAGAAACCTTGTCAAATTAACTTGTGTTACTTTGGGACTCAGCATAAAATTAGCAAAAAGGAAAGAAAACTTTGAAAAATTAGAACGTAGGTTTATATAAACAGAGGAAAAGCTATTTACATGAAGCAAGAGTGACTGTCATAGTTAGTGCATATCGGGTCTCGGGAGTTCAATGCAGGTGACTCAATTAGTTCTCGTCTGCACCACTCACGGCCGGCCGACTTCTTTCCGTCTTTGCCCGTTGTTGCGAATAATGGGGATCAAAGTTGATGGGAACTTTTCGAAGTTCCAGGGTTGGAGATGGTGTCTGTCCTGACTCCTTGAAGGTTGCCTTCTACCGATCCGCCCAACAGGCCTCTTTTTATCTGACAGTTCTTCCTTCTCTTCTATCTTGTTTTCTTTTTCAGTGGCACGGTTCTCACGCACAATACACAGCTTTGACAGAAACATAAAAATCAAACGAAACAAAGCTTTGTCACACACGCTCAACCATAAAAAAAATTTCTTCTAGACAAATTGTAAAATTTTCTTAACTGCTTCCGAAACAACAATTTCCCTTGTTTTTTCATTAAGCACTTAAATATTTAGTTAGGTACAGTACAAAACCAACTTTCACACTAGGAACTCAACACTATATATGTGAATTTTATTAAAAAAAGACAACTTAATACACCCATGAATAAATATCTGAGAGTGTAAGGGAGTTCTGTTCACACGACTCCACGACTGCGGAGGGCTTAAGAATGGGACATTAAAGAAGATTCCTGGGTCGCCATTGGCAGCTCCTCCACGCGTTCAACTGAAGATATTGAGGGCATTCTTCCTGCACACCGATCGCCATTCTTCGAGTCATCTCGATCTCCTATAAAAATTTCAGCGCAATCAGTTACTCAGCTGGATACCCGACGGTCGTCATTTGGTGCTTGGCAGATTCTCGTGGAGCTAACTGGAGCGTTCTGAATGAGAAAGAGCCTCCGTCGTCCTCAGGATGATTCTAATGGTTGTCCGCAAACTTCAGGATGCGCGTTTTGCCTGCTGTTATTTTTCTCATCATGTTCACAAACAGCACATTCCGCTCTCCAGTGCGCGCATTCCTGACACGACACGTTGAATCATAACTTTTCAATCACGTGGTACGGGCTCTCCCACTTTGGAAACAGCTTCTTTGAGATTCCTCGTTCAACGGCCATTACTTCAGTGTACACGAGATCGCCCATGCTGTCAATTGATGCTCGGGAATTCCGATCAGTCAGATCATTTCAGTGTCCAGCAAATTTTGCTAGTTTCTCTCGTGCTGTTTTATGAGCCATTTTAAGTTTGTAACGTAATTCTTGGGTATAATTGTGCGGTGTATCGTTATTGACGGGTAGTGTGTTTCATATAAGAGATCCGGTAAATCAGCGTCACATCCGTATAAAAACTAGAAAAGCGCCTCAACTCTACTTTCCCGTTTAGCTCTACTCGCAAACATACAGTATGAAATTCATTGGTCATTGTATTTCTGGTCCGCACGCACATAGTCGGAAAGCATTTGAGACCAAGGTATAATTAAGACGCTGTTTTGTTCTGCCACACTATGGATGATGGACTGTTGTTTAGAGAGTCCGTATCCTAAGCAGATCGCCAACATTCTGGAAAAATATTGATGTAAAATTAGTGCATTGATTTGTAAAGATTTGCTGAGGCACTCTTTGGCGAAGGATTACGAGTTCTACTAAGGTTTTAGCTACAGATTCAGCTTTCTGGTGTGGCATTGCGACGACGTTTGTGTAATTGACAAGAAGATCCACAAATCCCAAAACGCAGTGATTTCCTTCCGCCGTAGTTAGAAACGCCCCACAATATTCATTCCTGCCCTTTGACATGGTTGTGCGACCTCTTCAAATGGTTGAGAAGGTGCTCGCCTCCTATTGTATGACGATTTTTGACGCATACACGACAAACATTTGGCACAGTAGCTCGGTATCTTCTTTTGAATTCCGTTTCAAAAGTTCATTTTTCGAACCATTTCACTTGTTTCGCCCGTCCCTCGGTGTGGAGAGCAAGTTTTTTTTTATGATATAGTTGTATCGCTTAATTTTTAAGCGATGCAGGGACAACACTTCGGTTGTTCACAAGACGGTCTTACTTCAACGCAGTCTGTTCTTTACGACAAAGAGGGTCTCGAGAGTCGATAAAATAGCATCCCGATGACTAATGAGCTTGCTCTTCGCACATCGTGATGAGCGTTACTAACTTTCTATGCACAAATAAAACCATCGCCATTAAAATGTGGTTCAGATTGAGTAACTTCTCTTACTACATCTCTGGTTAATACGTCAGCGTTCTGATCGTTTTTTCCGCCCCATGTTCCACTTTAAAGTTATGTTCTTGTAGTAGCAAGTCGAACGTGGTAAACGAGAATTGGGGTCACGGGCGTTCATCAGCCGTTTAGCCGTTTGAGTGCACGGCAATCGGTTATCGCCTAGAACTTTCTTTCGTACAAGTAGCACCGGAAATGCTTAAGTGCCCTGACTACCGCGAAAAAATTTTTCTTCCGTTTTAGCATATTTATGTTCGGCGAGATTCAAGTTCCTGCTGGCATATGCCAATAGGGTGCTCGTTTTCCTTAAACATCTGAGCCAACACTGCTCCCAGTGCACTCTAAGAAGCGTCCGTTATCAGAATGCAGGCTTTAGAAAAGTCCGGTAACCTCAAACGAAGGAGCCTGTGTCAGTCCATGTTTCAGAACATCAATTGCCGCTTCAGCTTCTATGCTCCAGCTAAAAGTGACCTTCTTTGACGTGAGTGCAGTCTTCTAGAGTGCCCATTTTGGATTGTGACGTACAGTCAGAAACAAAACAAGATTGGCATCTTTCTAAGCACTCCGACATTCACCATTCGCGAGAGGAAGAATAATCGTCGGTCCTAGATCTTTTTGCAAAGTGCAAGAGCGTGTGTTCCTTAAATCAACTAAGCCTTGGACGTTGCGATGTAGTAAAGCACCGCGTACAAATGTTAGTCGATACTCTTGTATACAGAGGAGCCGATATAATCCCCTATGCGAAGCGAGAAGATATGAAACTTCAGGTCAAAGAAATGCTGCAGAAGAACCTAAATGAACTCTCCACATTCCTGTAGGCAGCTCTTGCTTTGTTGGAAGAAAAAGCAGGTGGGTCATTCAGGTTTGTGACCGACTACAGAGATTTGTACAAAGAGGCTTCAGTTGATCCTTACCCTTTGCCCAATATGGAAGAAACGCTTCCTCTTCTGGGATCTGCACGCTACTGTCCAGTCGTAGACATGGCCGCCGGTTACTGGCAAATAGAAACGGAACCGAGTGACAAAAAGAAGACCGCTTTTGACACATCAAGGGGGCACTATCTGTGGAAAAGAATGCCACTGGGACTGGTTAATAGTTCCGCCCTTTTTCAGCGTAAGGCGGATGCAATTTCTGCCGGTACTCTGGGCAAGACATGCTACTTCCATCGACTCAGACAATTAATCGTCACTTCACTGTCGCGTCGTGCAAGCAACTGAAAAAAAGGCCAGCGTTCAAGGCACAGTGTTATGTAAGAAAAGTAACAGTGAACAGTTCCAGTCCCGATCGAAGTACCCACCTTGTGCAGAGCTTGTGAGCTCCGTTGATATGGCCCGGCCACTAGAAAGAGCTGATTTCGCGCTCCTTCAGCGCGTAAGCTATTCAAGGCTATTGCATTCCGTCACTTCGCCGTCCTGTATACTGCGCGAGCGCTCGAGGCATTGCCGTACCCGATGACGTGTAAACAAACTTAAACGGGGTGAAATCAGGGTGGTGTTAATATTGCGAACGCTAGCCTGCATCGCCAAAAAGTAAGTAGCGGTGTGTTAGAAACGATTTCTCATTAAACTCAGCACATCTACGAACCTCCAACGAAGTTAGCCCTGTAAACAGGAGAGCTCACAATTGGTTTTTAATTGTATTGTAATGTCACTAGTTTTAGTCTGAGGTAATTTATAAATCTATAATAATAAAAGTAATTAATTATAATTTATAAATAATTACTTTTTGAAAGTAGTTTAGCCATCTCTGGCTAGCGCAGACCAGAGCCGTAGATGTAGCGAGTTTGGCCATTTGTTGGGAAGAATAGAAAACAAAGGACGAGGCGCCATCGGCCGAAAGTGGGCTGGGCGTGTTCCAGGGCGTCTTTGGAAATTCGAATGTGGCCAACCAGAAACCGGAAATAATGCCCTGGTGGGGGTCGCGAGAAACAATCTTGATAGGTGCGTCGAAGTAACTCTGGGTGACTGAAAGTATGGTGCACGTGATGTTTCCATGACGATCATCCAAATTCATGGTGGAAGAGTACTACTAGCGGAACGATCGACATAATTCGTACGCTAGGCGCCGATTGCCGGGATTTTGTCATTCGAGCAGTCACACTCTGTCCGAGCAAAACCGACTTGAGTGGCACATTCGTTTCTTACATCTTTCTGCATGATCATGATAGAAACATCGCGTGCACCCTATATTCAACCAAGAAGAGTTACTACATTGAACTCTCACGCGCTTATTAAAATAATATACCTATGAATAAAACAGTTTCTCGCTACCACCGCTAGGGGACTCTTTTCGGCTTCTGGTTGGTCAAGAGAGCATGTCGAGCCCTCTTTCTGAGTCTGGTGCACGCCCTGGCTCTGCCCGCGCCTCCCATTCACCAAAATCTCTCTATACAAGGCCCTGGTGTGCGTCCGGTGCATCGAGCCTGTTGTCTGACACAACCTGCCAGTCGTGCCAGCGAACGCGCGGCAGCCTCCGGCATCGTCTGCTATTCCACCTCCGTCTATTGTATATCAAAGATTTCCATGACAGTGACATCGCGGCACAATACCGCGCCGACACACCACCGCGGTGTCCACGTGTCGTAAAAACTTGTTTACCGCCTCCGGCGCCTCCTAACGAGGGCACAATTGCGTGTTTCGCTAACGAGAGACTGCGCGCCGTTCTCTGTCCGATAGGCTTTTAATCAGCGCCGATGGTATACGAGGAATATGCCTGTGCGGTGCTTGCTAATCATGCAAGCCAGTAAGACGCGTTCATGAAAGCGGCGCGTCGGCATTTGTTACCGCCTGTGTCAGTCTGCTGTTCCGCCTTCTTCTAAAAACGTCTGCAACGCTCGCAAGACGTGACCATAGAAGCGGCGTCCTAGCTTTTTACCATGCACGAGCCACTGTCCAATACAAGTGTCTTTAAGCGTGTGTCGATGTTCAGTGAGAAAGAACTGAGAGGACTAAAAATGCAAAAACAATTAATGTGCAGTTCTTTTATATTTTCTGTTCTTGTTTCTTTCTCATGGCATCCAGGGGGAAAGAGGGTAAGCGTCATGGTGCACAGCTAAAACGCGACCTAAAAATATTCGCTTCGGCAGGCCAGGTGCACTGCAGTATTTGAGAGCCACTTGCCTGTCGAAGCGAAATGACGGTTGTATACCTGGACAAACTTGCCTGTCGAAGTGAAATGGCGGCAACATACCTGGAGCCTCCAACCAAATGGCTCGCAAAATCTTACCTGTTAGGTATCTTCTCAAAATTAAACCGTTGTTCTTATTAGGACGGTTGCGCAATTCAAAAGGCAGCGAGGCCACTTTTACGGGAACCGACATTTTTATTCATCATCAATACGCGCCAAAAAACAAATATATCATTTGTTTGTAATATTGCCTTAAATTTATATATAAACAAGGAAAACAAAGAAAAAGCAAGACATACTATTTATTCAGTCTACAAAAAGCACACACGTGCCATGACACTATACATTTATTTAGTACGAACAGTGAAGTCCCAGCGAGTAGTGGCAACTTTTTTACAACTTTAACCTTTGGAAACATGTAAATCTGTTTACGCTACTGCATTGAAGATAGAAAAAAAAACGCTGTCATGTTCCGAACTTATGGCCAGCGTTGATCACCTATCAGGGTTTGTGCACCGGGCACAAATATATACTAAGTGCTTGGCTTAGCTGTGCGCACGTGCAACTCAAGACACCAGGTGGACCGCTTGTGCTGGCAGATGGCGCCACAAGTACGCGAGGCCACGCGCTCCGCTGGTTCATTTGGTTTCGTTAAGCACTGTACTACCGGGTTGGAATGAAATGCGAGCAGTTACGGAACTCGCATAGCACCGGGGGGAAGCGCCCAAGCTTGGGTTGTGTTGCGCAACGCTCAAACACATTGGACTAGGACGCACACCCTCGCTTCCCCCCACTCTCCACCCGGCAATTTTATGTTTCCAGAGTCCTCCAGGATACGCTGTATCTGTCGACGACCACGCGCTCCGCAGTTAGCATTTTATTTGAACCCAATGTACACGCCGTGTATAATACAAAGTTTGTAAAAATGTAGTTAGTGCACGCAACACCCTCTTAAGGTCCTTTACCTTGAAAACAAAAAGGATTCTATTATACAGCGTGTTTGTTTTCACTTGTACTAGTTTTTACTTGCTTCTTACTTGATTTTACTTTACATACATGGGTTCTGTCTTCACTGTGTTTTTAACTTTTTGATTTATATTAACTGTTTTTTTTTCGGTTCCGCGGAGCTTCTTGTGTGGCTGAGTGTCAATTTGAGAATTTGATTGCAGGTGCCCCACCGAAAACAAAAAGTATAATTGTCTTCAAAATCGATTTCAGGATTCCAGCAAAGAATCCGATTAAATTTACTATTCCATAATCTAGTTGGCCAACAGTTATACTGCCTTAATTGGGGAGAGGGGAGGAAGATAGGAAGTGTTTGTCGATTTGTTGTTTTCATTCTGTTCCAAATTTTTTGCTATGTCATTATTTTTATTCCTAAAGTCACTGGAACATTTTCCGAAGCACACGCATATTTTCGATGTCTAGCTTTAAATTATATGTCTCTATATTTTCGTTGCATTGTCGTCCCCTCTAAAATAATGCCCCGGCAAAGGGAAATGTAGGTACCTAAGTAAATAAATAAATAACAAAGCGAGCTTCGCTAACGTCAGACGGAGCAGTATTCATGACAATCAATCGGCTAATTGACTAAAATTACCTTATGAACTTTTAAAGTATTGGTTTTATTATTCATGTGCAAATTACAGTTTTAAAGCCAATTACTAATAATGACAACAACGTATATAAGCTTTCGCATATTTGGCGGAAGATAAAAAAATGCCAGCATAGAAGCGCGTTTGATTATTTTGGTAGTGCGTTCTAAATAATCTGCAGAAGAGTGACTGGCACTTTGTCGTTATCTTGGCAGCGTCCGGTCGACGCTTTCACCAACCGCGCGCTGCCGAAATAATGAGAATAGGGGACAGGCACGGTTACATCGATCAGGTAAACAACGCCTACTAAACAACAAAAATAATCCCAGTTTCTTAAGTACGCTGTTATAGCTGTAGTACCACATACCAGAAATGTGTATGTTGAAAGCTATTTTAACGAGCCGTGCTTAGACACGTTCTGACGCAGTATGGCGAATACAATTCCAAACAATACAATTAAATTGAAGTTTCGCGCGCACCAAGCAACAAAATAGCCGCGCATAACATGCAGGCGAAGAAAAGTGTTTTGTGAAGTGAAATATTGCACCAAGAATCTTAAGCAAGGCATTAAGAATAGTCGATACATGGCGAGTAAAGTTCAATGCTGAGTCCACCAAAATTCCAAGATCACGAGTCACAAACACACGGGCATTGGCAATGCAGTCTAAGGTGTATGTAAATACAAATGTGTCATGCTTCCTGCTCAGCTGCATTACCATTGTTTTCAACTCGTTCTGAACGAGGGAGTTGTGTTAACACTAATGAGACAGTGCTCAGGTGTCAACTTGAAGCACGCAGTCAAAAAGAGAGCAAATGCAACGAAACAGCTTAGTGTCCCTATTGAAAATTCCATCAAGGTACGTAATTTGGGACACTGACTGCCAGTCAGCAGCCTTGGTGGAACGTGATAGACCATCAGACGTCATCTGATGGTCCATCAGATGACGTTTGACTGCCACTGCCAAGGGAATTTCATCAACAAGGGCGGCATTTATATAAGAGTAAAGCTATACGACCTTTTTGGATTTACGGCTGCAATTCACTGGGCAACATGTGTGTTGGCGCTACAACCCGCGAACCAAGAAGGAAATCCTGCCATACGATTCCGCCCACTCCAAACTTGTGAAACGAAATATTGCCACGTCATGCCTCCAACCTTCACTGTACAGGTCCTGTCACCATGCCATTCTTGACAGCTATGAAGCCCAGGTCAAGCGACTTTTAGGAGCAGGATTTCCTCTCTCTGTTTTGCTTGGTGTCTCTCAGACACTCTTGAAAAAAGTCAAGAGCGGCCGGTTCTCAGGTACCAAAAGTAAAGCCTAAACAAAGGCCTCAGGTTGTCCCATATTTACATAAGGTTTCACACAATTTAAAAAAAGTGGCTAATCGGTTCAATGTGCCAATGGTTTTTTCAGCGCCTCAAAAATTAGCACAACTTTGCCCGCGCGTAAACCAGGCAAGCAGTAAAAAGATGTCATGTACTGTTAAGCATGTCAACAAGTTCGTGGATTGCGTTGTGGGTGTCATCTACAAAGTTCCATTGTCATGCGGACAAGTTTACATTGGACAATCGGGACGCTGCGTCAACGAGAGAATGCGTGAGCATGCGAATTCCCTGCGGTCAATGACCGGAGGTCACTTGTACGTACATTGCAGAGACTGCCAGTGTCACCCCGTCTTCCAAAATACCTTAATCATTGGCAGGGGGCGCACAAAAGTGCAAAGAAAGGTGCTGGAGGCGCATGCTATCGAAAAAGCTGGCGCGGGGCACTTCGTCAGCCAACCTTCTGTTTATCTTCACAAAAAAGAGATAGATTTTATAGATGACTGGTGAGCGACACGCCATTGGTTGTTTCCGCGTTGGTTGACTGTGTGGTGTTTTCTTGCTTGAGCCTTTTTTAATAAAACTTCAGTTGATAGTCAGCGCTTGTCCTGTGCTCTTCTCTCGTCTTCTTCGTCTTTTTGCGCGCTGTTTTCCAATTTCAGAAGTCATGAACCAACTCGCTTGCATCGCCACCTTGCTACGTTTCAGCAAGGCAAACAACGGTGAAAGAGCTGCTTATAGCTTCGGATATAAATTCTAAAAACTTACTTTCAGCGCCCGGAAACTTTTCTCATATAAATCGATGTGCCCAAATTCTCGATCTGCCAGCTCGACCTGTCTCGGGCCATCTTCCGTACACTGTCTTTTCAGACGGTTGCGATTGTACTTTTAGAGCGTCAAAGTGGCGAAAAAAGAAGAACCCCTCCGGACAAATGTCCTGTGTACTGATTTTATCAAATTAATTGGTTTTGGTGTGCGTATGTTTAGAGAGCCGAAAATTAGTCTGTCTCAAAGGGGATCTGGTATTTCTGCTGCAGAGGAGAAATTTAGCCAGCCCATTACAACCGCTAGCCACGCATTAGTAATACACGACCGCTTGTCGGTGTGATCCTCATCTAGAACTAAAAGGGCAACTATGGGGATTGAACATAGAATGCCTGGGTTCTGCAGCGCGAGCTTTCGATCCACGTGCTACGAGCCGGGGTGAGCTAACACAGCCGGCCAATGATCCCCGGTTCCTAATTTTCTCAAAATTATCGCTCTTAACAGAGACATGAAAGGTTGAGTTGCTATTATATTTTATCAAAAGCTTAGCGCACGTCGTTAAATTGCCTTTCAAAACATTTGTCGGGAATCTCGAGATGCCCGATTCGATGGTACTTGGGTCAAGCCGGGCCATAAATACTGCACGCTGTCTTGACTGACGTGGCAGGGTGTCGTCTCGCTAGAGCTATACGGCAAGCAGCCGGGGTCTTTCACGTACGCAAGGGGCCATAGAACCGCACCTCGGTACAATATACCCGTTAATATTAAGATCGTCAGAAATGAGGGTTGATCGCAGAACCCCTGAGTTTAGCTGTGAGAAATAAAAATGTTCCACACACACACATCCGCGCACAAACCCGGGCAAACATATTCATGCGAATCAACATTGTAAATAACCCGGTAAAAACCCGGGAAGAAAGCCATCTCTGACATACAAAGACACATAAGACTGCTACCGAGTAGCAATGCGAAAGCACTCGTATACGTAGCGTATTCCTACAAGTTGCGCGCCGCGCTGAGCCAGGTCGGGCGACCTCTGCGTAGGCTCTGCGGCCGGCCGCTCTGCAGAGCCCGGCCACCCTCTCCCTCTTACCGGCGACCGGGCCGCTGCGTCATGAAATGGGCTTCTCCGTGGGGTGGCGTTCCTTGGAACTATGCCTCGCGGCAGCCAATGGGAGTTTTTTTTAATCTATTCGCTGCTACAGACTACAGGCTTCCCTCCATGGGACAGTTAAAGCTTTCGCATTAAAACACAACAAGAAAAAATAATCCAACTGTGCAAATATACTATCAACTACCTTGTTTTTTTTGGGAGGGCATTCTCGTCCTAATTGGCAGTGGCGTATATGGTTCAGGTCATAAGCAGGTAAAACCATTCAGAAAATGTTAAATGCTACCACAGATTATATCATCCTTGACCACACACCAAGCATTTGTAACCCCAAATTAATTGTTAGGTTCAGCCAATTAAGGCAGCCCGATGTCACTCCACAAATTCATGACGTCGCTTCCTTTTGGCCTAAACGCAATCCAGTCCTTCATCCGTTGAATATCTTCGGGTGAGAAGTGGTTTTTGTAGTCTCTAGGAATACCCTTGCGAACGAAGTTCTCTTTCTGCACAATCATTTCCTTACCACTAAACGTCTGACCGAATATCTAAAGATTTGAGCTGCCTTTTAGGTGGGAGAGCAAGGTGATTAGGTATCATCTCCTTAGCGCCGTCGTTCACTTGCTTCTTGAGGCCTTCCAAGCTAGTGGATTTGACCACTTTCTCGAGCAACGAGTCGTCGGTTCTCAGCTTTTGACAATACTCCTCCCCTAGAAGGTCTGCAATCTTTAGAACGCAAGCCGCGGTGTCCTTCTTTAAGTCTTCGTATCTTAAGAAAAGGGCATTCGAATCTTTTCGGTGTTCGTACCAGGAAAGCAAGTTCTCAAAATACTCTCCGCAGCCAACTTGTCCGGCGAGGAACAACTCGAGGAACTGGTCGAAGGTTGCGTCTTCTACCCCATAGTGAGGGATACTTTTGCAATGGTGGTAGAAGGAGACACAGCAGTCTTACGGGTTTCTAGCCACGCATATGTACTTGGCCTTCTCCGAATAAGGCTGCTTGTGGAATGGAAGGTGGCACTTGATGGCACCTGGTCGCGCCATTTTCTCCGCCGCTTCGGCACCCAAGAACTCTAACCAATTAGACATCAGCGTGAATTCTGTGAAGTCCTTCGGGAGGGCACCGTCGTTCAGGATGCAGTGCACGATGTACTGAGTCCACGTCGTGCCCGACTTCGGGTAGGTGACGATAAAGATGTCGTCGGACCGGGGTTTGTAGGACAAAGCGGATCGCACGGTGTCCTCATCGAGGAAACTGCTGTGGTGCAGGGTGTCACAAAAAAAAAAAAAAATTACACTGTCTTTTTTACCGCAAAAATAAACTAGGCATCGCCGAACACTCATTCTCCGCCCAAAAGTAGCGCTAGAGGTCACAACCAGATGCCAAAGTTTCAGCCCGATCCGATAACTTAATCAACAGTTATAAGCGATTTTCTGAAAATTCCAATAGGAAAATGGTGGCCGATGGCGTTTTCGAACACATGGGACTCTATGGCACCAGAAACCGAAAACAGGCAAAAATGGGTTCCATTTTCCCATTGAAATTTTCAGAAAATCGCTTATAACTTTTGATTAATTTATCGGATCGGGCTGAAACTTTGGCATCTGGTTGTGACCTCTAGCTCTACCTTTGGGCGGAGAATGAGCGTTCGGCGATGCCTAGTTTATATTTGCGGTAAAAAAGACCGTGTAAATTTTCTTTTGTGACACCCTATAGAAGCCATCCAGTTCCTTGAAGAGAGGAGCGAAATTTACGCCCTGTCCAGATGACATTTCTCCTGCTTTATCCTGCAAATTGGAAGAGAAAGTGTTTGAACTCTTCTGGTCACCAGCAGTCTAAGAAAAACGGGGTTTGGTGAGTATCGGGCATGTCACTATCGCTGTGCTGTTAATAAGCTGGCGAAATTATCTAACAAAAGTTCCTAAGAACGAATCATAAAGCGGGAAGCGTCAACGTATTTAGGCAGGCCTTACTTGTCTAAAGTTGCTCGCACTTCTAATCTTACCCGGATCTTTACATAAACATTTCCTGATTGCTTCTGAAAAAAGTTTCTTAGAATATAAAGTAAAAAAATAAGATACGGTATTCTTTACCTAGAACGAGGTCATTCAGCCATTTTTCGTGACTATAACACCCATATTATTATTATTACTGATTTATGAAGTGCAATTTCAAAGAGGACAGACTGCCGGGTATTGAAAGCCGTCAAAGACTCGTGCGTGAGTGAACTAAAATGGTGAGTGTGAAGGATGCGTGTTTCGAGGGAATACTAAAAGTAAACCTCAAAAGTACACTGGAACACTACAATACGCCGTTTCACTTTACGGTGTTCGGATATACGAGACCCCAGAGCGAATTCATAGCTGGAAGTATGTCCCATGATGTCCCCGTTGCGAGGAGCAACGCGCAGTACGCGACTCACGTGACACGATGACTCGTGTCGCCCACAGCTCTATGTCTACTAACAGAGGGTATGTGCACTAGATTCTTTACCTGAACCTTCTCGATTGAGCGCGGGGCAAAGATTGGGTAGTGATTGAACACCACCCTGAACATAACGCTGACGCGCCGTTCGACGTCGAGGGTCAAGCGCAGTGTCAAAACGCAGACAAACAATCTACGTTGTTGTTGTCCCCATCGCTGTAGTCCTTAATTTAGCTACTAGAGGCGCCACGGCTGGATCTTCTTCCAATTGCGGATGCACGTCACGAAGTTTGCCATCACTCCCCGCTTGACCGATCAAATGTTGCTGAGCTAACGCTGGTATCTGCCTTGATTTTAACTCAAGCATGGAACCTTTTGCTATCAAAGGCTTCAGAGCAATATTTATATCATAAAATCGCCAAGTTGATTACTCGGTCTTTTGGTGTTTGTCGATAAGTTCATAAGATAAAAAAATGACACGCAGCACACTTTATCTACAGTCAGCTCCGAAATCAGCCCTGGATGAGCAACAGTTAGCTGTAAGAGAGGTACACAAATATAAAGAGCCGCTGAAACTACCTTTGTGCGCACCTTAGCCTAGTCACATAGCACAGCATTGTTCTCTTAGATAGCGCTGGGTGCTTTCGAATCCACGAGCTCACTATGCCCTTGCAATAATTTATCCGTCTGTACATCAAATGATCAAAAGCAAGCACCTGTGTGGAATGTATTCAAAAGTTAACGCAAGGACAATCAAATTTAAATACGCTTCAATTATTTATTTGATGCCAATTTATGCACAAACGCTATTTTATTGTTGTGCTTTATAATTAAAAAAATGTGTCTGGGGACACGGCTCCAGGAATTGGAACTCCGCCATTGACGTTCGGGTGGAATCCAGCCCCAGATCCAAACAATATGGTCCGGGACTAAATTGTGCCTGTTAGAGCCACTAGATGAGCTATGCTTAGAAAATCGGCACTCTGTTCCCAGATATTGTTGTGGGCGCGGTCATATTGGTGCCTGTGCAGAGCAGACGGAACTGCCGACCGTCATGATTCAAATGTGCGACTTCTTCAACATTAGCGTCGGTGTTAGGAAACTCGTGTGATATGCTTTTCTCTGCCGCGAACTATTGAAACATTCGTGAAGGTCGGTAAAGCGTTTTTTGGGATTTTAGATAAGGATTAAAAAAAGTGGTAACCATGATTTTAATACACAAGATGGGTAAGTGTAATCACTCTGAGGAGTAGCTTATTTAGTGGCACCAGTCCCTGTCCCATACCTGTCAGGTTTTAGGATTTTATCGTAAAGTGTCCGCTTTCCAGCGTTTTCTTACGGTTATCGTATTAACAACAATATTTGTAGGATTTTCCGCACCCCGTGTAAAAACAAAAGTTTTTGTTTAAGCTGCATCTCGCCTGTTTACAAGTTGGGGTTGACAAAGCTGGTACATCGACTTGTATGCCAGGAGGCGCAAGCTACCGCTCTTCGTTGTGAGGTGAGTGTTGTAAGGGGCGGTATAGCCGCTAACCAACGTTGCCGCTTACATCCATCCATCCATCTTAATCTAAAACTGTGACGTCACGCGTGACGTCACGCGTGACGTCACGAGGGTTACGAGTGACGTCACAAGGTGCCAGGGAAGGAGGGGGAGGAGGAGAGGAAAAGAGTGAAAGGAGGAGGAGGGAGGAGGAGAATGGAGGAGGGGCAGAGGGAGGAGGGGGTGCACGAGGAGGAAGGGAGGAGTAGGGGACCAGGAGGTAATACGGAGGAGCAGGAGGGGCATACCCTCCTCTCCGTACTTTCTCCTCCTCCTCCTCAAGAGCTGAGCTCTAATTCGGCATTGCAGGGAGTAGTAAACGTCGTCTTTTTTGTCTATTTTTCCTTTTTTTCAACCTTCCCCATCAATAGAAGAAACACCGATTAGCGCCACTGCATCGCAGCGGTCAAGTTCGATCACATCTATCATCGCTGTTTGATGTTTGATGTGAAGTCCCGTTTTGCCTTCGATTTAGAACTCTATAGATTGCCAACTGGTGATGCGTAAGTTATAAATCTCTAGCTGGCCCTTCTCCGTGTGGCTGTGAGTGCCATAGGCGGCTTTTGTTTCTCCCGTGTGCGTTCATGTTGCCGGTGCCAGGAAAACAATATACGTCCATCTTTTAACGCTATGCCCGCGCATTCGTTCACTACATGGCGGTCTGAATCAGTAAAGGGATCAAGGCGCCAGCTGCCACCAAAAGAAGAAAGACAGACGCGCCTAGTGTCGCTTCAACAAGCAAGTTGTTCTTTGTTGACAGCCACTTGTGTGGTCATTTTTGTATCAAAATGTTAGTTTCACAGACAAGAAGGCAAAGTCTTGTTCTCCGTGTATACTGCATGGGCAGGGTTAAAGTGTTGTCCTGCGAGGTGTCGGCGCCACTCCAGCCCATCTCCGAAATGTGGCTGCTCCCAAAATTTACCGCCAAAGGCTCCACGTTCTGAGTAAGCCACTGAATGTTCAGTTGCGAGCCGTCACTGTGAAGTGTGCAGACGGTTCGAATATCTTGACGCGCAAGTTGTATTTTGCGTCTCTATGTTTTTTTATGATTTTGAGGAGCCTGTATATCGGAAGACAATGGCAGCATTGATTAGAATGCGGAAAAGAAAAGGACGCTGCTGGTCGATGGTTGCGGGATCCAAGAAAAAGTCTCTTGATAAGGAAAAGCCACTAGAATTATCGGAGAACATCTGCAGCGCAACAGGAGAAAATCTTGAACGATGAACCACTCAGAAATCTGAGAAATCTGGTTTGGTAGGCACATCTTTCGATTTGTGTATACATATATTGTGCTCGTTTGTGCGTATGTTTGGGGGTGTGTATGGGCGTATGAGTGTTTGTCACATTCAAAATGTTCTAACGTTTTACAACTATACCAGCCTACGTCACCTTGTTTACCTTGGTGATGAGGATAACGCAATTGTACAACAGCATTACGCTTTTTTAAATCCTTTTAGACATCCGCCAAAGGTATATAATAACGTTTTAAAAACTCATTTTCTTCTTAGCTTAATTTTGTCGATTTTTATGTATTTCATTTTGTGTGTACGCAAACGCTTACCTCTGGCAATTCTTTACGGTATAAGAGTGTTTTATTATACATAAATATAACTTAACTATATCCTTTGCCACTAATATATCTCGCGTTAGAGCACTACAATCTTCTATTGAACATTTAATTTCCTGTTATATATTATTAACTATTCAGCTGCTTTAATAACTTTTGTCCCTTTGCGAAAAGAATAATTGAAGGGTCACCCAATTCTGGCGCATTTGCGTCCAGAAGTTTTATTCTGTTATTAAAGAGTGTTGAATTTCGCGACAACTTAAGATCTACAAATTAACAAACTAACGGTACACTTAGCATAGCAGCTCGTATGGGTTCAGTACCGGACGTCGACACTTCATAATTAATTAATAATCGGTAGATTTAGTATCTGTGACAAATAAATAACCGAATAGTAAAGGTTGAAGGAAGACCACCTACTAGCTGGAACACTCCTAATGGTAAAATTGATCGCACTGAATCCTAGACAGCGAGAAGTTAGTTCAACTTAAAACGACATGTGTGTCTGCGCTGTTGAGGGGAAAAAAATTAACAAACGCCAAGCTAACTCTTAACATATACTTGTTCGATTATTGTTCCTTTCTGAAAACCTTGTGGTGTATTACATCATCTATACAGCATACCCATAGGACATTATTGTTAATAATTAAATAGGTTATAGGTTAAGCGCAACTATATTAGCAGTAAACAATGTTTTCGTAATTAGGGCGTTTTCTTTAGGACCCGATCAACGCTAAACGAAATAGACCGAGTTCGTCTGAAACTTGCATGAAATATTTTTTTTCCTTTATTGCAATAGATACAGGTATTAAATTGTTTACAGATCCACGCAGAACCAACCTGAGACTGCGAAATGAACCGTGGCACAGATATATTAGCCGCGGTGCTTTAGAGACCAGTGTACACATCTCTACTTCCAGCCAATTGAGTGTGACTCATTCCGAGAAAGCTCCACTCGAAACTCTAAATGTATTCGAACATTCTGAAGTAATATAATCTATGTGAAAGCAATAGGTACCATAGGAACACGACGCCTTCGTCTTGCGATTGCAGATAAAGCGAAACTGCGGAGGGTGGTCTGAACGCATCAACCTGGAATATATTCAATTCGAGTCAAAGAAAAACGGGGCTTGGCCAACCCTGTATATGTCATTACCCCTTCGCCATCAATACGTACAATATGGTATGTAGCACATGTGTTTGCACTACTTGGCATGCCTGCAATGTAGCAACCACACAAAAACGCGTTTGTCTCCATGAGATTAAAATGGAATATTTTAATAATAGAATAAAGATAACAACTCTGCATTTTTCGTGGTTTTATTGACTGAGATATCCTTAAAGGGCAACTCCGCTTCATTTTTGATATTGAGAAAACTATGTAGCCCTCTTCAGTATCATACAGGAAGACTCCATGTCAAATATTACGATCTACTTCCGTTTATATATTTAATAAACTGGCCAAAAAACCTTCAATTGAGCCAAGTCGCCGAAATCTGCGAAATCAAACGTGCGGCGCGAGGCGCAATCATCAGCGCAGTCAATGCCACGGAGCTGGAGCGGCCAACGTTGAACCACTATGTCAGAGGCATGACTACGTCATTCTCACGTTTTGCTTGTTTTTACTTCTCAAAGCGAAAGTGAGCGATGACGTCATGAGTTTCTCCTCCCGGTGTTGGCTGACCGGGCGTTCACGTGATCACCGTAACACGGATGCACTAGTTTGCGCTGCCCTTCGCGCTTATCGGTCTGTTTCTCCGCTCCCCTTCTCCTCTTTCGTCTTCTCCCCTTCCCCCCTCCCCCGGTCCATCACCGTGCGCGCCATGCGAAGCGACCTGCCCGCGCCCAATAATAATAAAAAAAAAAAAAGACCTGCCCGCGTTGCGTGTTTTGTTTCTCGCTCTCGCCCGAACGTCGCAAGACCACGTGGTTCGACGTGACGTGGCCATGACTCTGACGACCCGAGACCAATGTTGCCTGACGCAACCGAAGTTTCGGTTTCGGTATCTGCTGATGTTTAAATTAGGATTACACAAATAATGTTCCACATTTCGCGAATCCGAAGACGTAGAGTTGTTTAGTAATGCTTTGTGAATGTGAATCACATGGAAGCCTAAATTTTTCGGAAGTGAGCGGAGTTGCCCTTTAAAGGATTACAGAAATCTTTTGCCGGCTTTTGCTTTTGCTTTTGTGAATTTTATTTTATGTTTTAATGACTTGGTTCTTTTATGTTTAGCTGTGCAAGGCGTGATAACTATATTATCAAAATATTGTTTTTCCTCTTTTTCTTTTTATGCATGCTGGGAAATAATTGCGTCGCTGACTGAGCTTCTCAACCGCTATCTTTTTCTGAAAAACGGAGAGGGGGGAGAAACATAGCTTACTGAATCCTCTACATGCCGTATCGTCACGCACACAGGTTGTATTAAACGGCACTTTGGGGGAACGTGTCGACAATTAAAGAAGAGTTGAGAAAATACGGATTGCAGCATGGGCGGTGGTGACTGCTTCGACCTAGTTCCAAAATGTGGGCAGCATAAATTGCATCTCAATCGTGGCACGAGACGTTTATGGCTGTATTTACATGAATGCGACTGTAGAGCATTGCATCAACATTTGACTAGTTTGCTTGGTAGCAGATGGGTCGAAGACGATGAAGTAGGAAGACAGGCTGCGTGCGATTGGTCCCTGCTCGATTCAAAATGCTACACTAGCATTCATGCAAACGTAGCCATTTAGCCCCAGTCATTGTGTTTGCGTTGTATCGAAGTAAAACACCTCATCTCGAGTAAAGTCGCTATAATTGTTTCCCTTTCCAAGTACGACTGGCGTGCAAACATAAAACAGACTCCCAACACTCGTATGCACAACGTGAGCGCTGGAACCGTCACTCGTGTAGTTAAAAGTCCGTTTTAACTGTTGCCGAGCGTCTGAGTCGCAATTTTTTCTTTGTAGCGCTTCGATCGAGCCATAACGAAGTCAGAATACAAAAGGTATTGGCGCTGTCTTTCAGAAGCGTATACGGATGTACGTCGACACATGATTGCAAATTAACCCGGAAGCCAAAAGACGCAAAGGTTGCTTCTACTGCAATTCAAAGACATATCAAGACTCTAAGTCCATTCACAAAGTTTTTTTTTTTTTTTTTTTTTTTACTGAGTTTGGCTTTGTTACGTCGAGGTAAAAATACGACTCACCTCGAGACCCTTTTTATTTGCGTAGCGCGCCAAGTTAGAGCTTGAAACTGATAAATACCGGTCACAGGTAGCAGGGATGTCCAGGTATTCCGCGAGCACAACTCAACGTCCGTCGACGCAAAGTAGCCCCAATCAACGCTGCCGTGTGAACCACGAGAAACGAACCGAGGTGACCGAACGACGAATCCATGACGTCTCTTTTAACTGCTTTAATGGGAAAACAAACAGACATCAAGCACATCTACAACGTCCAAGAATCAACCTGCGCCTCCATACCAAGTGAAAGTACTGGACAGGGTTGGGCAGTATCGCGATACAAATGTATCGCAATAGTATTTCAGAAATACATTTCGTATCGGTATTTCTGTATCGCGATGTATTTTTTTCACCATTTCTGTATCGAAATACATTTAAAATGTTTCTTTGTATCGCGATACAATCAGGATGAAATGTATTTCGTTACATTTCTTAAAAAAAACTCCCCCCATCGAAAAAAAAAAAAAAGTCCGAACGTATTTTTTTTTTCCTGAGGGCACCACAGTCAAGGAGATGCTGGGGCATTGTTTCTGTGCTGACCCAAGGTTCCTTCCGATTCTCCAAGCTATTTTTATATGCGTCCTCCTCTCTCTTCTGAGAAGTGTTGCCTAGGCGGGGACTCGAACCAGGTGGCGTGCCAGGAGTGGAGTCAGAGCATCTTCTGCCGCAGGTCCTTAGGTAGGGATTTCTTGAGTCATTGTTTGCTGGCATCCAATGCCCGCTGCTCACCGTCTCTCTCGCCTTAGCCTACAGAGTACACCCAGCCGGCAAAGCTGAGTCACATTCAGTTGCAGCACGAGCCTGGCGGTGGTTGACTTGAAATAGTAGGAAGACTCACGCTGGGAAGTTCAAGACATATTCGAATGCATCTGCGGGTGCGCCCGTAACATTGCACGGCTCAAGGGTACGTCATCAGCCGACGTGAACGTGACCCGCTGCTGTGGTGACCCGAAACCCAGAAGGAGGCCAAAAGTGGCCTCGCTATGCCATCCCAGACTACGTACTCCCGCTACTCGTCTCGAGACCGCTGTTTCTCGGACAGCTCGCACCTGTGCCGGCAATATCAGCTCGCAATCCTACACTCTAAAACCGGTCCCTCATAAAAAACGCTGTCCCTCTGATTTTAGAGGGGACAACAATGCTTTCAGGGGGACAGCCCTTTTTAAGAGGGAAATTGAAAAATAAAATAGCAACATCTAGAGGGACACCAACATATTAGGAGGGACCAAGGAAACCGTTTCGTTAGTCCCTCTGAACAGGAAAGAAAGACAAAAAGATTCACGCGTGTCCCTTCATCTTAAGAGGGGACCGGTCCCTCTTAACTGGACCAATGTAGTTCGGTCAGGAGGAGGGGGGCAGGCGCACTAATCCACGGCAAAGAGTTCGGACGGTGCTAAGGCTTCGCGCCAATTTACGGAGAGCTGGAAACGGTCGTTGCCGGAGAGTCGCAAGCGTCATGCTGCTCGTTTGACTTCCTTCGGGTGAGTAATCCTGTCATATTGGCGCTTTTGTTTTGGGTGCATTGCGGGTGGGAATAACGAGCCATCAATATTTTCACGCTGGCTGTGAGATGCACGAGCTTTGCATGTAGAGTGAGAGTGTTCAGCTGTAGTCCGCGGACGCGGTCGCTTCCTGGATCTGCTCGTTCAGCTACGACAAAGCGTCGCTAATCGTTTGCCCTGCCGTGAGCCGCAGGGCTGTCTTTCGCACAAAACACTTTTAGCGGCTTAGGGTGTCCCAATGTGTACGCGTCTGTCTTAAGCTGGTGATATCAGACCATTTTCTGTCCGACGCTTTTGTCTACTTTTCAATTTCGAACGCGCGATCGTTCTTCTCCCAGCTCGAGCTGCTAACTTTAAGAGTGCTACGCCGGCATTATATTACCGGCAATTTCCTGGTATTTCATCCGTGAGCGTACACTGTCGGCATCGAGTACTACAATGGATGGCATCACCCTCCTTAAGGCAAAGCCAACATAAAGGCACCCTAGCTGGGGCAGTCAGTGTTTGTAAGCTTGGCTCGCCGATTTCTTTCTCGGTGTGCACTCTAAATGCTTGAGGTTGACCGCTCGAGAGCGTTGATTGACAGAAACAATGTTGGCGATTTTGCGTTTGTTTGCCTTCACAATTCATTACAGCAATTTACACTGCAACGTTATGTTGTAGACATCGTTAGCGTTGCAGTGATTATGAACATTTTTTTCTCAAGTGGGCGGCGAGTAAAAACCCATAATGTGTGTGTATGTTTGTGAAAAGGGCAGGGGAATTGGACGAGCACAAACAAAAAAAAAATAAAGGTTTTTTTTTTCTTCGCGTGTTCGCGTTGCGTCGGCGTCGCGGCGTCTGGGGGAAGGGAGGCGGCCAGGGAGTACATTTTTTTTTTGTATTTCTTTGGCGTACTGTTTTGTTCGTTGTATTTTGACGGTCGTGCCGGCACAGCTACAGGCTTTTTTTTTTTTTTTTGGCGCCGACCATGTTTTTGTTTTTGGAGATTTTATTTATGATGTTTATTATGCTCTTTGTTTTCTGTTGCTGGCTGAATATCTTTTTTTTTCTGTGTCGTGCATCCGCGAAAAATATATAAACAGAAGTTTGCTTTTTTTTTTTTCTTTTCTTTTTATGCGCTTTAGGGCTAGTGCGTTGACTGTGGGCGTTAAATGACTGACCGTTATTAACAATCTTGTTTTCAGAGTGAGGCAATGGCAACGAACGTTGACATGAAGGGAATCAGGCGGAGGTTCCACTCGGATTGCTCGTGTAAAGAGCTCTACCGGGACCCTCTGCACGGTGGAACGCACCACCCTGAGTGGTGAGCCTACTGCGGCCACCCGCACACGGTTCACAACGAACTCGGTAATTATTTACTTTTTGTATTCCGGTATGTAGGTAGGCTCAATTTACGTTCTGTTGGCGTATGCACTGCTTCTGAAAAAAAAAAAAAAAAAAACATGAATGACTTGCGGCGAAATATTTACAGAAATGTAATTTTTTATTTGATTATGTTGCTTTCTAAAACATGCGCTAGATCACTTCTGCAGCTTCGAGCCGCAAATACAATCCATGCTTTCCAAAGCACATGGGGCTTCTAAAGTTCATCTACTACTAAATGCGTTTTCGTTTTGTCTTGGTAATACAGAAACAATTGATTCTCGTAAATTAATTAAAACTGCAGTCTATTCTCGTACCAAAAATTAATAGTAGCAGAAGTTGCGTCATAAGCTAATGTCACTCGCTATTTCATCGCATACAGATTGGGTTCCGAATCTTTGAACTGTTTGCACTTTATTTTCGCATTTGTTTCCTATCGCCTGCTTGATAACAGGTGAAAGCGCTTCATTACCTTTATTCTAATTCCCACCCTCTGTATCTAAAAGAAAACAATATGGTATTTGATTCAGCGAAAGGTGGATGCACAACTTCGCTTCTATAACACGATCGTCACCATGCTGGGAAACCTGGAGGAGGTAAAAGGGGCCTTCTGCGGAGACAACCCTACAACATTCTTGAACATTAAGACCATCCTCCGGTCTCGATTGGCCAGAAGTTCTTTCATCACCTATGGTATGTGAAAAAGCGAATGCAAAAATAGAAATCTAAGTTTGACGCTGACGCAATTTTTTTTTTTTTTTTTTTTTTTTAAGAATTGCTGTTTGCAGGACGATTTTACCCCTGACGAAAAAGTTCCAAGACCCAAGACTTTCTTCGGTTCGGGAAAGGGATCGTTTCTGGGAACTGGTCAGTGAAACTCACCGCTAACACGACTATGGAGGGGGCACTAGTCATGTGCTTATGGGTGTATTACATAACGGGACTTTCCTACCCCGTGGCATGTGGACACACCCTTGGACTCCTCTGAATTCTGCTCGTTGAAAATAAAGTCTTTCGATTCAGTTTATGTCGGAGAAGCTCATAAAATCGCTTATGGCCTTTCAAAAACAACAGAAATTCTGAGCTTCTGCTGATGGCAAGAGACACCGAATAATTCGTTTTTAATGCTATGAAGTAGGTAAATACGCTCTAAAAAAAAGCACAGGGATCTAATTTCCCGAGCCAGCACTTGGAAAGTCAATCACCGTAACTCACGGAAGCAGCTCAGCGAATCACGATGCCGAAACATAAGATTAGACCAAAAAAGCCAGTCCGAGTTGTGACATTAACCAATGCAAAACACCACGCTTGTTGTGCTTAATGTCGCAACTAATTTTTTTGGTATAATCATATGTTTCGGCATCTGCATTCGCTGAGCTGCCTCCGAGAGTTATGGTGATTGTCTTTCCAAGTGTTGTGCGGGAAAGTAGACGCACGGGCTTTTTTTTAGAATGCACTTTTCTTTTTGTGTTATCCGCTAAAAAAAGTTGTTGTTTTTTTTCAGCACGATTGTATTGTTGTTGTTTATGATAGGCAAAATGAGTCACTCTGCAGCACGAAATTTTTTTGTGTGATAGCTTCCAAGAAACGCCGATTTCTGGCGTCGTTCTAAGTCTTTTTTTATTCGTAAAAGCTACCAGAACATCGCTATAGAATTATTATTTTCATGAAGACATATCAAAATATTTTCTTGTGTCATGGCAAATAAAACAGTGTTTACTCTTAAAGATTGCTACTGTTTTCTTTAACACATTGATTCCGTTTATCAAACAAGATATACAGATCAAATTTCAATTCTGCTATGCAGCACAAAATAACTTTGGTTAAACCATATCAGCAAAAGTGCGAGAAGTGCAGTGCAGCATGTCAGCTTACACTCAAAACACGAAGGAGCAGAAATTGTACGATACAATAACAGAGGTAACTTAAAAGCCGGGGTCACGCTGCTTATAAATCATACAAAATACATTCTGCAGACATGTTCCAATGCGAGTCACCGCGACATCCGTGCTTTGTATGCCACGTGACAAAGTAACCTCCTGATTGGTTACCTCGTGGCGTACGAAGCGCGGATGTCGAGGCGACTCGTTTCTGAACATGTCTGCAGAATGTATTTTGTATGAAGTATAAGCAGCGTGACCCCGACTTAAGGGGGACTATGCCCCTGCATTTTAAGCGGGCCACCGTCCCTCCGAATTTAAGGAAGAAAATATCTAAAAACTGTCCCTCTTAATTAAGGGACTCTGACCTAAAATTTAAGGGAGACGCCGCCTCGCTTACTTTAAGAGGGGTGGTGTCTCACTTAATTAAGAGGGAGCATCTCCATGTAATATTAAGAGGTCTGTCGCCCCCCTTAAAGTTAAGTGGGAAAAAATTGAAGAAATGTCCCTCTTACTAAGTGGGACCGGGCTTAGAGTGTAGAGGTCTCTGTTTGGATAATGCTAGGCTAAACTTGAGGGCTGCAGTCCGTGCGTCGGTGGCGGAGGGTCGGTAGCAAAGGACCGTCAGGACAGGGATGCTACCGTATCATTCTTTCAACCGTAACATAAGATAAGACATGTATTCCAAGATGCTTCAGGTGGTCCACTCTTCTCAAAAATTCCAAATGGAACTGCATGCACGATCTTCAACTAGGTAACCTACAACGAAAGTACGTATTGTCCTTTCATACGGCAGCGTGGTAAAGTTTTATCTTCAGGGCCACACCTACAGATAAAGAATACTAGTTCATTCCACCTTGACATCATATGATCAATGTTCACAGTGTTCTCTCGTCAGACAGCCTGGATGTCATGGAAGGGACCGCTGTCAGCACTTGATGGAACGTCTTTTTGGGCCCATTAAAGACTCCTTGTCGTCCGAAACTACTACTTTCAAGGCAAAATGCCAAGCCTGCAGGAAAGTAATTTCGGGATCGAAAACATCCAGTTGAAACTTCAAGCTTCATCTAAGTTGGCGTCTCAAAAAATTTGGAAAATGTATTGCACTATCAGTATTTCTGCATTTGTATCTCTGCCCTCCCTAAAATGTATTCCTGTATTTGTATCTCCAAATACTTTCCAATACGTATCGCGATACATTTTTACAGATATCTTAGTATCAGTATTTTAGCTACTATCTTATTAATCCCAGTATTTGTATATCCATATACATTTTTGAGTATTTCTGCCCAACCCTGGTACTGGAATAGGTCAACAGGACATATGATAGCATTAATATACCTATGCCTTTATTGGCAAGAGTGATTCGCAAAAGCAAACTTAATGTGCTTTGTTAATAATTAATTCATTAAATTGTTGATTAATTAATGAAAACCAACATTCCGTGTAAGAATATACTTTTTTTTAATTATAGGCAGGCCTTAAATCTACAACTAAGTTTTCATTCTTTCAAAGATAGAATCGCATTAAAACGTAAAGCCACTATCCGAAAGTAAACTCCTATTGCCTGTCCTGTAAAAAAAAAAGTCGTCTTTATTGTCCTTTTCTTTCAGTTGCAACTGCACGGTTACTCATCATTCTTGCACAGCGGCATGACATCCCTTCCGTTCTAGAAGCGATAAGCTCGTTCATTGGTGATATTTGCACGAGCAATCAGGAATCCACGTTGCCGAAACTGTCATGCCACAGATGGCATGACAGTTTCTAGATCAGTCATCTTTTTTATGCCTTCAGGGACCTTCGTGTGCGCATCGGGCCTTCCGTCTATAAGGAGTATTCACTGGTGGCCATAGCTGTGTGCGCGAAAGCTGAGCGCGTGCCGATGACGAGCTTCCACAGTTCTTTTGCAACGTGCATTCCGCACCACCAAGAGTGCCGGTCTTAGCAACCTATTGATGTGAGCTCGTACTGAGCATGCGCTCTAAACAATACCCAGAAATATGGCGTCCAGTGAATACTCCCTATACCGCCCTGCGCGTTGCGCTTGCTCTTCCTGCGATTCCGATGAAGAAAGAATCTTTCGTGGACTGGCCATGTCTGGAAAGGGGTGGGGATGGAGCGCCGCCAATATCACCTACCCCCCAAATGTCCCCACGCAGCGCCGCTTATTTTGCGTCAGTATAGCCGAAAGCGGGTATTGCAGCGTCTCAAGACGAGCGCGACACTGGCACTCGGCGATCCCAAGACGGAAACGTCTGACACTTTGCGGCGTCTCACGTTGAGCTTCATCTTATTCACCGCTTGGGGCAGATCCAGAGAGAGAGAGAGACACGAAGAAGGAGCGATAGCGCGTCTTTCCCCAGATGACGTGGGTGGGCGAGGGACAACCTCGATAGGGCGACGGTGATAGCGTTGCACCGTTATCACCCTCTTACTTATAGATCACGTGGGTGTTTTTGCGTACGAACATCGCAGTAGTTTGTCGGAAAAGAGATCTTACCTATTGCTATGAAAAAAACAGAAAAGTCGCAAGAAGAAAACAGCATGGCGAAATCATCGCAATGTTGTTTTTCTCCACGAACTTTAACAAAATATTAGTATTTTCCAGTTCACGATTTTATCAGCTACTAGCGCATACAAAAGCATATATTGCTGGTCTCTTACATTTCGCCATCATAAATTTCGTGACAAGTTGCTTTTTTTTGGGAACTTGTTCAACGGTCTTTCAACCTTTTTTGTTAATTATCTGAATTACTATTTCTAGGTGTTAATTATTTCTGCTCGACAAAGCCCCCTTGACTACCTTTTGAGAATAACACTTCAGCCCTCGTGTGTTATGGGACCCTATCAGCCCTTCACTCGGATATGAATGCCCTGTGACGAGTCCTCGTGTGGCCTAGAGGCAGTTATATATCTTTCACAGAACTGCTGATGGTAAAGAGAGGCCGATTACCTTTGCCTCGAGAACGTTAACGCCTACCGAGAAAAAGTATACCCTCAGTGTGAGAGCGAAGCTTTGGCGTAAATCTTTGCTCTAAAGAAGTTTCGTTAACTGTTTCGTCTAGAGTTCACAATCTACACAAACCATTGACCGCTCCTAGGTATTCTTGGCCAGGAAAAGCCAACACAAACCTTGGCAGCATCACGAATGCAGCGTTGGGCCATAGTACTTGCAGCGTGCAAATACCGGCTCAGATACTGCCGGGGGAAGAACATGGAAGCGGCTGATGCCCTGTCAAGATTGCCGAAGTCAGACCTCGCTCAGAAAGAACCTGTTGAATGTCCCTCAGTATTTCAATGTCTCCCGCAAACCGCTGGAGAGATAGCGATATTTTCTGAACGAAGTTTAACGTTGTGCCGTGTAGCAGAGTTCACTTTTAATGACTGGCCGAGCAAATACGCACCACAGCTCAGTCCCTATTTTGTGCACCGCGACGAACTGTCAATGGAACAAGGTGGCATAACTGGGGCGTCCGAGTAGTGATCCCGGTATCGCGAAGGAACCGCGTGCTGAAATTGCTGCATCAGCACGTGCAGAAGTGCCGTATCTGCCAAGAAGCTCAGCCCGCCTCCCGTCCGGTTCAACTCCATCCCTGTAACTACCCTGCCAGCTGCTGGTAGCGCGTTCATGCAGATTTTGTGTCAAAGGTTGCAAATTAACACATTATTAACACAAAATTAAACCGAGACAGATTATACATCGCACAAAAAAAGGATCTTACGTTTAGTAGCGAATGTACCATATAATAGTCATGCCGATATTTTATTCTAAAAGTTTAAGGTAACGCGTGTTTTTAACTTATATACACAGACATTAATCCAGAAATATAAATATAGCATTTATTATAATAACAAATCATTCCATCGCTTAGCTTCGCTAGTTAAAAACTATTCGTTTTATCAAACGCGAACTCCAGAGCACTGGAGTGTGCCGCATCCCAGGACCAATTACAAATTTCAAATGCTCCAGTATATAGTTTACGATCTACCAATAATTAACTCATCAAAAGCGATATTCACCTAGAAGATATGTCAAATCACCGAACTAAACAAGTCTATCTTAGCAACGAATAATATTTTAGAATTTCTGTTATGTTCATGACATCACGCCCTGTCTGCTTTTTTTTTTTTGTTGCAAGTGCCGACTAATCTGCCCAAGTCTGTATGGGAGGCACGGACCTGTCAAGCTACGCATTGTCGCTTTTTTCCCCTGTCTCCTTGTCCAAACTGGTGACAATAAAGATAAATTGAATTGAGTGTGTTCTTAGTGCTTCTCGAGTCATTCTCGAAGTGAATAGAACTGTGTGTACGTTTGGAGGGGGGGGGGGGGGGGTCCTCCGCATCCACCGCTAAAACAATTAAAAAGCTTTTGGGAGCATTTTCTTCTCACGGCTTCCCCGAAGTACTAGGTAGTGACAACGGATCACCGTTCACGTCAGCTGAGTTTGCGAACTTCATGATTGCAAACCGCGTGAAACACATTCGTACTCCGCCTTACTACGCAGCCTCGAACAGCGCGGCAGAACGAGCTGCCCAAACTGTGAAACGAGCTTTGCTCAAGCAGATGTTTGAAAGTGAGGCAGCCGCTAGGCAGTGCTCACTCCAGGAATCTCTTGACAATTTTCTTATGTGTTATCGCAACACATCGAGCAGCATGGCGGGGAAGACTCCCGCCGAACTCTTTTTAAAGCGCCAGCCACGTATGAAACTTTCCTCGCTTCAATCTGATTTCGCTAATGCCATGCAACGCAAGCAAGAGCATGTGAAAGAAAAACGCGATGTCTCGCGTGGTGCTGAACGTGTGTTCAATGTGGGTGACCGTGTTTTCGTGAAGGCAGTGCCCGGCGAACGCGTCTCCCAGGAAGAAGGAATTGTGTCTCAGGTGGTGAGTGCTGTGACCTACATTGCGAAAGTGCTCAACCAGTGTTGCTTCACGAACGCTGACCACATCCGTCCTTGACATGCGGAGCCCATCTCAAGCCGGAGCGCGCAATGGTGGGTGACCCACCGATTCCGCAATCCATTCCCTTCCAACCACAAGAGCACAAACCTTGAGGTGTGACGCCACCGACGCCTATGTCTGGCCCGACACCTGATAAGCCAGCTCCGGATCCACCCAGAGCCCCCGCCTACGAAAGCCTGGCAACGCCATTTACGAAAACCACGCCGGATCCGTCTGCCACAGCGGAAAAGCCACCGCTTCGACGAAGCTCTCGCGCATGCAGGCTACCGAACCTTTTTAAACCCCAAAACTCTTGGAAATTAATTATTCGTGAAAGGGGGAAGGATACGTTATAGCGTGCTGATTGTGCAATCGCGAATATGAGTCATCGCGGATGCGCCGCCTGACTTGTGACGCCATGTCTGCTATATAAACGCAGCGCTAATGAATAAACGTGTTTGTTGTCCAGTATACCTTCGTTCATGGTCATTTCAGCTTGCAACCAAAAAATTAAAAAAAACAATACACTACACCCCGACGCATATATCCTGATGTCTCCCATAGACCAGTTAAAAGGATTATGATGGGTGCCGTGCTTTCACGGAGAATTTTGGGACAGAGCAGACAGGCCTCTGAAAAAAAACTATGACGGGTTTCTCTTTCTTACACCCTTTGGAAATTCTTGAAGGGTACTTCAGGCCCTTTAGAAAACTTCAAAGGATATCTCAGAACCCTCAAACAAATTTGAAGGGTACGTCACAAAATTAGAAAAGTCCTGGTGTGCTCCCACGCGGATTTTCAATAAGGTAGATTGAGGTTAGTATATACTTATATCTATCCTTTCATTTGTGGGTTTTCCCTTTGGGGGTACCCCTTAGAAACACACAAGGTTCCTTGTGTCCGGATAAAGACGTGTTTATTAGCTCAAATGCCACACGCTTGCCCGAGGGCCAACAATGTTGGAGAGATGACGGCGCTATCTCTTTTGACAGGATCGCCAGTTGGAGTTTGCGCGCCGCTATCGACAGTATAACGGAGGGGGAGGATAGGTAAAGATAGGAAGGCTCCGTCGAGCAGACCCTCCCCCAGCGAGACTACTGCCCGTTGCTTTAGGGCCGTCTTATATAGCCTGCGTGAATGGACGCGGCCGGAGTGGGTCGGATGTAGGTTGGCTCCCCGGAGGGGCGGACGCGTCCAAGTCATGATCCCGAGGGGTGTGTCTTCGGCAAATCACCCGACGGACAGCCGTCCACAAGGGAATACGGCTCCGCCCTCGCATCTGGGACGCGCCCCCACACGACGACGCCCCGCGGCCTGTCTCAGCTAAGCCTAAGTAGGGATGAGGGGAACACGTGATTCCCACACATTAAACGGTGAATTTATTCGTATAGACCTCCGTTCTTTCTAAGACATTGTTCTTAAGTATTTCCGATTCAAATCAATTGTTTCGACAACTGTCTTTTTGAAAAGAACTCAAAATGACACAAATATGATTACCGCCGTGAGGGCAACTGTCACAAAAGTGACGAACCTGGATTTACGATCACATAAAATTAAACACACACACACACACACGACCCATATCCATCTCTCTTTTTCTTTCTCTCTAGGAATAATGGCGCAAGAAATATGGTTTGTTTCAAAGTTGCTGTAAGTGCAAATAGCAGCTCTGACATGGCATGCCCAATGCTTTGTTTCCTATGTATGTTTACTTATTATCTGTCACCAATTGTGTACTGAAATGATGCATTGCGAACCAATAATGAAGATCGTCGTATCCATCGTATATTTTGTACAGAATCAAGGTGTGTACCCTCGTTAATTTCAGCAGTTTTTTGGTTGAACACGGGGTTGTCCAGAAACACGGATGTATGGTGGACGAGGAAAGGTAGAGATTTTCGGCTTTCTTTACATTTGTGAAGAGATCCAACATTTTCTCCGGAAATGAGTTACTTGCAGTATCTCTCTCCTCGCGTTTGAATTAGCGATTTCGCGTTAATGGCTGACATTGAGAATTATCTTCATAACGTCAACGTAAGATCACGAAGGAAAACGACATTCGCAGCGCGGATCCTCTCAAAAGCGTACGATTTTCTTAAATATGAGTTCAAGTTTTTCAATTACCGGGAACATCTACCAACAAAATGTTTTTATCGTTTTCTTTTCTGGCAAATTTCTGTAGAAGAAATGAGCACAGTGTTCCACAAATATAGTTTCTGTCAGATAGTACACAATGCTAACGGGGTGTTTGGCTTGATGATTTTTAGAAATAGTCAAATGACAACTACGTTTTCCAAAATTTATTTAAAGCACACCTCTGCCGAATTAAACACAATTACGATACTCGTAAAGAACTTTCTGCTACAATGCAGTCGAGGTCACAACCGTACGGGAAGTCGAGTACCTTGAACGCTACTTAAAGCTGTACATAAGCCCTCTTCACCCCTTCTTAATTACCACAGAAAGTTTTCCACGAGTTTAAATAGCCTCACGGGTCACCAAACAGAAAGTGAGTGAAGGATGCATTTTCCCTGATCGTCTTTGTTGAATTTTACGTTGGACTCCTTGAATCAGTTTTCTTATTTGTGAAAGCTCGCTGCAGGCTTGATTTGCAGTGTTCGCTAATCACATAAGTGTGTGCACACAGTGAGTTTAGCCCCATAGTATCAGACGAAGGTTTGCTCACAACAGATGACCCGTCCCAAAGGTTTTACGACTCTCAGCTAGTAGCTATTGCAAATGTTCGCTTCTTTAAGCAGTATTAATCATCAAGAACCTCCAGGAATTTTACGTTGTGCATGCCTCAATCAAGACAGCATTATTTTTCATGGGAGCAAATAACTGAGCTTGTCACAGAGCCTTTAATATTTTATTTGAACTTTGAGCTTGTCACAGAGTCTTTAATATTTTATTTTGCAGACTAACTGCCCTCCCCCTTTTTGTCATTTGGCCCGCTCCGTATCTGTTTTGCGCTAAATCGGCCTCTTGTAGGAAAAGTTTGTCGACCCCAGACCTTGAGCTTTGGCATTTGAAAGAAAGACGCAAAAACCTCGATATTGGGGACACCTATAGCAGCGTAATCCGTGACTAAAAAGCATATTCGCGCGAATTTAAAATTCCGGTTACTTCGGCGTACCTACATTTATTTTCTTTTTTTTTTACTTTTGACAGTGTGTAGTCTCGGAACATGGTCCTAGCCACGTGCAAGTGTCATGATTAAAAGGCACTTTTTCGTCAACGATTGAATACCGGTGTTTAACTGCAAGAAAACATTGTTATCGCGAAATACAAATCCAACAGAAAGTTATCATGGAAGTCCAATATCAATCCACAAATCCATAACGTCGCTTCCTTTTGTCTTAGACGCGATTCGCTCTTTCATCCGTCTAATTTGTTCAGCCGAGAAGATGTTCTTGTAGTCCCCAAGGATACCCTTGCGAAGAAATTCCTGCTTGAGCTCCAAGTTCGGTCTTTCGCTCAATCTTTGACTATATACTTGCAAAGACTTAAACTGTCTCTCAGGGGGAAGTGAGAAAAGTTCCTGCATCAGAGTTTTCATGCCGTCATTGACTGGTTTCTTCATACTTTCAAAGCTGGTGGTTTTCGCGACTTTGTCGAGGAGCACGTTGTCATATCTCAGCTTTTGTCCGTACTCTTCACCGAGGAATTCAACGATCTTCAGCACCCAACCTTTATGTCCTTTTGTAAATCTTCGTACCGAAAGAACAAAACATTTGATTTGTTTCGGCGCTTCTAGAGAGACAGCAAGTGATCAAAATAGTCTCCGTAATCAACTTGGCCACTAAGAAACAAATCTAAAAATGTATCAAACGGTGCACCTTCAAGCCCATTGCTGGGGATGCCTCTAGCGTGGTGATAGAAGGAGACGCATACATCATATTGGTTTCTAACCACGAATATATACTTCGCGTTCTCAGAGTAAGGAAGCTTATAAAAGGGAAGATGGCATTTGATGGTGCCTGGGCGGATCATTTTTTCTACAGCTTCGGAACCCAAGAACTCAAGCCAAGGTGACCTTATAATGAATTCTGTGAAGTTCTTGGGAAGGACACCGTCATACAAGATGCAGTGGACAATGTACCGTGTCCAGGTTGTACCGCATTTGGGATATGTGTCAATAAAGATGTCGTCGGACCGGGGCTTGTAGGACATAGCGGATTGTACGGTCTCCTCGTTCAGGAAGCTGCTCATGTAGAAGCAATCCAGGTTCTTGAAAAGAGAACTGGTATTCACATTTGGTGTGGCTGACATCTGTTCCAGTAGTTTCTCCTGTGAATATAAATAGAACATTAACTACACACTCTGCGAATTGCACCCTAGCCGTTTAACTTTGAAATAATATCATCACCCTCTGTCAGTTCAATATTTCTGGGAAAATGTATGATAAAAATAAAAGATTAAAGATGAAATCCTTAGTTCAAAAAACTTTTTCATAATGCGAAAGATAACACCCAACATTATTGTCGTATTGGATAGTGAAATACTGGGACAAAATATTTCCACTGACAAAGGAAACGCCAAGCTCTATTTACGCAGGTGCACATTAATTAGCATCTTTTACGTAATATCATTGCCGTCCACTACATTAAAATGTTGAATAAAAATAAAATTATAATTTTTTATTAATATTGCTACGCCAGGTTTTGGCTGAGCACTATTAACTGTCCGCGGTGCAGCGTGCCATGGAACGTCACCGTAAACAGGTAAATAAATCTCATGAAAACTCGGCATGCCATTTTAAGCAGTTGTATATTAATGTTTCTTACGCGCGATCTTAACCTATTGAAAAATGTAAGATTCCCAAAGGGCCCAGAACAAGTCAGTCTAAAACAACCTTTTGTAGAGTAAATGCTTGAAACAAAATCTTGTTTGTGCGGTCGCTGTTGAGACGAGAGGATCACTAACTTTGAGCCCATTAACATAACATTGAATGATCATATAGCAACAGCTTTGTGTAACAGCTTTCAGTTCATTTGATTAAACACTTCTTACGCTTCAAAATACGTGGAATCATAATTTGTTATCATATATTATTATAAATTTGCACAATCAAACCACAAAACATGAATAGTTCAGAAGAAACACAGACTAGCCTCAGCTAGCGTACCATCCCTCCGACTTTCGGTAAAGCGTGAAATCTTTACAGAAAAAATAAATTCCGTTATGCATACGTTTCTCACACGTTTTGGCAACCCCACCAATATAAAATCATACGGTAACCCAACCTCGACATTCTAAAAAAAGGTAGAATCACCGATTTATGTTATCGCAAAAGAAAAGTACCTGAACAAAAATAATTGTGCAAGACGACCATCAAATTTGGCAAACAATTTACCATAGCCATAAAAAATAAATCCTAGATTACCATAAGCATGTATACAAATAATTTCGGTTACACATATAATTAGCATCAGCGATTTCTTTCGTATAAACTCCAATACCAGACACGTGGCTGAGTAACAGTTGGTGAAGGTTCTGGAAACATATTTCCAATCTCGATTGGGTATGTAACGTTGGTTGCATGCGTTTCTAAACTATATTGCATAGGTAAATACCTCGAGTTTTATTACGCGTCTGCTGTTGCAGAAACCTTCAAAAGTATTTGGGGCTCGTGTTCAAGCTCCGCTGTAATTGGTAAAAAAATACACGATGAGCCTATAATTTCTACCAAAGAATAGAGTATAAATTTTCGCTGTCTGGATTATGAAACTAAAATATAAATGGGAATTCTATCTGAACTTCAGGTCTTCAGAGTCTATTCCTTTGTTTGCAATCTGGATTAAAGATTTCCAGAAAGCATTCCAGTTCAATTTCCAGTTTTGTAATCCAGATGGTGAAACGTTATACGGGGTTTTTCGGTAGTGATTGCAAAGTTTTAGTAAGACCCCGGTCAGTGCTAAGATCTGAGTACTAACAAGTACACCGAGTTCGCCTGCAAATCCTGTGAAAGTGGACTTACAGAGATGTGACTGGCCTAAGCCACTTTGAAGCACCTTTTGGATCAGCGAAAACAGTGTTTCGGACAAGCAAAACTGGCTTTTGGAGCACATATTCTTAGAAAAATGAAAAATATATCTGCTTTAAGTGATGGACAAAGGGCACTTTGTGTTGTGTTGTGATGTGATGAAACACAAGCTGGCTGCTTGTGTTTTTACTGCTGAGACACCCCACAAGTATAGAGGGCTGTATTCCTTGCCAAGCAATTAAAAAAAAAAAAAACAACGCTTGCCACTGTTTTACTGCTTCCCGGCGTGCCGGATTTTCGTCAAAAGTAAGAAAACATAAAACAATTGATTGCAAGCGTCCCGGCTACTGCCTCTGTCGTGCAATTATGTTCGCCTGCGCGTGAGGGCAACTTCGGAAGGCTTGCAGTCGCACGTGCTTCGTCGCGCGAGCGGAGACAACGGCTGTTCAATCGAAGAGACCGATCTCACTAAGCGTTCCACGCATGCGTGACGCCGCCATAACTGTAGTTCATAGGATGCAGACGCCAGTTCACGAGACAGCTCATGCCGCCTCGTGCTCTGCTCCTGCAGACCTCCAGCGGGGTTGTCGCACGTGCAGAAAGACTACAGCTCCCACGATGCATGGCGGCAGCGGTGGCGTACTCGACCTAGCTGGTGAGATCGGTCTATTCGAAACATGCCACTCCACTCCGTCAACTACTTCCCGAAATTATATGCAAAATGTATCTGTCCAGCATGCGACAAAAAACAGTACAGCGGCGCGTGCTTGCAAGGCGGGCAGGCAAGGTACAAGCTAAAAACAGAGGTAAAAAAAAAAAAAAACCTCAGCAGGTTAATGCATGACATCGCCAGCCATGATCGAAACGTTCTTAGAGCGCTTTGTTCAACGACTGAACTCGAGGCAAACAAGCGCGCTGTGCGGGTTCAGCGTGCACACATGGCCTTCTTTGCTTTAGCTCACTATTCTTGACCAACTTTCGTTCGCGGCAGCTTTTTCATGTACCGTTTGTTTCATCAAATTCGGGATGAGGGGGGCACCCCACTTTCGATGCAGGATATGGTGAATGCTATTCTGGTTGGTTAAAACGTGATTATAAATGATCTCGGAGTAATAGAAACTAGCCAACGACAGTTTGAGAGCAAATTCGACAGCCTAGCTGAAAGGGTTTAACAGGTCCAAGTAATGGTCCAAGAAACTAAAGAAGTTAAAGATCAAGTCGTGGGTTTTCAACAAAGCGTCACGTCAATACAAGAAGACCTTTTTGAATGTAAGAGAAAGCTTCGCAGTCTAGATTATAGCCGACACTAACCTTATGATTTTTCGGATTCCGGAAGACGACGGTGAAACGGCAGATACGTTAAACTCAAAGGTACTGGATGGTGTTTTCGAAGCAACGCTTAGAATTCGTGTCAGCACCGTCAAACGCTTGCATCACGTTGGGCGAAAAATGAAGATAAATTGACCCGTCACTTTCAAATTCTCTGATTCTGCAGAAAGCGATAACACAAATATTCAAGGATTACACTTCAAAGGCACAAGAAGTTACGGGAATGCAGCAAGCGGCAACGTGATAACGAAAAAAAAAAACGTTTTCTTGATTCATGAGAAGATAAAAAATGGCGATAATATCTTCTTTTTTTGTGGGACGACATCCATGGGGACATGTGTATAGCAAACAAACAGTAAGCTCATCCCAACATTAAGTGACGCCACAAATCAGTTAGTAAGCACACGCTGAACATTTCAAAGGCTTCAAGTGCGAGACGTATATTAAATAATGTAGACGTACTGGAACTGATATTGCCGCGAGCGCAGCTGACAAAGTTGGCAGCGCGCTCGTGGCCTAACGATTCTCGCACGTGCCTTCCACGCAAAAAGCCGGGGTTCGATTCCAGCCAGCGGACTGTACTTTCATTTACTCTTTCAACTTGCCCTTCTCGTTAGTTTGAGATCATTCTCGTCTGATCGAGCTCCGAGTATTCTACGTATCGAAAGTTCTACGCCGAATGATCCAGAAACCCACGAGGGTACATAAGGGACTCCGCAGGGCGAGCGTAGTCAGTTTCGCCCCAGCGTTCCACTCTGCTCTTTCGCGCCACTTCGACACCCGCGACGCTCTGCTGTTATCTTCTGTTGCCTTTTTATTTTTGGGCACAAGTTCGCCCCCATTGAGCGTTTCAGTTTCCCCAGTTATTTTCTCTCTCGTTTGTTCCGTCGTGACTATATCGTACTTTCATGGCCCCCACGTTGTTGTTATTACGGAGGCATGGCTGCTCGACGGTATATGAACAATGAAATTGCCCCACCTCCACACGAAATTACTTGAAAAGAGAAAGGATCAAAGGGTGGTGATGGGGCTATCATTTTTAAAGACAGTGTAGATCTTGTTCCAACAAATTGCCATATTAATGGTGAGGTATTATGGAGTAAAGTATCAAACCACTGAAATGCATTTTTATAGGTGCCGCTTACACGACTACATGACTCTAAAATACGACTACATGACTACAATTTAGTGACAAAAGCTAAGATTATTTTGACGTGGATTTTAACGTGCCCAGTATTGATTGGAAAAGAAGCCAAGTGGGTAAAAATGAGGTACAGTCCCCAGAACGGCTTCTTTATATTGCTTTTTATTTCAACCCGAGACAGTTTGTGAACAGCCTCACCCGAGAAACAAATACCGGTCAGGTAACATTAGACCTATTTTATAGCAATATGGTTGAAATAGACGATGTAAAAATTAAATAGCGCAAAAGTTAGACAAAGGACAAAGGACAAAACATGTAGACAGGACAAGCGCTAACTCACAACTGGTGTTTTTATTGGAAAGGAAGAGAAGGAAGCAGCATAGAAATACGCCGAAAAAGGAAGAAAGAAGATTTTTAATAAAAGGAAAAAGTGAAAGGTATATACAAGAATGAATAAAAGAGAAGAAAAAAAAGAGAAGAAAAAAGAAAATGAGAGAAAGGGGAGCTGCGTAACTAAATTAATTCCTGGGAATATATTGAAATTAAGAAAAGGTTGTAGCTTAAAGAAAGAAGAAGTTGAGAAGACTAGAAGTTCCCACTGAATCAACCTCAAGTTGGCCACCAAAGGTAAGTTAATTCTTTTTCAGTGAAAGCCACTGAAGGTGCACTCACACAGGCGTCTTCCTTGTCTTTGATGGTTAAGGCCTCGTAGATTTCTCGTGAAGATTTATCACAGAACCGTCGTAGGATTTTCGTTTTTGTCAGGATCGGTTGGCATTTACAGTCTCTAACATGTACTGCGAGATGTCCCGCTGGAGTTGAATTGAGTGAGGAGGCGTGTTCCCGCAACCTGGTGTTGACGCAGCGGCCTGTCTGCCCGACGTATATCTTGCCACAAGTGAACGGTACTTCATAAATTACCTGGCTTTGGCAAGGTACATATAATTGCTTGTGTTTGACGGTGCACAGCACTTCTCGATCTTGCGGATTATTTATCTTTGGACATAGCTTCTTGAGCTTGTTAGGTGCAGAAAATATGACAGGGATGCTATATCTAGACGCCACCTTTTTCAGGTTATGCGACACCTGATGGATACAGGGTATCACTGCAGGACGCTGTCTTTGGGGTTTTGTATTTTCCTTTCCCTTTCGAGGGCGGATCATTCTTTCAACTGCCTCACACAGGATGGTATTTGAATAGCCAGAAGTCGCAAGCCGTTGTAATTGGTCTTCAAAGCTCTGTCCCGCCTTGTGTTCGCACGATTTCTTGTGGGCCGCGTTGAGACAGTTGTTGATGATTGCCGTCTTTATGAGCTTTGAATGCGAAGACTCATATTGAAGTAATCTTTTCTTCGACCTTGGTTTATACATCCAACACGAGTGGTATTCTTGAAATTTTAGTTGTAGATCGAGAAATTGTAGGGAGAAGTCTGTAGGTAGCTCGTAGGTAAACTTTAGCCCTTGAGAATTTTGCGTAAAGATTGCTCGGATGTTTTTGATTTGCGTCTCCTCTTTTTCACCTGTTTTTTTGCTTTTTGCTTAGAAGCACGAGATAGTCGTCAACGTACCTGTATACTTTTGAAACCTGGTCGTTGGTTATTTGCTGAGCGATGGCTCGATTGCACTGAGACGAGAAGATGTCGCATAGCACAGGAGCTACGCAGGAACCGATGCAGATTCCCTTCTTTTGCAGGTAGTGATTGTTGTCAAAAGTGACGACTGTGGATGCAAGGTAGTATGTCAGCAGTTACATGAAGAAATCCAGATGTAAGCCAGAGTTGTTTTGGAAAGAAACTGTACCAACGTGCTCAATACAATCTCTAACGGCTTCGAACAGACGGTCATGAGGTATGGAATAGAACAAATCTTCCACGTCAAGGGAGAAACCATATCTTCCTTGTTGGTTGTTAGTTTTTAGAAAATGTATAATTTCTTCTGAATTATGAATCAGAAAAGGATCTTCAAGTCGAAGTGGAGATAAGTTATTGAAAATGAACCGTGAGATTGTTCCTTGCCATGAACCTCTTTCTGTGACAACGACTCGGAATGGACATTCTATTTTGTGCGTCTTTGCCGTGAAAAACATATCCAAAAATTCTTTTTTGGCAGTAGTAATTTGTTTTTTCAGGTTAGTCAGGACATGTCTGGAGCAAAGTTGAAGTACTTTAGCTTTTACTTTTTTTTATGTTAATGTCTTGTAACTTTTCAAAGTTTTTCTGGATGGCTACTCCTGCCTTTTCCATATAAGTTGTGTTTGAACACACTACAAATCCTCCTTCTTTATCGGAAACTGGGAGGTTTAAATTTTGCTGTTTAAAATAATTTTCCACTCTAATATTTTTTGTCTTGACCTCAGCCTGTTTGACTTTGAACAATACGTCAGGAGAATCATCTACACATCTGCTTCTGTCATTATCTGGGGCTTTTCCCGTGATGTTGCGAATAGTCGATAACATCTGTACACCTTGTAAGTTCGGTGCCGTACAAAATTTGGGGCCTTTCTCAAGGACTTTGACGATTCCTGAGGGGAGGGACGGAGTGTCCAATAGTCTGATGAACTCGCCTTGATGTTCCTTGTGTTTAGCCCGAAGCGTTCGTAGGTGTGGTATATAGGCTCCAAAAACCCGCAGACTTGTAGGATTATGAAACCTGTGGGTCCCACAGAAATTGTGTGGGTGTATAGGTCCCCGCATAGTGCCTGCAGGTCTGTGGGTCCCTATGGGTCCCCACATAGTTTCTGTGGGTGTGGGTTTCTATGGGTCCCCACATGGTTTGTGTGGGTCCCTACAGGTCTCCGCATAGCCTGTGGGGCCCGCAGACCCACAGGACTGTGGAGACCATGTAGGTGACCCACACGGTTTCATAATTTTACGCTCTGTGGGCGATCTGTGTGGGGCCTGCGGGAAATGGATGCTTGACTGCCATATTTGATTGAGCCATTGCCACAAACCGGCTGGTCCTGTTTATTATTGAGTCCTTTGGCAAACGCCTGTCCCGGCGTCTCAGATCGTTGATCTTTTCGCCCAGTACCCTGTTCACCCTGGTGGTGGTGGCCTGGGCTGCTACCACCTCTGGGAGGACCGCTTGTCCGTGAAGTTTTTTGATGAGGCACTCTGAAAAACATGTAATGGCAAGATATTCAAAGGAACAGAAAGGCTTAAACATTCAATGTCCAACTCGTTTAAGCCTGATCTCAACCCGAAAACCCGCTTGGTCACGCAGGCCAAACTACCAAGAGGTCGTTTGAGCTGCTATAAAGTATGCAAATTAGGAGCAATTCTGAATCCGTTTCTGATTATAAGCTTTTGTAATTAGCTAAAAACACAAATATGGAAATTCGCATTAAAAACCAGGCGAGCTGGTGGGTGATCATGGTTAAAGTTACCCCGAGACAAGGGGAAACAAAAAGGGGCAAACACAACGAAGTCTCAAAACAGCTACAGCTGTGTTTTGCGATCGGTGGCGAAGTGGGCTAGTGCACACCTGCTCAGAGAACGTGAAGCGAAAGCTAGAGCTGCAGAACCCACAGATCCTGGGTTCAATCCCTATCCCTACCCGTTTCGATCTCGATGAGCATCGTACCAGCATGCGGACGTGCATCACTACCGCATGGTGCACGTTAAAAGCCCAGGCTAGCGGTTGTACTGCACTGGCCAAATTTCTCATCTACAGCTGGGAGACAAGCCGCCTGCTGAGGCAAACTAAGTTCTAGGCTGTATAAACATACACAAACCTTTTTCTTTTTTTCCCCCCTTGTGTTGAAGGTACTTTAACCATTAGTATTGACCTGATCGTGGCATTGCATGTGCACTGATCTGCTGTTCCCAAGTGGCCGAAATGCATGGGAAGACGCTGGACTTTTTTCATCTAGATTATTTTATGATCTTTATTCCAGAGCGAGCCATAAAACAAAAAAGTCAATGCTGATGCTGAGCTCAGCAAAGAGAAACTCAGACTCATTAACAAGGTTAAAAATTAAGTGCCGTTCACACTCTTGCGACCGAGTAAGACCGAGAGAGATCAGACCGGTTTTTAAGCCTTTTGCGACTTCTTAGGACCGGTTGCACTGCAGCGCGGAGCTGGTCGTAAGGAATCGCAAGAGGTTTAAAAAGCGGTCTGGCCTCTCTCGGTCGCAAAAGTGTGAATGGGCCTTTATACGAGTCACTGGCACAAAATGGCACGTACACATTAAGCTTTGGCACTGGACTATTCGCCACTGTGACATGCAGGAAAGAGTTACTGCCATTTCTACAAATCAATCACGTCACTACAATACAATCCAAATACTCAGACGAGGCATTAATTAGGAGAAAAAATTACAGGATTACTGTTGAGATTAAAATTGTGTGAGGTGATTTGCCCTCACCTCTTAAGAATGCCACCTTCTGGGGTGTCAAAGGTGGCCTGAATTCTTTGGCCTTATTGGCATTCGACGGAACTCCCGTCACGGTCCTCGTGAGGAGCACGTCCGAGCCCCACACGGACGTGGCTAGGTTCTTAATGGCCACACTTGCCCCAATCTTCGGATCCATGGCGTTGTTCCATGCTTTCTTTTGCAGTTGAACTCCTACATCGGTGAAGTTCATCTGTAAAACATTAAAAGAGGTGGCAAAACAAAGATGCCTGGTGAGAACCAGAAAGAGCTGCTCTCCGTGCAATGCTGATTTATGCGAAGTGATTACTGTATTTATGATACCCTAGTGCAGGGGTTTCTAAACCATCTATGTTTCGCGGAACCCATGTGGGCCGGCGGATATGATGGAGGACCCCGTTTGTGGTGAGGGGAGGGGAAAGGTGCAGGTTAGATATAATAACGATTTAATAAATGGATATAACTAAGGGCTATTGTAAAGTAGACCTCTCTTATTCACACACACACACGAGAAAACTCGCCCGAAAACAGAAACGTTTCCTCTCTACCTGAAAAAACACAACTTTTATTGCCGGGCTTGACCGGTAAGGCAGGGCTTAATGTCAGTGCAAACTGGAGAACTTTACAGTTAAAGGAATCTATAAATATACGTAATAACAAAAACAATCACTGCAGGTGTGAGCACCAAACTATTTGGTGTGAGCACCAAACTATTTTTTCTTTCTTTTACAAAGAAGACATGTAAGAAAGAAGCAGCGAAATCCGATTTAGTACTTGGTACATATCAAACCTGAGGCAGCTATCCTGACTGGTCAGAAAACGGTTTAGTGTGCTAAAAGAAATGTAAAAATATTTTTAGAAAGTGGTTCTGCAAACATACTTATTTTGTTCTTTGGCATTAGAGGACAACATACCATATTTCCTTGCCCTATTAACACCCTAATTTTCCTGAAAATTGGGTCAATTTTTGAAGGGGTGTGACAAATATGGGGAGGGGGGACTTTCTCAAATAAAAGCAGAAATGATGGTTTGTGAAACCACTGCATTGGAAATGTGACCAAGCTTTTAGATTGCAAGTGCGGCAGAGGATTTCCTGAGAACTGCTGCGACCACGGGTGCGTTAAGAGGTCGTGTTTTATCGTTCAGATGGTGTCGATGGTGCAAATGACGCCATCTGAGCGCTACCGAAAAGCACACAGAACGTAAAAGTCCAGAGCATGCTGCAGTCACACTCGTCGGCTCCCCCAAACATGCGATCCAAGCATGCGACCTTTCTCCATTTGTTTTGGCAGCGAGTGAGCCAATGAAGCCTGCAGGCCCGGCGACCAGTGAGCTTCCACTCATGCTTTCAAGCTCACATAAGCTGCCTTCACCTGGCGGGCTCACGCACCCCTCGGCATGTCGCATGTATTGTTCTTGGCTATTTCGCCATCGCTTACTGGTGCTTTTTGGGATGCTTTTCAGTTATTTTAGGTATTTTAGAGGTAAATGATGGTCACATATTGCCCATGGTTTCATACCCTATTTCGTGTTGCAGGAAGGTTGCCAAACTGAGAATTTGTCGCTGCCTATTTAAAATAAATGCAATCAGAACTGCACCGAGGGCACACCATGTGACCCTCGCCACCAGAGCATGAAATGCTGGACGGTGGCACGCTCATTCCTAGGTAGCACAAGTTGCCCCCTAGTACTGAAGCACTGGATATTCATAGAATTCCTCTAGTGCTTTGCATCATACTGCCTCTGGGCAAAAAGGCAAAAAATAACAAGTACATTTATGGCCCCAACATCGATGATACAAATACGGGAGGCCATTGTTGATGCCGCCACCGATGTGCATCATTTCGCGCGCATTGCTTGCACTGTGTCCCTGCACAACAGCTACCAACAGACACTGGATCCATTTCACTTGGTTGTTGATTTCCTTAACTAATCTCCTTTCCTAATCTGGACATGAGGACACCGGATATAGTGTGGTTCCCTGCTGGCCAGGTTGTTTGGAGCTTGGGCAGAAAAAGTATGAGAAAGATGCCTGTGCTTGCCCAAAAACCGCCACCCAAACGCATTGCACCCGCCGTATCGTGACCACACCAATGCTGTTGCTGGGTGTTTGGCAAAAAAAGTTGCTGAACACTGACCACCTGAATTCGCCTTAAGTAACAAAGCAACAGAGGGCAGACTAAGAAACAAAAAGGAGGCTCCCTTGATACTCAAAAGACGCACAAGTTTCGCTTGCACGCGCCTAACGAATGTAGAAAGAATTGCAGAAGTCAAATAGTATCATTAATGAAGAATATGGGCTTAAAGGGATACTGAACCGAAATTTGGATATTGAAAAATGAGGTTGCAGAAGCGTTGAACGGGACACTACGAACTCCAGAATATAACTCATACATCAATACCTCAAACAGATGGCCATACTTTTGGAAAAGAAGGGTGCGATCAAGTGCGGTCTTTGACGTAATTGTCCTCCGGGAGAATATGAGAATGAGGGGAAGCGGCTTGGATTCTCTTCTCCTCGTTTCGGTTCACCAGCTTGACGGGACAGCGAGAAGGAGAAGGAATGAGAATCGTGACGTGCCTTGTCTCGTCAGGCTCGTCGGCCGTGTTCAATCGTGCACGTCTTTCCCAAAAATATGGCGATCCGTTAGAGATATCGCTATATGAATGATGTTTTCAAGTTTTGCAGCGTCCCGCCTATCTGTCCAGCATTGTTTTGTGAGCTCGAAATTTCGGTTCAGTATCCCTTTAAACCATTTACCCTTTAATGCCCGATGAATTTGCACAGAATGCTATGGGAACAGGTCTAGATTACCTCCAAAGTCTAATTCGCTTCTGAACGTTTTCTACGACATTATGACTTTCATGCACTGGGTTGTGCCACTGCAGGTGTCTTGCTGCAACACCAAGAAACAATAATTTGTCATGATGGTGCCTAAATATATTCCTCACGTGCAAATTTTAGCACTTTCTACATGGTCAGTGACAAATGGTCAGTGCCGTTCAATAGGCCCAGACTTCCAATAATGACAACTTCCTGCTAACATAAAAGTGCCTCTCATCCACAAATATCTTATGAAACTAACAATTACTGAATCAACTTACCATATCACCCTCTTCAGTGTATGCAAGCAGCTCATACATAGGCTCATTACCAAGGGAGCCTGCTGCAGCGGGTGCTTCAGCAGCCGCAGGAGCTGCGGCTGGGCCAAAGGCTGCAGCTGCCTGTGCGGCCCTTTCCACCACAGGAGGTGGTACAAGAGGTGGTAGAGCAACTGGTGCTACTGCCCTGACTTGTTCTGTCAAAAATGTATAACATTAATCACCACAGGGCATAGCAGTGTCACATATTGTGTGTTGGTGCACACCTGCCTCCAGGTGCACAGGGAAAGCAGCACACCTAGCACGAGGCCGGCAGCTGATTGGTTCAGCCAAAAACCAATAAATGTTTCCAGACTATCGCATTCCATAGAACCTGCTTACTGCAAGCACACCGAGCTTTCTGATTGACAGTTGTTGGCCGGGGCAGAAGTTGTGCATCATTACGCTAGCAGGAAGCACAGTCCAACAAATGTACAGGGTGTCACAAAGAAAAAATTTACAGGTTTTTTTTTTACTGCAAATATAAACTAGGCATCGCCGAACACTCATTCTCTGCCCAAAGGTAGCGCTAGAGGTCACAACCAGGTGCCAAAGCTTCAGCCCGATCCGATACCTTATTCAAAAGTTATAAGTGATTTCTTGAAAATTTCAATGGGAAAATGGAGCCCATTTTTGCCCATTTTCGGTTTTGAGTGCCTTAGAGCCCCATGTATTCGAAAACTCCGTCAGCGGCCATTTTCCCATTGCACTTTTCAGAAAAGCACTAATAACTTTTGAATAAGGTATCGGATTGGGCTGAAACTTTGCATTGCTTGTGACCTCTAGCGCTACCTTTGGGCGAAGAATGAGCGTTCGGCGATGCCTAGTTTATATTTGCGGTAAAAACCTGTAATTTTTTTTCTGGCACCCTGTATATAAAACAAAAACCCGCAGCAGGAAGCTCTCGGAATCAGTGAGTAAGGAACAGATGAGGGCTGTGTTGATTTTGTCTCATGAGTTTCCTTTCCTAAAACCCTCAGCCACTGCCTCACCTTGAATGAATCTCAAAGCGAGACGCTAGTCACGCAAACGTTTAGAACGAAGGGAAGAAGTTTAATTAAAACTAGCTAGTGCCAGCATCACGACAGCATTGAGTTGCTATTGGTGAGCTTTTGCCAACAGCTTCATGGTCAGCAAAGGCGGTTCTGAAAAATCGGTACTGGAGCAATTCTGAAAACGTGCTCCAACCGTTTTTGCAGCTGTAAACCTGTGGATCCCTTCACGTTTTTTGGGTCCACTTCCAGTGTGAATGGGACATTAGGGTAACCACCCAGTGAAATCATTGAGTGACCCATGTAGAAATGTCACACTTTCGAGCGATGACAACTCGTAGATTCCGGGGACGCATTTGTCCCTGAACAGCACTGGCGGTTAACATTGCTTGTTGTAAGGGAGAAAGGATGTTGGTGTACCTTTTCAATGTAGTCAATAAATAAGCTTCATCTGTGATCAGTAATTGCAGTCGAACTTCTGCTCCATACAAGACTATCAGCAGCAGCATTAACAGCACCCGTGGTTGAGACAGTTAAATGCTAACGGTGGCCCGGCCAGTGTTGCCTGTTGCCAACATCATCAAACACAGCTTCCTGCGGTTGCCAGCAGCAATTCCTGAAAGGGTCTATTATTTAGCATACACCTTCTTTCCGTACCAGGGCCCTCTGGAGGTCCCTTTTCAGTTCTGTGACGATCTGTAGCTCCTCTTTTAATCTTCTAGCTTTGTTCTTCGCTTTCCTGTACTTCTCGCGAAGTTTGGCCATCTCATCAGCGTTCTGGGTAATGATAAAACAAAAAGACAATTAAGACAGAGACATCACTGCATATGCACATTTACTAGAGACATTTGAATTACTGAACCTATAAACGTGCCTTAAAAAGAGACTGAGATGTTTTGACTTCCAACACTTCTGGGTTCCTCTTTCACCCCCTGCCATTATCAGCGACGCCCATGGTGATAAAATATAGAAGGGTGGAAAACATCAAAATTTGTGGACCAGGTGCAACTAAGGCCCATGCCAATACTGAAGAAAATGAGCATGCGACATGTGAAACGTTACTGGTTTCGCGCCTCGCTGCTGTTTTCGTTAGGCATAGCGTTTCTCCTTTTTTGCACACCATCGTCTTTCATGGCACTTTTCATCGCTTAGCTTGTTGCGTGCCATTGTAGACAACCTACGAGCGCAAATCCTCGCACTCTGTTCCCGACTTCACGCGCCGCAAGCACGGGTGGTGTGACGTGCCACTCGGCTCTCGGCCGCTGCAGCGGAGCGCGAGCACGAATGCTTGTGCTCTGCAACCATGTTCACGCGCCATAAGCATGGCGCGCAACATTTTTAACATTACTATTACAACCACACAATGATTTCTGCGTATGTATCCATTTGTTACCATTATCTACGCTTCAGCTTTTGCTGTTTTTCGTGGTATTATCACGATCAATATGAGTGTGAACACCGCTCCGTGTGGCCCGCGATACTATCAGTGCCCCCGGGCGATTTCTCTTTGAAGTATACGTGCACCTTGCGGTAAAGAGATATCGCCTCTAGCGATCGCCGCACCACTCTGCACTTTTGGGTCGTCTGCTAGGGAAAAACGGTCGCCAGGCGAAACCACGAAACTGTTCACCAGTGATGAAGCGCATTTTTCGCTAGCAATGTGTGCCAGCAGAAATAACTTGTGTAAATATTTTTAAGGGAAGTATTAGAAGATGATTTCTATGACTCTGATAAAAATATCCGATACTTCGCCGGCGCCTTGTAGCATGCATTATATTGCTATCGGAGGTATCAAAAGAATCAACTAAGACTGCCTATTATTTCCTTCGAGTGAGTTTTGCGAGAGCAAAGGATCACCAATAAGCAGAGGCAAGAAGTTAGTGCGGTGCAGGGTTGGGCAGAAATACTCAAAAATGTATTTGGAAATACAAATACTGGGATACATTAAAATAGTAGCTGAAATACTGATAGTGAAATGTATCTGTAAAAATGTATCGCGATACGTATCGGATATACATTTTAAATAGAGACAAAAAGTATTTAGAAATACAAATACAGGAATGCATTTTAGGGAGGGAAGAAATACAAATACAGAAATACTGATACAGCAATACAATTTTTTTTTAATTTGTTTAAGACGCCAAACGAGATGAAGCTTGAACTTGGAAGTGGAAGTTTTTGATCCCGAAATTACTTTCCCGTAGGCTTGGCACTTTGCCTTGAAGGTAGTGACTTCGGACGACAAGGTGTTTTCAATGGGCTCAAAAAAACGTTCCATCAAGGATTGACCGCGGTCCCTTCCCTGACATTCTGTCTGTCGGACAAGGAATGCGAAAAGACTTCGACCTCTAAATAAATTCTGTGTCATCCTAAATCCCATCAAAGCGTCACCACGCCCCTGTCAACATTTATCACATGACGTCACGGTGGAATGAACTGGGTGTGGCCTTGAACATGAAACTTTACCACGCTGCTGTATGAAAGAACAATACGTATCTACTTTCGTTGTAGGTTACCTCGTTGAAGATCGTGCAGGCAGTGTCATTTGGAATTTTCGAGAATAGCAAACCACCTGAAGCATCCTGGAACACATGTCTTATTTTCTGTTACGGATGAAAAAACAATACGGTGGCATCCTTGTTGTGAAGGTCCTTCCTGCCGACCTTCCGCCACCGACGCATGGATTGCAGTCCTTAAGTTTCGTCTTGTATACTCCGAATAAAGACCACGTGGATTGCGACCTGATATTGCCGGCACAGGTGCGAGCTCTCCGAGAAACAGCGTGCTCGAGACGAGTCGCAGGTGTACGAAGTTTGGGACGGCACATGGCCTCCTTCCTGGGTTTCGGATCACCAGAACAGCGGGTCACTTTCATGTCGGCTGATGACGTATCCTTGAGCCGTGCGATATTACAGGCGCAGCCGCAAACGCATTCCAATATGTGTTGAACTTCACAGAGTGAGTCATCCTATTACTTCAAGTCAACCACCGCCAGGCATGTGCTGCAGCGGACTGTGACTCAGCTTTGCCGGCTGGGTGTACTGTGTACGCTAAGGCAAGAGAGACGGTTAGCAGCGGGCTTTGGATGCTAGCAAACAATGACTGAAGAAACCCCTGCCTGAGGACCTGCGGCGGAAGATGCTCTGACTCCACTCCTGGCACACCGCCTGGTTCGAGTCCCCGACTACGCAACACTTCTCAGAAGATTGAAGAGCACGCATCGAAAAAGAGTTTGGAGAATCGGAAGGAACCTTGGTCAGTACGGTAACAATGCTCCAGCATCTCCTTGACCCTGGTGCCCTCAGAAAAAAAAAAATGTGTTTGGATTTGTATTTTTTTTTTTTGGGGGGGGGGGGGGGGGGTGAGTATTTCTCAAGAAATGTAACGAAATACATTTCACCCTGATTGTATCGCGATACAAAAGATCATTCATAATGTATTTCGATACAGCAATACAGATACTGGTGAAAAAAATGTATCGCGATACTGAAATACAGATACGATATGTGTTTCTGAAATACTATCGCCCTAGATTTGTATCGCAATACTGCCCCACCCTGGTGCGGTGCGAGCTTGGGTGATACGTTTCATCATGAAAAACAGCGCGAAATAACCGACGATGACGTAGAAGAAACACACAAAATGTCCTCGTCGTATTTTTTTTTTTGCCCGTTTTTTTATGGTGAAGCATATCACCCACGCTCGCACCGCACAAACTTCTTGCCTGTGCGCATTGGTGGTTCTTTGCTCTCGCAAGACTCACACAGAGGAAATAATAAGCAGTCTTAATTGATTGTTTTGATATCTTCGATAGCAATATGATGTATGCTTTAAGGCTTCGGCGAAGTATCGGTTGTCGTTATTGGAGTAATGGGAACAATCTACCGAAATTCTTCATCAAAAAGATGACCTTAAAAATATTTATACTTGTTATTTCTGCTGGCGCGCATTGTTAGCGAAAAATTCGCTTCGTCCTTGGTAAACAGTTTCACGGTTTCGCTGACCGTTTTTCGCTAGCAGACGACCAGAAGTGCAGTGTGGAACGGAGATCGCCGGGGACGACATGTCTCGACTGCAATGTGCACTCCTCCTTCAAAGAGCAATTGCCAGGGCGCACTGATAGTACCGTGAACCAAGCAAAGCGGTGTTCGCACTTATAGTGATCGTGATAGTACAGGCACCCCCTCCCTCCTTCCCCCCTGCAATAGTATGCCCCGGGCTCTGAGAGTCATAAAATTAATAAGAATATTTCAGTGAGTTAGCAGCCGTGCTTGGGGAAACACTTTGGACAGGCAATTACTGCATTTCTTACCTCATCATCAGAGGCCCCAGCTGGCACAGGTAGGTCTCCACCCGCAAAAACTGGATTTTTTCGTACCTCCTTGTTGTGGGCTTTCAGGATCTCGTCCCGGTTTGTCACCTGGCCAACAGCTGCATTGGCCTTTTGAGTCTGCAATAAGAGAAAGGACAGATGCCATATTAATTTTTCAGATGAGCACACTGATAACAATGAATGTATTTGCTATTCTTTACGAAACTTAATACTGTAAACGACTTAATTTTCGCGTAGACCTAATTTTTGTGAATTTCGCGAATCACCTACAATTCGCGAAGAATAGGACCCGCGAACAATTTTGGTAAAATGTAAAGACATTGGGATCTATACTGAGATCCCACCTCGTCGCGAAAATTAGAGCTCGCGAATTATTCCAAAACTTCAGCTTTGACCTCAATCGCGAAATATTGAGCCCGCGAAAAATAAGTCGTTTACAGTACATAATTTTGTTAAGCTGCTTTGACCACACCAATCAATTTGGTGTCAAGAAGTATAGAAACAAGCATAGGCATCACATGTTTTTTGCCAGTATTATATGGTGAAAATGTCAGAATGAGACTGTCTAACAAACACAAACTCATACTGATGGCCTATATATGAAAGATCTCGCGCATTAAAAAGTGCATTCGCTCTTTAGAATGGTAGCATGAATCTTACGCTTCATCATGGCAAGAGTATTCGCCCAGGATGGTTCGTGATAACCAGCAATTGCCAGCATCAGTAGGGCACGCATGCAAATCTGTGCGTGATATACTCAATGTTCCTTCCAAGACAAACAAACATATTAAAACAAGGGAACTGGCGTTAGGGCACTTTCAATAATGCCTTCAGCTTGCCCAAACTAGTGGCCACTAGGAAAAGGTTGCTTGTGCAATTAGGTACCTAATTATCAAAGATATCTTTGGTAAATTCAATTAGTAAAAATACATGTGTACCGGTTTTCCGGGTCATAAAAATGCGCCACGCCCGCAAAGATTTTGTTTCTTATCCGCTTTTTTGCTCCACCAACCCTGTGCCTGCATCCAACATGGCGACCTTATGCTACATTAAAGGGACCATGAAATGATTTTAAAATCGAGTTTCATCCACCGCACGTCGTAAAAGGTGTGAAAAGAAACACAAAAACACAAAAATAGGGAGCCAAAAAAATTATTTGCTATAGAACTTTTAAAAGAAAACTGGACTCCTTTGCGCCTTCCTTCCTTCGCCTGTTCACTACGATGCATCCGCGGAAATGGAGCACGTCAGCCAAATCCAGGTCGCCTATTGGGTAAGAGCCTACATCACCAGCACCGCGATCGTAAACAATAAATAGCCTGCGAATGTTTCCTAAAAGTTTTGGTAAATAATATTCAGATCCACATTTTGTAGCATAATCAGAGATGTGTGGCGAAAATTGCCAAATTTGATAATGCTGAGAGCCAGGCGCCATCTATCGTGTGGTAAACGAAGCAACTACTGCGCGTGCGCAGTAGGGCAGGGCCGACAGTTACTTGGGTGGCGGCCAGCGACGAACGTTTATTTTCTTTGTTTTCCTTCCTCTCAAAACTCTGACTGACTGAACGTTTATTTTTCTACGTGTTCTTCCCGCGCGTGCCGACTTCAAGCAGCAAGAAAACAGTACTTAAAACAGACCACGACGAACAAGAACGCTGGATCCACCGACTCCGACGAAGCGTATAGGCCTAGCAGGCATTCCGACTCGGCGCTGCGTTGCTTCGTCGCAAGACCGTCTGCCTACGATCGGCTGGCGTGCTAAATGGAATATGCCCGCGCGACCCTTGTGGACCCTTCCCGTATTATAGTTTGATCACTGACCTCAATTCTAGATTAAGAGGTGAGGTCAATCTCTTCCCCTTGTTTTACGAGGCAGTGTTGACGAACACTCGTCGAAAAGGGACTCTCGTCGATTCTATCTTCTTGTTTTGTGTGATATAGAGCTGAAATAAACGCCGTGAGGATTACCTTCGTAACACGGTATGTACACTTTGTTATTGGTATGCCATTTTTATTCTGACAGACTGCTCGTCACTGTCGAGCTATAACAGTTCGTGGGAGGTATACGTACAACCCCGGTCAACCTTTCTTTGCCGAGTGTCGCGTCAGTATCGAGTTGGAATCGTAAAAGAACGGTCCCGAAGCGCTTACAAACAGCGCGAATACAAGACTTCCATCAAGCGCGCGCGTCCGCTCCGAGTGTAAACAGGTATTTACGTGGCTCTTGCTGACACTCGTAGTTCAAACGTATCTTTTTTAACGTCGGCTCGCTCCTGCATCTCCGAGGCCGCGAAAAACGCCATCTACGTCGCTTTGCAAACGACTGACACGGGCCGGCCCTTCTGCCAACAATGACGGGGTGGTTGACTTCTGGAGTCTTCACCGGAAGACTCGCTGCACTTCCCAACAGGCATACCGGCGTATGGGACTAGTCCCATGCTGTCGCTATAGCGCAACATATCTCATTAAATTTCGCTCAGCTGCGATGCGGCGATGAGAGGCGCCGATTCAGGAAATACGTCGGTGACATCAGCGCAGTAAAACCTACCGGCGCACCCCAACTCGTTGCCGCTAACACTCCCATTCTCCTACTGCCGAGAGAACTTCCGGTTCCGGAAACGGCCTACGTCACGGCTTCTTTTGCGGTCAGTTGGAGAGAATGAAAAAGTCGATATTTCAATAATTTTTTGTGTAGAAGTTAATAAACCGAGACGAAAACGGATGCCTGTTCGGCATTCAGTGAACATTGACGGTTTAATGTAAAAGTTATCTGGAAAAAGTAAAGAGGTCATTTCATGGTCCCTTTAAGCTTCATACACAATCCCAATCTTATTAAAACTGACTAATCGAGTGGTTTTTAATTATGCCCAGCAAGTTTATAACTGTAACCTTGTGCTTATGACTAATAATTAAGATAATCATGCAAAACAATCAAACAAATTAATTACCATAAATGCTTTGTGCCCCACTAGGTCCCTAGAGTGTGGCTAATATGGTGCCAACCCTATTTGTATACAATTCATAGTTTTTACATTCAGCAACTGTTACTCTTATGTGAGACAGGGTGTTTAAGTACAGTTGACTGCAAAATTTCGCAGGATATGGAAGCGACAGCCGAAACGCATCACTGCGCCGCCTCGTGGCCCGCTGCCTGGTATCAAGACCTGCACATTGCGCATGCGTGGCCCTTCGTACTAGCAGGCATGTCCTCTTCCAGGGTGTCTAGCAAATTAATATATTGAAATTCCCCGACCTTTCCAGGTTTTTCCCGACATTTCCAGGTGAAATTCCCTGACCAATGTAGAGGCGGTTAAATATATAAAACCATTGCAACAAAAGACATTGAGCATTGAGCACTGTGGGGATCATTTTGCACGGGCTTAATCCAACCTGCATATTCCGAAATATTCGGGTTCGTCTTGTCCAGATTAAACAAGCACTTTCTTGCCGACATCGTCAGTGAAGAGGCCACTTTCGGAAACACAATGAAAAGACGATGCTCAGCCACACACGTCAATAACCGAATGGCAGCATAGCTCAGAAGGTTTCCAGCTGAACGTAGAAGTAAAACCAAGGAGTGGAGAAAAAGAGAACACACTGCTGGTTTTCAGCGCTCCTTAGTTTTACTTCTACGTTCAGCTGAAAACCTTCAGAATCATGTCATACCAACCGGCTCAGCTCCAGGCAGGCAGCATGGCCGCCAGATGAACACTTTCAGATACTTTCGGCTTAAGAATTGGATTGGATTGGGGTCTGCGGCTTTCCCATTTGTTGCTAAATCTAGTAGCTCTAACTGAATTTAGCCTAGGGTCGCGTCCTCAATCTCATGCAATCCAAGCCTTGGACTGGATTTGTCGGCTGTTCCCTTTGCGTCGGGTAGCATACTCTACATCGGGTGAGCAGAGTCTGCGCTCCGCTCTAAGCAGAATTTGTTGCCTATTTGTTTGCCCCCAAGTCCTCAAGTCTTTGCTCAAGGCACTCAATGGCGTTTCCGGCTCATTTTCCGTGATTGGGCTTGCTTTTTGACAATATCTCTGACAATTTCCTCATTTTTCACGGTAACTAAAATTTCCCTGACATTTCTCGGTTTTCCCAGTCGCTAGACCCCTGGGTTCCGCCCGACATTGTCCGACGAGGGAAGAGGACGTGCCTGCTAGTATGAAGGGCAGCACATGTGCAATGTGCAGGTCTTGATACCATGCAGCGGTCAACGCGGCGGCGCAGCGATGCGTTTCGGCTGGCACTCTCATGTCCCGAAACATTTCGCAGCCAACTGTTCATATACACCCTGTCTCACACACAAGCAACAGTTGCTTAAAGGGGCCCTGCAATTATATTTAGCGTCTACCTTTTTTGCGGTTTCCACATCTCTTGGGGCTCGGGCAAGCCAGCGGGCACGAAGAGAGTAACTAAATATCAGCGCACAATATTTTAACCGGATGACGCGGAAACCTCCTCCACCTACAGGGGTACTGTGGTGCCTAAAGCACGCGATATGTCTAGTCTTTGGTCCCGGGATTACTACTAATCAGAGCTGCTAAAAGCTTCTTTTTAGTCGAAATACAAAATATAAGTGGCGCAAACCGCTTCAATTATGTATGAAAATGGTTTTTGTTCAGTATTTTAGATCAGAAAAGAAACAAATGCAGTTTATAAAGTACGGAAACAAGAAATGACCCGTCGACATACCCGCCACCAAGTGGTGGAAAAGGCGGCACATACTAGAAAGGGGTAGTGGGATGAGGCACCGACGAGTGGCGAGCAAAGAAAGGTCCCCGATGTCTGCGGCGGCGCTGCGGTCGTATACGGGCTGGAGGAACCGACCGGTTCCGAGCGTTCCACAGGCTGTCAGCGAGCAGGTTTGGCTTGCGGTTTGGCCGTATGGCAGCGCGAAGTGTCTTCACGTCTGAACTGATCTTTACCCCGTGTTTGCTGTCGTTTGTGGCCAATGAAGTGTCATGCCGAATTAGTCTTTAATCGCGCAACAAATGCAATGCGGTTCGCATTGCATTTGTTGCGCCCACTTTATACAGCCTATCCAACACATGCTTTAGTGGCACCCTCTCGAGCTGTCGACACGCAGTGCGGCAGCCGTGAGCGCTCGCTGAGCTTACCTCTAGTTAACGGCCACTCAAGCAACCAGGGATGCCATGAAGGAGGTTATTTTTTGCTTGTTTTCGTAATTTTAATTTGCCTATAACTTTTAAAATAAAGCGAAATTCGTGAAAAGAAAACTTTCATCAAGTTACTACGTTCAGTGTGCTCAGCTTCGGTACAAACCAAAAACCAGTAAAAAAGTCTTTGCAGGGCCCCTTAAATGTCAAAACTATGACTCATATACAAATAGGGTTGGCACCATATTAGCCACACTCTAGGGACCTACATAACGGGGCACCAGAAAATAATAAAAAAACATGAGATGACCGGGCATGTTTTGAGACTTCTTCACAATATTCTCAGGCATGATGTGAATAACGAGCACTCCTCCGCCAAACCAAAATTAAAAGCCGTGCATGCCGACCCAGCCAAGCGACTTGTCAAAAGCAAAGCAAATTGGACACTAGGGTTTAGACAGCGTAGGCCCAGCCTCCCAGTGTAAGGCGACACTGGTTTCCGCTGCAGATGACAAATTTAGCCAGTGTGGTACAAATGCTGACCCAGAGTCTGCATGGTGCACACTATGCAGTACTTAGCACGGGCATACCTGGGTTCTGCCATGCGAGGTTTCGCTGCATGTGCTCCGAGCGGGTGTGCGCTAAAGGCTTATTCAAACGATGCATCTTTTCAACGGGCCACAGTTTAGCATAACCAAGATATCGCGAAATCGGCCTGTTCACACGTGGAGTTTGACGCGCGAAACCTGCGACGTATTGACTCACGAGAATTTCGCCAAACCTTGTCATCTGCACTGGGAATACCAAGCGTTTCGCATCAAAATGGTATGAAGTACCCACAGTGTGAAGAGACAGTGTTTTGTTAATACCACTCAATAAACTTCGTCAGATTCGGCTCACTGGGTTTACTAGTCCTGCCAAAGTTGGGAAAAACCGCAAACGTCAAAGAACAGGCAGAAGATCTCCAAACATTTCTGACATTTTTGCACCGCTAATAAAGATTGTTATCCCCAGTCATTATGTTTATATGCGGTGCTTGCACTAGTCGCGACTGTTGATGAATCTGCACCGTGCCACCAACCCGTACTGTAGGCGCCGTTCACACACCTGCAACCGAGTAAGACCAAGACTCGTCGCCCGAACGCACCGCTTCTCCGCTTGTCGCTCGCCATGTTTGTTTGTTTTCTTTCGGCTTCGGCTCTGACATGGAATCGGCCAAAAATCAAACTCCTCCAAAAGCTCGCTCCTCCTCGAAGGTCGCGAAGTCGACTTCAAGGACTCCGACTTCGAGCGGCAATGGCCACTCGACTTCGCGGAGGACTCCGCGAAGTCGAGCGGCCATTGGCAGCGTCCACGTTTCTCTCTCGGGTGATTGACAGGCGTCGGTGAGGTTTCAGCGAAAAATTGCTCTAGAAGCGAGGAACAGGCACCACTATTTTCGGAGGCGCGCCACTTTTTCGGTTGCGTTCAGACGGAGAATTTGTTTCCCGAAACCTAGTTTTGCGACACAAAATTCGCCAACAAGATGCATCGTGTGAATAGACGTTGACACACTCGGCCACCGATCTTTCCAACAGACTTGTCCTTTTCTCAGAGCAACATGGAATTTATAAAAGCCGCGCAGCTTCCCCGCCAGCCACTGTCTCGGCCACGCACTCCAGGTGGGTTGTCATATTGCAAAATGCTGTACTTAAAGTTTCGGTGTCTGACGCCTGGCAGTGCATGTGTTACATGTTGCTACCAAACAATCTTGGAGAAGAGTAATTTTCAAAAGGGTCAATAAAGGTTATGGTCTCTAATGCTTTGGGCACATATACCTTTCCAAGTGTCTTGGCACTTTCTTTCGCCCCAGCTGCAGAAACTTTGGCAATCCTGGTGCTCCTGATGCTCTGGGCTTCTTTGAGTGTGTCTATAACATGTTTAAAATAGATGGGGATTGGAGGTCACGTAACCATACTAGGTAGCAAAAAAATGAGACAAAAGCACAACACAACGTCAACAATACCACAATTACACAAGACCATCCGCGATGCCGCATGCGTTTTTTTTTTTTCTTCTTTCGTGCATATTAATTAAAAATTAGAAAGTTTCTAGCACGCCCCCCCCCCCTCCGCCCCACCCGCCGCCGCCGCCGCGCGCGCGCCCCCCTCCCCTTTTTTTTTTCCTTTCCCTCGTACTTTGAGGTGGGCAGTGGCAGTGATCGGCTCTCCCATCGACCGATGGGAGAGCCGACTGTGTACGTTGTTAACCGGCGAAATTCAGCGTTCCCGCAACAGAGGCAAGAAGAAAAAAAAAACGCTTCTAAGTTTCTGCCGGGAGCGCACATGAAGGCACCCTAGCTACAACAGATCCAACCCTAGACAAAAACAGCCCAGCTAGCGCGAGGAAGAAGGTGCACGCAAAAGATCGGCGTGGACCAACAAGCACTGTGGTGCGGTGCGATAGCAAGAATGAAGAAATAAAACAAAGCAACTCACCAATCAACTGCAGCACTACTCCTTTGTAATACTTCACCCCTTCCGGTGGTTCTTGATTCTTCAAGTTGATGTCTGCACACCACGCGATTTTATATTTTCCGTGCTTCCTAACATTCTCTGCTTCCTTGTTCTTTACATAGCCGATGGGAACTACCTCGGAAATATCGTCATCATAGTGCACAAGAACGAAATTCGACATTTTCGGGCAGCAGAGACAAGGTGACAACCATGACAACAGCGACGCGAATAAAAGAAAAGCGACATAAAACAAAATGGCGTCCTTGGATTTAGATTTGATATGGATTTGACTTCGAATTCGTTGCGTTTTCTGACTAGACCGCTAGACCGGCCAGTAGCAGCGTTGATGCTAGTCGCGGTGTAGTGCCAGTGAAAATTTCATTAATGACAATACCATTTTTAATTTTACATTGAACGAGCGTATGTTGTGAATTGCGCAAATATTCAGAAAATGCGAAACCAACCAGAAAGGGTGTTTCACGAAAGGTGGACAAATTCAATATTGCGAAAACTACGCGTCGCAACAAAAAAAGGCTTGTGTCGTTTTGGTACTGGGCCAAAGGCCTATTCAGGAAATTTTCCTAAATAGGCCCCTGGCCCAGAACCAAAACGGTCTCTTTTGTTGTTGTTGTTGTTGTTGCGACGCGTAGTTTTCGCAATATCGATTTTGTCCACTTTTCGTGAGCGAGCTGGACAGGAATGACGAAAATAATCCCTGGAGAAGGAACACAAGAGCGACAAAGGACAAACATAAATCTCCAAACACAGCTAGGTGACTGGTGCGCGACCCAAAAAATCCGCCGGTCCGGGTTCAATGCCCGGACACTGCCACGCCGGCACCGCACTAGGAACAACAACAACAAACAGTAACACATGTCTGTTAAAGACCGACAACCAGTTCGCGCTCTCCATTTTTCGCCCGCTTCCTCCTCTCCCCCCTTCTATCCTGTCCACCGTTGCCCGTTTCCTCCTCCCCATCGGGAGGAGGATCTTCTGCCTTGCAGAATGTCGAGTCTGGTCGTCGGCCTTTAAGGAAACAGAAGAACAGCTAAACGCCTACGCCGCAAAATCTAACGTGCCTTAAACACCAGGCGCCGCAAAATCTAACGTGCCTTAAACACGTAAAAAAAAATAATAACAGGCATTATTAGGTTATATATGAGCCCGAGCAGCTAAGGCAAGAGTGAAGCCCCGGAGAACTCGATTGAATCAAGGAGATAATATTGAACGGCTCTTCGGAACCGCCAAGGTATGGCAAGCAGCCCAGAGGCTATATACAATCGGGCGAAGCGGAAAAATGATGCTCCGGTGTGCCCATCAAATAATCGAACGCTTGCTCGTGTCGACGAAAAGATTTGTCGATGAAACGCTGTTTGATCAACTGATTGGCACCGAGCCAATTACTGTTCCCTATATGTCTACAAATACATGCTTTAGGTTCCGGCTTTACGAAAATAAGTAGCTATACGTTTTATGCAGCTGTCTATGATTTCGAAAGTGCTTTCTTGTGAACATATCAAGGGCGTGGTAGCGCTTTTAGATGAAGACGAGGAAGAGACCTAGACACACACGAGCGCTGACTGCAACTGAATGAATAGTTGCAGTCAGCGCTTGTGTGTGTAGTCTCTAGGGGGGATCGGTGGCAGAGTGGGCTAGCGTACACCAGCTCGGAGCACGTGGAGCGAAAGTTCGCGCTACAGAACTCACGGATCCTGGTTTCAATCCCCACCCCCGCCCGTTTCGATCTGGATGAGCATCGTACCGGCGTGCGGTCGAGTATCACTACTGCGTGGTGCACGTTAGAGACCCCAGGCTAGCGGTTGTACTGCACTGGCTAAATTGCTCATCTACAGCTGGGAGACTCGTCGCCCGTTGAGGCAGACCAAGCTCTAGGCTGTATAAACATACACACAACCCAAATTTTAGTCCCTCCTTCGTCCTTGTCTTAAAGCGCTACCATGCCCTTGACATCCCAATACCAATCTAGCCCAGCATTCTGCATGGACAAGATATCAAATGCGACATGCTCAGCTAGGGTTGTAATATCGGATCGCTCTGGACAAACACTTTTGTACACATATATCCCATCCTCGGAATTCGGTAGACATCTCCACAAGTCACAGTAATATGTTCGCTTATCACGCTGTCGGTGTCTTTCCTCTTGGGGGACCGTAGGACCGCAGCACGAAGATGTAAGTACTAGCAGAATCACCTGGTACGTATGCCGGAGAGCACACACGGATCATGGCGCCCGATAAAGTAAACAATACAGGCCATCTACTCAACGCACACCATACAGTTCTACGTTTTCTGTTAATAAGCTCATTTGAATAAGAAATCAGTCGATTGATCATACCTAATTGTGCTGAAGTTTTGATGTAGAGATGGAGGGCGTGAAATCTCCATCACCATTCTCCGGAACCTAGGAGCTGAGGCTCATGCAGGAATACTTAAGAAATAATCGTTAGAAATTATTTGAAAGTAAACAGATGAAACCTGAACAGATAGTTTTATTGATTATTTAAGAAACTTATCGGCGCATTCGATTGTAACTGTAACATGTGTTACGTACCATTTCCAACTCTAGCATGTCCTTGTGATCACGTAGCTCGTGCGTACTGAGGTGCATAACATAACTATATGAGCGAATGGCGTTTTAACTAACGACTATTTAGCGAATAGAAATCCTTTGAGAGAATCAAGCTACGCTTCTAGACAGACCATCTCTTGCTATCCGTCGTGGTAAATACATGTAATACGAAGCTCGAGCGTGCCCCGCCTAGGGTTCAACGCCAAGGGTTCGGCAAGCTAGGCTACTATAAAAAAAAAAAAAAGTAGTACTAGCACAGAGCCATTCGCCAATGCGGAGTGCAAGCTTGTCTTCTACTTGTACAGTGGTTGCGATGATGTCAGAACGCTGAGCTCTTGTTGGCTGATTGAAAGAGAATAGTGGGTAGACCTCGAGGTACCTAGAATTGAGGTCTGCCCACTATCTTTCAATCAAATCCAATCGGAGCTCAGCGTCGATCTGATGTCCACGCAACTCCTGCACAAGAAGCAGACGACTCGGTCTGGTTTCGTTTTCGTTCGCTAAAACATCGTACGATCATGTAAATGCCCTCCTGTGTACTGAATGTTCATTTTGTCGACTAAATGTTTTGTGATACTTAATTTTTTGATTAAATTATCGATCTACGTTGTTTAAATAATATTTGCTGTTTTTGCTGGCTTGGAATGCCTGCATTTTACTAATTTTACTGCCGAGAAAAATTTGTCACATATGTTATCCAATCCAATCCGATCCGGCAGACGCACATGGTGCCAGTTGTTGTCACCGGGTTTGTGGGTGATTGCTGGTGTATCTTCGTTTCATTTGAGTAGCTAAAGGCTTTGATCGGGTCAACATGTCTGGCACGAAGCGGAAGCAGTACTTGGAGCCTGGAAATGAATTTGTGCTACCGAAAGCAACTGCCTGGCGCAAGCAAATAAAGAAAAACAACGATGGAACTGCGGAGGAATCCGATGAGCCCGTAAGTCAGAATCGTTTGCGGAAGATATGAATAGACGATTTGGTAAATTTCCCAATTACCAAGGACTAGCAGCGAGTATAGTTACACGAGCTGCACGCGCTCGCCTTGCACATTGAAAATAATCGAAGTAAACAGCAAAAATAAGACGACAAACGCTCGCGAAACGGTGCACTTGTTATAGATAAAGGTTTACTTCTGCAGACGACAGCACGTACTGCTCGTGTACCTACAATCCCTGCATGCGCCTTGTTGCTTGGGTACTTTACGTCAGCGTCTATCGATCTTTCCGGTAAAGAGCTTAGGTCGGATTTGCAGCGTTCGTGCGTATGGCGCGTGCTCTGCTCGCTTTTCCAAGCGACGAACACGCACGGGCTGAACTGTTGGTCAGCACGTCTGTGTGACATTTGTAAACATTGGAATCGTCTACAGACGATGCCACTGTTTACAAATGTCACAGTCCACATGGGCTCGAACAGACCACCGAGCGCGTGCTTACAACTGGGGCGTGCCAGAGAATGCTCGTGCGAAATGCACAGGCACGGCAATGAATGCTCCCTGAGACGCTGGTATGGAAATGTTTATTGTTCGGCTCATCTTAGCATGACCTATTGTTGACCACATGTGCTTGAAGAGGGAGATAATTGTTTTGAATGACGCCTGGGCGGCTGCACGGCAGTCGTGCAGCGCGAGCGTCAGTCGGGGTCAGGGTGTCTCGCGCTAGCACGGCTTCTCCGGTTAGCCCATGCTAGGGTGAGACGAAGTAGGGGGTGCCGAGCGTTAAAGGGGCTATGCAACATTTTCAGTTCGCTTTTCCATAAATTCTGCAAGTACAGTCAAATGTAATGCACTGAGCCAGAAGTTCCCTTGTTGCTGTATAAGCTCAAGAGTAAAAGATTTATTTTCTTGCCTTCGCGAAACTTGGTGACGCGGTCCAGGGCCATAGGGTTGCGCAGTCACAGGGTATCTTGTTCACACTTCAGGCGACAGCACAGCAAAGGCCATAAGCGCGAGCTAGCCCACACTCGTTGCTTAGAAATGTTTCCTCCTAAAGCAAGCACTCGCTCCACAAAAGCCCGCTTCAAAGCTACGATCTTGTGCATGTAGCTTCCACTGCCCTGTAAATGGGGTGTGGTGGAGCCATGGCGTCAGCCCCAAGGGCCCCCAGCCGAATGCATCTTGTGGATTGGGCGTGAGCGGTGCGTCATCGTACTGCTCAGGCTCGGGAACAACGATAGTCTGTGTAGAGATTTGGGTTGGAGCTTATGCTCAATCATTGCGATGAGGGAAACAACCAAACTCTAACAATGTCCTAGCAGAGCACGTCTCCTTTACATTGCCAAACCTAGCGCATGGCTGTGACAAACGTTGGGGGCATAAAAGCGTGGCAACAGATCGGGTGGCCGCTTGATCGTGCATGCGAGTTGAGGGGGTGAAAACTAATAGTTTTTCTTATTTTTTTTCAACTGCTGCTAGTACGCAGATAGAAACACTAACACACTTTTCTCTCATTATGAGTCTCAAGGATTCTTTCTATACAGTATATAGCGAAAGTGAGAAAATAGTTGGACAGTCCCTTTAAAGGCCCCTACAAGGATGCTCCTGTCAAGCATTCCAGTGCGGTCCCTTAGCAAAGAACATTTTTATACTAAATTGCTTATTTTGAGTGTCCCGGCCATACTTTCAATATTATTTTCTCACTTATGAAAGTAGCATGCCTGGTTTTCTTCGAATGTATGCACCAGCCAACATTACTAAAACTGCTTTGGTGTACACACTTACAAGCATGGCCTCTTGGTGCCACCGTCTTACTAGCTGGAGTGCGCTTCGGGGCATGCCACCCCAGCAAGCGAGATGGCGGCGCCTACTGTTACTAAAGGAAGTACGCTTTTATGCGTCAATGCTCTTTTCTGTTTGCCGCCAGGCAACCAAATGCTCGCCACTACTCTGCTTCACTAGCATCTCTCTAGCCACCATACTTAGTGCAGCTACTCTAACGCCTCTAAAGCTTAGGCAACAAAATGGCTGCCGCTACTCTGCTTCAGTAGTAACTGCCGAGTCACCATACCTTAGTTTCGCTACTCTGAAATGAAGCTTAATATTCATTGGTTCTAGCGGTGCCCAAAGGTCACGCCTGCAAGCGTGTATGGCTGTGCAAGTTTTTTTAAGCGACTTCCGGTCGCCATGACACGGATCCCTGGACACCTCCAGTTCAAGTTTGGTTTGCATGGTTTAATGAGGACATGAAACAATTTTCAGACTTTGTCCAAATGAATGTGGCAGTTACTCTTTATTGCAAAGTACTTCTATCTCGGATAGTCGTACAAATGCCCAAAAGAAAGTAGACATTATCCAAGAGGTTCAAATGCTCGTGCCCAAAAAAGGTTCTGACGAAATTGGCCAAAAATTGGCCTAGACGGCGCTCTGGTTAGTGAAGTGCTGTTACGATTTTATTCCAGGACAGCTCATCTCTCTCCCAGGTACCTGGGACCCCTAACCAAGCACCACTGCTGGTACGTATTTTTTCCGTTGGTTAATTCAAAAGTAAACCTTTGGTACATTCATACTTTCGCCCCATCTTCTCACCAAAAAAAAAAACAAGAAAAAAAAACAACCAAGCCGGCCTGATAAAAAAATTATTTTTTTTTTTAAATAAGACTTGTCAAGATATTAGGCACTCGAGAAAACCAGCCCTCGGCCTTGAATCTTTATTAATGCAAAAGCATTAACTGTCCGATAGAGCGAGCCGATGTCATCAGCTGCGCCAAATGGCTCCTAGATTCCCCTGTCCCAATGGAGCGAAGTGAAGCCACAATCTGAAGCATCCCAGCTTTGAAGCCGTGCAAAAAGCCACGCAAATTGGCAGATAAATTCACCTCTATAAAAGGAGCAAAGTGAAGCCGACCTCTGATGGATTACGCTCTTATTGGCTGGCGCACATCATCAAGGGGCGAGGCACCCATTGGCTCTCGTGCGGCGTGGTTCCAAAAACCGCCACCAGAGAAGTCCTCTGTATGGCGGCGCAGTGCTTGCAGCGGCCTGGCGAGGTGCAGCGGTGCGGGCCTGGCTGCCTAGCCACAGAACCCGTCGGGCGAACTCGGGGGAGGTTGTACAGTCAATTTCAGTGTGGCTCACAAGAGCACGCGCTCGACCGTCGGCCGCTACTTTGGCAGTACTGAAACGTGACCGCCCACGCTACTACGCCGCAGACGAACTAAGGGAGTGGAAAACGACATTCATGCTTTCGTATTTGCAACCAATAAGTGCTTAGATGTCCTCGAACATTTTTTTGCCACTTTCTGTTCACATTGCATCTACTGAAATAAATGCACTGTGAAAGTGTTTGCTACTTGACCTCACAACACTGCCATATGATCCTTCTGCATAGTAAAGTCCGTCTGCTACGGTCACCCTCATTATGGCAGCGAATCGTTGGCTAAACAGATGCACGCCCTGACCCAGCGTCTGAAGCGCCTGCAACCGAGCACCGTTTTCTAAAAGTGGAGTGGCATTTCACGCTGAGAGCAGGAAGCAGTTGTCTCGGCTGCCAGCATACTCCCCTCATATTACTAGCTTGCCAAACCCTTGGCAGCTGTGATGAGGCTGCAAGCTCACATTGGAGTTTAGTATGCATTTTACCTGGCATGCGTCCTGTGGCACCAGTGCTAGCACCTCATGCAAGCTACCCCATGCTGGTAGGCATGTCAAACACACCTGCACTGGCAAACTGTTTTGCACATTTTGTGATAATGCAGATCTTTCGATCAAGAGCAATGAGTACATTTTCTTGATGTGTTGATGTCCCCTTGCCTTTCATGCAGCAGCCAAGGTCACATGAAATATGAAGATATATTTTATGCTTAAAACACCTTAGCCGAGTGAGGAAGGCGAGTGGCATAGGGGGCACTTTGATCACCACACAGACTTGTTGAATAGCAAAAGCGTACTACTTCTTTTACAGTTGAGCGCTACACCAGTCACCCTTTTCTTAAGCTAAGCTGATTAGGTGAGGTCGATAATAGATGCGGCAAGGTTCTTTGTTGTGCTCGCCCCCTTCCGCCGTTGTCGCGCTTGGGGGCTGCTGTTGATTAGGGTCTTGGAAGTTCGTTGTAGTCTGGTCACTCTTGTGATACCGACAGGCAGGGTGTTGGAACGAAAAGATTTTTGTTGATTGGTTTCAGTTTCATTTCATACCAAAAATGTTCCGTTCTGGTTCTACTCCGGAACGAAAAAAGAATAATTTGTAACGATTCTTGTTTTCATGCAAGAAAAAAAGAAAAAAAAGAAATGAGAACAAATAATTGAGGAGAAAACATAAAATTGATTTTTATTGAAAAGTAGATCATTTAACAGCTCTAGCAAGCAGTGGCGTCACAAGGGGGTGGCGGGGGGTGCGGACCGCCCTGGGTGTGGCGCTCGGGGAGGGTCGCGGCGGGCCACGCGAGAGCGGGGGATACTTCTACCGCAGGTGCCGCTGACCCTCGTGACACCACTGTTGCAAGACAAGTGTGCTCTTCAGGCACGCAGGCAGGATTTTATTTTGAGGGCGGGATCCCGCTCGTGGTAAACCACCAAAGATGGGAGAGAGGAGGTCCCAGCAAAACTGAGGATTTTGCTATAGATGGAGGGGGGGGGGAGCCTGCCCCCCCCCCCCTTTCCCCCCGGCTATGTGCCTGGCGCACTTATTGCAACAATCGAAAGTAGAAGATTCCAGGTAAAAGAAACAGCAAGGAAGAATGGCTTGAGGCACTGAGCATGATCCCAACCCCAATCACATTTGACGACCGCAGTGGAGTGCTCTGTATATTCAAGCCATGCTTTTCTAGTCGGCAGTGCGGCGTCAACTGGAGACCTCCGGAACAAAGAGCATGCACAGGCAAAGCCCGGCGACCCATACTGTGGGAAGGATTCAATTACACTTGAGTTTTTCAAGATACCTCAAATATAGTGTGTACCAAGGTGCTTGCTATTTCATGGAATAGATTCCCTTAGTGAAGCAATCACTTTTTTTTTATTCCAGGAACCCTCATCTGCTTCCCAGGAACCTGGGACCTCTAGCCAAGCCCCACTGCGAGTACGTATTTTTCCGAATTGGCTCATTTAAAAGTGCACCTTTGTGCACTGTTGATAAAAGTGGTGTCTTGGTAATACTGAGAGCCCCAGATGAGTCGGACCCCACTGACCCTGCAAATAAAGGCAGCAAAAGTGGCTTTGGCATCATGTAACAAGAATTGGTTCCCCTTGCATCCACATTTTGTTTATGCTCGGCATCTTGGTCATCAACTCTTGGCGCATTTGCAGTGAGGGCAAATGCGGCCACCTGCGTGACTATGCTCTAGTGATTCCATGCGTCCCCGCAGCATTCATGGTGGTGGTTATACAGGGTGTTTGTGGAAATGCACGCCAAATCACTCCTACTAAATCTACGCATCACACAGAAAAAAGCTTGATGCCATGATTATGTGCGCAAAAAGGCCTGTTTTAGAGAAATATTACCATTTAAAAAAATTAAGCTTTTCTTCTTTTTCATAAATTAACTTTTTATTTGTTCACTTTGAGGTTATATAGTTTAAATTTCAAACTTGCTGAGCATCATCAAAAGCCCCTGTACCAACCCTTTTCAGATGGGTATAAAGCATGCTCAGCATTTGACCGTGTTTAAAAAAACTCTTCAAGTTTGACGCATTCTCTGGTTTCGTTTCCTTATCTTAAGTCCATCTTGACGGCAGCCGTCCTGCCCTCTTCGCGGCCAAAGCGCGGATCTAGGTCCACATCACGGTCCAGACGCTTCGCTCATGTCTCCTATGAAATAAAAAAAAAATCGTAGTCGAATGCGCGTGCGGCCCGGCGAAAAGGAGCGCCTTGCTGTTAGAATGAACATGACATTGCGAGATTGAGCCTTGACTTCTGGGTGCCGCGCACACTACGCTTCCTTTTTTCCTACAAGAGAGTGGAGCCAGGCAAGGATGAGACAGGCGTCTGACCTAGTTCCGCGCTTTGAGTGCGGAAGGCCAGGACAACTGCCGCCAAGATGGGTTTGAATAAGAAAATGAAGCCAGGAAATGCATCCAAATCAAAAGATTTTTCAAAAAGTGGTCAAATGCTGTGCATGCTTTATATTCGTCTGAAAAGAGTTGATAAAAGGTTTTCGATGATGCCCAGGAAGTTTCAAACGAAAACTAATCGCAACTCCTAACAGATACTTTTTTATACCTGCTCCTCTGTTTCAAGTATCATTCCCTAGGCCGCGCCAGCTTTCGCTGCTCATTCCGATCGCTGCGGGCTCCTTGCCTCAATGCATTGTGTATCGACCACTAGATAGCGACGACTCATTTCGGTGTGCGAATAGTCTTAAAGTGAAGAGATAAAAAGTTAATTTAAAAAAAGGAATGAAGAAACAAATTTTCCTTGATGTTAAATGTTTTTCCTAAATAGGCCCTTGGGCACACATTATCACGGCATCAACCTATTTTCTGTGCGACGCATAGTTTTCGCTGGAGCGATTCAGCCTGTGTTTCCAAAAACACTATGCACTAACACGGGGGCTTGACGCCATTGAGTTGCGATCGCACAAGATCCAGGAGTTATGGGAAAAGCAGTGCACGCTTTGCACGTGCGACATAGTGTTTCGGCATGCCGCAACAAACTGCATAAATAGTGAGATAAACTTTCGTAGAGGGATACACGTTTTTTCTGCCTAACACCCGGTAGTAGGCCTCAAGATACTTCTGTGCCTGAACTGAGTCGGCCATAAACTGGTGTGGCGAAATCTCCGAAGTAAATGACGGCTTAAGCGATCAGCATCAGTGTTGGGTTTCATTGTTCACGATGTAAGGATTCTCGAAGGCTATGCCATAAACACAGCTTGTTGCTATATTAATGTCATTCAGGCTTTGGTAGCAAGCTCAGTTATGGTCAGATGCACACATGTGGGATATATCAGCACAAACACCACTCAGGAAAAAAACTCGAAGCGCCTCAAACGCTCCAAGTAAGGAATTCCCACCATGCATCGCAATGCTTAAAACAGAAAAGCGGTCATCCTTGTTTACACCCCCTCCCAGGCAGATGCATGGCTCTCTTGCTCTGTCAGTAAACATAGAGTGCTGTGCATTAGTGCATAGCCCTGCCTACGCTTCTAAACTAGAAAGTTTAGTGCTCTGAATTTATGTTGTTATCCAAGAAAGTCTTCAGTAGAGATTTATATGATGTACATGGAGGTTATATGTGCACCCTGCTCACATTGGAAGTTTTTGTTTTCAGTCTCAGGAAACTGAGTACACCAGCACCCAGCCAGATGACCCGGTGGACAACCCAACGGTGAGTGTAGTTGAAAAGTTAAAACCCCAAAAAAAGACTTTTTGTAACATTTCTTATTCTTGGCTATACTCCGTTTCACCTTATGCTGTACCGCAGCGAAGGCTAGAAGCGCGAGCTCATAGCGTTGTCAGCCGCTTTTAATGCACGAGAGCTTGTGCTGCCGAGGTGTGCCCTAGAGCAAGGAGCTCGCGCTTGCGGCCTTTCCTGCGGTACATCATAAGGTGAAACAGAGTATAGTTTATGTTGAATTTGAAACCAAGAAAAACAGTGCGTGTATAAACAGAAAGCAGTTAAACTTGCTGTAGTGGTGTTTCTGACCTAATCAGGTAATGAGATATTAATTAGTAAAAATTTGGAGCATTTTCAAAAGATAGTGGTTCGAAATGCATCTTCATTTCCAGATTTTTTTTAGAGAAACCAGCAAACTGAACTATTGAACCTGCTTCTCCCTCCTTAAAAGGCACCTGCAAAGATTTCTGGAGTGCGTGTGGCTACATTCGCTGCACGCTCCTCGGTGCTTGGGAATTTCGCTAATTGTCTATTGCTCTGTTTGATTTCACATTTCTGGTATAGCAGTGTCTTGTAAAGCAAGGACTGTTTGTTGTTTTTGTGAAATTGTGCTATATTTGGCTTTGTAAATTGATGCCATTTTTGTTGCACAGGATTCCTCCTTGTCTGAATCTTCAGAAGACGACTTCGATTCAGAAGACTCAAGTGAAGACGACACATTCTATGACGCCTCCGATGAGGAGCCCGTCTGTGGAATGGAAGGAAGTGTGCCATCCAACGATGAACGTGTTTGTAGTGGGGGGGGTGACTAAAGCGGAAGCCCTCATTTTGATTATTTTGTTTGTAATCCGCAGCGGGCTTTCAATGACTGGGATGAAGGACGCCTTGTTTCTGGTAAACACCTTGTTTGGAAGGCCGGTTGTGCCTAGCTCCCTCTATATGTTTGAGAAGTCTCTAAACTTCTGTAAGAATTTCGATCTTGTTTATTATTGTTTATCTTGTTCTTTTGAATTGACCTCCACTGTTCAGAAGGACATACAGAAGTGCCGGATTTGTAAAAAGTCGTTTGACGTAAGGAAATCTGATGGATCTGGTTTTTTTTTTGACAGCCTCATTGGCGTCTCAGCTGAGGAGTGTTCTAGAGAGTTTTTCTGATCACAGCTTTTTAACTAAAAGGTTTAATCGACCAAACAACACATTTTCTGACATATGTGATGGACATATGTACAAGGACTTATGTAAAAAGTTCTCAGTTCTCGGAAACCCCAATAACATTTCTTTTACCTTCAGCACTGATGGGTGCCCAGTCTTTAAAAGTAAAAATTGCTCTATCTGGCCACTTCAACTTATTATAAATGAACTCCCGGTCTTTCAGAGGTTTAGGAACGTCATCCTTTCTAGTGTGTGGTTCGGAAAGAATCACCCTCCGATTGAGCTGTACATGAAAAGCTTCGTGCAACGGTGCAAGCTTCTGTGTGATCAGGGTTTTGTATGGAAGCGCAACGGCACTGAGGTGCTAAGTAAGGCTTTTGCAGTATGCTGCAGTGTGGATTCGGTGGCCCGTCCTTTGTTGCAAAATATGATGCAATTCAATTCTTATTTTGGTTGTGGCTGGTGCCTGCACCCTGGATCTCTCATTAACAGGTCAATTCGCTATACGGTCTCTGCAGAGGTAGTTGATGACAGAAAATCGAAAAGTGCAATCCGTGACATGCGTGAAGCTGCATCACAGGGTATTCTTTGCAGAGGGTTTAAGGGTCCGTCTGCATTGCTTAACTTGCCATCTTTTAACGTTATTGAATCCTTTGTTTCAGACTACATGCATGCCGTCCTCCTCGGCGTGTCTCGGACACTTTTGAGCTTGTGGTTCGACAGCAACACCGGAGGGGGGTTTTATCTTGGAGATCCGGCCACTGTGAGGCTAGTAGATCGCAGAATGAAGGCCATTAAGCCTCCTTCTAAGCTCAGCAGGTTCCTCGGGGGGTCAGTGAACGAAAGCTTTGGAAGGCACAAGAGTACCCGCCGTGGCTTCTGTATTATTCGTTGCCGGTCCTCTATGGCATTTTGCCAGAACCCTTCCTTGGGCACCTCGCTCTTCTTGTACACTCCATTTTTCGCCTAATTCAGGACACACTTACAGGGGACGACATCAACATGGCCCAAATTTTGTTAACGGAATTTGTGATCAAATACAATATGCTATATGGGGACATCAACATGGTTTTCAACGTTCACTTACTCCAGCACCTGGCAAAGGATGTTTTTCGTTGGGGGCCTTTGTGGACCCATTCCCCCTTCTGCTTTGAGTCGTACAATGGCGTTTTGGTTAAATCTATCAAGGGCAACCGTGGAGTTGCAATGCAGGTGTTACACAAAGCTATACTTAAGCAGTCTGTAAATTTTTATGTCTTAACTAAAGGAACGGATGTAATGAAGAGATCCCTTGCATTTTTCAAGGCTGAGAAAAGGTGCCATTCGGGGGACACAATCTCTAGCGTAACCCTTTTGGGCCAAGCACAGCCGTCCAAGTTCAGTAACGCCGAAAAACGATGCATTATCACTGCCCTTGGTACAGTTCCTTCATGTCTTTCAGTCTTCTTAAGATTCATCGCTGGAGGAGTCGTGTACCATTCAGCTCAATACTCATGTCCTCAAAGAAGCAATGACACTGTTGTAGTTCTTCAAGGCGAAAAGTTCGGCATTATTCGTTCAATTTTTTCTTACAGGCTTAACAGTGCACAGGAAGTCGGTTTAATTGTGGAGGTACTCGAAGTTAAGGATGCAGCATTTTGTGGGGCTCCGCACATTGCAGTTGGGGAGTTTTCTCCCCTCAAAATGGTCGCTGTTTCGGCACTTTTGAGGAAGGCAGTGCGAGTGGATGTCGAGAACTCTACGTTTGTTTGTAAGGTTCCCAATCTTCTGGAAATTAACTGATGCAGGCTGGGCTGCAGTCTTAATAGGTCACCAGTTTTATTTTTAATTTGTCTGCTTGTTCAGGGTGTCTTCCAAATTGCTTCTTTCAAATTTTCTTACTTTTCCAAGTTTTCGCCGACTACGGTAGAATACCGTGCATCCGCCCACACCACAAGCGCCCATTCCCAAATTTGCAGGATCTGAGAAAATACACAGAGTACATTTATATGTAAAACTGATGAGCGGAGAAGGGCCCATCCCCCATTTTTTTGCAATTATCTCCAAAGTTTGAGTGGGCGCTTGCTTGGTATTTTATGATATGTTCAGTGCAGGTATGCCGATGCACCGTGGTGCTTCGTTGCATGCCACCATGCCACTTACACTGGTTGTTTTTCCCGACTTCAGCTAGCTGCTTGGTGGTTTTCCCGATTATTCTCCGACTTTTCAAGATGTCGTAAATTTTCTAGCAATTCCCAGTTTTAGTGTTTCAGTTGCATTTCATACCTGAAATCGGGGAATTTGTGTACTGTTAACGTTTGCCCCAGGTCCTCCGAGCTTTGATGCATTAACACACTTGACCACAGATCCTTCTCTTTGAATGCCATTGAGCTTCTATTTATATTTATACTTTCAATGGTAGGTGGGTGTAGCCCAGAATCCTTGCTTCTGCTGTGCAAGCTTTCCCTCCACATGTCCAGAGCTGTGGTGCGTTTACACACTTGGTCACCAATTCCTCCTAATGCCGTTGCGCTTCCATCAAGGTGTTTATCAAATTACTGATTTTAAATTCCCTGACTGTTTCAGGTTTTTCTCTGACAGTTTGTGGGTCGAAGGATGGCATTTCAGCAACATTATTTAGCATAGGTGTGCCGATGTGCAACCGTTGCACTTCATTCCGCTCCGCCAAGCCAATTTCACTGGTCATTTTCCCTGATTTAACCACCTTTCAGACGGTTTCCCTGATAACTCCCTGACTTTTCCAGATGATTCGAAATCCCCTGAAAATTCCAGGTTTTCCAGGTTGGTAGACACGCTGTTCCATGCATATTTGAGGAGTTTTCTTTTTTTTTTCTAAGAGCCAAATCCATGTGAAGCGAAACTGAGATAAGGTGAGAATGTTTGCTTATAAAATTAGCTTTTAACTAGTCATATAATGCGGCCACCTGTACCATGGTTTTCCTTGCATGTTACGACTGATTTCAGCTTGCTGCAAGTTTTGGGAACGATGCACACCCACATGTACTCCGAATTTTAGCAAAAATTGGCTTAGTTACGGTTTGTGGACTTAGCTCATTTTGAGAAAAATTCTGCTGTATAATCTATTTATGCTTTTAATATTGGGAGAGGATTTTGAGCCCAGAATTCCTGGCTTCTGCAGTGCATGCTTTCCCTTCTCATTCTCCAAGCTGCAGTGTGGCAACACACTTGGCCACCCATTCCCCATTTGAATGCCATACTTTGATGCATACTTGTGTGCATGCTTTCAATGTTTTCTTATACTCCCCGTCACTCAACGTTTATGCAACACTTCTCTGAAACGTGAATTCTTGTAGTATTTTATGAATATTGTGAACACACCGGCTTGACTGACACTTAGAGTCATTAGAGTGCAAATTTGAAGTATGGTATCTGATAATATTCGTAATATAGATATATGCATCTCATTCAAAGAAAACTATTTGTCCTTCTATTTGCTTTGCAGTTGAAGGTCATATTCTGTGGTTTGAGAAACTGCCTTTATGTTAGATTCAGTTGCCATTCTGCTGTGAAATGATTGTTTTGTCATGCACAGCTGTTATTGTACTAGTTTTTTTCTCTCATTCTATGGCCATTGGATCTACATATAAAATAAACATACTGAGTCCAATCAAGCCCTCATTGTGCATGTTTTTCTCAGAACTGCCTACTTATACCTGTTGTTACTAATGACAACCTGTGTGCACTCATATTAATGCAGAACATATGTCTGATAAGGCCAGAAAAATCCAGAACACAAGACTGGCAACTTCAGAGTAATGTTGGCTAAAGAAAAACAGAATGAGCTGTGATGCATGAGGGAAAGATTCTGTAATGTATATAGTTTCTTCTCAAAAGCATATATGCTGGTGGGCATGAGTTAACGTAAGAAAGCATCTGTTTTAGCTTACTGTCACATACTAAAATGCAAGCAGCCTAGGGCTATGTACTTTTTCGCATTTTCAGCAACATGACTAGCACATGGGGTCCCTGAAGGTTTCCCACACACTTCTTAGAGTGCTCACTGAGTATGTGTAGGATACCTACAGTCTCCCACACGGTGTCCCGCATGTCTTATAAAGCCCATGGTCCTGATTACATGGCGTGGATTACCTAAAGCCATCCACACAATGTCCCATAGAAACTAGTACTATACCCGCAGGATGTGTGGGTGACAAAAAGCAACCCGCACAGCCTCCCACATGTCTCGTAGACCCACAGCCCTATCCCCACATGTCTCGTAGACCCACAGCCCTATCCCCACAGGCTGTGTGGGTTACAGAAAGCAACCCACAGAGTTTCCCACATGTCCCATAGACCCACAGCCCCATCCCCACAAGGATTTTGGGAGACCTACAGAGACCCACAGCTGTCCCATAGAGCTATCCAGGACCCCGCACAACTTCTCTGTGGGTGCTCTGTGGGCGTTTGGACCAGGGGGTCCTCCAGAGCGATTCCGTCATCCTTTGTGCATTGTAAAGGAAGGACCGGTATCTTGATTCATTATTGAAGCCAGGATTGTTGTTGTTAGCTAGTAGCCAGAGGCACTCACGGAAAAAACACACTTGTCTCCACAATTCGGAACGCAGAATCCTGCAAATCCTTTTGCTGCGGCGGAGTGATGGTCTTGCTTGGCCAAACAGTCCTCCGATGTCATGAGGTATTACGTTTTTTCTGATGGCGAATGCATAAAATCTTCCCCGGCAGGTTGATTCGGCGATTAAGAAGATATAATATGAAAAAGGATCATGAGAAGAGACACACGGAAAAGGGCCCATAGTAGAAGACAGAAATTGTACTAAGATATTGAGGTGGGCTAGTTGGATATGCATGATGTAAAAATTAACTAGCGCAAAGGTTAGACAAAGGACAAAGGACAGAACATGTAGACAGGACAAGCGCTAACTCACAACTGGCGTTTTTATTGGAAAGGAAGAGAAGGAAGCAGCATAGAAATACGCCGAAAAAGGAAGAAAGAAGATTTATAATAAAAGGAAAAAGCGAAAGGTATATACAAGAATGAATAAAAGAGAAGAAAAAAAAGAGAAGAAAAAAGAAAATGAGAGAAAGGGGAGCTGCGATTCCTGGGAATGTATTGAAATTAAGAAAAGGTTGTAGCTTAAAGAAAGAAGAAGTTGAGAAGACTAGAAGTTCCCGCTGAATCAACCTCAAGTTGGCCACCGAAGGTAAGTTCATTCTTTTTCAGTTAAAGCCACCGAAGGTGCACTCACACAGGCGTCTTCCTTGTCTTTGATGGTTAAGGCCTCGTAGATTTTCTCGTGAAGTTTTATCACGGAACCGTCGTAGGATTTTCGTTTTTGTCAGGATCGGTTGGCATTTACAGTCTCTAACATGTACTGCGAGATGTCCCGCCGGAGTTGAATTGAGGGAGGAGGTGTGTTCCCGCAACCTGGTGTTGACGCAGCGGCCTGTCTGCCCGACGTATATCTTGCCACAAGTGAACGGTATTTCATAAATTACCTGGCTTGGGCAAGGTACATATAATTTGCTTGTGTTTGACGGTGCACAGTACTTCTCGATCTTGCAGATTATTTATCTTTGGACATAGCTTCTTGAGCTTGTTAGGTGCAGAAAATATGACAGGTATGCTATATCTAGACTCCACCTTTTTCAGGTTATGCGACACCTGATGGATATAGGGTATCACTGCAGGACGCTGTCTTTGGGGTTTTGTATTTTCCTTTCCCTTTCGAGGGCGGATCATTCTTTTAACTGCCTCACACAGGATGGTATTTGAATAGCCAGAAGTCGCAAGCCGTTGTAATTGGTCTTCAAAGCTCTGTCCCGCCTTGTGTTCGCACGATTTCTTGAGGGCCGCGTTGAGACAGTTGTTGATGATTGCCGTCTTTATGAGCTTCGAATGCGAAGACTCATATTGGAGTAATCTCTTCTTCGACCTTGGTTTATACATCCAACACGAGTGGTATTCTTGGAATTTTAGTTGTAGATCGAGAAATTGTAGGGAGAAGTCAGTAGGTAGCTCGTAGGTAAACTTTAGCCCTTGAGAATTTTGCGTAAAGATTGCTCGGATGTTGCTGATTTGCGTCTCCTCTTTTTCACCTGGTTTTTTGCTTAGAAGCACGAGATAGTCGTCAACTTACCTGTATACTTTTGAAACCTGGTCGTTGGTTATTTGCTGAGCGATGGCTCGATCGCACTGAGACAAGAAGATGTCGCATAGCACAGGAGCTACGCAGGAACCGATGCAGATTCCCTTCTTTTGCAGGTAGTGATTGTTTTCAAAAGGGACGACTGTGGATGCAGGGTAGTATGTTAGCAGTTCCATTAAGGAATCCAGATGTAAGCCAGAGTTGTTTTGGAAAGAAACTGTACCATTGTGCTCAATACAATCTCTAACGGCTTCGAACAGACGGTCATGAGGTATGGAATAGAACAAATCTTCCACGTCAAGGGAGAAACCATATCTTACTTGTTGGTTGTTATTTTTTAGAAAATGTATAATTTCTTCTTACTTATGAATCAGAAAAGGATCTTCAAGTCGAAGAGCAGATAAGTTATTGAAAATGAACCGTGAGATTGTTCCTTGCCATGAACCTCTCTCTGACAACGACTCGGGAACCTCCTAGTTTCCGATAAAGAAGGAGGATTTGTCGTGTGTTCAAACACCACTTATATGGAAAAGGCAGGAGTAGCCATCCAGAAAAACTTAAAAAAGTTACAAGACATTAACATAAAAAAAGTAAAAGCTAAAGTACTTCAACTTTGCTCCAGACATGTCCTGACTAACCTGAAAAAGCAAATTACTACTGCCAAAAAAGAATTTTTGGATATGTTTTTAACGGCAAAGACGCACAAAATAGAATGTCCATTCCGTATCGTTGTCACAGAAAGAGGTTCATGGCAAGGAACAATCTCACGGTTCTTTTTCAATAACTTATCTGCTCTTCGACTTGAAGATCCTTTTCTGATTCATAATTCAGAAGAAATTATACATTTTCTAAAAAATAACAACCAACAAGTAAGATATGGTTTCTCCCTTGACGTGGAAGATTTGTTCTATTCCATACCTCATGACCGTCTGTTCGAAGCCGTTAGAGATTGTATTGAGCACAATGGTACAGTTTCTTTCCAAAACAACTCTGGCTTACATCTGGATTCCTTCATGGAACTGCTGACATACTACCTTGCATCCACAGTCGTCACTTTTGACAACCATCACTACCTGCAAAAGAAGGAAATCTGCATCGGTTCCTGCGTAACTCCTGTGCTATGCGACATCTTCTTGTCTCAGTGCGATCGAGCCATTGCTCAGCAAAAAACCAACGACCAGGTTTCAAAAGTATACAGGTACGTTGACGACTACCTCGTGTTTCTAAGCAAAAAACCAGGTGAAAAAGAGGAGACGCAAATCAACAACATCCGAGCAATCTTTACGCAAAATTCTCAAGGGCTAAAGTTTACCAACGAGCTACCTACAGACTTCTCCCTACAATTTCTCGATCTACAACTAAAATTCCAAGAATACCACTCGTGTTGGATGTATAAACCAAGGTCGAAGAAAAGATTACTTCAATATGAGTCTTCGCATTCAAAGCTCATAAAGACGGCAATCATCAACAACTGTCTCAACGCGGCCCTCAAGAAATCGTGCGAACACAAGGCGGGACAGAGCTTTGAAGACCAATTACAACGGCTTGCGACTTCTGGCTATTCAAATACCATCCTGTGTGAGGCAGTTGAAAGAATGATCCGCCCTTGAAAGGGAAAGGAAAATACAAAACCCCAAAGACAGCGTCCTGCAGTGATACCCTATATCCATCAGGTGTCGCATAACCTGAAAAAGGTGGCGTCTAGATATAGCATCCCTGTCATATTTTCTGCCCCTAACAAGCTCAAGAAGCTATGTCCAAAGATAAATAATCCGCAAGATCGAGAAGTACTGTCACCGTCAAACACAAGCAATTATATGTACCTTGCCAAAGCCAGGTAATTTATGAAGTACCGTTCACTTGTGGCAAGATATACGTCGGGCAGACAGGCCGCTGCGTCAACACCAGGTTGCGGGAACACACCTCCTCACTCAATTCAACTCCAGCGGGACATCTCGCAGTACATGTTAGAGACTGTAAATGCCAACCGATCCTGACAAAAACGAAAATCCTACGACGGTTCCGTGATAAATCTTCACGAGAAATCTACGAGGCCTTAACCATCAAAGACAAGGAAGACGCCTGTGTGAGTGCACCTTCAGTGGCTTTCACTGAAAAAGAATTAACTTACCTTCGGTGGCCAACTTGAGGTTGATTCAGCGGGAACTTCTAGTCTTCTCAACTTCTTCTTTATTTAAGCTACAACCTTTTCTTAATTTCAATATATTCACAGGAATTAATTTAGTTACGCAGCTGCCCTTTCTCTCATTTTCTTTTTTTTCTTCTCTTTTATTCATTCTTGTATATACCTTTCGCTTTTTCCTTTTATTATAAATCTTCTTTCTTCCTTTTTCGGCGTATTTCTATGCTGCTTCCTTCTCTTCCTTTCCAATAAAAACGCCAGTTGTGAGTTAGCGCTTGTCCTGTCTACATGTTCTGTCCTTTGTCCTTTGTCTAACCTTTGCGCTATTTAATTTTTACATCATGCATATCCAACTAGCCCACCTCAATATCTTAGTGAAATAGACGAGATTGATATGATAGGTGGCGTGTCAGATCATAAGGTGTTAGTATTTTCATCGCAACTCTCAACAAAAGAAATCCCAAAGCACCCGTCCCGGAAACGTAGTTATTGATTTCTAAAACGCGAATGATTTGTCGGTTCGTTTCTACTTAGAATAGCATTTTGATTATTTAAGTCATCTATCTGATGTCAACGAGCTGTGGAGAAAGTTTAAAAATGTTATATACCACTGTATATGTCGTGTTGTTCCTTCAATGAAAGTGAGAGCACAAATGAGCCATCATTAAATAACGAGAGAAATTCTGCAACTAAAACGAATGATAAAAAGCCGAAGGAAAAGCAACGTTAGAAACATAACTGAGATAGCAAATTCAGGACGACAGTTAAAGGATCTTGTGACGCAAGCAAAGGAAAGCTACTGTGGTAATGTGCTCTCGCGGTTCCGGACGGAATCCCCACATAACTTTTGGCGTTTCTTTTCGACTCCAAAGAAGAAACTTCGCAAGTGTTAATCAATAATGAAGTCGTCTTTTGTCCTTTTTCAATTGCGGAAGTATTCAACAAATACTTCCAGTCTTTCTTTACGGTGTCACGTGACCCACAGGTAGACCCTGTCGTCGTACCCAACGACTCGCAAGTGCCAGAGTTGGTTTTGTCCGGAAGTGGTATTTTTAATTTACTCTTGAATATAAACGATAAAAAGGCATCCGGACCAGACTATATCCCCAACGTATTTCTGAGAAGATATGATGAGGTGGTCTTACGATATTTATATTCAATTTTTGAAGCGTCCCTTCTTCAGAGCAAGTTCCAACAAGACTGGCTATGCGAGAAAATTGTGCCTACTTGCAAGTCCGGAAACAAGATGGACCTGCAAAATTATAGCCTTATTCTATCAACAACGACATGCTGCAAACTTTTAGAACACGTAATTTTTAAACATATAAAAAAATACTTACAGGAAAAACTTTCCCTATGAACACCAGCACGGGTTTCGACAGGGTCTATGACAGACACGCAACGAATAGTTTGCATTAGCTATACACGAACGAAGTCAGGTTGACGTAATATTTATGGATTACTCTAAAGCGTTTAACGGGTACCCCATGCCAAATTAGTATAGATATTAAATTTAATTGGAATTAAATCAGATTTTGATATATTGGATACGTTCTTATTCGGAAGGACAAATACAGTATGTTAGCTGTAATAAAGTTTGCTTTCCCTTTTTAACAGTTTACTCATGAGTACCCCAAGGATTAGTGTCAGGGCCCTTTTTATTCTTAATTTTTATAAATGCTATAGCAACCAATTTGTCTTCCTCTGCTAAAGTTAGATTGTTCGCAGCCGACTGTATGGTCTTTTCAGAAGTGGCTCCAGTTCAGGACCAGGAAATTGTCGACCAGTCCCTGGAAGAAATCTTCTCGTGGTGTAAAAAATGGGGTAGGGTAATTAATTTTGTTAAAACTGTCTTTTGAAGTATTACAAATAAAAAAGGTCTCAGATTTCCTGTATTTTATAGCCGGCATTGAACTTAATAAACTAGAAGAATTTAGGTCATTAGAAGTTATTTTAGCTAATACCCTGCACTGGGATAATCATGTAGATTAGATATGCGCCAAGGCTTATCAGAAGTTAGGCTTTCTTACAAGGCATCTTAGACATGCAAATAAATATGTTCGATTAGCCGCATATAAATGACATATAGATTCAATATTGGAATACGCGAGGTGCGTATGGGACCCATACAGGAAACAGCAGGTTGCGCAAACTGAACAAAAACAGAATCTGACACTTTGATTGCTGTTGCTTTTTGTGAATACAGGTGCACCGAGTCAATTACGGCAAGGAGAAATGAAGTGCGGCTTGACTGTTTACAAGAATGAAGAAAAATGTGTAGATTAAAAGAATCATACACTGTGGCTAATGGCTTGACAAAGAATAATCCTGAACTGTACATTTTGAGTTCAACATCCACGCTCCAAAAGAACGAGCAAGACTAAAGCAATTTCACCTTACCAGTACAGAAATGATGTCTTTAAATACTCGTTCTTTTACCGAACTATTATTGAATTGAACACTCTGCTAGAGCAAGTTGTCAATTGTTGTAGTCCTGAATTATTGGAACCACAGCTGAATAAATTATTTACTTAAGGTTTGCATATGGAAATGTATATCTTGAGCATGCCCGGGTACCTACAACCTGCCTGCGCTCGCTTCACGCGGTAAGCGCATGACAGAGTTTCTTGTTTTCTATGTGTTGTTTTTTCCCTCCTGTATAGACCGACAGGCCCAGAGTATTTCAAATAAATATTAAATGAATAAAGCTCCCTATTGTGCTCATCATCAATTTCTCTATTACAATGTAGACACAAGTCATTCTTGGGCACTACAGTGAAGACTCAGAGGCAGAAATCAGCGATGGGAATTATTTTTGTTAAGAATAATAAGAAAATGGCACTGCTCCTACCTCCGAAGTCAGATGATTAGCGTACTGCAGACAGCCCTGTCAGTGACTGCTCCCGTCGACGCTGCACTCCTTCTTTTATAGCCTCTGTCGACTCAGTTTCGTCTTAGCCGCTGTCGTCGCTGATTCCGTTGTCGCCACTGCTGCCGCTGTAGTTTCCTTGGGTCTGTTGGCTTGTTCTTCTGGCTGACCGGAATGAACGTCAGCCGGCCGGTGTCGGGAGCGGAGGGCGGAATCTGCGGAGTTAGATAACAGTGTACAGCAGGATAGCCTGTCGCTGAGGAGATAGCTCCCTTTTTTGTAGCCTCTGACGATTTGGTGTCGCCTCAGCCCTGTCGCTTAAAAATATATGTATTTTTTTACAACAACAGCATTAAGGAAAAGGAACAAATGCGGCTTGTTCTTTTTCCCCCCAACCCGGCCAGCCATTTTTGGCCATGACTGAGAAGGACACTATGTGGATCATCTTTTCAAAAGTGGAGAACAGTTGACTTTATTCGCAAAATTGCGTCGAAGGCCGTTCTACTTTCGTTCCTATGGTTCCGGTGAATGTTTAGCAAAAACGCATAAACGGCAGGGACTTATATGCCTTATTTCTCACAGTGGAAGATAAGTCAAAAAGGGTAAGCAGCTTGCATAAAAAAAATAAAGTGAAAACATTCAACACAAGCCTGAATACTTGGAATGCGAAACCGCGAAGCGTACGAGGAGAATCGCGCTGAGCAGGTTTCTAGAGCCCAAGGGTGTTGCAGAACTTTCCTAGCTGCTAGGAGGCGCGAGAGTCGTACCCACTGCATCATCATCAGCAACATGGCGACGGCCTAGGAGCATTTTTTGAAAGGGCGACAACGGAATCAGCGACAACGGAATCAGATAAAAAAAAAAATGCAAGGCCTGGCGAGCCTTTAACTTAATATTATATGGCTCTGTCGCACACGATCATGCGGCATCAGCCGAGGAGAACATCAAAGAACGATTGCCAAAGAAGAAGACTGAATATAATGAAAAAGGCATTCCCTGCGTTTCTTAAAAAAAAAAAAGCTGTAGGGGTTCTTAAAAAGAAAACACGTTAGAGGTGAATTTTAGCGTATTTTTGTCCTGTGAATTTGAATGTCATAAGCATTTAACCCGAACGTATCGATAGACGCGAGAAAAAACATGAAAAACAACCACTGTGTGTCTCGTCACACCCAGAGGTTTCAGAGCTGTCCTGCGCGTGCTGCGTGTGAGGAAACACATGCGGCGCTTTTGGCTGCTCGGGTAAGGCTTGCGGAAAGCATCGAAACGTTAAGATCTCTGCATGACACGTCATGATTCCCTTCTCGCACCGAACGCGATGGGAAGTAGGGGCCTCAACGCTATTCTGAAGGCGCTGTTGGGGCAACTTGGCGCGTCGATCTAAAATATTATTTTTATATACGTAATCCTGGAGGCTAAATAAAGACAATTTAAATCATGATGTAGAATACCCGAGACTGTGCTAAAAGCTGGGAAACTTGGTCTACATCATGGTTATTATCCACAAGGCTCGCCTGCGCACTCACTGTTTTGTCAACGATTTAAATGTTGTTTTTTCTCTTAAATTTTGTACCCTTTCAGTCTCCCTATAAGCTGCCAGATATCATAGAAGATTTAGTTAAAATATGAATTACGATGTTCACTGACCCATTCATTAGGACAATGTAAAAGATATTTACCGGGCTATTGTTCATTTGAGAAGGCAGTGTAGGCAAAAAAAAAACGACTAGAGATATTGGGTTTTACTAGTAGTCATAAATCCTTGCAAACAAGGGAAGCCTGGTGATTGTTTTGATGATAGCACACTTCTGAAAAACTGAGCCTATAATCTGGTTAAATCCGGTGGCAAATCATAGAGTCGTCACAACTTTTTCGGAACACCTTCCACATAAGGTTCTATCAATTATTAAACAAAAACGCGTTTCCTCATGAAATATCAATTGCAAGCTGGACTTATTAGACAAAACAACCACGAAACTTACTGCACAACTCGACAACACACGCGGCATGCTTCGAATAGTTAAAAAAGAACCTTAAGTGAGCAATCGTATAATACTTACTTGAGAACCAGGATTCGGTAGCCAGAAAGCTTCAAAATGTGTCAAGTCTTCTTTGTTCTCGCAGTAAATATTGTAGTTTTTTTCCCCCTCAATGTATTTGGTTGGTACAGTAGGGGTCTTTGTCTACCAGCCTTATTTGCTATCGACTTAAACAACAGGCGCGTAATAAAACGTTATAGAGCTACGCGCTATCTCCTTAAATAGGTCCTCTACAGCGATTGTAGTTGCTGTGCGCTTGATCCCTGACTAATCCCAAATGCGGCAAACTTTCCAGATTCTTGTGTGAATGAGGGACAATAAAAAATAAAAATGTGTCACAGGTGAATGGCTGCGCGGCATATCATACCAGTGTATGGAGCATCCCTCTGCACTTGTTCCCTTGTTTACGATGCCGAAACCACAGAAATACGGGTTTTTGTTTCCATAGAATCAAGCAAATTTATTTTTGCAAAATCAGAATAAAAGAATCCAGTCTCATTTTTTTTCGGTTTAGAAACAGCCGTATGTTGAAAGTATCAATCATACAATTTGTTCTCCGAGTTCGTTTGCTTTAAGCGTATTTCATTCCCTCTTTGAACGACCAGGTTATTTTTTGTATCCCTAGTGAAAATTATTTTTGCATTTGCTTCTGGTCAGCCATTTTCAAGCTGACCGAAAAGGATGAAGCTGTGTGATGATGTATGTGAGTTCGTTAACCACTTCCCTTTTCAAGAACATGGGCGGGAGGGGGCGGGGGGGGGGGGGGGGGGGGGCGACCTTGCTAATCCCTCGAGACGTATTATGACGTAGGGTTACGTGCAAACATAGACTGCATTGATTACCACTTTGGAAGCGCGTGTAGGCTACTGAAAGGGAGATGAAAATGTACATTGCGCTGCACTGTTATAGGCAGTCATAAAAATGATTAGTGCAGTGGAAAGTGATTATTTGGAGCACTAACTTAGGCGATAAAATTTGAGGCTCGTTAATTCAAGAGTTGCGCCAAATAAGAAGAATCTCCAATGTCGTGTACACGCTAACAGTGTCGCGCAGCGTTCGTTAGACAGTACGGGTGATGGTGATTAACCTTGACCAAGTTCCAAACTGTCCCAAGCATGAATTTTGTCTCGCCAGTGAGCTGTTTATTAGCCCCAATTAATAGAAATAGAGCATTTACTTTACAAGCACGCCAAGTGCGAGAACCCGTACTCTCAGGAGTCGGCTGGGCGTCAGACAGGCTAAAAGGAGGAAACTTGCCTAAACTTTAAAGTATTTTTAACCGTTTCAGACAACTTTATTGTGATGTCTTCGCTGGAGAGCTTAGAAACAGTTTTGCGTTTGATTGATTAGTTAGGACACCAGAGTGGCTGAGGCGCATGCCACATCATTCAAAAGCTTATGTTGACACAAGACTAATTTTCCTGGCTACCCAAACGAAGCAGCGCTTGGTTGTCATCGTGACTTGCTGCCATGCTTCGACTTGAGGGAGATTCACACTTTTGCGTTTTACTATTTTTGTACGACGTAACGTCGAGGTTGAACTGCGTAAGCAGACGCTATAGGATATCAGCAACCAGAAACGAATTGTGTTTTCCTCAGAGCCAACTCACGGTGGCCAAGTAAAGTAACTATAAACCATGACATCCACTTTTTATTGTTTCCCTGGGGAAATACACGAATAGCAACCACATTAACGACGTCCTCCACCTCTGTCCCCCGTAACAACTTAGAGGATGGGAATAATGCATCAGGGCCAAGGATAGCTTCCACAGATGCCCTAAATAACAAGAATGACTCGCAAAGGCAAAACAAATACGTCATATGAAAGAAAGAATGAGCCAATATTAATGCTCAGTGTAAGAATAGGTATTTTATGTTTGGATGCTAGGCTGCCCTATTGAAGAAGAAAAAAAACGAATTGAAAAATATTTGGATATGAACTGGACAAATCCGAAATGAACTGGTTGTAGCGGAATTGTACCGGGTAAATTGTAAATCAAACTGTCGAAATTGACTGAACTTGGAAAATGAACTGGTCAAGCTGGCAGCTGAATTGACTTAACTGTTAATTGTACAGCTCATGCTGGCAAACCAGTCAAAACTGGTAGATTTAACTGGCGACACTGGTGTCATAATGTTCAAGCTGTCATACAAACAGTTTGAATTGGCAGTCGAACTTCCAATGGTCTACAAGAAAGTTTTCCTATTATCAGCGAAAATATTGCAATAAATTGTTAAGCCATAATGTAAGACATACATTCTTATTACCAGTCCTGTAAAAACCGGTTATTTTATGGTTCTTATTTTCCACTTGCGTCATCATGGAAGGCCGTCCTCTTTCCAAAGCATCATAACATCACTTCCTTCCGTCCTAGAAGCAAGACACTCTTTCATCCCGTATATTTCTTTTGGCGAGAAGTGATCCATATTTCTACCAACCTCTCCTTTCCGGATTCACGGACATGCTCTTGTACACATCCAGGGACTTGGGCCTCCCTCCAAGAAGAAGGAGAGCCAGGGACGACATGTTGGTTTTCAGATCTTTCTTTAGCACCCTTTTGTTGCTTTCAACGCTCGTGTACTCTAAAAAAAAAGGTGTCAAAGGAGTGTAAATGCCCTAACTTACTCTACTTTAACACACTCTTCATCAAAGTTACTCTTTCGCGACCGCTTCTTTCGATGATACTCTCCCTTAACTCTCACTCGAACTTGAGAGTAACTGTAGCGAGAGTAAGTTTCTCCTCGCGATATTGTCACGGGTGGTGACCAATAAACAAGAAATTAACAGGAAGAAATAAACGTTTAATGTGGCGAACTTGTGCCAAAAATAAAAGAGTACAAAAGATAATAATAGAGCGTCGCGGGCGTCGAAGTCGGCGTGGCAGCAGAGTCGAACGCTGGGGCGAGACTGACTGCACATCGCCACGCGGAGCCCCTTATGTACACGTGTGGGCTTCTGGAATAATCGGCGTGGAAGGTTCGGCGTGTAGAACATTCCGACCTCGAACAAGCAACACGGCTCTCGACATCACCAGAACATTACTTTACAGAGTCAACAAAAATTGTGCCTCCGCGGCCAGTAATCGAACCCTGGCTTTCAGCTTGGAAAGCAAGCGCGATAACCGTTAGGCCAGCTGCGCTTTTTTTTTTCTTTGTTTCCCGTAAGATTTATCGTAACGACAGAAGATAAGAGACACTGAACAAGTTCTGAGACACCTCAGCCGAGTTTTGGCTGACACAGAAATATTAACAGGATCTTATTTCAGATAGTGCGTCTAGGACAGGCAGCCAATCGGGGTCGTTTCCTAGAGCCTTATACGTTTCCTTTAATTGCCTGATACTTTGTGTAAAGTACTGGCACACTGGTCGAACGTCCAAGTCAGCATGTCGCACTGCCATGCGGCACTTCCATATGCTGTGCAGTGCAAGAAGCATAATTAAATCCTACGGCACACAATGTGCATTATCTAACGGTAGAAAGCGTATTCCGTGCGCAGTTAACGGAAGATCTTTCTTAAGAGTACGCTGCAAGACATCCCAACTAGTAAAAGACAGCATCCCAGCAATACAGGAAGACATGTTCTATGGTCTCAGGCTGTTTGCACAAGAAACAATTTACGGTCCAGGGCACAAACACGCCCTTCTCATGCAGCCACGTTTTAACGGGAAGTGTGCCGGTATGAAGTTGGAAAAAAAATGTTTTCGTGTTCGCAGGGACCATCATTTTTTTCACTCGACTAAGTACATCGTTACCGGGTAGTGCACAGTAAAACGTGCGATAGATGGGAGCCGGACAATACAGCTCGGTCAAATCTTTCGTCAATCTTTTTCGCGAAACAGTACCCAGATATTCGAGGGAAAACCTCGCGGCTAGGAATTTGCAAGCAGCGACTACTTCTTTTAAAAAGGGGCTCAGCGGTCCATTTGCACCATCAGCGGATGAAACAATAAATTCGGGTAAAGCGTCACAAAGCTGTACCTGAACGACAGTACGCAAAAAGGGATCAGTTTGATCACGCAGAAAAATAAAGCGATTAACAACTTGTCGTAGAAAAAGGTGCGTTAATGATAGGCCACCATTCCGAACACGCCGAAACAGGTTTGTTCGGCTGGTGCGCTCCCAAGAGGAGGCCCATATGAACACGGCAAACACTCGGTGTATCTTTTGCACGTGAATACGCGTGCAGTACAGTACCTGAAGCATGTACCAGAGTTTTGCTACAAAAAATAAATTACACACAGTTGCGCGTGCAAAAATAGACAAGTGTTGTCCACCGCATTGTATAGTTTTTTCACGTAAGTTAGCTGTCTCAGTAGTCCACAGATCGTTGCTGTTTCGATAGTGATTTAGCGGGACTCCCAAGTAACGCGTCGGCAGGGTTGACCACTCAATGCTTGCAAATACTTTTGGCTTCGACGCCCACTCGCCATGCCAGAACCCTGAACACTTTCCCCAATTCACGGCACAACCTGTTTGAGTACAAAACGTTTTAGTAATTTCGACTACTCTTCTTACACTCTCCTTGTCGGCGCAAAAGATTGCGATGTCATCTGCGCATGCAAGTATGCGAACTTCGCATGTGATTAAAGTAAACCCGCGGACACAGCGATCATGATTAATACTAAGACAAAAGGGTTCGATGTACAACGCGAAAAGTAATGGTGAGATCGGGCATCCCTGTCTGACAGATGAGTTCACCGGTATTCGTTCGCTAACCCGCTTATTTAGAATCAGGTTCGTCGTACAGTTGCGGTAGGCCATTCGTACCCCCTCTAAAATGATTGGCCCTACTCTGATATGCTCCAAAATGTTGAAGATTATGGCATGTGAAACACGGTCGAATGCTTTTTTTAAATCCACCTTCCGTAGCTCGGAGTCGCAGCATTCCAGAATGCTGCGCGCTACACGAACGTTAGTCAGGATAGTACGACCTTTTATGCCGCACGTCTGGTGCGGCCCTACAACACTCGTGATCACTCGCTGCAGCCTGCTGGCGAGAACTTTCATTAATATTTTATAATCAACGTTAGTGAGACAGATAGGCCGGTAAGAGGTCACGCTGCGTAGTTTTACGGGGTCATCGCTCTTCGGGATTAGAACAGTATGGGTACGCGAAAACGAGGGGGGTAGGATTTTTTGTTCGTAAGCTTCAATAAAAACGTCGAGTAAGATGGGAGCAAGTTCAGATTTAAATGTCTTATAAAAGAGCGCAGTCAGCCCGTCAGGGCCCGGAGACTTATTTGGTGACAGGTCGTCGATCGCTTTTGTTATCTCTGACAGACTGAGCGGCGCCTCCAAAAACTTTTATCATCGCAACTAACAGTTGGCATTGAAGATAAAAGTCCTCCATCTAAACCTTCAGATTGAGGGGCGTGGGAACTAAACAAATCAACATAATGGTCGACAAACGCCTTTTCGATAACGCTTGCGTCGAATGACACAACTCCTTGGTATTCAATTTCTACAATGTGTTTAGTGCATGAGTATTTTTTTTCCGCAGCTACCATTCTTTTTGTCGGCGCTTCACCAACCATTAATTTCTCTGCACGTGCACGAATTGCCGCCCCCCTATATCGCTCTTTCTCTAAAAACTTCAAGTCGAGCTTTCAGATTATTGATGTCTTCCATTAAGTTGCCGGGAGTGCGACACTCTTCTTGTAAAAGCTTTTTCAAACACAAGCGCATTTCAGCTTCCTGCCTCCTTTCCTTGTGCTTCATAGCGCACGACTTCTCGATCGCGCACATTTTAACTTCCTGTTTAAACATTTCCCACCTCTCGCCTGCACCTTGCCCCCTCCTTTCCACCGCCTGCCATGTTGCCTTAAGTGTGCTAACGAATGATTCATCGCGCAAGAGCTTGGCGTTAAGTTTCCACAAATCCCACGTAAATGATGACGTCTTTTTTGATTCTCCTAACCAAAAGCTGCCAAGGCAGTGATCACTAAATGAGACATAATCAACGGAGTAATTAGAACACAAAGAAACTAGTTCAGACGAAATGTAGACACGGTCTAATCTAGCGTGACTGTCACCCTGAAAGTGAGTATACGACACAGCCTTCGCACTTGGTGCACAACAAGCAACATCTTCGAGCACGAAATCCTCAGTAATGTCGTTTAACGCGAGAATACTAGCGTCGTTATACCGCACACTGTTAGACCGGTCCACTGCTCGGCACACACAGTTGAAATCACCCAAGAAGATAATGAGACGATCGCACTGAAAGTGTTGATAAGCGTTCTCAAAAAACAAACGGCGTTCGTCTGGCTTGTTTGGCGCATTGACATTAATAACTCGCCACTCGTGGCCTAGAACAGTAAAATCACACAAAACAAAACGCCCAGATAGGCATGTCATAACTGTTTGCACAACTACGCCTAAAGATTTTTTCAGAAAAAGGCAACAACCTGCAGAAAGACCAACCGTATGACTTACACAGACGAAGTATCGTGCCAAGAAGGGCTGCACCATGTAGTTAGTGCTCTCCTCACTTTCTACTTTCGTCTCTTGGATGGCGACGATGTCCAGTTCTTGTTCAGTCATCAACCGGTAGAGCTGTCGTTGCCGACGTCTAGCCGCCAGTCCCCGAACGTTGAGCGTGGCAATGCGCAGGGGACGTCCGAGAGTGACTATAGCAGAAGGAAGGTCTCACCACAGCACAAGGCACCCACTTTAACACGGTCTATGGGACCACAACCGGGTTTTCCTTACGACCGTGCGTCTTCCCGGGGGAGTGGCACGAGCGTCCGCGGCCGGCTCCTCGTCCTTTCTTGGTTTGCCACCCACTCTCCCCTCCCTGAGATTGCTGATGCGACTCGACGTTTCCAGAAACCACTTCGCAGTGCCTACGCTTGACCGACGCGCCTTCTGAGTCCATGGCCACTGCGTCCTCACCGTCCGAAGCGCCGGCCGCGCCCCCAATAGCTGGTGACGCTGGCGACGGTGTCTTCTCAGTAAGCTGCGTGTTGCCCGTTGCCCCCTCCAGCTTAGGGGCAGGGTTCGTTGTCTGGTCTTGTGGGGCACTCCGCTGCACCATGGTGATCTCATAGGTAGGCGGGGATTCCTCAGGTGCGGCATGCCGAGTTGAAGGAGTCGCCGCCGCCTCTGCTTCGACCTCATCCATTAAGTAGGTCGCACCCGGGTCTTCAAGGTTTTGGCCAGCGACAGCTCGCGCGTAGGACCGCACACAGTCTCTGGCCTCATACCCGAAGGCTCGGCACTCTTCACACCTTGGTACTTTACAATCACGTCGAATGTGTCCTGTGCGGCGGCAACGTAGACAAAGCGGCGCTCGTCCGGGAACTACTACCAGCACATTCCCGCCATTGATGCGGAACTGGTGTGGTAGAGACTCGGGTGTCAAGGAATCGCGGAGCACTATCCTCACGGTGACGGTCGTTGAGTCGACGTCCACGAGGCCTTCTATCTTCCATTTTTCTCGAGCGACACCCTTGACCTCGCCGTATGGCTCAAAGGCTCTCCCGATGGCGTCGACGGACACTCCAAAAGCCACCCAGTGCACCTTTACTCTCAGTTCCCGCCTCACAGGGTCGACGATCAGGCAAAGCCGATTTTTAATCTTTAAGTTTCCTGCGGATAGCAGCTTTTCCTTGGCCTCAACGGTACGCAATTTCACCAACCACACGTGGCCCATCTGGTAGGCTCCAAGTCCTGTTATGCCCTCCCTGACGCCCACCTGGTTGAGGGGCCCGACGAAGTCCCTGACTCGATACGGTCGACCGCGGGTGTCCGCGTGCAGCACCAGGCTACACTTCGCTTCGTCGCCTGTTGGCAGTACCGGCAATAACACGGTATAATCGTTGGGCACTTCGCCGTGTGCGGCGTCACCACGGCTGGCCTCAGCCATTATCGCTATCGCAGAGGAGCGATCCATCGTGCGTCCGCTCGCTATCGCTCACGGAAGCAGAATGCGTTAGGCCAGCTGCGCGCGCGGCATTACTCCCCCCTTTAATAAAGTGCATCGTCCTGATGCAACCCAAAAACAAAACAAAGCAAATAAAAATAACGGTAAACTAAAGAGTAATTTGGAACACCTAGGGTCCACAGTCCTATCGAGCGTTGTACGGCTTCAGTCGCACGACGTGGACAACTTCCGGTCGTGGAGGGCGGCGTGAGGAAGTCCGTGTTCCGTCGGGCATCACCTCGTAGTTCAGATCCCCGAGTCGACGAAGCACTTTGTAGGGTCCAAAGTAGCGCTTCAGGAGTTTCTCGCTGAGACCACGGCAGCGGATCGGTGTCCATACCCACACCCTCTCTCCGGGCTGGAAGTGGAAGTCCCGACGACGAAGGTTGTAGCGGCCAGTGTCGACACGTTGTTGAGCCTTAATCCGGAGTCTGGCGAGCTGACGGACTTCTTCTGCCCTATGGGCAACCACCTGGGCGTCGTCGCTTGCGTCGACTGCCGGTTCGTGGGGTAACATAGCGTCCAGCATTGTTGTTACCTTGCGCCCATGCACCAGTTGAAAGGGTGTCACTCCGGTGGTCTCTTGTACGGCCATGTTATAGGCAAATGTGACGTACGGCAACACCTCGTCCCATGTAATGTGCTCCACGTCGACGTACATGGAGATCATGTCGGCGATGGTCTTGTTGAGTCTCTCCGTTAGCCCGTTGGTCTGTGGGTGGTACGCCGTGGTACGACGATGGCTGGTGTGGCTGAGACGAAGGACTTCCTGCGTCAGCTGGGCCATGGATGATGATCCACGGTCTGAGATCAGTACTTCGGGAGCGCCGTGCCGGAGGACGATGGACTCGATGAAAAACTTCGCGACTTCAACAGCCGTTCCTGATGGAAGGGCTTTGGTCTCGGCGTACCGCGTGAGATAATCGGTTGCGACGATGATCCATCGATTTCCTTGCGTCGACGGTGGGAAAGGTCCGAGTAAATCCATACCGATTTGCTGGAATGGGGCAGATGGCGGCGAAATAGGCTGAAGAAGTCCTGCCGGTCTCGTCGGTGGCTTCTTCCGTCGTTTACACTCGTGGCAAGATCGGGTGTAGTGGTGCACAGTCTTCGCAAGCTTGGGCCAGTAGTACTTTTCGCGTATCCTGGCAAGAGTCCTGCTGTAACCAAGGTGTCCCGCCGTCGGGTCATCGTGGCAGGCTTGAAAAAGTTCTTCTTGAAGACTGGAAGGGACCACCAACAGCCACGCCGTGCTGTTGTCGCTAAAGTTTTCCTTGTAGAGCACACTTTGTCGGATGGAGAAGGATGGCAGTGTTCGTACAAAACTGCGCGGAACGGCGCTTACTTGTCCCTCTAGGTGCTCGATGAGTGCTCGCAGCTCAGGGTCGTCTCGCTGGAGTGCTGCCATGTCGCTGACATCCAGAGCGCCGAGGAAACACTCATCGTCGTCCTCTTTTGTGCAGGAAGGACCGGCCTCGACTGGGGCTCTCGACAGGCAGTCGGCATCATTGTGCTTCCGGCCGGACTTGTACACCACGGTCATGTCGAACTCCTGCAGTCGAAGGCTCCACCGCGCGAGGCGTCCGGAGGGGTCTTTCAGACTCGCCAGCCAGCAGAGCGAGTGGTAGTCTGTGACCACGCGAAAAGGACTTCCATACAAATATGGGCGAAACTTTGTTATTGCGCAGACGACAGCAAGGCACTCCTTTTCAGTCGTTGAATAGTTCGTCTCCGCGTTGGACAGCGTCCGACTTGCGTATGCGATAACTCGCTCTGCACCGTCCTGCACTTGGACTAGTACCGCACCCAGTCCGGTGTTACTGGCGTCGGTGTGGATCTCGGTTTCAGCAAACTGGTCAAAATGGCCAAGAATTGGGGGCGTCTGGAGTCTTCGTTTGAGCTTGTCGAATGACCTTTGGTGTTCTTCTGTCCACTCGAACTTTACGGCGTCCTTCGTGAGGTGTGTCAGAGGTGCGGATAGTTTGGCGAAGTCTCGAACAAAGCGCCTGTAATAGGCACAGAGTCCGAGAAATCTTCTTACTGCCTTTTTGTCAGACGGCGGCGCAAATGCAGCTACGGCGCGGGTTTTTTCGGGGTCAGGTAGAACACCTTTGTTGTTCACGACGTGGCCGAGGAACTTTAGTTCCCCATAGGCGAACCGACACTTTGTTGGCTTGAGTGACAGGCGGCGGTCTTGACGGCTTGAAGCACGGCTCGAAGTCGTCTGAGGTGTTCGTCGAAATCTCGTGAGAATACTACGACATCGTCCAGGTAGACGAGGCAGCTCTGCCATTTCAAACCTGCCAGCACGGTGTCCATGACGCGCTGAAAGGTGGCTGGTGCTGTACAAAGTCCGAACGGCATCACTTTGAATTCGTACAGCCCGTCGGGAGTGACGAAGGCAGTTTTCTCCCGGTCACGTTCGTCGACTTCAATCTGCCAGTAACCACTCTTCAGGTCCATCGACGAAAAATATTGGGGGTGGCGCAGTCGGTCTAACGTATCGTCGATGCGGGGGAGCGGATAGACGTCCTTCGTCACAGCGTTCAGTCGACGATAGTCCACGCAGAACCGCAGGGTCCCATCCTTCTTCTTTACAAGGATGACTGGGGACGTCCATGGACTTCTTGAGGGTGAAATGATGTCGTCGTCGAGAATCTCCTGGACCTGATCTTGAATCACTTTCCTTTCCTTTAAGGAGACTCAATACGGCGACTGGTGGACAGGGAGTGCGTCGTCGTCAGTAATAATGCGATGTTTCGCCATTGGTGTTTGGCGAACTTTCGATGTCGTGGCAAAACAGTCACTGTATTCGGCGAGGAGGTCAACCAGTTGCCGGCGCTTCGGAGCTGAGAGCTCGGGGTCGATGTCTAGCGGCGGCGTCGTACTCTTCTGCTGTGGCGACGAGGTTTCCTCGGAGATTGCGGTGACCACGGCTGGCGCCTGAAGCTCCTCGATGTGGCCCACGGTGGTACCCTTCGTTAGGTGCTGCGGCTCCTCTCGAAAGTTCGTCACAAGAACAGTTGTACGTCTTTCTTGGAGATCCGTCACGCCTCTTGCGACACCAATTCCTTTTTCGAGGAGCAGTTGGACGCTGCCTTCCAGAAGAGCTTCACCGTTCATGGCTGCGTCGATTATAACGGTGACGAAAACACTCGACCGCGGCGGTAGGTTCACATGGTCGGTGATAACTCGGATCGCGGTTGACGTCGTGTTGATCTCCACCGGCGGCACGACGGGCTTTCGAAGCGTCAACTGGTTTGCAGCGAGGTCGATGACGGCGCCATACTCGCAGAGAAAGTCCATTCCGAGGATAACGTCCCTCGAACAGTCTTGCAGAACGACGAACTTCACAGGGCACGTCTCACCGTGGATCTCAACGCGAGCAGTGCACCTCCCGACTGGTATGATGAGGTGCCCTCCGGCGGTTCCTATTTGAGGTCCATCCCACGGCGTCGTGACTTTTCGAAGGGGGCGGGAGAGCCTCCCACTCAAAACTCAGTAGTCTGCTCCGGTGTCCACGAGTGCCGATGCATCGTGGCCGTCGATGATGACGTTTAGGTTGTGGGACACCGTTTCAGGAGCGTCGTTTCGGTTTCCGGTAGCGTTCGAGTGGGGGCCCTCCGACGTTCGTGGAGGATCTTGGCGTCGGTCGTCTTCTGCAACTCCACCTCCAGGGGTTGCCGCGCCTAGTTTCCCCGGCGTGGAGCGAGAGGCGACAGGCTTTCACGTCGGGGTCGGTGCATCGGCGAAGCTGGACGTCGTGGTGAAAGCGATCGGAACTCTCGGCGGGACGCAGGCTCGGGGGACTGGGGTCGTCGCAAGTATTCGTCGATCTCCCGAGGGCGTTCACCATACCTGGGGCGCGGGTCGCTTGGGTGGAATCCGCGCAGCCCGAGTCGTCGGTATGGGCATCGGCGGTACACATGGTCAGCTTCCCCGCAGTGGTAACACAGCGGGCGTCGGTCGGCCGTCCTCCAGACGTCTGTCTTCCTCGGCGCAGGTCGGTCTGGGTGAACGTGCGCCTGATCTTCCTGTCGTCGGGGATACTGCGGCGTTGGGGCGTCTCTTCGGGGTGGCGCCGCGGCTTGGCGGGGAGCTTGCGGCGGTCGTTGGGCTATAGCAGCGTAGCTCAACGTCGGTTCCTCCGGTGCCACCGCGGTGACGGGAACCTCTGGTTGGAGCGCCCGTTGTACTTCCTCGCGCACAGCCTCGGCAATGGAGAGTGTCGCTGGACGACTTGCGGCTGGCAGCAACTGGCGGAGTTCCTCCCGGACGACCTCCCGGATAATTTCGCGGATGTCCGTACCAGGAGCGTTCTCGCCGCCAAGCAGCGCGGTTGCAGCGACACTTGGATGTCGCTGGTAGTGGGAAGCGCGCGCTTGGAGGGCGCGCTCGATGTTTGTCGCCTCGGTGACGAAGGCTTCGACGGTGCCCGGCGGGTTGCGCACGAGGCCTCCAAAGATGTCGTCTCTCACCCCGCGCATGAGGACCCGCAGCTTCTTGTCGTCTGTGGCTCGTGGGTCGGCACGGGCGCTCAGGCGGACATCTTCTACGAAGCTTGTGATGCTTTCGTCGGGGCCCTGCGTTCGAATTCGGAGGAGATCCTCTGCCTTCTCCCGTCGGTGGAGGGTGGCGAACGTCCGCTGCAACTCGGCCACACAGATGTCCCACGACGTAAGCGAAGCCTCGTGATTCTCGAACCAATGCCTCGCAGTACCCTCCAGCGAAAAGTAGAGGTTCTGGAGGCACTGCTCCGCAGTCCATCCGTTGTGCCGCGCCACACGCTCGTAGTACTTGATCCAGTCTTCGACATCCTCATGGATCTCGCCGTGGAAGGGAGTCGGCGTACGGGGAGCGGCGGGCAGGTAGACGACGGCAGGAGCGGCGGGGGTCGGCGACTGGTCGGCCATCGTCGGCTTCGTTGGCTGCTTGGTCCTGGGCGGCAGAAGTCCGAATTCCGGGTGTAGGCCTTGGGTGCGACGACTGAACCGGATCTCGGTAGTGCCTTCGTCGGTTCTTCGTGGGCTTGGCGTCGGACTCGCACTGCGAACCCTCGGAGGGGAACGCTGCACGGGCATGCGTTACCCAGCACCTCCACCAAAATGTCACGGGTGGTGACCAATAAACAAGAAATTAACAGGAAGAAATAAACGTTTAATGTGGCGAACTTGTGCCAAAAATAAAAGAGTACAAAAGATAACAATAGAGCGTCGCGGGCGTCGAAGTCGGCGTGGCAGCAGAGTCGAACGCTGGGGCGAGACTGACTGCAGATCGCCACGCGGAGCCCCTTATGTACACGTGTGGGCTTCTGGAATAATCGGCGTGGAAGGTTCGGCGTGTAGAACATTCCGACCTCGAACAAGCAACACGGCTCTCGAATTTACCAGAACATTACTTTACAGAGTCAACAAAAAATGTGCCTCCGCGGCCAGGAATCGAACCATGGCTTTCAGCTTGGAAAGCAAGCGCGATAACCGTTAGGCCAGCTGCGCTAGCGGCAATATCACGGGCTGTCAACAGATGGCGCCACTATGGGGTCGGCGCTAAAGCCCCTTGATAAAAGCGTTTTACGATAAACGCAAACACATCGAGGGGCTTTAGTCGGCGCTAGAGTTCCTGTATAGACCTTTGTCCGGAAGTGCTCTTTTTAGCCTCGACCGCAAGGAGCAAAAGCGAACAATAATCTCGAACCCAGACGCTCACGGGGAGGGGGGGCTGCGTCGGCCTGCGCCGCCGGTTCCCGTTGAGGGCTTCTTCGCTGGTGTGCCGGCTGCCGTTTCGCCGGCATCGGCCCGGACCCTGGGATCCAGCAAGACTTGGTGACAAGGGCCCGGATAGCCAGCCGTAGCCAGGGTATCCCGGACTAAGGATGCCCTCCACCGGGCGGGTGCCCTAACATCTGCACCTGATGCTCGACAAATAAAGGTTTATTCATCATCATACCGCGGTATGTGAGTATAGTGCCCGTAATGTGAGAGCCGTGTGTCCATACGCCACTTTGCCGTTGTTGGTTTTCATCTAGCCGTGCCAGAAAACATCTCGCGACGAGTTGACCGCGCCGCGAGCGACGAAGAAGAAGCAAACATGGCGACGGTTTGTGCGATTGCTTTGGTGGCTCCGGTGTTGAGTGTCTTCAACATCGTCGTGAGAAGATTCTCCTGCCCTTCGAAGTTATTTCAAGCACCACGAGTGGCACGAAAGATGTGGAATCATCGTCTCAACTACAAATAAGCAGACGACACAGCTGTGCCGAGCAGGCGCTCGGCACAGTTGTGTCGTCAGATGTTCTAAAACGCCCAGATATTTTCAGTTATCATTTGGAATGGCTTCAAGAGTGAGAAATTAATCTATTTTCGGACTGTTAATGTCGAGGTAAGTGCCCTCCGTTGCAGTGCCGTGTTCGCGCAAAGTGCAGAGAAAACCGGGTGGCGATGGCGGCGGTGCTCTTTGATCTTGCGCCGTCGGGTTCATGAAGTCCGGAGTAAACGTACGTACGTGCGTCTGCTGGATCGGTGTTTTGGACTTCCTCAAAACTCTTTCTCACGCGCATTTTCCTTGTGAAGCTTAGTAGCTCATTACACCTCATCGTCGACTGCGCTCATTTGACTACGACGGACGAGCCTGCGTCATGTGAATTTCACTGCCTAAAATCTTTGGTGTGCTGTAACGAGGGTTAATAAAATATCACCGCGAACTTCTAAACAAACGAGTCGAAGTTTCGTCTGTTATCATAACTGATCGCCTGTCACAATATTAATCAGTAGCGTTTCTAGACTCCGTCCCCACAGGCACCGTGCTTCGTTGCCCGATAGTAAGTGTCTCCTGGTACCTCGTATAATTCCAGCTCCCACTTCAAGTAAGTACCATCCTTTAGAATTGGCAATTAATAGTTTCGAACCCAGACGCTCGCAGTGTGTGTTTGTGTGTGTGTGGGGGGGGGGGGGGGGGGACGCGTGCTAACATACTCGGAGCCCTCGTTTACGCCGCTTCGCAGCGGCAGACAAGGCGCCACATTACAAAAGAAAGCTAATCCGAGCTGTCTATGTGACTAGACCCATTCACTAGTCATTCGATGAAACGTCGTCGTCTCGTTTTCATTCGCTAAAACTGCGTTCGATCAAGTGAACGCCTCGCACTTATTTCGGCTTGGCAGAGCCGCGCTGCCGCAGAAAGGCAAGCAGATCGCGAAAATCGGTCTCAAACGTGCCACGAATGTAATGTCGTATACAAGAAGCCAACAATCAAGCATTTGAAAGCTACAAGAAAGCGGTAGCGAAATATTTACTACGCAATGAACCCGGACTGAAACGCGGATGTCAAGGGTCAGCAGACACCGAGAACATCTAAGACAAGAAAGGTTTTCCCTTATTTTTCTTGATCGAGATGGGTTCTCGAATGTTCACGACATCTTGCCTGTTGAAGAACGGGCCGCAGAGGCTTCTGGTGAAGACATCTTTCACGATGTGTCGGTGCATTCGGACAGCCTGCCGCATCCAGCTACCCAGAGCAACGCCAGCAACGCCGCCAACGCAGCCCCCCCTCCCTGGCTGCCAGTTCTTTCCGCGTGGTGGCGCGAGCGTAGATAAACATGGCGGCGCCCCGGAATTGGCGCGGACACTGGTCTATAGGCTCCCTACGGGAGCCAGAGTTGCGCATTTGTTTTCCCCGCGCCGCCACGCCGCTATTCGCCGAGATCCATCATGTGAGGAGCAAAGCATCCGGTGGCGTGCAAGAAAGCCACCTTTACGGTCGCTCGGCCGACGTTTTTCGCGCCCCGGCGTATGTTCCGCTGCTTTCGCCCTCCTTCTCCTCCTCTCCTGTTTTCCATCGCGGCGGCGCGCGCGGCGCCGCTATTCGCCAAATTTAGTCATGTGAGGAGAAAAGCAACCAGGGCGTGCGGGAAAGCCGGCGCTACGGCCACTCGCCGAGGCTGAATGCGCAACTCTGCTACCGTAGGTAGCATATACAGGAACTCTAGTCGGCGCATGTTCGACACTGCTCGGCACAGATTTTTTTTTGTTTTGTTTTGTTTTTCTTTTTCCGGGGAAGGTGTTTTTTTTTTTTTTCCCTACCAGCTTCTTTTTTTTCTTTTTTTTGGGGGAGGAGATGGGCAAGGAAGCATTAATAAGTGAGTTCGTACAGCCTACCTTTATTTAATTTTGTCAACCCGTAATTAAAATGTTTTTCTGCAAAGTAAAAAAAAAAAGTGCAGATTTTACAGGTGATTTTTTGCTGCTCCTTTGTGCATATGCCTCGCCAGTGATATGAGCTCATAGGGACCGCCAAATGGGGCCGCCGATGTCCGCGTCGGTGCATCGCCCTCCCGTCGCGGCCAAACGCATGGGACTTTTCGCTTTAGATTTTTATGTTGACTCTATGATCTTGATAGAAAAGCTTCCTACCCTAACTACGGGGTTATGGACTGCACTTCATGTCAGGTGAAGAACATTTTTTGCCTCCAACATGGCGCAAAGGCACTGATAGTATACGACAATGTTGGTATTGACCTAAAGTTTAGCCGGAAGTGACGTCAGCTGCAACAAACCTATACTTAAAAGCGCAAGAAAAAACAAACCGAGCTGAAAGAAGTAGTAGTGCAAACTAGGAGTGGCTACTGGCACTGAATTTTATTTGGAAAATACAAATATATTTGCACACCAGTGGTGTAGCCAGGAGAGGGGGGTGGGGGGGGGGGGGTTCAAGCAACAGCCCCGATATTTTATGGTTGTCCTCTTTACCCCTTCCCCCTTTCCAATGTCAGTATACACTTTTTTTTGTGTGTGTTTCGTTTCGACAATCCACTACGGCGAGGGGCTGTGCCCACAACATACCGAAGCAAATCGAAGAAGTTTTCCGCACAGTCCGTGGACTGTGTGAAAAACATCTCCGGCCCCGGTTCTTCGAACAGGTCTCTCCAAACTCGGCCATGTTAGTAACCGAAACCTTTCTTCAGGCACGCAGGTGCTAATGGCTCAGCTCCCGACGTCACAAAAGCCGCGAAATCCTGACCTCGAAGGACGCTGGCCTCGCCTCGGGAAATGCAGGCGGCTTAACTAAAGTTCCCCTACCCTTTGAGCGTCAAGGACTCGACGACAATTTTAGGGCAGCGCAACAGAATTCCAAAATAGCAATAATCTGACTTTACAAACCCTACATTGGCTACGTTTGCATGGATGCGACTGCAGCGCATCGGATCCAGTTAACGAATCGAATCGGTCCATGTAAACAGCTCGAATCGGATCAGATCGGATCCGATCCGATCCGCTGGGACGGGGTGGTTCAAGATGGTCAATCCGAATCGAGACTCTCCATGTATACGCTAGCGGATCGGATCGAGTGCTCGAGCTAGGGATTACGGGAGCTTTGCTTTGCCTGCCGCTAGGCAAACCGGACACCTCGGAAACAATCTGAAGGCCACGAGGTTTGCGTTGTGACCTTCGACACCAGGTGCCGCTGCTGGTCGATCCAAATCCATGTAAACGTAGTGGTTCAAGTGGATCCGATTCGCTAACTGGATCCGATGCGCTGCTTTCGCATCCATGTAAACGTAGCCATTTTGAGGAGGAAACCGGACGACAAAATAACAAACAGCTTAGCGTTTTTTTTTTTTGTCCCGTCTTTTTTTTTTTTTTTTGAGGGGGGTTTACTCGACTGTACTTATTTAGGTTCAATAATACACAAACAAAAATGCAAAAAACACAAAAAACATCCCCATCATTGAGAAAAAAAAAAGAAGCAAGAGAGAAAAGCGTCAGCAGATTCGGATATGCACTGTTGAAGCAGCTTTGGAATGCTCATAATCACTTGGTTTCAAAGCGTACCTAGTTGACTTCTTTAATCGCTGAAGTGGGTAATGTTTCCATGCTTGCGTTCAGCACATGAGTCGTGGAACTTCCTTGATGTATATAGACTTTCAAAAATGAGTTCAAGAGCCAAGCTGTTCTTAACGTTCTTTTTTTTAAGAATGATTATTCATATACAACTTCAAGCGTGTCATCATCGTCTCAAACAGAGCCAGCACATTCACGTCAGGCAGCATCGTTCGCCCTAGGCGAGAGCGATGTTGTGGCCAACGACGCCGGTCTCTATGCCGCAAGCATCGATTTCCAGCGAATCTCCAACCTGTGCGGAGCATTCGTTTTGTTAGATAAACTTCCTGGGGAAGTACTGGTTTTGACACAGATGTGGAGGGACCGCACCGCTTAGCGCGTCTCGGCGGTACAGGCAACTTGCATTTGCCCAGATGCCTTGCGTCCTAATGTAACCCGCCTGCTGCAAATCGTGGCCACCATGCTCGTTAGCAGCGCTGAAGCGGAACGTTTGTTTTCGAGACTCCGAAGACTGGGACGTTGAAGCCCCTGAGTGCTTCAACGTGCCAGGGGCGCTTGCTACTCCTTTCTAAGCGGAGACCAGACGCTCCGCCTTCAACGCGAGCTCGCTGGCTTCGGCAGTGCTTTGGTTGCGCGTGCCTGCGCAATCACACTTGTTTTTGCAAGGGCAGAAAGCTCGCCCTGAAAGCGGAGCTTCTACACTCCATTTCACCTTATGTTGTACCGCAGCGAAGGTTAGAAGCGCGAGCTCATAGCGTTGGTAGCTGCCCCTAGTGCACGAGAGCTTGTGCCGCCGAGGTGTGCCATAGAGCAAGGAGCTCGCGCTTGTAGCTTTCCCTGCGGTACGACACAAGGTGAAACCGAGTATAGTCTCAGCTTAATGGTGAACGCAGTATTGGCGACGGGCGCGATCAAAAACGTCGCTGTGGTCGGCCTTCCACGATTGGCCGAATGGTGACTATGACGTCAGCAAAGGTTTTCTCATCGACAGAAATCAGAGTAATGTAAGAACTTTTTGACGGTGTTGGCAGTGTTGGTTTTAGAGCGGAATGATCTCAAGCTTTCACCATGCTAGTTATAAACACCGACGAACTTGTTGTTCCTTAAGGTAATGACGTCACGAGAGGAAACCATACCAGGGCGCCACCAAACCATCTCGCCGCTAATAGGGACTGCGCTTTTGAACATTCACCGGAATATGCAAATCAGCACCGAAAGGGTCCTCTCGCTTCTTTCTATTGGCCGACGGCGGCTTCCACTAAATTTTTAGAGCCCACAAAATGATAGAAACTTGTATTTTTCTCTTCCACTTTCTCGTAAAACGACAACGAAGAATGGAAATAACCTAAAACATGACTATACGACGATAATTTCTGAAAAATGTGATCCCCGCAGGAACAATGAGCGTGAAGCTTCACTAGCTCATTGCCCCAGTGCGCATTGCAGTTTTTGTGTTTAATCGTATTCTAAACTTCGCTATTCTCTGACACTCTTTCGTCGTTTTCAGTGATTGGATACCTGAGTGTTCCGCATTGAAGTGCACGCACTGTTATTTTTTGTGAGCCTGTCTGGACTCTTTCGCTCAAAGCCAATTATAATATTTTATGACTGCGTTCTTTCGTCATTGAACATTAACTTTCCCTTTTTTAAATATTGGACGAACGAGATGTGGAAAAAAAGGTTGGAATTTTGTCGTCTAAGAAACATGAAAATAGTAAACAAAATTGTGTTTGGGCAGTTTCTTTTCCTCTCCTTTTTTGTGTCTTTCAAAAAGCTTAAGCAAAGAAAGACACCCCCTGAAAGAAATTTCCTGGCTACGCCACTGATACACACTTTATTATACCTCAAGCCAAATGAATCTGAATTTCTTATTTGATGAAAGGAGTGACGACGCACTGATGCAACTGTCATCTTTCTTTACACTGATTTTGAACACCTGGAAACTTTCCCGCTCTGTTTTCTGTTCCTACTTGCCCAAAGTCGGTGTTTTATCTAGCAAAGGGTCACCCGAGCACTTATCACAATAGACTGCTAAGTTCTCTAAAGGAGACCGCTTTACAGAAAGTTAATGCCCTATGTACGATCGGGTGGTGCACGAATGCACCCGATGTCGAATGCCCCACGACTGACACCCGACGTTTTGCCCTTCCTTCAAAAGGCTAGTCTTGTCAGAAGCCCATGACGCGAATTCCCAGATCATGTGGCCTTGTCCTCACCGTGACGGCGGAGCATCCTGCTTTTAATTAAGAGACAGTTAGTGTGCACGCGAGCGTGTGCAACGTAATCATGCCGTCATTCGCAGACCCTCAAGATATTAGGTTAAGACGTGGAACAATGCTGATTGAAGCGTGCACACGGATTCTGCACGTGGGGCTATAATGCCAGCTGTACGATCGCCCACATGTCGTTGATATTTTAGACTACCGATGTGGCGCATTTACCATGTTTGTGTGCATGTCTCTTTGTGCGCATGCTCTCCTGTTCTGTTTATTTTGAGGCATAAGCTAGTTGGCTTCACTGGTGCTCTGAGGGAACGCCAAAGTGGCCAACAATCTTCTTGAAATTTATATCGCCCCTCTTCTTTTCGTTGGGAGACATTTCATTTATCATTATCTCTTTAATTTTGACATGAGGCTTCAAGCTGAGTTCAGTGCTTCGTGTCTGTCAGTCCCTTTTTGTCCTCTTGTTCTAGAGTTATTATGTCGAAGCAATCTCTGCCATATTGGTTTTTGGATACCCGGATAGCAAATACCAGATGAGACAAACGGAAGAATTTGAGACAGGGAAGAGCGCAGTGAAGTGGCGCGCCGATGGCCTCGAAACGGGTTGCTTACGAAGCTCCCTCGGCCTGGCGCAAGAGCTCTCTCTCCCTCAAAAAGGGCGAAAGAAGGGGACGAGAAAGCAATTTCCCTCCTGTTTTCCCCACCCACCATCACTAATCTCTCCAGATCTCTTCTTTGAGCGTAGGGGGCTCGGCGTTTTCGTCCTTGAAGAAGGGGGGCTCCCTTCATTCCTAAGCTGACAGTGTTGGAGGAGCTACGCGTCCGCCAGGCCAAAATCAAATCAAATTGGACGTTTGAGTGATTTATACAGCGTAAGGTTGGTCTGCCAGTAGGGGCGACACTGGTTTACACTGTAGATGAGCAATTTAGCCAGTGCGGTACAACCGCTAGCCTGGGGTATTTAACGTGCACCACGCAGTAGTGATACACGACCGCACGCCGGTACGATGCTCATCCAGATCGAAACGGGCAGGGGTGGGGCTCGAGCCCAGGATCCCTGGGTTCTGCAGCGCGAGCTTTCGCTCCACGCGCGTCGAGCTGGGTGTGCGCTTCAGCCCACTCGGCCACCGATCCCCCCGTCCGCCAGGCCAGTTATCGCCTGCTCGGCAGAGAGCGTGATCACGTTATTAAAGCCAAACGTGCGATTGGTTCACCGAACCACCTTAGCTTCGTCTTCATTTTCAGCTTAGGAGTGACGGAGTCTAGCTCGCGAAGCGCGCGTGCGCGCACACACACACACACACACACACACAGAGAGAAAGTGGGATCGCGTGAACCAAGGCCTAACGATAAGGTAGAGACTGGAAGACAACACGCGCATCCGCGAACTGCAAAGGGGCAGATGCGCTTCGCAATTTATGGAGTTTTTTTTTCCGGCAGAGATGGCTCTTTTCAAGAATGGCAAGATCAACATGCTCATATCAGGACACCGTGGTGTCAGTTTTTAAGTTCTTTGAGCGCATTTGATTGCTTAGCGGATATTGTTTTTTATCGGGCGAAGCGGCTCGGCATTTCCTTTATCCACGCTACCCCTACTGGAACCAGTAAGAGCGATGGTTTAATGCCAAGTGCGATCTTCAACATGCGGACTGTCAAGACCTTGGATATTCTCTCGGCAGCGCCTACACACCGGCCGATCTTCCTTTGTTGGGGCCATACATGTCACCACTAGCTTCGGCGAACCGAAGACACGACGGACCGCTTTCTTTTCCGCGTGAGTGACAACGAGAGGATCCTCTCCTCCCTCTTGACCATCGCGGACATGTGTTCTTGCTACGCAATGTACGTTTTGTCATGATCCGATGAGTTTGAACCTTGTCTAATTCTGGGCCGGGAATCTCCGACGAGTCCCGCGTGTAGTCCACAGCGATCGGCCCGAAAGGTCCTGTACAGCGTTATTTGTAACTGCTTTTTATTCTAATAGTCTGTGAGAGACGTTCTGATTGGTTATTTTTGTGTTTGAAGTGATTTTTAGTTCATTTTTTTCTTAAAATATGGCTGTCTTCTTGACAGTAGATGTGTGCTGTTGTAAAGTCCTCCCAGTATGTCCATAGCCGAATTCCACGGGGCGTTGAGTAGTCCTTTGCCGAAATTCAGCTTGTCAGGTGGTTGTGGAGTGTCAGCTATGGCACCGCGCTATGCGAGTGTATTTGTCAGTGATCGTCTTTACTCGACAATTTTTTTTTTATGTGAGTGATTTATTGATATAGGCATCATGTTCCGTTCCACTGTCATATATTGTTTATATAAGAGGGTAGTTATTGAACTGATAATTTAGTAGTACATTTGCACTGGTGAGCTGAAAGATAGGCCAGCGGTTTGATTTATAACTTGTAAATAATATGGAGGCAATATGGGTACATTTATAACTACATATTTCTGTGCCGCAAACACCGCAATTCTTAGAACTTTCTTTTTTTCTTTCACATCAACGTAGAAATATAGGTGTGAACTTAAATGTCGAGATTGCAATAAACATGTCTTAGTCTAGATGAAGTCTTGAGGGACACTGCGATGTTGCAAGAGTAGGGCTAAGCAATTTATAGATTAACCTTTCTACTATTTGAAAAAAAAAAAAGAGCTTTAAATTCGACCTCGCAATGCATGTGCCTGCCCCTGCATTCAGAGTGGTGCAACAAGTTCATCTGCATGCAATAAAAAACATAGAGCCCACATCTGTTGTGCAGCAGCACGATGAAATGGCACACATGAGCAGCTCGCTGACTCTCTAGTAGTGTCGGTTGTGGCAGAGCTTAAGCTCTCCGCGATGCATGTTCTGTCTTGACATGTGGCATATTTATTAGTTTTTTTAATACTCGCCAATCTTAATTTGTATTTTCTTGGTTTGGGCTACTTTTAAATTTCTTTTTTTTTCTTGTTTTGTTTTGTCTAGAATTCGTGCGTTTTAGTAGGTATAATTGTATTTTTATTAAGGTTGAATGGTACTTTATAGCACATTAGCCCCTTGTAGAGCTGTAGTCTGAATATTTAATGAATGGTCTCCCCAAACTTAGATGTTACTTGCATTCGCTAGCTTCCTTTCTAAAGTTGTGAAATAAACTGTAACATACGGCAGTCAGCACTGAAACCCAATAGGGCGTTCACACTAATTTATCTATAAAATGTTCCTAACATATTGCATGCCACTTGGACAATTGCAGATGTTAAGAAATTGCATTCATCCCACCCCTCAGATTCTCGTCTACATAGAGCTATGTCTTTGGGTGTGGTCCCAATCCGGCTGAAGCCTCAATTCGGCTATTGCCTCATTCGGCCAGAACTTTCAATTCGGCTGGACGTTCCAATTCGGCTACATCCTCAATTCGGCTAGAAGTTTCAATTCGGCTGGACGCTTCAGTTTGGCTAAATCTTCAGTTCGGCTACAAGTTTCAATTCGGCTGCATGCTTCAGTTCGGCTAGATCCTTGCTTCAATTCGGTTAGAAGCTCCAAGTTGATCAAGCTAGACATCCAAGCATAAGGTGCCCCCAATTTTTTTAGAGAGACGTTAACTATATCTGCATCTTGCCTTAACATTGCAATGTGCAAGCTCAGATCAATAAGTTCAAGCAGCTGCGGAGGCTTTGGGCACAAAAACATTTGTGTTTGTGTTGTTTGTTCTGTGGAGCTGCTGTGCTAACACCAGGGGCCGCTTGCTAGAAAGTCCTGACTCAAGTCTTGGCTCAAGTCTTGACTCAGGCGCCTGGCGGTCTCGGCTGAGACCGTGACTGAGACCAAGACGGATCCAGCACGGGTTGCGGCACGGTCTTGACTCAAGTCCGGACTTGAGTCTGGCACCCAGACCGTCAAGAACGGAGTGAGCAGTACCTAGAGAGGGAATCTAGGGAAAACTGGAGAAATACCGGAGAAAACAGAGGGTGCGTTCCATATCTACTCGAATGGATTCGAGTTACCCTGGCAGATCATGTCACGTGAGAACAAAAATCGAGTAATGCCGGACGCGGGTAGGTTTTCGATCGCAAAGGTACAAAACCTTTACCCTAGAGTAAGACCGAGTAAATTTTGGAACAGGGCCGAAGATTCCGGACGTGGAAGTGACGAGTTGTGACCTCCTGTCCAATAAGAAAGCGCCGGCGACGCGAGGCGGCAAGCGAGAGATCGTCTGCTTCTGCTACGCTGCGATCGGTTTGGGCAAAGAGAAACGACGACAGTCGCAAAGCTGCGGCACATGTCTCGTACATACCGTGGTTCTGTGCAAAATAGAATTAAGAAAAAAAAGATTCAGCGATGCTCGGTTTTAGGTAAAGTTTAGTGCGCACCAACGCTGTCATATTGCTTCGTACGCTACCGTCTGTCACCACCGTCGTCGACCTCCAGTGCGTACGCCGAATGAAGTTGTCTACAGAAATGCCTGTGTGTCCTTAGATGCCCAATTTTTTAAGAAAAAGAAATGCGCTGGACGTATTTTCTCGGAAGCATTTGCAATAAAAGTTGATAATTATGTTTCGATCATTAAGTTAGCAGACGACCGTCTGAGTTTGCTGCACGCAGACGTGGACGTCGCCGGTCCATCACGTATGCCTCCCAAGGTAAAGAAAAAGTGAAAGCTGCTTACAACTCCCTGTAACGCCGAATTAGAGCGCAGCTCTTGAGGAGGAGGAGGGAATGGCACTGGGGGGGGGGGGTGTTAAACTAACCAGGGGGGGTCACGTGACCTTGGGGGGTCCCGTGACCCCCAATGCCGAGGATGTCATCACTGACGTCACTGATGACGTCATCAGTGACGATGACGATGCGGGTACCGATGACGTCATTAGTGACGTCACTGATGAGTTCACCAGTGATGATGACGATGACGATGCGAATGTCGGTGACGTCATCAGTGACGTCGCTGATGACGTCATCAGTGATGATGACGATGCGGATGTCGGTAACGTCATCAGTGATGATGACGATGACGATGCGAATGCCGGTGACGTCATCAGTGATGATGACGATGACGATGCGAATGCCGGTGACGTCATCAGTGACGATGACGATGACGATGTGGATGCCGGTGACGACATCAGTGACGTCACTGATGACGTCATCAGTGATGATGACGATGACAATGCGGATGTCGGTAACGTCATCAGTGATGATGACGATGACGATGCGGATGCCGGTGACGTCATCAGTGATGATGACGATGACGATGTGGATGCCGGTGACGTCATCAGTAATGATGACGATGACGATGTGGATGCCGGTGACGTCATCAGTGATGATGACGATGTGGATGCCGGTGACGTCATCAGTGACGATGACGTCATTGGGGGTCACGCGATATCGGCGGGAGTCACGTGACCTCAGGGGAGTCACGTGACTTCGGGGGGTCACGTGACCCCCACGAGGTCACGTGACCCCGGTGGGGGGCTCGCGCGGTGCATTATGGGACATTTCCCATAATGCACCGGGGTCACGTGACCTCGGGGGGGTCACGTGCCCCTCCACGAGGTCACGTAACCCCGGTGGGGGGCTCGCGCGGTGCATTATGGGACATTTCCCATGATGCACCGCGCGGTTACGCCGACGACGACGCCGACGCCGACGCCGACGTTGACGCCGACGCCGCTCAAGCCGGAAACGGGCCCCTAAGAGCTGCGCTCTAAAGTCAAATTGGTCCGAAGATGATAAGTTTCAATTGGTTTACGAAATCGAGAAACGAAAACGTATAATTAAGAACAAATTTAACAACAATATTACAAAAGCTGCTAAAAGAAAAGCATGGCAGGAGATCGCATCCCTGATGAATTCGCGGCATCCATCGACGCTGCGCACTGTGGCGCAACTCAAAAAGCAGTGGCAAAACCTCAAATCTCGCAGCCGCGCTGAACTGACCGTCTCGAAGAGAGCAGACTCCACGACCGGTGAGTTTACTATACATGTTTTTACTCACATAAAAATGAAGCACACATTCTGTGCGCTAAAGAAGTTTTTTTCCCCTTTCTCATTTTCTTGGCTATATTATAGAAGCAATTAAGATATAAAGCTATTAATCAAATCAAAACAATTAATGTGCCCGCTGCAATCAGACAAAATTTAATGCTCAAACAAAATATAAAGAGAACCTTGTCTTCCACAGCGCAGGGCGCAACGACCACACGATGACAGCGCTGGCTGAGGCTGTGCTGGCGGTCATCGGTTCCACAAGCCCCAACCTTCTGGGTATTGAAGGAGGCATAGACACCGACAAGTGAGCTGTCATGTTACTGCTATTTGTACGAAGTCTAGCCTTTCGAGATTCACACGATTGGGGGTTCTACTAGCAAAGCTAATATTGTATTCATAATCATATCTGAAGTTCGCAAGTACTAAATACTGGGCCACTCAAAGAAATGTTCTGGTGTGTTCTCTCCAGAGCAAGAAAGAACCATGCACATCCAAGAACTCTAAAACTTTGAGCCATGTTACCTGAAGTTATAGTCGAGCTAGGCATGCCAATAAAAGACCACTGCGGTCATCAATGATGATAATAAAAATAATATGAACAATAATAATAATAGTAATTATTGGATCAGGAGAGCCACGGAACTGCAGAAAGGCAGCAGCCCGTGCAAGGTACGCCCGCATTGCCACATCTTGTGATGGTGATTATGTAATGATGTAAGATCACAACCTAATCTTGTAAGATGCAAGATTAAAATGATGGTGATTATGAGCCGACATGTACATGGGGAGGAGGACGCAGTCTTCTGAACATCGCAAGCGCCGTTGGCCGAGTCTTGAAAGTTTGGGAAAGAAAAATGATAGCAGACTTAGGCTGGTACACTGCTGAAATGGTAGAAGGTATATCTTCAAAAGGTATCATGCAATGCGAACAAGACAAAGGGGATTGTGTTTCTACTACACTACCATTACAAAATACATTATACTCTCATGATTTCAAACTCCAGGAAGCCATGAATTTTGTTTTATTTATCAGAAATTTATCTAAATAATGATGCAAGATAAAAATATGATTCACCGTATGAATGGCTTCACATACACAGAAGATATTTCATGCTTTCCTTTACATAGGCCTACTGATCATAACCAGGTATGCTACACATGAAACAATCATGAAATGTAAGACAAATGTTTATTTATCCCTCAAAAATGTTCATTGTTGTGGGCTGTTCAAACAGCACATGACAACTCAAAACAAAATTCAGTTTGTTCATCGGGTCAAGAAGTTGTCTAGTGTGAACTATTAAACGGGGGACACGTGAACAACAAAAGCGGGCACTGCGCCACAGTTTTCATAGCAACTTGTGAGGACGTTGTGACGTGCCCATGCTATGCCTATGCCACTTAAATTCAATGCCGTTGTCCTGTAATTCATATATTTTGTTCTTGCAGCCATTTTGCTTAGTGCACTTCTTTCCGAGCATCGGTGCACTGCAGAGGGAACACCCATGGATCTGTTGCTTCTCCGCAATACGGCGGTGCTCGGTGTATGCCGTGCTACCAGATCACAGCGTCTGATTCGTCTACTAGCTTCCGAAGCGAGCGGACGTGTCAACATGAGCTCCGACGGAGCGGTATCAACGGCTACTGATAGCCGCGGTTTTATTGCTGACCGAAGCATCGAGAGCTATAAGATTATCTTGCCTACGTTACCGACGGGCGTTTACGCTTTAAACTTGGTTTTTCTTCATGCGGACATCGCTGCACGCCCCTACAGAATCGAAGATTTCAAGGCTGGCCTGGAAGAAGCCGGGGTACTAGGAGAAATCGCCGCATGTGGTTCCTACCAAATGAATCACGTGTGGATGGTCACGCTCAAGTCCTTGACCGCCAAACAAAAGTTGGTGGCCATGGGGACCTTCGAAGCCAAGGGACGGCGATGCGTCATCATCGACCCCGACAAGACCGAGGTAAGGTTGAAACTTCATTGGATACCCTTTCACGTGCCTGACGAACCCGTGAAGACAGCGCTGGAGGCCTATGGCAAAGTCGAGGAAATAGCCAGGGAGACGTGGCGTGTCAAGGGTCTCGAAGGAGTCCAGTCAACCACGAGAGTGGCGAGACTAATCCTGAAAGAGGGCGTAACCCTAGAGCGTCTGCCGCATACGCTCCGACTGCCCGGATGCATGGCGCTGGTTTTGGCACCCGGTAGAGCGCCGCTTTGCCTCCGGTGCCGACGAACCGGCCACATTCGCAAGGAATGTCGTGTGCCCCGATGCGACAGCTGTAGACGCTACGGGCACACTAAAGAAGACTGCAGAAAGACGTATGCCGCCGTGGCCAACGCGGCTGAAGACGACACCATGGAACACCTCATGGACCAGGAGGAAGCCGAAGCGGCGGCAGCTGGCGACACGGAGAACTCCCAGTCTCCGGCGCAAGCCGCGTCCACGCAAGATCCTAAGGCCCCGTCCGTGGTGGAGTCCTCCCTGGGTACTGCCAAAGTCCCGGGACCAGTGAGCTGCGGGCCAGCAAACCGTCCAGCCCTTCAAGTAACTGAGGGAAACAACGAGCGCTCTCGTCGAAACCCGGAGGCCCATGAAGAAGACCCCCCAGAGGACACAGAAGGCGACATGGAAGCCACACGCGCCTCGGCTAAACGACCCTTGGAAGTGACGACTAACGGACAGACGGCAGGGCTTCAGGAGATGGTGCAACAGAGGTGGCAAGTGGTGACAGCCAAAAAAGGCAGGCTCCACGCGGCCCCTCGCGTGCCATCTGACTCTCACAAAACAAAGGACACGCAGTGAAGCGAAGCGCGAGTGCGGCGCCTGGGTCGTGTCGATAACAACGAGTAAGGCGGTATAGCTGGCCTTTTTCTTTGGTCGCTTAGGTCTATTTCGTATGCTTCCTATTTGTATCCTACGGTAACCTTTATTTCGTGACTTGGTTCATTGCAACGCAATCAGAATGGTGCTCACTTTTGCCACTTTAAATGTTCGGGGTTTGAACTTGAGACGGAAGCAGTACCAGCTGCAACGTATGTTAGTAGATGAGCAGCCGGATTTCCTCGCGGGGGGAAGAAACGAAAATGGGGGAGGACGAAAGCATTTCCAGAATGCTCAGTCCTTATCTGGGCAGATACGAAATAGCCGTGAGTCACGCTGTCCCCTACTCGGCGGGGTGTTTCCTTTTCCTAAAACAGTCTGTAAGATACACGAATCTGCAAGTAGTTACGGATGAGTGCGGGCGTTTTATTTCTTGCGATTTTACGTTGTCTGGAGTAGATTGGCGTTTGATATGTGTGAACGCCCCGAATAACGCGAGGGAGAGGGTGGTTTTTTTTCAACTTTTTGCGAAGTTACGTTGAAGTCGATCGAGTAGTCGTTTTGATGGGAGATTTTAATTGTGTTTGTGATGAACACGATCGAACCGCGCCGACGACGTACAGTGAGAGCAGCACAAGCGTTTTAAAAGACATTATCGACTCGTGCGGGCTCGAGGATGTAGGTACCCTGTGCGCATCAAGGAATACATTGAGGTATACCCACTTTCAGAACACGTCACACGCCCGATTAGATCGCATTTACATATCAGTCGAAGCTTTGAGGCACGCGCATTGCTATCGCGTTCAGCCAATTTCTTTCACGGACCACTGTCTTGTAAGTGTCAGGATTGGAAGGAAAGGAGGCAAGCCGTCAAAATTTAGTTGGCCACTTTGGAAACTAAACCGAACGCTCCTAGACGACGAACAATTCGTCGATACCGTAAACGAATTGCTACGCACGTTGAGCGAAAGACAGACCGCCCTGAGTGAAGCCTGGGAGGGCTTTAAGGAAGACGTTAAGTTAGCTGCAATAGAAAGAGCAAGTAACGTTACTTTCCAAAGTCGAGCCCAAGAAAGACATTTAAAAGAAAATTTAGAGGCATTGTGCCGTGTGGAGTGCAGGAATCCCGGCACGTGTAGTGAGGACATTCGGCATATAAAAGCGGAACTCGACATGCTATCTCTGGAAAAATATAGGGGGGCTCTGGTACGCTCACGGTCAGAAAAGTTTTTGTTGGGGGAGCAGCCTACCAAGCGAGCTCTAGCTGACGAAAAGAAATACGCTTTATCTAAAATCGTTGAAATAGAATACAACGGGGTGATAACCAACGTTAAGGAAATAATTGAAAGAGCTTTTGTCGAGTACTACGAACAACTCTTTGGAGAAAAAGCCACTCCGCCGGGATTTTCAAAATTAAATAATTTTATAGAACTTATGCCTAAACTTGATGAGGACGTAACGATTTGGTTGGAAGAAGACATAACTGAAGGGGAGGTGGTTCAGGCGATAGAATCGTTGGCACGCCAAAAAACGCCGGGCCCGAACGGCCTTTGTGCCGAGTTCTATCAGAAATTTAAAAATGATCTTAGCCCATTATTGTTACGTATTTTTTGTGAGGCGTATGACAGTCAACGACTACCGCGTTCGTTTGGGGAAGCCCATACCATTTTATTACCGAAGTCCGACGAAGTCGCGAAAAAACTTAAGATCACCGGGTATAGACCTATTACATTGTGCAACACCGATTATAAAATTTTTACAAAGATCCTCACACGTAGACTTCAAAGTATAATTTGCACCCTTATTGGAGACCACCAGACATGTGGAATAAAAGGAAGGTCCATTCAAACCAACATTCATATCGCGAGAAGCGTTTTGGAAACCGTGGGAGGAGGCCATGTGGCCATGATTCAACTCGACTTCGAGAAAGCTTTCGACCGAGTTCGACATGACGTACTGGCGCGTATTTTAACGCACGTTAATGTAGGAAATATTATCTCAAGAGGAGTAGCCATGGCATACAAGGGATGTGTCACTAGGCTTGTGTTAAATAGTCAAGTTACCAAAAGCATAGCTGTCCTGTCATCAGTGCGACAGGGATGTCCTCTTTCACCCTTATTGTTTTCACTGTATATTGAACCTTTCTGTTTAAGAGTAGCGGCCAGCAAGTACATTAAAGGACCAAGGTTAAACGAAGTTGAAATTAAAGTGTCGCCGTATGCCGATGATGTCGCCGTTTTCTGCAGTGATGAAAAGAGTGTGATGGAGGCTGTTGCGTTAACGAATGAATTTTGTAAAGCCTTGGGAGCCCAAATCAACTGGGGGAAATGTTGTGGGCTGTGGCATGGTAGATGGACGTTAAAACCTCATTACTTTGCCGGCATACACTGGGAACTCACACCATGTACGTATCTCGGGGTGCCTATGCAGTACTACCGGAATAGCACACCGTACTGGATCGAAGTATTGAAAGAGCTAAAGACTAAGGCTAACACTTGGGCCAATCGAAACATCTCTATATTCACACGAGCCACAGTGTGCAATGTCTTCCTGGCAGCTAAATTATGGTATTGTTTTGCAGGTCCTTGCGTGCGCACGCATGAACATACTGAGATTCCACAGGGTGTTCGCCACTTTTATCTGGAAATCGAGTTGGGAAAGGATGAAAAGGGACAACCTCTTTCGGAAGGTAAAGTACGGAGGCCTGGGCCTCACACACCTTTTTGTCAGAAAGATCGTTTTACGCTTCTTCTTTCTGCGTGATCAGAATCACCCTTTTTTGCGCACTGTAATCCAGATAAGACTGGCGAACGCCCTGACATCAATGTTAGTAACCAGCGAATGGACCGAACCTCCGGCACTAATGGGATTTTTGAAAGAAGTGATAGAAGCAACAGTGTTTTTGCAAGCACGTTTTTCAATGGAGTATCGGGGAAGTGTCACGAAAAAACGGCTAAGCCGCGACCTGGTTCAAATGTTGTTTCCAGCACCGCTGTATCGCTCGCTATACAGCGAATGCCCCGGACAAGATGTGCTTTGTAGGGTGAATAAGATGTGCATCCCACCTGCTGTTAAGTCTTTCTTTTTTAAGTTGCACAGCAGCACACTACCAGTCAAACCGTGGCTAGAAGAAAAAGGAATCTTTGTTCCTTGGGGTGTGAATTGTCTTCTATGTAAGACTTCTGAAACCATCGAACATGTTTTCTTATATTGTTGGGACGCGGTGTTCTTCTGGGACATCTTGCAAAGAACAATCAAAAAAGATTTGGATTTGACCCACGAAACTATTCGATATCTGCCAGTCGAAAAGAGTGACACGGTCCCGTATGACCTGTTCATGGTGCTTGGGTTGTTTAGCGTCTGGAAGACGCGTATGGAATTTCGACATGCTGATCCCAAAATCAAATCAGTGCAGAAACACTTCATTGAGGTTGTTACGGAGGTTCAATCTGTGATGTGCAGGAGTGCAGACACTGCACCTGACTGGGCACACCTGTTTGATGAGATTAAAAATATGAAAGAATTTTAGTGCGCCCACAAGTGCTGGGCAAATGTGTTGTCTTGACATAGCACTTTGTGCTGCATCGTTGTAACCAATAAAGAAAAAAAAAAAAAAGAAAACCAGATCACAGCGTCTGCGCAAGCTGCTGTAGAAATTTCCGCATGAGTCCCGTTGAGTGCGCTTATCACCGAGCGCCGGTGCATTGCGGAGAAGCAACAGCTCCATGGGTGTTCCCTCTGCAGTGCACCGGTGCTCGGAAAGAAGCACACTCAACAAAAGGGCTGCAAGAACAAAAAATATGAATTACAGGCAAACACGGCATTCGGTTTAAGTGGCATATGGATACACTAAGAACATAACGAGAAATCAAACTTAGGAAATTTGTTTGAATTAACCAGAAGTATAATATCAGAGTTTGAATTATCGCACGACTACAGTATACAGGCTAGACTTTTATGAAGTCAAGCCGAACTATGACAAACAGCAAAACAAATATATTGTTTTATGTTGAAACCTCTACAGCTACGTAGACCCAAAGGTCACAAACACAAAGCTTGGACCTCATTTGCTTCAGGTCCGTTGTATTGAAATTGCAAGTCAAATGAATGAAGGCACAAAGCTGAGACAGTCTGTTACATAAACATATTTGTGCGACATTAGTGCTCTGAAATCTCGCTCATTTTGTAGGTAGCATTCACTGTCACAGCTGAGTTCGCAGCTGCTAAGCATATGCTGACGTCAAGCTTTTGCAACACTTCCAACATGCACATTGCATACCATGAGGAATGTCTTTTCTGGAATAAAATTACCCTGAAAGGGTGAACAGTATTGATAAATAAAAATAATCAGAAGTAATCCTGAGCAGTCAGTTCAAATATGGTGTACAGTCAGTACAATTTATTAAGCACCGACCAGTAGACACTAACACTAAATTTGGAATCACCCTGAGCACATGTGCTGCTCAACATGGTAGTCTTTTTGACATAAAACAGAATTGTAGGGACAAACAACCAGAAATATGTGGCCGGCATCAACACTGCACACTGGATCTGCATGAAGCCAGCTGCTTTCACAACTAATAGCCGCAACAGCCAAGATCGGGCTTGACCTGCGCACTGTAGACTGGCTCTACTAAAGCCCACATACTTTCACAACTAATAGCAGCAATGGCCGAGAGCTGAGGAGTCGAGCTTGATCCACATGCACACAAAAAGCATGAATGAAATACAAATAAGAGTGTTCTCAAATTATGTACAAGGGGGACAAGACTGACATTCTGGTGTATTTTCCTTAGGGCCAGCACAGCACCAGTCAGCGTGCAGCCAACCACCAACGAGGTGGGAGGAGGGGACCTCATCTATGAGGTCGACGTGCACCCCGGGGTCGCCTTGCTCGAGGTGCCGCAATCCGAAGACACCCAAGACTACGAGCCTCCGGACTGGCCGCTGGACGAGGATGAGGCACCGGTGGAGCCTTGTGCAGCAGCTGCGCTGCTACGTCGGGACGGGCCTCCTGTTGTGGCAGGGGAACCGCCTGAGGCAGCAGCTGCTGCTGAAGGGCGACCGGCACCACTGGGCTGGCGGGGACCACCTCGTCCACGACCGGTCTGGAGGCCCAGCACACCACCCGCAGGCTCGGCAGCCAGCACACGGGCTGCAGACAAACAATTTTTTAGAGACATCCTGGAGCAACAACACGAGAACATAAAGTTAGAACGGCAGTGCCTCCTTGCCAAACTGAACGCGACGGAAGAGCAGGCAAGGGCATCGGAAGAGCAGGCAAGGGCAGCAAGGGCAGCCTGTGAGGCTGCCGAAATTATGAAAAAGGCAGCAGACTTCTATATTGAACAGGGAGGAAAAAACAACAATGCCCTTAAAGGGGAGGAGGGGCCTTCAGTTTGGCAAAGAGGCATTGCCGTTTTAGCTTTACTTTGTAAATACAATAAACATTTTTTGGTTAGTTTTCTTCAATGTCTTTCTGGTTCCAAGTATTCAAAAAAATTCCACTGCATTATGTATTTCATTTAGCAACATGCAAAACTAAAGAAATGATGGCATCATAAAAAAATGCAACGACTTTTACACTCAGCTAAGTAAAAATGAAAGTCATTACTGTAATAAACACGTGTAAGGACCGCACCCGCAAAAAAAGGTGTTTGCCTCGCGCACCATTGCATTTGTACAAGCCTGAGCGATGTCACCGCCAACGTGGCATGCAGTCAGCATCAAAGCTTTTTTTTTCTTTTGCAATCCTTACAATCATCTCCCTTCTTGCTGCCTTTTGTCGAAATTGCTTAAGGCACATTCAGCCAAGACACCTAACTATTCATCTCCCTTTTTATGTTTGAGCAACCTTCATCTATGATCCACTGACGTCAAAGCCGAGTGGGAACGACAACGAAAGAAAGTACAAACTGCCGGTCCAAAATGGAAGTGCAGCGGCGTAAAGACCCATACACACAGTTTCGTTTCAGTGCGTTTGACTGCACTGTATCGAAAAGTAGCCACAACTCCTTGGACTGCCTGTGGTTCATATAAAACGAAGCAACTAACTTGCTTATCAGGCGGCAAACGAACGGGGGCCCCGCACCATGCTGGTGATTGACTTCCCACCACATGGAAGCACTTACCAAGGCATAGGATGCCACAAATTGCCCGGACATGCAGTGATGTGCACCATATTTTCTACAAAACTACCTGGTTTTTGGCATGTGAACTTGAAGAACTGTGCCAAACTTATGATGACGACATTCAACCAGCACGTACGGGATATTTCGGCGTTGATAAAGTGTGCTACGAGTAGAAAGTTCCTATATGCCACCGACAAAGTTTTGATGCGAAAGGCCATTGTGTCGGAAGAACAAATTTAAATATGCGGTTCAAGGAGTAACTGGAATCCCACAATTATTTGACCAGCGGCTCTAGACACCACTCATAGTAAAGTTATGAGTTAGTGAAATACTGGTAAACAACGCAAGGATCCATATGTCGTGGACCGCAAAGGCCGATGTCTCGGTGGCGGCGTTTCAGCGAGCATGCATTTGGGGGCCACTGCCGACTGATCATTGCCTGGCCGAGCTCGCGGCGAGGCATGCTTCCCGTACTCGGCGAGGAGGCCCCGAAGGTGCCCTCAAAATATGGAAACTACATCATGAAGACAAAGGCAAAGGGCATCGTTATCACGAACGGGCAAGGCTGATGCAAAGAGTATGTGAACATAAATGTTAAAAAGTGCCGTCAATGCACCGCCACGAAGAGTCCTGCCAACTGTGCAGCCGCACCCCTTCTCTGCCACTCGGGCTTTCTTTCCTTTGACGGTTACTCTGTTGCGGGGCGACTCAATGAAACTATCGCCGCGATACATAGCAAGTGCTACAGCTGAATCAGGCGCATTTTACCATAGCTCTCGCTGCAAATGGCCGTCGCCTCAACCACCAGTATACAGTGGACTGCAGACACAATGGTTGTAATCACATTCTGCTTGTACAGTGGCGTCGCAAAGAAATAGGGGGGCAGGAGGAGAGACTGCCCCCCCCCCCGACAGGTCAGAAATTTAATGGAAAAGATATGGGGGAGGGGCGAAAAATTGCCGTCGCCCCCCCCCCAATCTGCTGAATGGTTCTGACGTCTCTGTGCTTGTAATCACCTATTTTTTTCTGACAAAAATTTTTACTTCAGTGTCCTATTCGAAAGTTTCTGGCAACAGAGTGGGCACGGGAGCAGTGGCGTCGACATGGCTCTAATGCCGCGCTTCTGCGCTTTGCAGGCATTCCTGGCATTTTTCCTGCCCCTGTCTTCAACTTCGCCAAGCGATACAGCCGGATACCCCATCGGATTACAATCTAACGAGAGCGTCGGCCAGCAGCACGTCGTCAGCTCTTTTGTCCCGGATCACCCTCGTCTGCTGCAACCAGTTCGTGGTCCCGCAGCGTCATCGACAGCGACATCAATTCCCGCCCTCCTCTTAAACGGCTGGCAGCGCGACTGCTTCTCCAGTGGGCACGGGAGCAGTGGCGTCGACATGGCTCTAATGCCGCGCTTCTGCGCTTTGCAGGTGTGTAATCAATTTTCTCTTTACGCCAAAAAAAGTAACGACCCCTACTTGCTCTTGCTCCCGTGCCCAGGAGTGCTTTGTGAAATTGCCTGTGATTGTTTTTCGATGTTTCGGTTGCTATTGCGCTGCGGTGACGTCGAAGTGAATCCGGGCCCTCATACTCGTTCTGGGACTCTTCTGGAGGTTGACACTCTGCCTGACGAGCCGTCCGAACAGATGGCTGTCCTTTTTCACCTTCTAAAAGACCTTCAGGCACGGTCTGTTCAATCGGCACAGAGTCAAGTTGAGCTGGTCGCTGACGTAAAATCAATAAAGACTGGCCAAAAAAATATTGAAACTAAAATTGGCCACATTCAAAAACGGCTAGACGCCCTTGAAGAAAAAACAAAGGTACTCGACAATTTTAACACGAACCTGGTCGAAATTCAGGACTCGGTAAAAGTGCTAACCACTCAGCATGACTCAATGGAATCCCGCCTCGACGAACTGGAGGACAGGTCGCGGCGTGACAACTTACTCTTTTATGGCATTCCCGACTCTCGCGAGTCATGGGAGCAGTCTGAGGCACACGTGAAAAGAATTTTGACAAACGCACTCGATACCATGCCTGAAAATTCCATTGAACGCGCCCATCGTCTGGGGCCACTCACGCCGAACAAATGCCGCCCCATCATAGTTAAGCTTTCTGGCTACAAAATAAAAGATAAGATCCTTTCGGCACGCGCTAAGCTGAGGGAAATAAACGTTACTGTTAGCGAAGATTTCTCGCCCGCCACGCGTATTGCTCGAAGAAAGCTTATCGAGTTTGCTGAAAACCTACCTCAGTCACCAACATTCCAACTGCGCCACAATAAGCTCGTGATAAACAAAAAGCAATACGTGTATGACATGGCAACCGAGAGCGTAGTCGAACTTGCGCCCCAACGCGCTCCTGATAACCCACAGCCGAGCACCTCAGCACACGAGGAGAGATAGGGAAACGCGAGGGGCTGTGGTCTTAACGTATCTGATGTATCGGTTCTTTTCTGTAACATTCGTAGCATAACTAATAAGCGCGATTCACTAACCTCAGCTATAGATACCTGCAATGCTCATATCATAGCATTAACTGAAACCTGGTTGCATCCTCATTTTCGCGATCATGAAATCTTCGAGTCAGCACATTGTTTCTCTGTCTATCGCTGCGACCGCACAACGCGTCGAGGCGGCGGCGTTCTTTTGGCCATTTCCAAGGAATTGCCTTCCCAGTGTATTCATATCCCCAGCAACTTGGAAATGGTATGGGCTATTATTGAAATGAATCGGCAAAGGGTTATTGTTGGTGCTTGCTATCGTTCCCCTAATTATTCTTCCACCTTCGTAAACGAGCTACATGACGTAATTAACCTAGTTGTGTCTCGTCATCCTACATTACCTTTACTTTTACTGGGCGATTTTAATATTCCTAATATTTCATGGGACAGCGAATCGCCTTGTATGCAACCTTTTTCCACTCTAGCAGATGAATTTCTAAATCTATGTTCTCTGTTTTCATTCACGCAACTTGTCAAGCAACCCACAAGAATAACCGAATCAGTCGCGAATACCCTTGACCTTGTACTAACATCTTGCCCTGATCTCATCTCAGAAATTACTTACTTACCTGGCTTGAGTGATCATACCCTTTTGTCATTTCACGTCAACCTGCAGCGCGTTAAGACTAAAAGAAAAATGAAAACTATTCGTAATTATCAAAAGGCAAATTTTGAGGCTATTAATAGTGACCTATCTGTCTTCCTCGAAACATTTTTAAAGGACTTTGAAATTCGCAGCGTGCAATCCAACTGGGATATCTTCGTGGCCAAGATCAACGACCTAACTAATAAGTACATTCCTACCCGCACTATCATATCTAACAGTAATGCTCCCTGGTATAACCCCCACATCAGACGTCTATCTAACAGAAAAAAGCGATTGTACAGATCGGCCAATTCATCATCAGACGATGCTCGTTGGGCCGCTTACAAACTGGCTTCTGATGAATACGTGGCGGCCATTAAAACAGCCAGAGAAAAATACCATAATACTACCTTACCATCCATGCTTGTAACCGACATTAAAAAATTTTGGCGCGTGATAAATCCTGCTGATGATGATAATATTTCATTAGTTGACAGTTCAGGGAATCTCATTCCCCCTCATCAATGTCCGTTTATCTTCAATGAAATTTTTACGCGTAATTTTTCTGTAACTTCCGACATCTCACTACCAACTACCTATTCTTACGACTACCCTGCTATGTTCCCGATAATCATAGATCCTTTAGGTGTCGAAAGCATACTTAGATCACTTAAACTTTCCTCCGCTCCTGGTTGTGACCTCATCAGCCCCAAATTTTTAAAATGTACGAGCGTTTATTGTTCAGTTATCCTGTCAAAAATTTTTCAACAGACCATCGATAATGGTTGTCTTCCAGCTGAGTGGACGGTCGGGAAGGTGATTTCACTTCATAAATCAGGTAACAAGCATTCTCCACTTAATTACCGACCAATATCACTAACCAGCATCCCATGTAAAATTTTCGAACATATACTATCTTCGAACCTCGCCAACTTCCTTGAATCTAATTCGTTTTTCACGTCGTCACAACATGGCTTTCGAAAAACCTACTCATGTGAAACACAATTGGTATCAGTCCTTCATAAACTAAATGTTATTCTTGACCATTCCTCATTAGCCGATTGCATCTTTTTAGATTTTTCAAAAGCTTTTGATAAGGTAAGCCATAAGCTATTACTCTATAAACTGCACCAACTTAACCTTGACCCAAAACTTCTTATCTGGCTTGAATGTTTTCTGGTTAACCGCTCGCAGTTCATTGTAGCTAATAATCACCTCTCTCAGCCGAGTGGCGTTCACTCCGGTGTGCCACAAGGCTCTGTGCTCGGACCTCTTCTTTTTCTTATATACATTAATGATCTACCCTCTTGTGTCTCTTCCCATATTCATTTGTTTGCCGATGATTGTGTTGTATTTAGGGAAATAACTTGTGAAAATGACATTAACACGCTCCAGTCCGATCTTAACGCTATTTCTGTTTGGTGCAAAACGTGGTGCATGCAATTGAACATTAACAAATGTAAATTTATGCGGGTGTCCAGGAAAAATCATAATCTACCTGTTTACCATCTTCATAACTCGCCCCTAGATGCTGTGACTAGTTATAAATATCTTGGTATTCACATCACATCAAATCTCACTTGGACAGTTCATATAACATATATAATTAATAACGCTAACCGTATGTTGGGATATCTTCGACGTAATTTTGCAAAAGTTCCCTCATCTCTAAAACTTTTACTTTACAAAACACTAATTCGTCCAAAACTCGAATATGCCGTTTCAGCCTGGGACCCTTGTCATGAAAATCTAATTCACTCACTCGAAATGGCCCAGAATAACTCTGTTCGCTTTATCTTGTCCAACTATAACAGAACTGCGAGCATAACCACAATGAAATTCAGCCTTGACTTACCGTCTTTGTCATCTCGTCGTAAAAACTTTCGTCTTTTCCTCTTTCACAAGTTATTTTATCACCCCCATCTCCGCACCGAACTTATATTACCTCTCCAATACGTTTCATCTCGATTAGATCACGTCCATAAGGTCGGTGTCCCATCGTGCAGGACTAATGCTTTTTTTCAGTCATTTCTCCCACGCACATCAGAAGAGTGGAATCGCCTTCCCGTACCAACAGCTTCAATCGAAGACCTCCACCTGTTCAAGAATGCCTTAACTAATATTGTATGAATAGACGCCATTTTTTTGTATTTCTAGTAACTGCTTTCTTTTACTTCAACACCATTTTTGTAACCACTCCCCTCTTCAATGCCAAAGGCCCTGAGGGTACATGTAATAAATAAATAAATAAATAGCCACAGTTTCAATAGATTGTTCATGGTACTGTTGTGTCTAGAGTGGTGGCACCATTTGGGACACGGATCGCAATCCTAGAAGATTACGCCACACCGCGGAAAAAATACGAAGCACGCCGTCAACGGCCAACGCCAGCCAGTGAACCTATCTTATCTTCATTACGTAGCCTTTGTATCTTGAATCAATAAATAGTTTATGTTATCCGGTCATCACCTACTGGCCAGGATCTATCATGTGGTGATGAGGATAAGATTGCATAGAGACTGCCGCACTCTACGGCCCCACATCAGAACGTACAGGTGAGGCAAAAGGTTTGTGAACATCGCCCTTTGTTCGGGTACCCTCTGTCACGATCTTTCTCGAACGTGGACGAAGGGGGCCGAAGCAACCGCCGAGGAGAGACGACACGCAGCCTGGTTGTGAGGGTGGATGATGACTGACCGGAGCAGCGTGTGCTCAACGGTGTTTATTGGCGCGATGAACAATGTTGCCCGCCGAGCCTGGCGGCCACAGACGGGCGGACTGGAGGGGGGCGCTACATACTTGTTACACCCCTCCCCCGCAGTTTGTTTTTTCTAAAACAAAATAAATTAAATAACACACACAACCGACAGCACATGGCGTCTGGTCGTGCCAAGTCCTGGCCGGCCGATGTTGAACGTCACCCCGGCGAGTAGCGGTCAGGTGGCCTTCGCTGCCGCGTACTCCGCCGGACCACTGGTGTCGACGGGCCAGGTGTGGCAACGCCGGGCGCTGCCTGAATTGGTCGCGCTCCACCCGGTGGAGCTGCAGGGACCGGATTGGGGAGTGGCACCGGTCCAACTGGTGCCACAGGAGTGGCGACGCTTGTCGCCTCCGGGGTGGATGGCGCTCCGCTGGCCGCTACTGTTGCTGTTGTTGGGCCCCCTGCAGGCTGGTCCTCTGAAGCGACGGCCGAGGGTGGAAGCCAGGTCCCGAGGCGAGGCCTGACATGGTCGGCGTGCCGGCGCCAGGTGGTCCCGTCGGGCATGCGGACGAGCTGCGATGAGGCGCTCGCTGGTGAAACCACATGTCCGGCAGACCAGGGTGGGCCAGGACGGAAGTTCCTGGCGTACACCGACGCTCCCGGCTCCGGCAAAGGCCCGGGACGGCACCCTCGGTCAGCAGCCAGCTTCTGCTTCAGCTGCTTCAGGAGCGCCGTGGACCGGAGGTCTGGATGCAAGACGTCCAGGGGGCTCTTGACCATCCGGCCCAGCAGAAGCTCGCAGGGGGCAAAGCCAGTGACCTCATGGGGTGTGGTCCGGTACTGAAACAGTACCCGGGCTACCTGCGTCCGGAAATCCCCGGGCTGGCTCCTCTTCAGCTTGTTCTTGAGGGTCTGTACCACCCGCTCTGCTGCACCATTGGAAGCGGGGTGGTACGGCGGAACCAGCGTCCGGCGGATTCCATTGCTCTGCAGCCAGTCCAGGTACTCGGCGCTAGCGAAAGCGGGACCATTGTCGGACACAATAATGTCCGGCAATCCCTGCGCCGCGAAGACCTGCCGCAGCGCCGCAATAGTCGCGCTTGCCGGGGGACTGGTGACTGGCAGTGCCTCCACCCACTTGGAGAAGGCGTCCACTACCACCAGGAAGTAGTGGCCCTTGAAGGGTCCCGCATAGTCCACGTGCCAGCGGGACCATGGCCTCTGTGGGAACGGCCAGGGGGTGATCTCCACGTGGCGCGAGGCTCGCTGGTTCTCCTGGCAGACTTGGCAGCCTTGCACCTGGTGCACGATGTCCTGGTCCAAGCCAGGCCACCAAACGTGTGACCGTGCCACCATTTTGGTCTTTTCAATGCCAGGATGCCCCGCGTGCAGCAGCTGCAGCACCTTAGCCCGCAGACTTTGTGGAATCACCACCCTGGAACCCCACAGGAGGCAGCCTTGCTCCAAGCTCAGCTCGGCGGTCTTGTGGCTGAACGCCTGGTGACGCAGCTCCTCCCCTCGGGCAACCGCCTTGACCACCTGAGACAGGACCGGGTCCCGGCTGGTTGCCTGCGCCACCGCAGTCATGGTGAGCACCCCCGGGTAGGCCCGCTCCAGCAGGAACATGTCAGCTGGCTCTGGAACGGCAGCAGGCACCTCCGGCAGGGGCAGACGGCTCAGGGCATCGGCAGGTCCCAGGTCCTTCCCAGGGCGGTAGACCAACTTGTACCTGTAGGCCGCCAGCGTCAAGGCCCAGCGTACCACACGAGGCGAGGCTTGCACTGGGACTGCCTTGTCAGGTCCCAGCAGCCCCAGCAGCGACTTGTGGTCCGTGACTGCCTCGAACTGCCGGCCCCACAGGTACTGATGGAAGCGCTGGACCCCGAAGATGAGGGCCAAGCCTACCTTGTCGATCTGGCTGTAGCGTTGCTCCGCCGCATGAAGCCGACGAGAAGCAAACGCCACAGGGTGTTCCTGACCATCCTGACCCCGGTGCGACAGGACGGCTCCTACCCCGTACGGCGACGCATCCACGGTGAGGACTACAGGCTTGGCCGGGTCGAAGTGCACCAGCACTGGAGCCTTAACGACCAGCTCCTTGCTGCGCTGGAAGGCCAAGTCCTGCTCCTTCTTCCAGGCCCACTGCTGACCGTCACGAAACAGACGATGCAGCGGCTCCAGATGCGTCGACAGGTTGGGCAGGAACCTCCTGTAGAAGTTGATGAGGCCGAGGTAGCTCTGAAGCTCCTTCTTGCTCTTGGGCTTCGGCGCCTTGAGCACGGCCTCAATCTTGCGGGGTGCCGGGGCCAGGCCAGCCTGGGAGATGATGTGTCCCAGATACTCCACGCTGGGGGTCAGGAACACGCACTTGTCCAGCCTCAGCTTGAGACCGGCGTCCTGCAATCATGCCAGGACCTTGCGCAGGTTCTGCAGGTGGTCCTCGTCGTCGGTACCGGTAACCAGGATGTCGTCCAAGTACACCGCTACGTGCCTCATGCCCCTGAAGAGGTTGTCCATCTCTTTCTGGAAGATGGCTGGGGCTGAGGCCACGCCAAACGGTAGGCGCGTGGACTGGAAGAGTCCCATGGTAGTCGAAATGGTGACATACTTCCGGGCGGCATCCTGGAGCACCAGCTGCTGGTAGGCATCTCGAAGGTCGAGCTTGGAGAACTTCTGTCCCCCGGACAGAGCCGACCAGAGATCTTCTACCCGAGGCAGCGGGTACTTTTCGACGGTAGCGACGGGGTTTATGGTGACCTTGAAGTCCCCGCAGATCCTGACGCGGCCGTCTCGCTTGAGGACTGGCACAATCGGTGCGCCCACTCGGAAGACTTGACGGGCACCAGGATTCCCTCTCGCTGCAGCCGTTGCAGCTCCTGGGTGACCCCGTCCTTCAGGGCGAACGGCAGCGGACGCGGCTTGAAAAACCGAGGCCGGGCTCCCTCGGGTACGTGGATTCCGACCGTCGTGCCGGCAAAGGTGCCCACCCCCGGCTGGAACAGGGACTGGAAGTCGGTCAGGAGGCTCTGGACGTCCTTCACCACGTGCAGCGCAGCTTCCTGGTACTCCGGCAGCCGAACACCCAGCGAGTGAATCCAGTTCCGGCCCAGCAGCGTCGGCGACGACCCCTTGGTTAAATAAAGGGGAAGGATTGCCTCCCTGTCGCCAAGGCGAACGCTGACTTGGGCCCGACCCTGGACCTGGGAAATCTGCCCGGATTAGCTGCGCAGCATGACGTCAGACGCCTCGATGGACACGCCGGGGAAGGTCCGCTTGAACAGCTTCCTGGGCATGACCGACACGCTGGCCCCCGTGTCCAGCTCCATGGTGATGGGGTGGCCGCAGATTTCGACAGACACCAAGTAAGGTGGCATGGACGATGAAGGCTTACTCGTCTGCCACACGTCGAAAATCTGCGGGTCGTCGGCCACGACGTGAACCCTGGCTGAAGACGAACCCGGACCTGGTGCTGCTCGTCCCCGCCGCGTTTTCTTGCGACGACCACCCTGGCCGCGGGCTTGGCTGGAACCCGGGCTTGCACCAGGCTGCTGCTGCTGCTGGCCGCCGCTCGTCCTCCCCCCTCGGCAGACACGTGCCACGTGCCCAGTTCTCCCGCACGTGAAACATTGTGCGTGGACGAACTGGCACTGTGAGGGGGAGTGGGCAGCACCGCAGCGGCTGCAGGCACCGCTCCTTCCCGCCATCTTGTTCACCGCCGCTTCCGTCGACGGCGAGCCGGCCGCACGCGCAATTTCGCTGGCGTCCTTAGCTGCGGCTTCCATCGCCAGCGCTGCCTTCACCGCGTCGTCCAGCGAGGGGTCGGGGAGCTCCAGGAGTCGCGTCTGCATGGCAGGGTTGTTGATGCCGCAGACGAACCGGTCCCGGAGTAGCGAGTCCAACTGGTCGCCGAAGGCGCAGGTGCTCGCTAACCCTCGTAGCGCAGCGACGAACTGCCCGAGGGTCTCCCCGTCCTGGCGGCTCCGGTTGTTGAAGCGGAACCGCTCCTTAAGCGTGGACGGCGCCGGGCTGAAGTGCGAGCGCAGCGTGGCGAGCAGCTCACCCAGCGATTTGACGAGCGGCGTGGCCGGCTTGAGGAGGTCGAGCAGGAGGCTGAAGACGCGGGTCCCGCAGCTGGCCAGGAAGATGTCCCGTTGTTTCGCCTCGGGCATGTCGTTCGCCCGGAAGAACACGTGGACCTGTTCTTCGTAGACCGGCCAGGCGGACCCATCTCCCTCGAACGGCTCGAGCCTCCCGTACAGCGGCATGGCGACAGGAGCGGGGGGCGGTGTTGCGACTCTCTCGGCGGCGTGGGCCGAACCGTGCACGTTGGTGGCCTCCAGTGCCACGATCCTCGTCACCAGTGTCACGATCTTTCTCGAACGTGGACGAAGGGGGCCGAAGCAACCGCCGAGAAGAGACGACACGCAGCCTGATTGTGAGGGTGGATGATGACTGACCGGAGCAGCGTGTGCTCAACGGTGTTTATTGGCGCGATGAACAATGTTGCCCGCCGAGCCTGGCGGCCACAGACGGGCGGACTGGAGGGGGGCGCTACATACTTGTTACACCCTCCTTGTACCCTCAACGAGAAACGGCGACCCTGGGACAGATAGAAGAATTCAACCCTGCGTTTCCGGAGAAGTGGGACGCCTACGAGGCAAGATGGAACTTCCACCTCGAGGCAAACGATATCACCAACCCAACCAGAAAACATGCTGTTTTTTTTTCTAGCGTTTGCGGAGCTGCCACTTTTGACTTAGTACAGTCAGTACTCGCGTTGGCAACTCCCAAAACGAAGTCCTTCAGCCAACCGTCGGAGATTGTACGCCAGACAACCCCAAGAATCCGGGACATGCTGCCGCTCGCAACTTACGCCATCTCTCGGCAGTCACGTCAGCGCCCCAGCGTAACTCAATGGGCAAAAAAGTTATATTTTTGTAATTCAGTTAAAACTCCACAAATTTAATTGCACTCGGGGGGCCATAATATTGATCTAATAGCCCGCTTATTTGAAGAATTTCAGTGCCTCACGACCATTACATTTCCTTCCCGAATCAACAAACCGAATCCCATAGACTCCCATTGAAAACGAGGCCATGACATTCAGCTCCCAGGAAGAAAAGCTTGTCGGCACAGGAGCTTGAGGTCAAATGCGATCGCTTTATTAATCTTAGCTTTAATTGATTCCAGGAGAGCATTTTGAAATTCACGCTCAATTTTGAGTTATCTAGGTCTAAAGCTCTCTAATAACCGAGGGCTGGCAATAGCGTTAAAACATGGTTGGGTCAGCAGAGATCTCACGCCCAAAATATTTCGCAAATCTTTACTATTTTAAAGAATGAAATATATATTTCTGATGATTGCACCATGGAAGCAAGATCCTTCTTTTCGAAGGACAAATGAATTCATTTTAGCGCCATACATGTCGATAGCAATTATGGACCAATAAGAGATTTTGCGGTTCCTGTACCATGCCCAAATCCTAGCAAAGAAATCGACGACTTTACACAATTTCTGACTCACACACTTCGAGGAGCTCTAGGTGCTTCCTCTGTACTTTTCGGGTGGTGTGGGGGGGGGGGGGGGGGGGGGGGGGTCCGTTGGCCGCCCACCAAGAAGAACCGCGCTCGCCCGTGATCGGCAAAAAGTTGGCTGTCATCTTGGACAATTGGACAACCTGTGAGGCTTAAATGCGATATCATTTCCCGCGTGGAGACCTGGCGGAGAGGAACCCCCCCCCCCCCCCCCCCCGCGCGTTATGTTCCCGTTACTCCACGGACCGTGTTCTTATGACCCCACGGATCATGGTCACATGACCTTGTGGCTTCCGTTGGCCCACTCTTTCACTGTGGTTACGTGGTTAATGTGGCGCAACGGACGATGGTCACGTGACCCCCGTAAATTATCGTCACGTGACCATGTCACCAACAATGGTGCAATATTTCTCATACGGGCGCTGTGCTTTTTATTCTTTAGTAGGAGCGCGCTTTACTTGTGCTACGGCACCATTTTTTTTTCAAGGTATTTCTTTCTATTCTCGTTGTGAGCACGTGCTGTCGGCATCGGGTACTACAAAAGATGTCATCACCCCGATTAAAGCGGAGATGAAGGCACCCTAGTTCGCATTTATAATCTCAAGGAAGCTTCTGGAGTGTTAAAAGGCAAAGCAGTAGGCAAAAAGTGCGAGTTAGGCTACTTGTGGCCTTTTTGCTGACTAAATTATACAGTGCTTTTTTCATAAGGTCAAGAAATTAGTAGAAATTGCATGAGGAGGTAAAATTTCCACGTGGCATGTAGCTGGGCATGTCTACTATCATTCTCCGGCAAAAAAATTTTAATATTCATAAATATTATTTTCCTGCAATTTTTTATATCTCGCCCCTCCCACAAAAAATCGTATCTGTCGCTCTGGGAACTATGCCAGATCATTTTTTCGCCCAGTTGCCCCTGGCTGAGGAAGCCACAAAAATTGATAAGGAGATTTAATTTACATCTTTCACGTATCTCGGTACGTCTAGTATCATATTCCAGGAGGGTATTTTGAAAATAGTAATAATTATTTTTTAGTTTTTTTTTATCTGATCACATGCACAAAAAAGCGCGTCTCATCGCGGTGGAGAGAATGTCTGAACGTTTTTTGGCTATTCCGCCTGGCTCAGGAAGCCACAAACATCGCCTGAGAATATCGAATTTTCGTTTAGAATGTAGCTGGGTATGTCTAGTTTCATATTCGAGGAGACCATTTTGATATTTATACTAATTTTGTTTCTGTATTTTTCTAAATTCCCGTCCCTGGCACCGAAAACCGCGTCTTTTCGCTCTGGAGACTAAGTCCCAACGTTTTTCTTGGCAGTTCCGCCCGGCTCAGGAAGCCACAAACATCGCCTGAGAATATTGAATTCTCGTTTAGAATGTAGCTGGGTATGTCTAGTATCATATTCAAGGAGAGCATTTTGATATTTATACTAATTATTTTTCTGTATTTTTCTAAATTCCCGTCCCTGGCACCGAAAACCGCGTCTTTTCGCTCTGGAGACTAAGTCCCAACGTTTTTCTTGGCAGTTCCGCCCGGCTCAGGAAGCCACAAACATCGCCTGAGAATATTATATTTTCGTTTAGAATGTAGCTGGGTACGTCTAGTATCATATTCGAGGAGAGCATTTTGATATTTATACTAATTATTTTTCTGTATTTTTCTAAATTCCCGTCCCTGGCACCGAAAACCGCGTCTTTTCGCTCTGGAGACTAAGTCCCAACGTTTTTCTTGGCAGTTCCGCCCGGCTCAGGAAGCCACGAACATCGCCTGAGAATATCGAATTCTCCCCTATTGAAAATAATTCTAAAGGGCCCATCAGCCTTGAAGGATTATGGGACCGCACAGGCCTTCAAAACCCTTCAAAAATACCCTTCAGATATACCCCTCAGAAAAAACCCTCCAGCCCCACAGCCCTCCAACCCCAACCCCTTAGCCCATCAACCCTTTAGACGCCCAAATGACTGTGAACCATAGACAACAATTCAGTTCAAAACGTTATTGAAAATTTATTGCGGACATTGAGTTTTACATGCGTATTAACACTCAAAAAGACAATAAAAACCAACGCTTGTTCAAACCCGGACGCAAGCAGCTGTCGACGAAAGAGATCATATAAAATAGGAACAACTAACTTCTTTATCACAACGAAAAATATATTTCAAAGTACTCACAATGCCGTTGGGTAAATTCCTGATGTACGGTAGTTCAGCTAATAAAACGGAGCAGGTGCACCTCACGTACACATACACAGTCTCAGTAAGCACGTTTAGCGAAAACCACGAACTCGCAAGCAGATCCCGTCACCGTTGAGAAATTCCGAGCACAGTCACGGTTGCGTCCACGATGTCGTCGGGGCGGCGTCTTCGGCGTATTTTTCGCTCGCTGGATTCTTCTGAGGCCGGTCGGACGAAGAGGCGCAAAGAACAAGGCGGGACAGCGGCCGTCATCCGCCGTCTCAGGACCCACAGTACCATGATCCCGGTGCGTAGGCACTACATGCGGTTGAACGCTGATCCCGGCTGCCAGGCTTGCTGCGAGTAGGCCGACACCGGCCACCATCTCCTTGAATGCGCTGGACACGATGGTGCTCGAGCGGTGCTGAAGGCGGCCAACACCGAACTGGGGTTCACCTGCGGAACCAAGGAAGAAACGGCACGGATTAAAACAGACCAAGGGGCGAGCCCTCAAAACAGCGCTTACCTTTCTGGATGTAGGAAACGGTGCGTTCCAGATCTCCATGGCGGTGAGAAACAAACCGCCCACGAGCGGAAAGAAAATGGCTATAGCGGCCTCCTGACTTCTTCGGCTTCCTCACACCACTCTCTCCCGCCGACCATTGGAGAAGCGTGCCGTCCGGAACTGGCGGTATTGCACCCTCTCCCCATTGCCGGTGGGAGAGAAGTGCAGTGTGTGTGTGTAGGCATTGTAAAAGGGGGGGGGGGGGATTTGAGTTGCCTGTTCGTGTTTTTGGCGACGGCTAAAAAGAGAGGACTTCCGACTCTGGTGAAAAGCAAAATAGTTTTGTTTATTTACTTTTTTTCCTTTTTGGGGACAGTCCCCCGCGGGGAAACCGGTTCCCGGCACGAGTCGCTGCCCCTTCGCCCTCGGAACCTCCCCAGCGCAGCGTCCCTGAATTTGGGCAACGCGCTGCTCTCGGCTTGCCCTTTTTATTATTACTAGTGCAACAAGTAAAGCTTGTTCTCCTCAAAACGCCGCTCGGCCAACAACACTCGGCCCGCGCCTTGTCAATTCTCCACATGGGGCGATCGAACCCGTAGCCCCCTTGGCGACCGAACACCCGGCCACTGACAGACGGGTCGAGGAGCCCAGTTGTGTTTGATAGAAGAGCAGTAATAAAAAACTGACCGTACAGACATACGATCGACATTCTCCATATAATTATTTGTTTTCCCTTTGTGAACAATACGTAGCTATGTTATAATTCTGCGACATGTATTTTCTCCACCTAGGCCGTGTCCCCACAGAGATCTCAAGAAGCCTGAAGGTTTTCCCGACCCCATTAGAAAAGTTCTTGACAGGGTTTCAGACATTTCAAGGCATTGTAAAGGGGACTTCAGACATTTCAGGAGAGCCTCTGACGGGGCCAACGAACCCACCAGGAAATATCGGTTCACCTTTCAAACATCACAAGAATTCCTGAAGTCCCCTTCACACCCTTTAAAGAATTCCTGAAGTCCCCTCAGAGGGATTTTCAATAGGGTCGTTTAGAATGTAGCTGGGTATGTCTAGTATCATATTCGAGGAGAGCATTTTGATATTTATACTAATTATTTTTCTGTATTTTTCTAAATTCCCGTCCCTGGCACCGAAAGCCGCGTGTTTTCGCTCCGGAGATTTAAGCCCGAATGTTCCTGGGGCAGCTGCGCCTGGTTCAGGAAAGCACAAAATTGCCTGAGGAGGTCCAGTCTCCACTATGAATCCATGACGCTAGTCTGGGAGAGTATTTTTATATGTCATCTAATGCTGTTTTAGTGAGCTTTTAATTATTTCGCTCATTATAAATCTGACAATCTTGCGTGAACTAACTGCATGACCTGAACTAGTTCCATGCCAAATTAGGCAATTTTCCGTATCTCTTTTTACACAAGGCCCGGGAAATTCGACTACCATCGAAAATCCCGGGCCCTCAGGCAATGATATACTTCAGGACTCTCGGGAGTTCGCACCCAGTTTTTTTTTTCTAAGGTTCCACCAAGACTTAAACATTATTATGGACATCTTATTTTATCTACCTGAGTTTTTTTGCATTCGGTGGCGGTTGTGTATCACAATGCCGAATCAATTATCTGCAGAAGGTGAGGAAGAACCCGGGTGGAGAGATGATGTTTCATGTTTTACAAAGTAAAGACTGTGTCACAGGATTGACTGATATCTCCACCAGACGACTATACATATGCCGCCAAATGAGCTAGTCCAGACCCCATCGAAGAACCGACGGAGCGCGACATTTCTCATGCCGAGCTGCTCCCTAGGCCGCACACCCGCGCTAAGTGCGTGTACAGTCACTCGCAATATGAAGGACCCATTCGCCGATGCAATTTATGGGGCGGCGCTTATTCTACTTTGGCCAGGCGCACTTTATTTTGAGCGCCAAGAAAGATTAAAGTTTATTTCATTCTTTCACGTCAAGAAATATGGTCCAGGCATAGGCAAATCCAAAACCGCCTCAAACTGCCTGGTCGAATGGGTCCTTCCTATTGCGGGAGACTGTACATCCAGCTACAAGAACTCTGAGAGAAAGTACGCGAGCGAGCTGGCTAGGAAACATCATTGAAAGAAAACCTGCGACTAGGACAAATAAAAATTGGGGGGACACTTAGGCTCCGCCTTAAGTGTATGACGCGATAGCGCAAGGCCGGGTCGTCAGCGCAGGGGTGGAGGAGGGCGGAAGGGCAGGGGAGGCGGAGGAAGGAAGGGAAGGGGGTGGGGGTTGGGGGAATGGAGGGCTTGGAGGGAGTAGATGAGGGGAGGGGAGCTGGGGAGGGGGCCCTCCCACGCGGTCACGCCGCCGCCGACTGCTACTAAGGGAGGGCAAGGGGTGGAAAGCAGGGGAAAGGAGTGGGGATCAGATAGGAGTAGTGGAGGAGGGGATGGGAGGTGTGGGGGGGTAAGGGGAGGGGATCCCATTCAACACCCGGGTCACGTGACCCGAGTGTTCAGGGAAGGGGAAGGGCCCGCCCACAAGGTCACGCCGGACGCCGTGACCCGGTTAACTCGACACGGGTCACGTGGCCTACGAAGTCACGCCGGACGGCGACTACTACTACGCCGGCTTTTCCGCTGAACGGGAGTCTTACCCTATCGCGTGAAGTAACTCCCAGTCTCAGGTTTTCTTACAAGAACTTGCCTAGACAGATGATACTTCAGTCATTTTACCGCCCAAGCCTTAGTATGCTGTGTTTTTTTTTTTTCGAAGTGCACTCGCGTGGGCTTTACTCCTGGCTTATGCGCTTCTCGTGTATGCCTTTTCTTTTTTGCTGATAACGTACGGAAGAAAACAAGTTTCCATCGATCTGTGATAATCCATAATGAAGGGTGTACACTTTTCCGATAGTTCTGACAAAGACGAAAACTGCCGAGTCACTGGGCTGTGGACGCGAATGCGACGTACACCCGTCGTCGATATAAATGTGAGCGCCGGACCGCCGACTGCTCCGTACTATCAGCGTCATGATGCTGCGGCCCGTGGCGGCTTGCGCATCTTATCGCACGCTACGCCGAGATTCAGCGTGTGAATCAGCTCAGCTCTGCTGCTGCTCCCTGAAGAAAGTGCGAGAATTGGGTAGGAGCCTTTCGGACGTTATCAGGAGGCACTGTGGTGACTTGATAAAGTAACTATTTGTTTTTTTCTTGAATGCGGTCGGGCATTTTTTTCGGCTCATTCGGCCACGCTCATTTTTGAAAAGTCGAAGTGGCTTCTGTCATGATACGCTCGAACTATTTTCTTTTGTAAAACTATTTATCGCTATTAGCGTTCACTGAATAATAAAGAAAGAATCTGAGTTTTGATGAACTATACCGAGCAACGTCGGCGTTTTCCACGGGCAAAATGCAAACTATTTGCCATCAATGACGTGTGCACAGCGCCCACAAAAAGTCGCAAAATAGAAATCCACTTTCACGCTCTCTGCAGAGCGGAGCACTAAAAGCGAAGACAGTGTTCGATCCAAGCGCTTAATTTCGGTGAGGCGCCAAGCGCCGATAAGGCCCGTTAGCCGCCACGCCCGCCGCGTCATGACGCGGATAGTACGGAGCGGTCGACGGACCGGCCTCTACCTTCATATTAACGACGGGTGTACGATATTTCGCAGAGGGTTATTTCTCATACGAAAGAGTTCCACAGCCCAGCAAACAAATATGATATCTCGCAGAAGGCTCTAATTAGAATGGCCCTATATACATTGGGGCGAATGTGCGTGGTGTAGACCTTGAATCTTCTGCTAGTTGCCATCTTTATTTGGCTGTGGAGTGCATTTTGATCATGCGCAGTAGCTCTTCTCCGCGAAATATCATACTCCGCACCTGCGTTTACAGTCCAGTCACTCGGAATTTTTCGCACCAGAGATAAGCGTTTGGAAGGTGTATAACACGAAATAAGTAGCAGGTTCGAGGAACAATGAAGATGTAGACGATAGGATCGTTCCTTCTACGGACCTTTTGTTCGTTGTTGCAGATCTAATATCCCGAGGTATGATGGCACAGAAGCTGTTAGCTGAGTAAGAAAGAGAGAGAGATGTTTATTTCCCCCTTTTTTTTTAGAAAATTGACTTAGTTGCTTGCCCGCTCAGTGCGCACACTGTCGATAGGGAAGGGGTCGGGAGAAAACGATGGAAAATATAGAAAGGTTGGGAGGTTTATAGATTAGGTTGGGAGGGATGTCTCAACCGTCGTCCGCCCGTCGCATTCGATTCGTGTTCACCCCTAAGTTGGCAGTGCGGTGGAAGCTGTGTGCTTGTTGGACTAGTCAACTCTCGGCCTTGCACCACGTGACCACCCTGATCTCCACATACCACGTGCCGAGAACGAGTTCAGGCAAAAAGAGGCAGGCCACTGATTGGTCTGGCAAAACGCAGCTTCCACCGCACTGTCAGCTTAGGGGCTAACGGAGTATAGTACGATCCAACGTTCAGAAGGCACGGCCCCTCGAAGTTAGTAGATATGGAGCAACCTTAGTGCGAATAATAAGTATTTTGCAACTGGGGTGGGCGGCAGTTGTGCTACAGAGTTAATGGAGAGCTCTAGTAGTTCGCTTTTTCGCCCTGATAACGGTACGATGCATGCCCAAGGCCGCCGGGGGGGGGGGGGGGGGGGGGGGGGAAGAGGAGGTACCGTTATCGGGGATAAAAACAATCTGCTAAAGCTCTCTAATACCGGCACAAGGCTTCCATTGAACGGATGGCTTTTTAGCGGGAAGCGCTTAGTGCCGCTTCTCGCTAAACTTCACGGTTTTTGGTGAGACGGCTAGTGTACAATACAACTCCTTCGGTCTCCGGTATTATATTTTGTTCCTTGCTCCTTCTTCGTATTTGCCCCGTGAGTGCGCGCTATAGGCATCGGGTCCCACAAAAATGAACTTTGATGCTTTGAAACGTGTTAGCCCCATAGCTCGGTCGGTATATAGCATCGGGCTACGGATCATTAGTTCCCAAGTTCAATCCCACCCGATCGCTTCTGCTGTTTTCTTTTATAACATTGTAGCAAATGTAGCGGTAAAACATAAGGGCTTAACCTGACGATTTTTCACAGAAACTGGCGTACAAACATATTTTGTGTTAATAAACTGGGTTAAGAACTGAGACAGCATGCAACAATTACTAGGGCTCGGCGGGGGAGCAGGAAGAGCATGCGCCGGTTTCCGTGATGAATTTGTGAAGTCTCTAAACCCCTTCTTGCATCTGTATGTTGAATAAAGCAAATGTTTCTTTCAACTCTCCCAGACAGCGTGACTTTTGTGAGTCCTTAAGGTGGAGTCGCACTTCTTATCATTATGCTGTTTCACGCACTACCATTGCAAAGATAGTGGTAAGACAGACTGCATGATTTGGGGCACCTTTCGTTAGCTTGTTGGAAACAGCGCCTTCGAGCAAAGGAAGCAAAACCCAGCCGAAAGTAACGCGTGAGTGTAAGTGGAAGGCATACGTCGCGTCTCTTGCGGTAGCACAGTTGTTTCACACCAGCATATTGCGTCTGTTAATTTTCTCCAAAGCATGTGAGCGTAATCTTTGTCCCGGCCTCCTACACTTTCACTTATGATATGAACGCGGTCGTGCCCCCTGCCCGCTGCCACAAGGCGAGATTTCAAGCTCGCAATCCCGCATGCAATTTAGCTAAGTGCAATAAGCAAAAATAGCTGAGTATTTTTAATGTCGGAAGCACAATCGGAGGCACGCAGTATCCAAACCGAGTGTCCGAGCGTCTACGCTTTCTCCAGTACTCTTTATTTTTTCGGACTCCTGCATGACGTATATACCTTCCTTACCGAATGTTTCCAAGAAAAGCTCGGGTCCAGCTCATTTTATGCTAAAGTATTTAGGATTCAAGTGGACATTAGCATAAAATGATTTGAAGGCGCGCAGGCGCTGTTCTCGAGAACCACCCTGTCTGGGACCGCCGCGTCACCGTGTTGTCCTCCTTTTCTGGTCTTCCTGGTTCTACCAAGTCGGCCCAACGTCTTGCCTGCTATGTTTCCATAAAGAAAGGATCGAATGGTCGCACCGCAGAGCCTATGGATTCAAGGGTTCAATCCCCACCCCTGTCCGTTTCGATGTGGATGGACATTGTACCGGGGCGCGTCCGTCTATTACCACTGCGTGGTGCACGTTAAAAACCCCAGGCTAGCGGTCATATTCCACTTGGCAAATTTCTCATTTACAGCGTCCACAAGGTCGCCACACAACGGCAAACTGAAATCATGCTCGCTAAACGCTCGGTAAACATTTGTTTGTTTCTCTCTCATAGAATCGTGGTGCTTTTAGAATCTCTCGGAAAAGCACGTTGTTTATGGCGTTTGATAGACACAAGAGTCCGTTCGAGCTTGTTTAATGTCGAGAAAGCAGAGTGCTGAAGCAAAAGGAAAATAATAAGTAATATATAAACTTCAAAATACAATCTAGTAGTGCACACAAGACAGACCACCATATCAAGGTGGATGGAAAACAGGAGACCCTGTAGAATTTTTTAATCATAGATCATCGCCCGCTGTCGCCAATTGCGTTTCTTTTAACTACATACTTCAAAAAAGTCCTGTTTAACAAATATGTGGCCTCGCAGCTTTCCAAAAGATTAAACCAGGCAACTACATTCGTCGTGAGCGTTTCCGCATGAGCTAGATCTGCCGTTTGAGAGGTGGTGATACTGGCTCACGCTGTACCTGAGAAATTCAGCCTGTGCAACTCAAACACGTGCCGGTACGATGCTCATCCTCATTGGTGGGGACGAACCCAGGATCCCCGGGTTTTTGTAGCCTGATCTTTCTGCTCTTCACATGCTCCGAGCTAGCATGCGCTAGCACACTCGGTTAGGGACTCTCAGAAAACCAGGACTCAAACAGGAAATTTTGCGGGTCCCTCGCCTTTGCTGAAGGTATAAAATTTATGGGCGAACTAGCATATAATTATTTATTTATTTGCACCATATAGTATCTCTCTTTCTCTCCCTTGCACAATATTACCAACTGCAGAGCTTACAGATGTTTCTGTGACTATCAGACAACTTAGTCGAATTTCGACACGGGCTTAAAATCATGTGGGTTACCACAATTTCAAGGCTACTTGCAGAGTTTTTGCTGAACCTGGAAACACGACTTGCAAAAACTTGCATATTATACAGTTTGTTACAATATATGGTCAGCAGGGGAAGCTCTAACTCCGGCTCTAGCTCTCTAAGTTTGGTAACGCTTCAACTTACGAAGAATGACAAGCGCGAGGTGGAGACGGAGCTTCTCCTGCTGACCTTCTCGGTGTGGTCCAATCATTCGTTGGTACCGTCTCTATCTGTACCACCTAACGACGGCTATTCATCGCGCTCGGCGTGAGTTGATATCACAAGGGCGCCAGGGTGTTTCGCGCCCCAGTAGACTTCTGGTAATGCGCTTATTTGTCCATCTCTAATGCAAAGCGTGCTTTGTGTTCCGAGTTATACCTTTATATGAACGTGCGTACAAGGGTCGTTTCATGAGTTTGGTAAAAAAGCTGGTTAAACGCTTTGTTAGAACAAAAGGTTGATGTCGTTTCTCAACATAGTCCCCATTGAGGACTATCCACTTGACCCAGCGAGTTTCTAAATTTTCTTTCTCTCAGAAAAAGAGGTTTTCTTAAAGGCTAGAAAATATGAACTGACGGGAGTAATGACATTCTCATTCGAGGAGAACTTTTTTCGACAGAGTCAGAGTTCTCAAGTTCGGGAACACGAATAAAACACACGACTCCATATCAGAAGAATGGGGTGGATGAAGAATCAACTCGAAGCCCAAGCCTTCCAATTTTGCCATTGTCACAGTCAATTCGTAGGAGAGCGCGTTGTCTTGGTGAATGAACGGTCTGGTACAAACACCTCCTAGATCACAAGGCCGTAGTGCTGATAATTTTTCGTCACAGAAGGCCGATCGCTGGCGGTGATTGGATACGAGCGCTGCGTCCGTCTCTCTGATTAGACACGAGACGCTGACGCAGCCCTCGCGTCCAATCACGGCCCACGATCGGCCTTTTTCTGTGGAGAAAAATTATCAGCACTACGGCCTTCTTATCTAGGAGGTGGTGCTGGTACCCATCGCGCACACAGCTTTTTGTAAAGGGTTTTGTGCACACGTTATTTTGAGATGCCTATGGTCTCAGCAGTCTTGTGCACATTCACTCGACTGTCCTCCTATTATTATATTATGAATTTATTCAACAATATCCGTCGTGGTGACCTCAACTCGGCGTCCGGAGCGCGCTTCATCTTCAGGGAACGTTCTGCCACGTTTACTCCAATGAACCCAGAACTAAACAGCCTTCAACGTTGAATAAGGGTTCCCATGAACTTCATGCAACTCGGTTTTGATACGTGGATGTTAACATTTTTAAAACAAACGTGCTTGATCATTGCACAGGGTTGTTTTTTTTTGTTTCCATTGTGGCAAGCGCTACAGTGTTCGCTTCAAGCGTCTGTCAAACATGAAGAGCGCTTCGCTTCGTCTGGAAGCTAGCCTGGGTTAGTTTGAAGAATGACACTTGCCAGCCATGGTGTCATCCATTGAATAGTTCATCGTATAAATTTAGCAAACTTATCAAACGACCCTTGTACTTGCGAGCTTGCGAACGGAAAAAAGTTCGAATCCGGAAGCGCGCAGGGGTTCGCCAATAGTGGACTCCATAGTCTGTGACAGCTCAAGAGTGCAGTGGAAGCTCCGCTTACAGCACGAGCTTTGTGGCCTTGATAGCACAAGTGTGCATGCGCAGCCAAAGCGCGGCGGAAGGCAAGGAGCGCGCGCTGAAGGCGGAGCTTCCACTGCGCTTTTGAGCTGTCACCCACCATAGTGAGCTTGTTTACAAGCAGACAAATAAATAGCTGACGTGCATATTCCCCCGTATCACGGCCAAAGCTATACTTGTGTCTTTTTAGCAACCACGCGCAATAAAAGCCTGGGGTAATCGCTTTGGATGACGCCTCGGCAGCTGCGCGAGCACTCGTACTGCGAGGATGCCAATCTACGCAGTCAGGGCTGCCGTTTCACGCTAGCGCAGCCTCCGTGGTTAGTCCATGTTAACGTGAGACTGCGAAGTACTACTGAAAAGGTTGTGCAAGCGCGAGCGGCTAGCCTTGACAAACTCGACTGAATTATTCTCTGCCCGAGCGCTCGCGCAGCCACCGAGGAGTGATTCAAAGGAAACGGCTCGCGCCTTTAGCATGCATGGCTAACAATAGTCCATGCTGAGGTGAGACAAAGTTTAGCCTGAGCCAAGGTGCCCTAAGCCAGAAGACCCTCTCTAACAGGCCCCAGTGATAAGAGAAAGCCGAGCCTGAAACAGAGCACTTTTAGCATCGTTTTACCTTATGTCCGATGCACTACCGCCGGTGCGATACAGTGTACTAGAATATTCTAGTACACTGTAGGTGCGAGGTAGGAAAACGCAGAGGATTCGGCTCGCGCTTCAATACTTCGTCTAACCTTAGCATGGGCTATTGTTGGTCGCGTGCTTCGACGACACCTCGGCGGCTGCACGAGGACTCGTGTGGCGCGAACGCCAATCAAGGCTACCGTCTCGCGCTAGAGCAGCCTTTGGGGCCAGTCCATGCTAAGGTGAGACGAAGTATAGCTTTAACTTTGCTCGGTTTAAATTTGGCTTTTAGCGATGGAGCAATAGTCTTGAGCGTTAGCTTATCACTTTAGAATGCACATTGACTGCGGGAGAAGCAATTCCACATTGCACGTCTGCGCTAGGCGCGCCCAGCTGTGACCTTGAGAGGTTCCGAGGTTCGGAGCTGTCTTGACCGTGTTATCAGTGCTATGCCCTTACTGCATTACGATGTCTCCTCCGGATTCGAAGATAAGATTGGCGGTGCGGGCGGAAACAGAGGACACATTGGAAATTGGAAAAGTGATTTCGCTCGGGGCTTAGGCGCCACATGTCGTCGCGGAATGGAACTAAACCGAATGTCTCGGATTCTTGGCCATGATGCCTTTACCGGCGGAATCAGGGTCCCGAGAAGTCTGTAGCCTTGTTCATTGTGGAACTACGGCGGTTGTCACAAAACTGCAACTTTCCAAATCTCACGGAAACACTGTGATATCGACTCGTGTGTGACCTGAGGGATGAAACTCTTGAAGCTCGACTCTTCGCAAAAAAAAAAAAAACTCTCGTTCAAGATCGCTCAGGATGAAGTGCTGGCAGCTGAAGCGGCGGCTCAAAGCACCCGGGACGTGAGGGGAGGAGAAACAGCTGTGGCAACCGACGTTGTTATACGTCAGGACTAAGAGGAGGGAGAAAACACGCTTAGGTAACCGACAAGGAAACAGTATACCACGGGAAAACCAAGCCTTGCAATGGGTGCGGAGGAGCTCACGCACGGGAGTATTGTCAATTTAAGGATGCCCAGTGTCACTTACGCAGAAAAATCGGCCGCATCGACTGTGTGTGTCGCATGAAACAATGAGCGCAGCGCGGGCCATGGGAACAAAAGGATCCAAAACCACGGTCAACGTTCTGAACTTGGACACACAATCTGGTGATGTGTACGATACTAACCAACTGGCCCCGCCACAGGCATCGCAGACACGTAAGCAACGGACGTCGGCAATGATGGAAGTTCACTCGGGGTCAGACTTATCGATCATCCCAGAACAAACAAATGAGGTCATGAAGAAGATGCTGTACCAGGTGAGCCATTTTAATCGCAAGCAGATTTCCATTGCAATACGGTGAAGCTCAAGGGGGTGTATAAGGTCCATGTCAAGCACGGCAGTTTCGAAGGAGACCTGAAACTGCTATTAGCACAGGAACAGTGGACAACCCTCCTTGGCATGAACTGGTTTATACCATTGGGAATCAGGCTGCTAGGGGTAAATAAGGTCACAGGGCTGTCTATTGAAGGTGTGCTTGCAAAGTATGATGGCGTTTTTGGGTAAAAGATTGGGAAGTTTGAGGGACCTCCAGTATCACTGCACCTTGACTTTACAATGATACCGATCCCCATGAAACCCTGGCAAATGCCCTTCGCACTCACGCTTAAAATTGACGCTGAACATGATTGCCTTATTGAACAAGGCATTTTGGAGCCGGTCACGCAACCAAAGTGGGAGACCCCGATTGTGACGCCCATGAAGGCAACTGGAGACATCAGAATATGCGGCGCATACAAGTGCACTTTCAACAAGGCACTGGCTCAACACCCGTACGCGATCCCCATGGTACAGCACCTCCTGGCATCACTCTCGGGGGGGGGGGGGGGGGGGGGGAGGCTGTTTGCAAAATTGGATTTGGCAGAAGCTTATCAGCAGCTGGTGGTTGATGAAGAAGCGGCGGAGGCACAAACGATCACAACCCATCGAGGAGCATTTCGAGTAAAGCGGCTACGGTTTGGAGTAAATGTTGCTCTTGGGATATTTCAGAGCTTCATGGACAACCTCCTGAAGGGGATCACCGGGGTTGTGTCATAATTTGATAATGTTCTAATTGCTGCAAGCACCAAAGGAGAGTTGGCAGGCCACCTCGAGGAAGTCCCGTACCGTCTTGCTGATGCTGGACTCAGGATAAAAAGTGAAAAGTGTCATTTTGAAGTGTCGGAGCTCGAGTTCCTGGGATTTCTTATTGACGAGACGCGTGTGCACCCAACAAAAGAAAAGGAAGGCGATTCATGAGGCACCAGTACCAACAAGCAAACAGGAGCTACAGGCTTTCCTAAGACTGCTAAACTTCTATCGCATCTTTCTACGAAAAAGGCAGCGGTGGCTGAGCCACTACGTCAGCTACTTGACAAAGAGGCACGGTTGGAGTGGACGCCTCTTCATGAACAAGTTTTCAACGAACGCAAGCAGCTGCTGTCCTCAGCAAGTGTGCTGCACCATTATGATGAAACAAAGCCCTTTATGCTCACTTGTGATGCCTCGCCATAAGACATACATTAAAGCTGTATTTGGCCGTCGACCGGAAGATGGCAAAGAGGTCCCCGTCGCATTTTACTCCCGCACATTGACATCTACCAAGCCAAACTATGCTCAAATCAACAAAAAAGCCTTTGCAGTGCTGGCAAGCGTAAAGAAGTTCCATGACTACGCGTATTGCCTTCGAGATCATAACACCACAAACCACCTTTGGGACTGTTCACACCTGCAAAGCGAATGCCATACATCTTGTCTCCACGAATGTTGCGTTGGACGATCCTACAGAATGCTTATAACTACAGTTTGGATCATTGACCTGGGAAGGACATACAACATGCCGATGCATTTAGTCGCCTCTCACTTACCGTTCTCCTCTAGAAGTTTGGTTTCTGGAGAACACATCCAATCCACCCTTCCACGCCAAGGACGTCGCACAAATGACAGCAAAGAACACCGCTTGAAGGGTTCTCACTGGGCTCTGAAGGGTTAGCTGCCAGGAGGCCTGGAAGCAAATTGGGGGAACAGGGTCGTAATTTGGGGGAACAGGGTCGTAATTCCCCCAGAAGGCAGGAAGTTGTGGCTGGAGGCCCTCCATGTCGGAAATCCTGGCATCGTCCAAATGAAGGCTCTGGCTCGCAGCAATGTGTGGTGGCCCAAGATGGACAGAAACATAGAAGACCATGTGATCGAGTGCATGGCATGCCAACAGTAACGACCTGAACCTTCTCGTGCCTCAGTAGACGCATGGAATGCAACTCCAGCACCGTGGTCTCGGATGACGGGGCTCAGTTCACCTCCAAAGAATTCCGCACATTCTTGAAAGCCGGTCTGATCAGACACATCACGTCAGCACCCTTCCACCCGTCAACTAACGGACAAGCAGAGCGTATGATGCACACAACGAAAGATTCGCTACAGCGTATTGTAAAAGGGAACATGAGGGCAGCATCTGGCCAGTTTTCTGCTACAGCAGCATATACGTAACACCATGCATGATGACAGGCAAGAGCCCAGTGGATATGCTGATGAACAGGAGGTTGAAGACGATACTTGAACGACTGCACCCGGACCTGACCGAGAGCATCAGGAAAGGAGCTGATGAGAATTCTAGTGAAGGAGGCAAACCGAAGTCACGAATGTTTCGACCAGAAGACCCAGTATTCATATGCAGCTACAGCAGTGGCCCTTCATGAATACTGGCGACAGTGGTTGAAATGACGGGTCCAGTTTCCTACAATATATGCACCCAGGAGGGCATTATCATGCGACGTTCTGTCGACGAGGTGTGTAGGAGCGGTGCATTGAGAGCTGCAACAGACAGCATCAGCCACGGAGAGCGGCAAGCTGCTCGTCCTGAACCACCTGGGCACCCGGATACAGGCAGCGCAGAGCACACGTCGGTGATGGGCCCAGTGCAAGATGTGGATGTGGCCAGGCAGAAGAGATCAGACGGTGCTCGAGCTCTTCGAGAAGGAGTTCACTTAGGGGGAAGGAGTGTTGTGTATTGAGTGGTGGTACCATCTGGAAACAGATGCCAAACCTAGAAGACCATGCCACACCGCGAGAACATTGCAAAGCATGCAGTCAACGGCCTACACCAGCCAGCAAACCTGTCACGTCGTCTCGTAGCCATTGTATCTTGAGTTAATAAATAGTTAATGTTATCTTGTCGTCATCTACCGGCCAGGATCTAACAGTGGATATACTTGAAGTGTACTGAAAACATTTTGTTAGTTACGGCCTCATTATTTCAAGCACAGTATGATCAGACCGTTTAAAAAAAGTTGGCCCCGAGATATTCGTAGACAGCATGATTAGTACTTGAACCTAACTAATTCAAAAACAACCCTTACCTCTAACCCTTACTTTTTTTCCAGTTTTCTGTGCACCTGGTTGTATGCGCACTCCGCTGGCGTGTCGACCCAGCGGTAGGGCACGATCAATCTCGGCCATCGTAGCCGATCGCCATCCGCCATGACGAGCCCGTTTGAAGTTCCTCCTTCGAAGTTGTTTCTGATACAGCTCTGCGATAGCATGGGGAGGTCATGGGTGCTTCCTTGCCCCTTGGCGACCACCTCACGATCTGTGAGCATATGCCGACCACGAAGAGGACTCTCTACTTGTCCGGCGTTGGTTCCGAGGAGCTCCGCTGCTGGTGACCACCTTAAGTGGAGAAATATATCTGAGATTCGTTCACGACAGACAAAAAAATGCTAGCGCAGTTTCGATTCAAATATATATAGCCACGCCATAACAATTCCTAGCGAAGGTTCATAAACACTGTTATAACGTATCAAGCTACTCGCTATCTTCCAAAATGTTTTGGAACATGACGTCCGTCGGGATTTGACGCTGACATTTTGAGAAACTGTTTGCTTTCCTGACTGTTTTTAAACACGAAACACATCATTTTACAAAGAAAGGATTGCCTCGGAACTGTACCTCGGCCAACTCCGTGATCTTCGGGTTGAAAATCGTCTGAACAATAAGACTACGTACTATGTCTTACTTTCCGTTCATTCTTGAATGGATGGCGCTGCATTTGTGTCAGGAACTGAACCGAAAATAAGTTATAATTATGCCAAACTTTTTCACATTTGCCTTTACGAAACAACACAACTAAACAGTGGTGTTATTGATATTATTTCTTACCTGAGCAAGTATCAAGGTCACCCATGTCCTGATGCAAGTATCAGGACATGGGTGACCAGTCAAGCTCACAGGAAAACAAGCGATTGCGAAACCACCAAACCGAAAGCCAAACAGTCGTGGCAGGCTTTCCTCTCGAAGACGTCGATGGCGTGGAAGCAGCCTAAACTCGCTTTAACAAAAGCATTCACCCGGTAAAAACGACTTGTAGCCGGTGCGTAGTGGCTGTGGTAGCCACGTCCGACATTTTGTTTTCTCGTGTGGTCTCATCTTGGGTCTCAACTGAGACCCAGCGTAAGACGCCGGTTGAGCCGCTTGCTCGAAACGAAATCGGAACCGTCTCAGCCAAGTCAGGACTTGAGTCCGGTACCTACAACGGAGTGAGCGGTGCCTCGAGAGGGAATCTAGGGAAAACAAAGAAAAACGGAGAATCCGGACGTGGATGTGACACGGGGTCGTCTGCTACGCCGCGGTCGTTTTGGACAGCGACAAACGACGACAGCCTCATCATTACTGCGTCGTGTTTTTCGTGCAAACCGTGGATACACGTGAAAAGCGACAGCAAGCCGCGGTTCTGGACGTGTCTGTCACCACCATCGTCGACGTTGAGTGCGTACGCCGAATAAAAGTGTCCACAGAAATGTCCGTTCGTGCCGATGCATTTTCTAAGAAAAAGGAACAGCACTGTACGTCCCTTCAAAGGTAAAGGCGAATGTAATTTGGTGCAAAGATAAAAAGTATCAATTGGTGTACGAAATGCACAAGCGAAAACGCGTAATTCGAGAGAAATTTAACAATATTACAAAAGTTTTTAAAAAGAAAGCACGGCATCCGTTCCATAGAGATCATTCATACTATCCGTGCTGATCTCGTGGCACCAACTGACGCTACGCACAAGACAAAAAAAAAATTGAAGAACGTAAAATTTTTTAGCTGCAGAGGTGACGCTTTCCACGAGGGCGAGTTTATTATACATTTGTCTTTACTGCACATAAAAATGAAGCACACGTTCTACGTGCTCAATCAATTTTTTTCACTTCTTATTTTCCTGGCTGAATTATAGTAGTAGTCAAGAGCTCTGGATATGAACATTTTAGTACAATCAAGAACACCTTTTATGAGCTCGAGGAATTTTGTTCACTTCTAATTTTCCTGGCTAAATTATAGAAGTCAAGAGTTCTGGATTGAAAACTTTTATTACAAACAAATCAAAACAATGATTTCACGTGCTGCAATCAGACAAAATCTAACGACCCAAGAAAATGTAAAGAGCCGTCTTCCACAGGCATAGGACCAGTGAGCTGCGATGTTACTGCTGTTTCTACAAATATCTAGAATGCAGTATGTGCCATTTGATGCAGACAATTCTAGCCTTTTGAAGTTGACATGATTGGGGGTTCTACTAACAAAGCTAACATTGATTTCATAACTGTATCTTGGGTATGCAAATAATAAATACTGGGCCCACTCTAGGAAACATTCCAGCAAGTTCTCTCCAAAGCAAGAAGGATCTGTGCACATTCAAGAACACTGAAACTTTGAGCCATGTCATTTCAGTTAAAAGTTAAGGTCGGCACTCCAATGAAAGGACACTGCACTTATCGATAGCAGAACTAATCTTGTACACTGCTCAAATGCTAGAAGGTACATTTTAAAAAGGAGTTAGGCAATGCAAACAATACAAAGGTTATGGTATTTCCATTGCACCACCACCACAAAATACACAGGCTAGAAGCTTATGAGGTAAAGCCAAAACATGGCAAGCAGTAACATGAATTTGATGTTTTATGCCGAAAAATCTACATCTCCGTAGGTCCAAAGGCAACGAACACAACACTTGAGCCTCATTTTCTTTGGGTCCAATATACTGAGATGCCAAGTCAAACGAATGCACACACAGAGCTGAGAGTCTGTTACATAAATATGAATGTGCAGGTGCTTTTACATCTAGCTCATTTTACAGGTAGTATTCACTCGCGGCCATAGCTGAGCTCGCAGCTGCGGAGCACATGTACTGCGGCAGGCTTCCACAACACCTGTAAGATGCACATTGCCCACATGAAGAATGGCTTTTAGAGTGCAGCTCTTAGGCGCCCGTCTCCGGAGTGAGCGGCGTCGGTGTTGGCGTAACTGTGTGTTACTTTGGGACGTTTCCCATAGTGACATCACATGTGACGTCACTAGGGTCACGAGTGACGTCACAAAGGTCACTCGTGAAGGTCACAAGGGAGGAGGGAGGGAAGGGGTGGAGGGAGGATGGAGGGGAGGGTACAGAGGAGGAGGAGGGGCATACCTGTTGGTAGTGTAATGGACCGTTATCAGAGGCCGCCACGAATCCAGCGCTAAGGTCGTGCAGCCGTTACCCTATTGTTTTTATTTTTCCCCCTCTCTTCCCGCTTGATAAACAAGATGGCAGCTTGACAGCTGTATGCCGTTGCTTCATCCCCAAATCCACTCGATCCGCGTCGCAGAAATGTGGTATAAACAAACAATACCCTCCTCTCCGTGCCCTCCTAAGAGCTGCATTCTTATTCAGCATTACAGGGAATTGTAAACGTCTCATTTTTTTGGAACACAATTAATAAGAAGTTATCCTGTGCTTGCACATATTGAGCAGTAAGCTAGTACCATCTATTAAGCACCGACCGGCATACACTCACTAAATTTGGTATCACCCTAGCACAACTGCTACTTAGCATGGTATGCTTTTAATCACTGGAAAGAAGCACAGGGACAAGCAACCAGAAAATGGGGTGGCCTGCATCAACACTGCACACTAGCCCAAATCGAAGCAAGCTATTTTCACAAAAATTAGATGCAACAGCTAAGATTGCGCTTGACGTGCACACCGTAGACTGGCTCTACTCGAGCCCAGCTACTTTCACAACTAATAGCCGCAACAGCTACGATCGGGCTTGACATGCACACTGCAGACTGGCTCTACACGAACCCAGCTACTTTAAGAAATAATAGTTGCAACAGCTACAATTGAGTTTGATTTTTACACCGTAGACTGGTTCTGCTCCAAGCCTAGCTACTTTCAAAACTAATAACCACAACGATTGAGAGCTGAGGGATCGAGCTTGATCCACATGCACACAAAACGCTTTCCTGAGAAACAAATAAGAGTGCGCTCGAACTATGTACAGCTAGGGGCGACATTAAAAACATTCTTCAAACCCTGAAAAACATTCAGGGTTAGCAAAGCACCAGTCAATGTGCGGCCAGCAACTAACATGGTTGGCCCGGAAGGTTGGGTCTTCGGCCACAAGGTCTTTGTGGCCCCCGGGGTCATTTTCCTCAAATGCCGAAGTCCGGGGAACGAAAGATTACCAGCCTTTGGACTGGCAGCTGGACGAGGATGAGGCGCCCCTTCAGCCTGAGGCAGCACTGCTGCTGTTGGAAGGGCGACCACCACCACCAGGCCTACGCTGACCGGGACCATGTTGTCCACAATCAGTTTGGAGGCCCAGCATACCACCTGCAGGCTGCAGACAGGCAGTATTATAAATACCTGTTTGCGCAATAAGCGGAAAACATGCCTCTCAAATGAAAATGTGTCCTTCCGTGGCTAAATACAGCCCTCGAGGAGCTCAGAACGGCACAGGCGCAGTGCACAAAGCAACAAGGGAGACGCAGATTGCGGCTATTTTTTATAGAGAACGGTGCAAAAAAGTCTTTGCCCTGCTTGGGCAGGCTGCTCAACAGGAAGGCCCATAAGAAAAGAGGGGGGAGGGGGAGGGGGGGGGGGGGGGAATTGTAAACATATTAAACTTTTTTTTTTCTGTTTAGTCTTCTTTAATGTCCCCACCTTTATTTTCTAAATGCACAATGGAAACAGCTGGTGGATGCCAGCTGTTTCCATTGTGCATGATGCACAAACCTTCCTCTTCATTATTTTGTTTGGCAGCATGTAAAACTAAAGAAATTATGGCTTCCTAGAAAGGTTGCAACAACTTTTAGACACTCAGCCAATTAAAAGCGAACGTCAAAACCACAAAAACTCCTGCCACGGCCGCACCTCAAGAAAAAGGTTTGCCTTCCGCACCACCGCATATGTACAGGCTTTTTGAGACTTCACCGCCGAGTGGCATGCAGGCAGCGTCAATGCGTTTAGTATTTGTGTCGTGCCGTAAATGCCGTGAAGTTCAACGCCGTTAAGTTCACCGGCACTGCACTTTTGAGGTTATTGGTATAACTCTTCTGGTGCTGGAAAATCATAGCGTCTGCGCAATACACCAAAATAGGAACATGCAAAAGCTACGGCACAAAGCAAAATCCTATTTGGATCGCATTCAATTACTGTTGGCTCTAGGTAGAGTCAGTAGCGTACCACAGCTCGGAAATTGCAAAACCTCGCAATGCAGAACCCAGGGACCCTCGGCTCAAAGCTTGTAGCTCAAGCCACACCAACCCCCCCCCCCCCTCCCCCCCCCCGATTGCACAAGAGAAAGACGCCGTGTTTGTTCAACAGGAAACTAAACTCTGTCTCACCGTCACTTGGCCAAGAGCAAGTGCTACGGTCCCCTCCATTCAATCAGTAGCAGAGGCAAAGCGTAACCCAAGCAGTTGAAGAAGTAGGAAAGGAGGAATTTGGAAGTTGCTTTCTCTCCCCTGAAACTTAACCTGTAACTCAAAATTTTCACAAAAGCGGCATTCTTCTCTTTTTCGCCCATGTCTTTGACAGCACTGCACGCACCTAGTGAGTCAAGTGTCTTCCCAACCTGCTGATTGGTTTGCTTAGACTGTAGCCTTCGCCGTTTCCCAACCCATTTATGATGTAATGGAGTACAGAAAACCTGCGGCAAACAAACCAAGGAAACCCAAAGGAGTTAAAAAAGAAAAAAACATGTTTAACACATTCTGACTAATATGATCATAGCAATGTTGCGGAAACAGGCTAAAAAGAACAATAAGTTTTTTTTTTTTTTAAAGTGGTGAAGTTATACCCAGCAAATTATTTTGGTTGAACGATATTTAGCTATGCCGCGAAATGGCATGCTTTCGCTCTGTATCTGTATTTCCGCAGAAAGTTGACCCCTCATTGGCATTAGAAAAATTTACGTGCCTCATTATCGTGTCTGACAGCGTAAGAAACGCAGTGTATTTTAATATGGTCACGCTTCTAGGTTTGCAATTATTGTTTACTGGAAAAAGTCGAAAGCTTATTGGCGGAGGCGCGAAATTAACATACTCAGAACGTACCGCACCCTTTACAACAGAAAACAGCGTGATGTACCCAAAAGCCATAAATCTAGCGAACTGAGGTAATAGCAGACATGTACAATTTACTCAAAAAAGGTAGTTAAGTTAAGTTACTCAGTATCAACGCCAAAAGTAATTGGAGTAGAGTAGAAATTACGCATTTGTAATAGTAATTGAGTAAACTACTAACTACTATAAAAAGTAGCGAGTTACTTTGAAGTTACTTTCGAAGTTACTTCTTTATATTTTTGTGGTAGCAAAATGAACAGCAGTTTTGATCAATGAAAAACCATGCGAGCCTAAAATAAATGTAGTCTATTCATGGCTTGCGTTTTCGCCAAAATAGTTTATTCGCTCGCAGAAGCAATTGATTTTCAAAGTTCTTGATAGGAGAGTTTTCCCCTTTTCCTTCTAAAGACGTCCCCAGCCAAGCTGAATAGACGTTCCACCGACGGGCTGGATGGAACGGCGGCGTTGAACTTGAGAAACAGGCTGTGCAGGGTCGGGTAAGCGAGTGTCGGTATATTAGGTGTCCATGACTAAACATGTGGGGTTTGCTCGGGTAGAGGATCTTTTATAACAAACTTTCCTCCTTTTTTCTTTTTTCTTCGTCAAGCTGAGATTGTTATGACTGTGCCCTCTTTATTCCGACGTCGTTCTGAGAGTACGCTGAGCGAGTGCACCAGACCATCAAGGGTTCAAGTCTCGCGCCACGACGATGAGATCATCCGGACGACTGCGCGTCCCGTTGTAGTGCTAGTGCTACGCTACTGAAAAAAAATTGTTTTGGTTTAACAGGTCCAACAAAATGATCTCCCAAGGGCAACTCGCAATCCTCCCCGGCGACTACAATATTCTGATGCGCCTGACACGCCTGACAAGTAAATCGTTTTTAACAAAGAGGAGGTCTCCCAGGCATGGATGGTCGGAAGGACGCGAAGGATTACGTGAACAAGCATCGTCGCTCGTATACAGTTGCAGCTGGAAGCGGGAACGTGCTCCCATGAACGGATTATCCGTGTCAAGCTTTGTGCGCGGGGGAGTCCGGCTTTCAAAGGCCTATGCGCTGACGACAAGCCGACCATGGGAATAGGCGCAAGGCTGCGAGGTCATTCCAGTGGCGCCTCCCGTGGAACCTACCGCTTGAGTCAGAACTCACTAAAGACAGACAACACGAAAACAATAACAACTCTCGGAGTGTCCCCGTCTTTCATGGTTGCAGCTGGAAACGCGGGACCTGCGTGCATTACCGGATTAGGTCAATACCCGACCAAGGCTTGTTAAAGGGCAACTCCGCTTCTTTTCCAGTAGTGCACAACTATACAGTTCTCTTTGTTATCATCTACAAAACCCCCGTGGCAAATATTACGACGGAATTCCGCCTAGAAGTTCATTAAAATCGCTGTCAAAGTTTGCCAAGCACGAATCCGCTGGTTTTGGATGAGACGTGCGGGCCAGACAACACTGCCCGGCTGCGTTTCCGCTTCCTCCAAATTCCTTCTACCGGCACGTCCGCGACGTCATCAAACATGTACAGCTTCTTTTTTTTTTTCTTTTTTTTTTTTTAATCTTGTTTTTTTTCCCGGGGAGAGCACGGGTGGCGCCAGCGCCGTGAAAGACGTGAGTGCGCGCTCGGCCGGCCCGGCGCTCGACTATTGATTAGTGATGCAAAACTATCGATGAATTGACTATCGATACTATTGATAGTTTTTCCAAAACTATCGATAGTGTCCCAGAACTATCGATAGTCGACTATCGATAGTACTATCGATAGTTTTTCGATAGTCAACTATCAATAGTACTATCGATAGTGGACTATCGATAGTACTATCGATAGTTTTTTGATAGTCGACTATCGATAGTTTTTCGATAGTTTTTCGATAGTCGACTATCGATAGTACTATCGATAGTTTTTCGATAGTCGACTATCGATGGTTTTTTACTATACTGGCGACTAACGATACTATCGCTAGTGCTATCGGTAGTCTTGCACCACTATAGTCCGTTACAACTCAACAAGGTAGGGCGAGGGTAAGATGGGCCGGGGAGGAGGAAGCAGACGGAACGCTAAAGAGAGAAGGAGGTTTCCCCCTCTCTTCTCCAGCGGTTCTTCTGCTTCCTCCTCCCCGGCCCGTCTTGCCCTCGCCCTACCGCTCGCCTCCCCCTTCTTTTTAGAGCGCAGCTCTTAGGGGCCCGTTTCCAGCCTGAGCGGCGTCGGCGTCAGCGTCGGCGTCGGCGTCGGCGTAAAGGCACATTCACACTGAGCAAAAAACGCGCGTTGCGGTCGACGTCGACGCCGGCGTCGTAAAATACGAAGCAGTCACACAGGTTCACCCAAACGGCGGCGTCGTCTCGGGGAATCTCACTTTTGTCGAGAGAACACGGAATTTTTTATTCGTCTGCTTCGCACGATTGTTGTTGCCTTGCCTTCGCGATTGCATATGCGGTGGGAGACAACCGTCTTCACTGAATGGACAACGGTGATGATTATATATACGTTTACACTCCGGTTATTTGCAGCATTGGCAAAAGGCACGGACTCGAACGAGCAGCTTCAGGTGCTCTTTTGCCGCGTTTTTGTGCCAACAAAGCACGGTGCTACGCCGGCGCGTCCCAGAGCCTTCGCGTCCGTACCTTTAACACTGCACGCAGCCTGTGCGAGAGTGTTTTCGATGGAGGGCTGTTGTATTCCGTAGTGATGGGTGTACACAAAATTACACAACACATTGGGAGTGATCGCTCCCGCACAGTCGGAGGTCGGAACACACCGCGAACTTCGGTGGCAGCTTTTGCGGCAGCTTCGCGCAAACGATGAAGAGTAGCTTCACAGCGTCGTACACGCACATAAAACACTGCTCACAGTCAGATGTTCCAATCGGCTTGCTTCTTTCCACGCTGGAATACTTCCAGCCACGTTTGGCGAGCGCACAATCCCCCGAGCTCTCTGCCTTTTCGCCTTCATTGTGAGTCGAAAATAAAAAAAACAGCGAAAACATGTCCCAACCGGAAAAGGGAACACGTCACGTCCGGACGCTCGCTGATTGGCTCAAGCGCGCGCGTCGTGGGAGAAATTGGGTTCCGAGGCGTCGTCTCCCTGCGTCGTCCTCCTCGGCGCGCGACTTTTTTCAATACAAAAATAAGCAAAAAATTCCCCCCACGACGCGCGTCTTTCCGCTGTGTGAATGCGCCTTAACCGGGGACCCGGTTACGCCGACGTAACCGGGGACCGCGTGACCCCCCCCCCCCCCGAGGTCACGTGACCCCCCCCCCCCCGAGATCACGTGACCCCCTTCCCCCCGAGGTTACGTGACCCCCCCGAGGTCACGTGACCTCCCAGATCACGTGACCCCCTCCCCCCGAGATCACGTGACCCCCCCCCTCCCCCGAGGTCACGTGACTGCCCGCAGGTGACGTGACCCCCCTCAGTACCCTTCCCTACTCCTCCTCAAGAGCTGCGCTCCAATTCGGCGTTACAGGGATTTGTAAACGGCTTTCATTTTTTCGCCCAAACCCCCATCTTCGTCATCACTGAAAGCTGAACCAAAGTTGGGATGGTAAGTGCCTGGGCTAGTTGGTGCCCCGTTTGAAAAAAAAAAAAATTAAAGCGATAAATAGACAAGAGGGAGCGACGCAAACTACTAGTGTCGCAAAACTATCCATAGTAAACTGTCGACAGTACTATTGATAGGTTTACGATAGTCGAGTATCGATAGTTTTCCGATAGTCGATTAACGATAGTTTTCTGATAGTCGACTATCGATAGTACTATCGATAGTTTTTCGATAGTACTATCGATAGTTTTTCGATAGTCTACTATCGATAGTACTATCGATAGTTTGTCGATAGTCGACTACCGATAGTACTATCGACAGTTTTTTCACTATCGATAGTCAGATTTCTGGCGACTATCGATACTATCGATAGTATTATCGATAGTTTTGCACCACTACTATTGATACTACTGATAAGCCGATCGCCTCGTTGAGCGCGGCTTGTGTTACATCGCATACTTTTGAACACCAAGTAAAAGGAGGAGAGTGAAGCTGCTTTTGTAAGAATTTTGAGTGACAGGTTAATCTTCTATAATCTTCTGGGAGGAGAATAGCGACGCCTGTGCTAATCCAGGAGGCACAAAGGAGGATCCTGAAAAGAGGGGAGCTCATTCTTCCTTTTGTATATCACGTGGGTGTACATGCTTAGTGATGCCGAATATACAATGTTGTCCGGCTTTGCCACCGTTTCGGTTTCGGTTTGTGATCATGGCTAGAGTAAAATTAAACGAAAAATATTTTATTTTTCGCGAAACAAAGGTTTGGGGATTGTTTTTGAGTGCTTCAAAAAGCAAAATCGGCCACTATCTCAAAATCTTTGAAATTAAGCGGAGTTGCCCTTTAAGCATCTCTTCCTGCGTTCGTGCGTGCCGGTGTTATGTTTTGGTTGCTCGTCGCCAGCTTGGCCCAAGGACGCCTTCCCGAACAAGGGGGCCCCTTGTTCGGGAATTCCACTTTATCTGCCGGCGTCTTATTCATTTCTGCCCTCAAACTTTCGTGATGGGCGAAATTAGCACTATATAATTTTGAAAGTAGTTAGTAATTTGAGTAGAAGTTACCTGAAAAAAGTAGTTAAATTAAACTACTAATTACCCAAATCACGTTGTCATTGAAAGTTACCAAGTTACTCGAAAAAGTAGTTAAACTACAGTAGTTTGAGTAGAGTAGTTGAACAACGTCAAAGTCTGGGTAATAGGGCCAGTGAGGATCATGGACAGAGAGAAGTCAGGATCGGGTGTTTCAGCTCATTGTCTGTGGGGTTACAACAACAAACAGAACTCTGGACTCCACTTATTGTGATGCTCGATACAACTGTACTCAGCAGTTCTTTTGCCAGGCCACATGATACTGCTGCTGTTTGCCATTCGGTGCAGTCTGGCTACAATCGAATTTTATCTACAACCTGGCATGATGGCTATCGTAGGATACGCTGTGCACATAAACCAGTTTGTTCATTGCCTGGCTATTCAATGCGCAGTGTGCCCTTTCCGCTTTAGAAAAAGGTAGCTCCGAGACATCTCACAGGCACACTGTTTCTCTGAAAGCAGCTCTCCATAGCACCTACCTTTCGATTACAAACCGTGTTATTCCGTAAGCCTGGTTGTACGTACACTCAGGGGCGGTTCCAGAACTATGTTTTTGGGGGGGGGGGGGGCGGAAAATTTTTAAGGATACTATTCTCCCATTCTTTCTTGTGCAAGGGGGGTTCACTCATGTCAAATTGCCCTCCGAGAAGGGGGGAGGGAGGGGGGGGGCCGCTCCCGTCGCCCGCCCCCCCCCCCCCCCCCCTTGGATCCGCCACTGTTTGGAAGTGTGCCTGCAGTCGAGGACCCTGATATTTGGTGCACCTCCTCACTGTCTCTCCACTTCGAAACTCCTGGCGCCGTCCCTGTCGGGAAGACGTACCGTGACCTTGACGAAGATAAACCCCACTTTGGAAGAGCCCAACAGGCGCGTCCACCCACCGCTGTTTTAATCCTTTGTCCCTCGCGTCAATTGCTAACGTTTTTTCTTCGAGCTGACGAAAAACCCCGGGGGGGGGGGGGGGGTCGCCTGGCGAGGCGTTTGGGGGGGGCGATCGCCCCCACCGCCCCCCCCCCCCTTGGATCCGCCACTGCGTACACTCCACTGGCGCGGTGGGCAATCGGAAAGGCGCTATCTCCCACGCTCTGCACGGGTAGCTGCAACGCGCCCGTCGCGACGTTCTCCTCGTCACTGCTCTGCGACAGCACGTAGGAATTGTGGATGCTTCCGGGTCACATGGCACCACATTCAGGTTCTTCGAGCGCGCGTCCACAATCAGCTGCACGTTGACGGAGTGACCGCAGTGCTTGTTCACGAACAGTTCCTCGTGCACGGCGGCCCTTGGATCCGAACGTGGGTGCCGCCGATGACTCCCATGACGCCCGGAAAGCCGCCCATGGCGTAAAACTTCTGCTCCAGTTCGGGGAGTTCCGCTGCTGTTGACCACCCGAAGGAGGAAACGTGGTTTACACCGTCAGTTGAATACTATAGCAATTTCCATTGCCGACATAGTCCTCAAAAGAACGAAGCTTGCCGCGAGATACGATCAATACATGTCATTCGCTACCGTTTTGAAGAGTATGCTCCTCTTCAAAACTCACTCAAGTATCCACCAGCTGTTTCCACTGACAAGTTGTGAAACTCGTTATTTCAAAACTGTTTTCGTAATGAGAAACTCACCGTGATACGAACATAGAGATCATACAATGAGGTAGAGGGGCTTAGAGCGATAAACCGGGGTTCCGGTCTGCACTCAAAAGTGACCCCCATAAGGCGGCTGCCATTGTACGCAAATTTGACCACAAGTCACATGACCAAACCAATTACGTGACGTCACAAGAAAGATGGCAGCGCCCATTCAGCGGCTGGCCCCAGCTGGGCCGGAGCTTGTCGGATGCTTTGTTGGTTGTCGTTCATCTCGGCGAGTTGATTTCAGACGCGGAAGCCGTCATATGAGGCCGGTCGAAAGCGAGTTCAGAGTTCAGAGTGGTGTTTGACGTAGGTATAACGTGAAAATACGGAGGAACGGTGTTCATTTCGCTGGTGACCGTGTGCATTTCGCTGGTGACCGACTGGGATTTTGCCACGGAAGAGACAATCTGACCTACGTTGCTCGGACCTCGGATTGATTCGGATACCGCTAGGATAAAATTTAAGGTGACGTTTCTGTGCTCTCGTTGACCATCGGAATCTTCGAGGTTTGCAGTGAAGCGTGTGCAATATATTTGGATACACAGTTAAGCGAAATTGCGTGAGTCGTGCTTGGCAGTGTGCAATCGTGGTGCAGCTTCGGTCAAATGACCGAGGTCTCACTTTTGTTGTGCGGCGCACCGGAAGGCTGCCTTGAAGCTGGTGGTTCCCGTGCCGTGCTGAATGATGCTGTGCTGCTTCCCAAATTTTTCCGGCGTAGACGTGCACTTTCACGGAGCACAGGTGTGCGGCGCACCGAAGAGCTGCCTTCAAGCTGGTAGTTCCAGTGCCATGCTTTAGGTTATGCTGTGCTGCTTCCGAAATTGTTCCGGCGTAGACCTGCACTTTCGCGGAGCACAGGTGTTGCAGTTGGTATTGATCCCGCTGGTCTGTCGCACGTTTCGTCAACACAAACGTTTCATCCACACTCGTTACGCGAATTGCAAGCTGTACGGACATTTCATCGAGCGTGTTACCAACCCAGCTCACGCCGCTTTGTGGCAACAGTCTGCAGTGGCTCATTACCAAAAAAGTGGTCCCACATCCATTTCAGTTCAGTTCGTCCACGGCAGTCGCCAAACCCCGAAGGAGAGGATTTAGTCGGACAGAATGCCACTAAAGCAACGCAGCTTCTTCAGTGGTCAGGATAGACTCTTTTCTGCGAGTTTTGTTACATTGTCACGGATCCTTGTTCCAGTCGTATCTTCTATCAATATTCACTATTCTGGAACACTGCAGGTCATGCTCGGCTGTCATCGTATGTTCTGGTGGAAGTGCTGGGTACTTTACCCATAGCCCTTCACTCTGTGTGAACCCGGCGGCTCCTCAGCCGAGTTGCCCGATAATGAGACACGGGTGGCTGACTATCCTCCGTCTTATACCCCCGGCGAGCCGTAAGCAAAGTCCTAACCCGAGCCTGGCAGAACAACCGCAAGACGAGCGAGTACCAGAAACAGTAACCTCGGAAATACACTACGAAGCAAGTGAAATCTGAGCCAGTTGCAGCTACCGGGAAAAACCACCGGAATTCGCTTTCCTGCCAGAAAATCCGAAGCTTACTAAGCCAACAATGACAACCCTGTAGCAGCAAACCGCGTCCCCTCCCACCATTGTTTGCATGCCCGTCGCAAATCACACTCCGACGTTTTTTCACGCAAGGTGTATGAAGACGTCAAGGACTGGATTGAACAATATGGCAGTGTCGCCCGCCACATTGGGTGGACAGACAACCAGCTCCTGCAGAACCTATACTTCTCGGAAAAGAAACTGCCGGCGCTGGTCTGAGAACCATGGATCCTCCTCAACGTCATGGGAAGTTTGCAAGATCGAGCTGAAGCGCGCATTCATCAGCCAACATCAAAAAGAGAGAGCCGCATTCTTGATTCTGTCCAGGACACTGCCCCAACGAGAGCGACACCGCACTCGTGGGGGGTGTTTTGGGCTTGGTCGAGCGCCCACGCCCACGCCGACCTTGATGCTACAGAAGACAAGAACCTAAGAATCCCATGCCCCTCATGTAAGGGGCAACACCTTCGGCAGCTTTGTCCGCAACCCCCCAACAACAGTCGAAGTGTTCATATCACCGAGGCTTCAAACATTGAATGTGCACTGCATGCCCGAGCCTGTCACTATGAACAACTTCCCGGCGTCTCGACACTCGAGTTGTCCAGCTGCTACTTCGACGCCAGCCTCCCAGGCATCCACGACATCATCCACAATGTTTTCTGGGAGGAGATCAGGAAGCTATTTCCTGCCATCAGTTGCCCGGCTTTTATTTTGGTTGCCGAGATTGTTTCGGAACAAGTTTGACAGGTATTTCAACCGAGACTTCTGCGAGCGAAGCGGCATCTGACAAACCAAGGGCAACTTACCCCAGAATGGCACAACGACCGCCACCGGCTGCCCCATAGTATTCAATGCCAATTCAGAGAGACACTCTAACGCCGAAGCATTCCCGACATCGTGTGTAGGTCTGTGCTCAACAAAGTACACCGAGGAAAACCTAAGTGATGTGAATGGCCGACCGAAAACCACTTTGCTACCACTGCATGAAGCCGACCATGTCTACCAAAGCTGCCCGTACTAATGGATTGGTCTGCGAGGGTTCGTGCCCAACGACCCTCAGTCACGTCTCGAGGAGCGACCACGGGAGATTAAGGATTACCTTCGGCGACCTTTGTCCCTGATGCCGATGGTGCTGAATCGAAGATGCTGAATGCCTGATTACCCCGAAGCTCTGACGTCCATGACCTCAACGAGATGTAAGCATGACAAAGAAGGTGAGCGGCAATGCAGTGACAGTGGATTTCTGGTGTCCGTTGTCGTCCAAGGACAATACCTAAAAATTTGCTGACACCAATTATCTGTGTCCACTCCACGAAGCACACAATTTCTAACTTTGAGAGAGAATGCCCCTGAGTGACTTGAAGGAATATAATGGTTGGTCGCTCTCAAAAGTGAACTGCAAGCATCACCAGACTTGGATAGCAAACAAACATTGTTGCCAGCTATCAAGTCAACGGTACAGCCAAAGACACAGCCACGTAAGCAATACATGCCCGAGCTTGCTGCATTGATGCAGAAAACTACCAGGAAACTTTTCGGATTAGAAGCCAGCCCTGCAGTTTGAGCGCATCAGACGTCAGTGGCCGCACATGACGTATGATTACAAGACAGCATCAGTCGGTCAAAGTTGCCACTTGACCAAACTGAACACTGACGTGCCAGGAGCGTCATACGACAACAAGGTCCACAGGTACTACGACTGAACGCCCGACACGAGAATGTCGCAGAAAGAACTCGTTTTGGAACCATTTACTAAGAATCAATAATTATGTAATCAAGTGGAAATAAACATATTTGATACACTAACCAGATAAACATATTTCCGTTTGCCTTCACGCCTTGAGAGTCTATACACCGAGAATTCTGTTCACTGCACGCTCTGGACCTTACGAAAACACTCACATCTCTGACCCTTCAATATTAATGAATGGGACATACCAGACTGGCAGACTTCTTGCATGGGGTTGCACTCGTTCAATCTTTCCTGGACATGTGGTGCGTCCGGAAACCAACTCCAGTGATGTGAAAATGTTATTTATTACCCTATTGAAAATTCCATCAAGATACGTAATTTGGGACACTGACTGCCAATCAGCAGCCTTGGTGGAACGTAATGGACCATCAGACGTCATCTGATGGTACATCAGATGACGTCTGACTGCCACTGCCAAGGGAATTTCATCAACAAGGGCAGCATTTATATAAGAGTAAAGCTATACGCACTCATAAATATCGCATAATTCCTCGATAAAACAAAATGTTCGCGAAAAAAAAAAAAGAAAAATAAACAGGACCACCGCGCATCGAACCCGCGACCACTTGCGGACAAACCGGACACCTTAACCCCTATGCTATGCCACCGCTTCGGAAACTCGATTTGATTATTCGTTGTATACGAGATGCTTTGGCTGCAAATGCAGTTAAGACGTCAGCATGTTATGCAAGGCACTCGTACATCACTCGCCGTACTTCAGTTCTACTGACCTGCCATGTAGAGTACTTTCGCGTCGTAGAACGATCCTTTTGTTCGCGCGTCACTGGCCCAGTACACCTGGTACACGTTGTCGTCTTCAACTACACCGCTAAAGCCCCTTACATCGTCGGAACTCACAACAGGCTGGGTCTTGTCAAGTAAAAATTCTACTAAAACATAAGACATTGTAGAGCCCGGGCGGGATCGACAGGTTGGAGCAAGCGGGCAAACAAAACGAGTCGAGAGCGATCGTTCATGAAACCTCGGCGAAGCCTCTATGGGCGAAGCGAAGTGTCGTGTTAGGCGCTTCGGCGGGCTTCTGATCAAGGTTGTCGGTCGGTTGCGTGCCATATCTCTAACGTCAGCGGTTTTATGGGCTCATGTCCCGAAATCGTTTTCTCGTGCATAGATTACTTTTCGTATTCATAGATTTGACGAAATAGTGGTATCCGAACGAACTTTACGTCCTTTGACCCTGCGTCTGTCTGCACGTCAAAGCTTTTTGACGTACAGTCAGAGACAATCGATGTACAGTCAGAATCACCACCAAGACATCTTGATGGCATTTCGCGGCGGCCGACTGCCACCAGGAAACCATCAGAAAGCCGACAAGCGGAGTCTGACTGGAGTCTGACTGTCGGTCAGGGTAACTTGTCGGGCAATCAGACATGCTTGACGTACAGTCAGGCACAGTCAGCGGTCCACTAGAAAACATTGACTGCCAAACAGGGTTACATTGATGGATTTTTCCTTCGGGTAATTTATTCCCTTCAGGGTCCTTCGTTTGCAATGCAGAGAGGATACTTAAAACTACACACATGATAATAACATTAAAGAAAACTGCTGTAACTTGTTAATTGGAAAAACAAACACACCTCTAAGCATATAGTTTAATAGTATGTAGTATGTGTTGATGCATTGGTATATAGCATGTCACTTCTTATATGTATGACACAATAGACCCTTTGCAGAACCCCATCACGCAACACAACTGTCACCATTTTTTTCGGCGTAAAGCACACGAATGTGGGCCCTAGTTCACGTTGAACGCTAATGCAGCATTCGAGTCCAATAGGTGCTGAGCCGAATTCACAGGGATGGCGGACATAACATTTTTGTCGAAAAAATGCCCAAAGTATGAATGCCTGGGGTAATTAGAGTAGTAGTTACTGTAATTTGTTTCAGTAGAATTTGGCAGATGGCAAAGGCTACAGTCTCGGTGAGTCAATACACACGTTGGAGAGAGGCACATGACAACATGTCATCAGAGAGCTCGTCTGCACAGATGTGTCACACACCTTCGCTCCGTCTCTCTGATTGGCTCGAGGGGGCTGTGGCGGTTGGCCTCTTCCAAGTTACGGTGATACGAAGTATAGGCAGCCCACACTTTTGAAAAGAGTCTATTGAAGAGACTGAAAGGATATGTAGTCAACATTTTTCAACAAGACTGCTCTCCAGGCGAGGGTGAACACAAATATGAATCACATTATCCAGGTAATTAGAACAAGTAAATAATTGACCGACTAATACAATGCACTCTTGATGGAAAAGAGTATTGCTGCAATAAACCCTACGAAAGAGAAAAAGTGTGCAGTTAATCTATGCATGCACCAAAACAGTTGTTCTTACAGCAAGTCGAATAGCTTTCAAGCAGGTGCCTGCAACGATTTATTCTTCCCCACACTCAATAAAACGTAATCCTCGTAGCTGAAAATAACTGCACTTCCCACTCAAACACACACAAAAAAAGGAAGAAAAGCGATGGAATGTAGAATCGTGGATTAGCACAAAAGGTAAAAATCGCAGGAGCTTCTTTGCTAAAAGTTGCTATGGTTGTTCGGTGACGGAGGGCTGAAACAACTTCCCCTAGGCCCCTAACGCGACGTATACATTTCGAGTAGATTCTCAGATATTTCCACGTTCAAACAAAACTAAGAGAATGCGAAAATTTCATGTTAAAAGCACTCAAAAGTTCTATCGATCCTCGAACACATCCCGGAATCCGAGCACCGGTACGGCGATGGAGAGCTGATGCTGTCTCACAGGCGTTAATATCCAGATGATCCAGAGCGATCTTGCGTAAAAACGGTATAAAGTCTCATTCCTTCATATTTTCACATTATACCCTGCGGCAGCCAGCACGAAGAAGCCCGAAGTCGTCGGAAAGCAGCTGCACATCACGGCAACCGCGCACCGAACAAACTCGCATGCGCCAGCTATGGGCGCTGCCATCTTACCTGTGACGTCACGGCTCTTGGGAGGTCACGTGACAAATGGTCACATTTGCGTACAACATGGCGGCAACCGGGGGGGTGCCACTTCCGAACTTCCGGTTTATCACTCTAAGCCTCTGAACCTCGTTGAGATAATACATACTAACTCTAGAGGAAAAGGTCCGCCATTTTCCCATGCATTCTGGCTGCCGCAAGCGGCGGAGTATGCAGGAAGACCGTCGGGGTCCCACATGGTTACCAACTGCCTTCGATTTTACAAATATATCATCAGAGAAGTGTCATGAACTTCAACAATCCATGAACTTACCGGTGGAAAGATATTCGCGTTCCTTTCGAAGCTTTCTTTTTGCATAACACGCAGATGTACGGCCTCCCGTCAACACTAAACTAAACCAGATAACCGGCTTCGGTTATCTGGTTTAAGAACAAAACGAGCGTGTTGGTAACGGTAATTATCTTCCTCATGTCTAATTATCTGGTTTAGTTTCGTATTTCCGGGCGCGGGTGGCCGCGTCCGGAAATACGAAACCGGGCAACTATCAGACTTTTGAGATTTCGACAGAAGGGAAGTTAGTGCAGCGTAATGCGTATGCTGCTTTTTACAAACCTTAGAATAACTCAGAATTTAATTTGCAACGTTAAATTATCACTGTTTATATTTCTGAGAGTTTTCAGTCTTCGCGATTACCATTACGACTGTCGTTCTTCAGCTGGCAACATTGGTTTCTTTATCTCGTGTTCTGTCGCTCTCTTTCGCGATCTTTCACTCGGGATTCAGGATGTCGGCGCGCGGGATTTGCCACTCCTCCTCACCCACCTTTACCCCCCTGGATACGAAAGACCGTGCCACACCGCCACAGCAAAGACAATAAAAAATAGAGAGAGCTTGGGGAAGGACCACTACACAACGTTTTGAGGACGCAATGACGGCGCTGCATGTTGATCAGAAGAGCTGAACTGACGAAATGACGAAAACAGAACTGACGAAAACAAATGTCTCGATTGCTCCAAAATTACTTCGCAGCTGGCCGCTTAATAAATGTAACATATAGTTGAAGAGGAACGTTAGAAATAAGACTGTTTTCTTACCTCCAAGACTCCGGTGATGCACATGTTGCCATCGCGGCGAAACCGAAACCTCGTCACGTCGAAGGGGCAAAATCGGTCCTGGAAAACACGGTCCGACCCAGGGTGTAAGATAGACAGGTGGGGGAAAAAGAGCCAAATGAGCGACCGGATTGTGTCCCCCTCGGTTTTCTCTTTTTCTGTGGCGCCATCTATGTGAAGCATCGCGAACTCTCACTGCGGGTGGGCGACCGGTGGCGACCGGCTAAACTGACGGAGATGGTTTCTCGTGGATTTTCAATGGAGGACTGTCGTGCTATCGGTTTATTTCGCGCACTCTCCCATAGAGTTCCCCGCAAATCCGATTCCGATTTTTTTCCCCTCGCCGCATCGCCATCTGTCGCAAATCGGGGGTACCCGCAAGCAGACGAGTACACAATCCGGTCACGGCGCTGCGGTAGGCTTCTATGGGCCGTTTCCCCACCTGTCTATCTTACACCCTGGTCCGACCGGTCCGACGGTGCCGTGGAGTGCATTCATGCGGCAAAGATTGTTTGGAGTCGGTGTCTTGCGGCCACGTCCGACATTTTGTTTACTCTGAGACCGCCAGGGAGCCTTCCCCGTGGCTGTCTCACGATCTAAAACTAGAATTGAGTCAGAGACTAGGTTTTGGTCTCAAGTCCAGACTAAGTTTCGTTTCCAGCAAGTGGCTAACCTCTGAGACTGTCTCAGTTTGGGTCTCCGTTTGGGCCTCAGTTTGGGTCTTAAATCGGCCGTCAGCTAATTTGCTACCGGGCTGTATCACGGCTTGAGACACAATAATAATAATAATAATAATAATCTTTATTTGCACAAACAGGTGTTTTCCTGGAAGCGTGCGAGGCGAAACAGAAAGGCGGAAGCCCGTACGCTGGTGCGTCTGTTGGCCCAACCCCCAGGAAACGAAAACAAAGTTGAACATAACAAAACGAAGCAAAAAAAGAAAAATAATAATAACAATAAAATAAAAAGGGGGGGGGGGGGGGGGGAGAGGGGCTACGCAATCGGTCGCGTTTACAAGGCCTAGCACGACCCGAGTCTCCTCAGAGGGCGTCCAAACCGAAATCGCGAAGCGCGCGCGACGCCCACCGCCGCGACGGGGGGCCCTGCCTGGAGGGAGAGACCGAGAAAGGCCCAATACTTTGGGAGGGCGAGCCAGGTCCCGATCCCAATCAACCCCCCGCGACAGGACCCCCCATCACGGCAACAGTCGAGGGCCACGCGCACCCCGCAATCCCGGCCCGAACGCAACTCCCCCACACAATCAATTCCGCGCTCGCGAAAAGGCCCGGCACAGAAGCGCGGATCCCGCCCGGTCTTCTGGGATGGGGAAGCGCACATCCAGGGGCGCTGCGAGGAAGGTCTCGATCGCAGCTGGAAGAAACATGCGGCTATGGCGAACTGTGCGAGCCCGTAGCTGCTCGGGTTGTCCGGACCGCTTACTAATTCGGAGGACCGAGTTGAGATATGTGTTCTCCAGTGAACCGTCCAGGAGGCGGCACAACAATATCACACGCGCAACGACCCGTCGATGGTCTAATGTCTGCCAGCTGAGGCGCCTCAGTCGATCCTCATAGGTCTGGGGGGTGACCAGCGTCCGGTCCGTCCGCGACAGGAGAGTTCGTGTTGCACGACGCTGGACCCCCTCCAGACGCTGAGAGAGGTGGGCTTGGTGAAGGCTCCAGATGGAAGCGCAGTATTCTAAGCACGGGAGCACCAGAGCGGTGCAGAGGATGCGAAAGTCCTCCGGACCGCAGGAGCGTGACACCCTTGTAACGAACCCGAGGGTTCGACGTGCCTTGGCCACGATGTTGGAAATATGTAAGGTATAATCCAAAGTAGGTGCAAGGGTCACCCCCAGAATCTGAAGGTGTGTGGCGACGGACACAGGAGTGCCAGAAAAAGAATAGCAAGGGGGGTCCACACTCTTCTTCTTACTGAAGCGCATAGCAGCACTTTTGGTGAGGCTTAGTCGTAGAAGGTTGGCAGCAGACCAGTCTGCAATCAGGGAGATGTGGGCTTGAAGGCGGGAGCCAGAAGAATGGTGGTTCAAACGGGACAAAATGGTTGTGTCGTCGGCGTATTGGATAAGCACGGTGTTCTCTGTCTTCGGCATGTCATTAACATACACTGAGAAAAGAGTGGGTCCCAGCACAGAGCCTTGTGGCACACCCGAGGAAATGGTGAAGTCCTCAGACGAAGATCCGTGGAACACCACATTGTGAGAGCGACCAATAAGGAAGCGAGCTATCCAACGTAGCAGGGAGCCGTGTACACCAACCCCTGCGAGCTTCTGGAGAAGGAGGTGATGGTCCAGCGTGTCAAACATATTGCTATAGTCTAGTTGGATGAGGTCCGTGGAAGTGTGGTCGTCCAGCGCATCGCTTATGTAGTGCGTCATGGTTGCCAGGGCAGTTTCGCAACTTCTTCCTGGCCTAAATCCATGCTGCGACAAGGAGAGTGTGTTGCTGACGGACAGGTAATCTAGAAGGGTACGATTTAGCATCCGCTCAAAAGTTCTGCACAGGATCGAAGTGACTGAGACTGGCCGATACGATGAGACGTCATTCACAGGCTTGCCTTTCCCTTTGTGGAAAGGCGTCACCAGGACCCGCTTCCAGACGTCTGGAACAGTAGCTGTGCCCAGGAAGTTGAGTCAGAGACTCGGTTTCAGTATCAAGTCCAGACTTAGTTTCGTTTCGAGCAAGTGGCTCACGTTCGGTCTCGGCTGAGACTGTCTCAAGTAATGTCTCAACTCTTTCGAGCAAGCGGCCCAGTTTTCCGCCGGGTGGAGTCATTTATGAAATAGAGGATTCTGATTCTGGAATCTTGACCATCTTGACCCCAATGCGTCAAGGATGGTTTGAACATGTGCAGAAGAGGGCGGGGGAAGGGGATTCAGAAGCGGTTTTGTGGACACTCCCGGACACTCCTGTGTTCCCTGTGTTTTCCTTTTAACTTCTTTTTTTTTCTTTTTTCTTTTTTTACAGTTTGAAGGTACATGTGCTTTTTCCCGATTTTGACTGGGGCGACAAAGTACTCGCTTTTGGTTGTTAATCAGCGACAATTCGCGGTTGTGCGAAGCAGACAAAAACCTCTCACGTCGGACAAAAGGCGCAAGTCAACCACTTCATGCTTGAAGTTTGCGCGTTTTTCAAGCTCTTACCTATTCGTGTTCGTAAGACGAGCGATGTCTTCAGCCAGAAGACGACCGCCGCGATACTGCGACGTCTTCGTGCGAATCAGCTTGTTGGTCGGGCGTGTCGTACGGAATACACCCTAAATGTTTTGATCGGTAAAGGATTTTTCTTTCGAAGCTAGACAGAATTTCCGGTATACCGCGAACGACAGTTCCGAAGCAGGGGTCCCACGCCCGTCGTCCGCCACCATCGCATAGTCGGCTTCGTTCAACCGTCCTGCCGACGACTCCGGCGATACGACGCCATGTTGAGAATTACGCAGAGAATTCCCAGGGTGCAGGGGCAGGGGGCGCGAGCGCGTCCGGAAGACTTATGCAAGACGCGACCTGGTTATGCTGGCTGCATCATCCGTGTGGCGCTGTAGCCTTCGATTTTGCACGTGCCTCGTTCAAATACAAGCAGCTGTCAGCATCTGTAGATGCGAGGTAGTAAAACACCTAAAGAAAGTAAACAAAAAATAAAAAAGACCAGAATTCTGCAGCTCGCGGCCGCAGCGTTCCATTAAACATTCCTTTCATCTTCGCTTTCTTTCATAGCTTCCTCGAGCACGTATATCTCACTTTACGTGACAGCGAAGCCGAAGCTACTCGCAAAAGTGTTTCCTCTTGAACGATGCTCGCACTGCACGAGCGCGCGTGCCTGGCAGGGACTTTGAAAGCTCCAGGTCGATCCTTTAGCCTCTGCTACGGTGGCACTTAGAATGGAACGGAGTAGAAAAAACTCTAGTGAGGAAGTGTGTTGATGCATGTTCGATACGCGAGCCAAGTATTATATTTTGCTCACCTGGAGCGCTGCTCAAAACTTGAGAGCTACGAGCCTATTCTCTGTGCCACTTTTTTTTTTAAATCAATGTATTTGCAGTTTTTTAGAAGCTACAAAAATGGGTATCATATTTTTTTCTATTTTTAATACTGAGTGTATTCCTTCGATGACCCACGACTTTGATTATTTTTGGTTTGTGTCTATAAAACGGTACGTGACGACGGAGAACAGGGTCGGCGCGACCAAGACCGGCCAGTTCTCGATCGGCGGTTTTTGGGCGGAAAGAACGAATTTCGAGCCGCTAATAGTGTTCTAGGCATGCTGGGCTTTCATTTGTCATGTACAAATAAAAACCTTGGCTAACATAAATACGCTGTAAGTGTCCCTTCAGCGCCTGGCATGTATTACATCCATGGTAGCTCTTTGAGAGGACACTTTCTGTCCAGTCGTTTTACTTGATTTGTGCCTTTCGCCAATATCTTTCTCGATTCGCAGCACTATCTCGCCAAACTATCCGCGCTCCAGGGTTTATCAGGTTTTGTTTTACTCATCTCTCAAGTAGGGGCTACGCCTGATAATATATCGCGATGTATGCTGATAACAGTCCCAATGAGACAAGCAACCTCGAGGTCTGCCTGTTGCGCTGCCATCCCTGTCACTCCCCAGGCTTCCGCCACCTCAGCCATTGTGGGTTCGTGTTCACCCCTGACATTCTTGCTCTTTCATTTTCTATGCTTCGTCAATTAGCCCCGCACTATGAAAATGCTTTACCTCGTAGCCTGGCAGTTGTGAACGAAGAAAGTGGAGCTCGTCATTTGGGCTATACAACCTGTCCGCTCTGCTTCAGTACAGAGCAGCGCGAAATTTTCAGCCATTTTAGCTTAGCAGATTGAACGAAATGGTCTTCGAATTTTCGCACGTTGTCATTGGCTCATGCGGATATTTCATTGACTCCGGCGGGGCAAGAATATGACGGTCGGGACTCGACAACAGTTGGCCCAAGCCATGGAGGTAAGAAGCATCTGGAGGCAACATGACGTCACCAGGACTGAAGCCAGTAGTGTGGAGGGATACGCCGCCAACGATGACCAGAACCAAGAGACGCCATTGGACGAAAAGGAGAGCTGGCTCCTTTTCGTCCAATGGCGTCTCTTGGTTTTGGTCATCGTTGGAGGCGTATCCCTCCACACTTCTGGCTTCCCTGCTGGTGACGTCAGGTCGCCTCCAGAGGCTTCCTACCTCCATAGCGCAAACAGAATGCGCCATTTTTTTTTTTTTTAGAGCGCAGTTTTTAGGCGCGCTTTTTTCGAGTTGAGCGGCGTCGACGTAACCGCGCAGTGGATTATGGGACGTTTCCCATAAGGACGTATACACGTGACGTTACGTGTGACGTCACGAGGGTAATCTTCCCCGCTAAATTTGGCGGGAAAATGTATTGCGAATTATGGCGGGGAAATTTCTCGCTAAATTTAGCAGGGAACGTTTTCCGCTAAATTGAACCGAGAAATTTAACAAAACATTTTTCGCAAAATTTAGCTGCAAAATTTTAGTCCCGAGATGTCACACGTGACGTCACGCTAAATTTAGCGGGGAAATTGACGTCACGTGACTTGAACACCAATTCAGTTTCTCCGCTAAAGTTAGCGAGAAAATTTTCGCTAAATTTCCCTCTAATTTTAGCGGGCAAATGTTGGTAAATTTCCCGCTAAATTAAGCGAAAACGTCTCCGCTAAATTTAAGGGGGAGATTTTTGCTTAATTTAGCTGGAAATTTAGCAAAACTTTCCTGCTAAATTGGAGGGAAGCAGGAGAGTAGGTGGGGAGGGTACGGAGGGGGAGGAGGGCATACGTCACCCTCCTCCTCCTCAAGAGCTGCACTCTAATTCGGCATTACAAAAAATTGTAAACGTCTTTCATTTTTTTTATGGCACTATTGTCTGGTAACGTTGATGTATGTCGCGCTGCTCAGCACGTCTGAACACATTAAACTTTGTTTGGATGCCGAAGGTTTGATTCCTGTGCGTGCATTCAACAGGATGTGAGCCCAAATGTGTTTTCCCCTCCGGTCCCCTTGAACTGCAGTATGTTTAAATAAAAAAACACGCGACCTCGTTCCTTTAGAGGTTGTGTTATCCAAACTGAGACTATAATTCAATAATAAAAGTTATTCTTTTTTTTCAGTTAAAGGGAACATTAAAATAGCTTTCTACTTTTTCCTCCTTGACTTTAATCCTCAACGCAAAAGCAGAATGAAAAATCGCATGGTCGTGACGTGGTTGAGCACTAGATCCGATGACTTCGAGCTTCCACCGTAGTTTTTCATGGAACTTGCAGTTTTCAAGGGATGATAAGTGCCGTCACATCACTCATTTTTTCGCGTTCCGTGTACAGACATGTTGAGACAGAACAGGGCGCAGCCATCTTGCTTGGGTGGGGTGCGCTTGTGCGCGTCATAATCCTATTACGAAGCCTTGCTAAGGTGTCGTAATCGGATTATGGCAGCATTCACGCCCACCCCAACTGAGCAAGATGGCGGCGCATGGATAGATGGATGGATGGATGAACACGGCTGAGCCCTTTGGATCGGGCGATAGCTTACGCCAAATAGCCATTTTGTTTTACCATTTAAGCTTATATTATTTAAATGTGAAATCTATATTCACTCCGCAGTGCAAAGAAAGTGAGGCTATGAAACCTCCTTGCCATCAGTGAATAAGAAAATACCTAGTTTTCTCTCGAATTCTGCCACCATACACTTAATCTTTGCTTGGTAATATCTACAGTCTTGAAATCCACTCTCCCTTCGCTGTCTCTAAAACCCAATGACTTTATTAAATCTATGTTGTCTTCGGTAGGCATAGGGTGAAGCCCTTTACAATGGAGTATCAAGTGCTCAGCCGTCTCGTCCTCCTCTCCAAAATCAGTGCACACTGTATCCATTTCCTGGTACTTCACTCTGTATGTTCTGGTTCGCAGAACACCCGTCCTCGCCTCAAACAGCAATGAGCTTCCCCTAGAATTGTCATAAATGCTTTCTTTGGCAATAACTGTTTTGTTTAATCTATAGCTTTCCAGAGCCGTCTTTGTCTGCATTCTTTCTAGCCACCGATCTCTTTCTGTGGCCTTAACTTTCTTCTTAACTGAGACTTGCTCTTCCGTATCTTCGCAATAGCCCAAAAACTTTCCTCTTAATTTCCTAGTGCGCTGTCTCCACTTTGTGTCTACACTCCTCATGTATAAATAGCTGAAAACCTTTCGTGCCCATTGCTCCCCGTCCATTTGCCTCAACCTATCCTCAAATTCTATCTTGCTCACCGCTTCCCTGCTCTCAAATGACGCCCATCCCATGTCTCCTTGTACTCCCTGGTTTGGCGTTTTGCAATATGCCCCCAAAGATAGTCTACCTACTCCGCGCTGTTTTATTTCTAGTCTCGCATGCACTTCGGATTTCATGCATAGCACTGTGTTTCCAAAAGTCAAGCCAGGCACCATGACCCCTTTCCAAATCTCTCTCACAACCTCATACCTGTTGTAATTCCAAAGTGCTCTATTTTTCATTACAGCTGCATTTCTGTTGCACTTACCTATTATATACTTTTCATGCTCTCTGATATATTCTGCACCATCACATATACATACTCCTAGATACTTGTATTTACTAGCTCTCTCAACTGTAATATTCTGTATCTTCAGCCTCTCGACTTCATCCTCGTTAAAAATCATGACTGCTGATTTTTCGCTACTGAATTCTAAACCTAAGTCCTCTCCTTACCTACCACAGATGCTCATTAATTCCTGCAACTCCGTCCTGTTGTTAGCCATTAGTACGATATCATCCGCATGCATAAATCCCGGTAAGGATTGCTGAATTTTTTGGCCTAGTTTATTGTAAGAAAGGTCGAATCCAAGCCCACTCTTCTCTAGTCTATCCTCCAATCCTCTCAGATACAACATAAACAGCAAAGGCGATAACGGGCACCCCTGCCTAAGGCCTCGTCTTATCTCTATTTTCCCTGTCGCCTTTCCTTCCCATGTTATAATCACCTTGTTATATTTGTAAAGGTTCCTTAATAGTGCTGTTAGTCCTTCATCTAGGTTTAAGCTCTCCATTATGTCCCACAGGTTCCTTTGGTTCACATTGTCATAGGCACCCTTGATATCCAGAAATGCCAGCCAGAGCTGTCTGTTTTCTTTTTGCGCTATTTCTATACACTGTGTTCGAGAAAATAAATTGTCCTCCAACCTTCTTTGTTTCCGATACCCGTTCTGTAACTCGCCCAGTATGCCCTCGCAATCTACCCATTCCTCCAGTCTGTTCTCTATAATCTGCATTACCAACCTGTAAATAACCGGTGTCACGGTTATGGGACGATAATTCCTAATATCAGACTTATCTCCCTTTCCCTTATATATCATACTCATCCTACTAAGCCCCCATTCATCTGGAATATTTCCTTTTGTTATCATGGTACTCACTACCTCCCTTAGTTTTGCCTTAGATTTAGGACCCAAATTCTTCACCAGCTTGATTGGGGTACCATCTGTGCCTGTCGACGTGCCACTAGGGACTCTTCGTTCCGCCTTTTCCCATTCTCTTTGTCCAAAATCCGCGATGTCCCAAACTGGACTGCTACTTCCTTCGGTACTCCTATCTTCCACATGTACCGGTTCCCGAAATTTCTCCTCCATCACTGCTCCTATATATTGTATCGCATCATCTCCCTCTAATTGATATCCCTGATGCGAGAGTAGGAACCTCTGTCTAGCTTGCGTCGTTTCACCGAGTGAGTTCAAGTGCTCCCAAAACTCCTTAGCAGCGTTTCTATCTTTCTTACTTACATCACTCATCCATTCCTCACCCTTTCTCTGAATTTTCGCATTGATCAAACTGGATTTCTCTCGGCGACATGTTATAAAATTGTCCCATTTTCTTTTTACTTCCGTTTCGGACTCCCCACTACGCTTGGAATACCTGTGTTCTCTAGGGGCTTCCTGACGTTTTTGTATCGCTTGCTTCACTTCTTTGTCCTACCAGCTTTTTGGTCTATGTCCTTGCTTCCCCTTTCGTTTACTCTGAACTTTCTCTAGTTCTAAAGCAAAAAGCCTAGTTAGGCTCTCATAGGTCCAATCTGTATACCGTTGCCCTGAAACTGCTGCCTCTATTCTTTCAACAACTATTTCCAACTCTTTGTCGCTGCAGAAAGTTTGCTTTGAATCATGTTGTCTAGTTTCAGCATTTACTTTAGCAAAATTCAGCTTAATACGTTTGTGATCACTACCAAGACTTTTGGAACCTTCTTGATCTATTTTCATTACTTGTAACTTAACATATATTTTGTGTGACATGAGTACGTAATCTATAGTTGAATGTAGATTGCCAGTTTCCCAAGTTATGTGCCCGTCACACTTCTGACTGGTATTACATAAAACTAAATCATGTTTTTCCACCAGTTCTAGTAATATGCTTCCAGTTGAGTCCGTATACCCATCCAGACCCTCAATATGGGCATTCATGTTTCCCATAATAATTGTTTCGGAGCCTTCCCCTAGTTCACTAATGTCTCTTGATATGCAATCAATCATTTTTCTGTTCTCCTCTTTAGCACCTGTCCCTGTCCATAAGTAAACAACTCCAAGGACTGCTGATTCCCCAGCGACTTTTCCTTTCAGCCACAAATGTTCGGCGCACTCCTTTCTGATCCTTTGAAAGTTCATATTCTTCTTAATAAATGCTCCAATTCAACCTCCCTTCCTCGTTCCCTCCATTCTGTTGCATTCTTCCCACACATAGTCAGGGTTGCAAGGTGGCTGCTCCATGTCTCTGAGATGTGTTTCCACAAACCCATACACCATTAAATCCTCCTTTCTTAGTTGCTCCTTTACCTCATCCCATTTTAACCTATTTCTACCACACTGCATGTTAATATATCCAATGTCTGATTGTGCTGTTTGTTTATACCTGTTCTTACGTTTTCTCCTCTTTTTAACCCTGGGTGCCTCTCCTGACTTTGTTTGGTTTCTAGTTACTTTAGTGCCCCCAGGGCCCTCGGTCCCCCCAAAAAAGCAGTCACCGTGCGGCCCATCCTATCCCCCACCCTGTAACCCGTGGCCTCACTGTAGTGAATGCCATCTGCAAAAGGGCGGGAGCCAGTCTCGTACACTTCTCTGTTTACTTCCATTACGTCGTACCGAAGCTGTCGACTTATACCCTTAATTACTCCGTTGGCTTCGACAACCCTCCTCTCCGTTAACCCGAATTGCCCCCGAACTTCTAGAATGGTGCACACAACCACATGCACATTCTCAAACACGTCCCTCAGCTTACGTATTCCCACGTTTAGCTGCTTTCCGAGGTTCTGGCATAGAGTAATATACACAAGGTAAAGAGCGGACACTGCCGTAGGCCCCAGCGGCCCAGATAGACCAGTGACAGGTAGCGCTCCTAGCGGGCGGTATTAAGCATAATCTGATTCCGTTTCCGGTCAAGTTAGTTTCGGTTTCGGTTCGGGCGTTTCTGCTCCGGTTCTCCGGTACCCCCCTCTCTTTCCTCCCCGCCTCGCTCGGCTCTCGGGACTCCAGAAGCCGCTGTTTTTTTTTTTTTTTTTTAATACTGACGCACTTTTGCTTTATGTTTTTACGATAGAGTCCGTGCAAAATGTGTCAAACAATAGTTCAACTTACTTCACAAAGCAGAAGTATATATATATTTCTTGTTATTTTTCTATTGTAAAGCATGGAAGTTACACAATCGCCGTATTGACTCCTGGCTGGTGGAGGATTTTGGGGTCAACAACAGTAAGTGGTTCGAACACATTTTATTGGACCACATTCATGTATACATGAGTTACTTCGGAAGCTCTGTATGTTTTATACGAAAGAGATCGATACTCACAAAAATTAATGAATATGAAGGACGTCAGCACCTCGTACACTTCGTAATAAATTCTTACGGAACCAAGTTAAAAACCCTTTCCACGGAGAACATGCTGCATGATACATTCACTTTCACGCCGACTCGGGTACGGGAAGGAAGTGCAAAAATAAATAAGACATCGCTATCATTACCAGTCATAAAAGTATAATAACAGTGCGAAGCACACGCCGGATAGTAAAATTCCCCGATTTCCGGCAAATATAAAAAAAACACCAATTTGCATAGCCTCAAACTCACTGCGGGCGAGCCATTACCAAACAATGAGAACCCTATTCGAAATTGACAAGATTCAACGTCCCTAAACGTTCCCTGAAATTGTTCAGAAAAGAAATATGGCTTCAGAAAAAAGTGGCTAAAAAACTATGGACAGTAGATACAAAAGTGGATACATTTTCTTTCAAATATTTTTAGCCTCTATACACAATTTTCTGTCGAAATGTTGTTGAAAGTGGACAAATATTTTTGTTAGGGAGCCGTGATACACATTCGCTGGAAAAAGGGGAAACAAATGTTTGGAGAGCAAGCTGCACCGCTCACTTAATAAGCACTTTTTGTTTTTGGTTTGGCAACCGCCTCTGTTAATACGCTATTAACAGTTAAACCTGTCTCGTTGCTTACTAGCCACTGAAGAGTGCAACTGAACTTTGTCTAAATTCCGGTTAAGAAATCAAACATGTCAACACAAGCGTATTCTGCAAAACAATTTTAAAAACCTTTTGTGTGTACTCCTCTGGGCAAAGGCTAAAACCACCCAGACCTCAAAGTGTGCTATACAAGGCGGCACACACTCCTCGAAAATGTGTCACACTCTCTATTATGGGAAGAAAGTGATTTTCCAGTTGCTGAATGAAATGACAGGCAGCCTGTGGTGGTACTACTAAGTTCCCGAAGAATTTTCCAGGCACGTGGTATGCTTTAGGAACAAGACAGTATTGGTGAGGCCTGGTCAAGTTATTAGACTCATCCGATAGCAGCTGAGAACAGCCATAGCTGTAAGTTGTCTGTTCAAGCAAAAGCTTGATCAAATAGCCCCAAACGTAATAAAAAAGTGGACGAGTCATCAATTATGTTAGACCTGATGTCTGATGCCAGCTCAGAAATATCCTCTAGTGGCGGGAAGTTATCAATTGGAAGACATTCCACAATGTCTGAAATTAAACTTTCATGGTGCGGAGATATTTGCAACTCCTTTAGGAGGTAAGTCTTGCCATCTTCTACGTTTTCATTGTCCGAAAGTTTGAACACTTTTTTTATCGAGAGGTGTTTTAGTCCTGAGGTGAACTGCTGCACATTTGGGTTTGTGTAGCAGCCCAGCATTTGTCGTATATAGCTCCAAACACGTTCTCAATGTGTCTTGCTGCAGGCGTCGTGTAAGTAAGTCATGGCTGCTTGAAAGCAGTAGTGTAAGTCATGGCTGCTTGAAAGCTCATCCCAGAGCACGAGGACACTTTTTATAGTAACTTGCCACCCAACGATGGTTTATGGCTGCCTCCTACTTTGTAACTGCCATGCTGAAATCCATCCGAGTTACTGGTGGAGAAAATCAAGTATTTCAGATTCTCCCTTCAAAATGGCATGACACAACTTCTGCCCTGTCTTCTTGAATTTTTTAGCTATTTAGAGAATCAAAAAGTATGCACATCCTATCACAGAAATAGGCTGTAGCCGCCTCAGGAAGCTCCTTGGCATAAACAAAAAAAATGATTGCAAGAAAGAGTGAGGCACTCAATACCTGTGGGGCACAATTTTCTTCCATGTTATAGAAAGGTTCTTCAAAAAATGTGTCTCTCAGTAAGTTTCGGAGCCAATCGCAAGTTCATCTCATGAATAGAACAATAAAGTTCAACAATAGGAGACCACTCAATGACCTCATTTCCAATGCAAAGTTTGTGGGCTTGGAGATTGCTCTTGGTTTTTTTTTTTTTTTTTTGGGAAGGTGCGGAACATCAAAGACAAAGTAAACGTGTTCGTTGTCAACTTCAAAAAATGGCTTATCAACACACACACCAAGCTTACGTTTCAAGCCCCCTAACCACAGACCACAGCCTTTACTGTGAAGCCAACAGTCTTAAGCTCCCGAATGAGAGAAATGAGGAGACTGCGTTAAACAGAAGACGTTGTTGGAGTGTGCACAACAGTGTATGCAAAGGGCTAAACGCACCTCCTGGAAATTTCAGACAACATAACAACCAAGGCTCTATCTGCAATGTTAGAGGTTCGTTCAACACCGTCATCCGTAAACCCATGGACAATGTCGTGTGCAGGGTCGTTAGTTAAATTCTTCTTTTTTGAAACAATCTCATCGAAAATCAACATGCACACACGTTCAAGTGCAGCCAGACAGCCCGGCAGAAACAAGAGCGCGAGAAGCTCGAACCGATCGGCTCCACGAATCACGCCGAGCATGCAAGCACGCGGGCGGTCATGCGTCACCTTGATTGATGCAAAGTCGACCGAACATGACGCAGCAGAAAGCACAGATGGACGGCACGCACGGCACAGACGAACGACGCAGGGACGAGCAGAGGCCATGCAGAATGATGCAGAGGCGACGGCGTGCAGGCAGGCAGGCCATGCCAGGCGCCATTCATCACGTGGTTTTTGTGACGTATTTGATTTAAACTATTTAGTCGTTTTAAGTACTTAAAATAATTTTAAAGCATTGCCATTTAAAAATAAACACTTTACACGGAAAGGGTCTTAACTAATTGTAACCGAATTGCAGAAAAGCGCCACGTAGCGGAGGGTATTAAACGCAGTATCTGGGCCGCGAATCGGCTCCTGTGTCCTCTCTTTACGTTTACTATATTACTCTATGGTTCTGGCTCCTACCCTTGAGCACATCATTAAGCCCCGCATGAACTATTACTAGGTTCCTTCCCTCCCGGTTATCCCACACCCCCTCACGTGCTGCGGTCATAGCATCCACCATACACTTCCCTGGCTGGACCTCTACGGTTACCCTCTGGTCTCCCTTCACCCTGTTATGTACATCCCTCCTAACTGCTGCGTTAGAGCTCCCCACTACCAGTACCCTAGATCCCCCTGGTGCCTGCGCGCCTTTGTCCTGCGACTTATCTTCTGTCACCTGACTGCCCGACGCCTGCTGCTCGAAGGCGCCATTGAGCTGAGGTTCTATCAGCTCTCCAGCGTCGTCGAGCCCGCCAGCCAACAGGCCAGACTCCCGACCACCAGGGACCCCAGCCTGCAGACTGGTGGTTCGTCCCGCTAGAACTGACACTTCCTCCTTTCTTCCCTCGCTACTCTCACTCGCTCGAATTACCCCTTCCAGGCGCTCTACCCTACTGTCACACTCCCTCTAACGCTTCTCTAAACCCGCCTTCCATACTTCCCCCAGCTCTTCCGCCTGCTTCTCGAGGCCGACCCGCTGCTCCCTCTCATGATTAAGCTGCCTAGTCAGCTCCTCTATACCTGGGCCTCGAGACTCACCCGCTTCTCTCCTTCTGCCTTAAGCTGGGCCTCAATCTCCCGAACTCTACCCTCTTATTCCCCAGTTACCTGCTGAAGCTTCACACAAAGCCGACACTCGAAACTCATCCCGGCCGCCTCCTCCAGGTTCCCGAAACCCGTCTCCTCTAGGTAACACCACCTCCCACACCCCTCGAACTGCACCAACCCGTCCCCACCCTTCTCATGCCGACCCAAATCTAAACCCATGTCTAGACCGGAAACAAACCGTCCCTTCCCGCCAAAAATTCAAACAGAGCTACTTTGCGAAACTAACGTTAACTGCTGCTGTTCAAACCTAATACTGCTACCGCATAGACACTTCCAATCGACTCTCAAAAAAAGAGAGAGAAAAGAAGAAAAACTGTCATTTAAGGGCCATACCCACATTCGCGTTTGAACGCGTTTGAGTGCGTTGCGGAGTCTTTGCGGCCAGGCGCGGTCGCTTGCGGAGCGACGCGCGCCTTCCCGCTTGCGTCGCGCTACCGAGAAGCGCGACGCAAACGAGTAGAGACTCGTTCAACTTTCCGAAGCGTTGCGGTGCGTTCGGGTGCGTTCGACCAATCAGAAGCCGAAAGAGGAGAGGGGGTGACGTGTTCGCTCGCCCCACCCGGCCGACTCGGCGAGACGGATCCGGTTCGCCGGTCGTAGTGCTTGCTTTTTCGTTTTGGGGAGCGGTGGGACTGTATTTTCCGAGGCTGCGATGGTTCAAGCTTGACAAAACGTCGGGGAAGCCGGCGAAATTGGGGAATTGTAGTAGACCGTTCCCGTAGCCCTCTAAGCACGCGGATAGCGCTCCGTAATCCGCCACAAGACCTTAAACTATGCAGAGAAGGCTGGCGGCGCGCATGCACAGCTGCGGCGTTTTCTTCGGGGATACCGTAGCGGAGGAGACAAACGGTCTACTACAATTCCCTATTGTCCCAAGATCGAACACTTCGACGCTGTCGCTGTGCGCCGCCATGTTGCCTTGGATTTCGCTTACTATTGGTGAGCCACTAGCGACAATAGCGCGTTCTTATTGGCTCTTGACTTCGGTTGACTGCGTGTCAACACGCAGTCAACCGCAACTGTGGGTACAAGTTTGGCGCAAGCGCTTCTCGCAACGCAACGCGTCCGCTTGCCGCTACGGAACGCACCGCGCTCAAACGCGAATGTGCGTATGGGCCTTTAGCTTCGGATGCTCGAGGAGAACCAGGAAACACGTCCGCTCACCGCAACTGCTGTTGGTGGAGAACCAGCAAACACGTCCGCTCTCCGCAACAAACAAATCGGAGCGCCCCTAGCGGACGGCACCGGCGCCGCGCATGCGTGATGGAGTGTGAGCAAGGACCTCGCCTGGCTCGCCGTCGCCCATAAACAAACCATTGAAATGTGATGTTGCTGACGTCGGTATGAGTCCCCGTGCTCTTTTAGAGCGCAGCTCTTAGGGGCCCGTTTCCGGCTTGAGCGGCGTCGCCGTCGGCGTCGCCGTTGGCGTCGCCGTCGGCGTCGGCGTAACCGCGCGGTGCATCATGGGAAATGTCCCATAATGCACCGCGCGAGCCCCCCACCGGGGTCACGTGACCTCGTGGGGGGCACGTGACCCCCCCGAGGTCACGTGACCCCGGTGCATCATGGGAAATGTCCCATAATGCACCGCGCGAGCCCCCCACCGGGGTCACGTGACCTCGGGGGGGGGGGGCACGTGACCCCCCGAAGTCACGTGACTCCCCTGAGGTCACGTGACCCCCGCCGATGTCGCGTGACCCCCAATGACGTAATCGTCACTGATGACGTCACCGGAATCCACATCGTCATCGTCATCATCACTGATGACGTCACCGGCATCCACATCGTCATCATCACTGATGACGTCACCGGCATCCACATCGTCATCATCACTGATGACGTCACCGGCATCCGCATCGTCATCATCACTGATGACGTTACCGACATCCGCATCGTCATCATCACTGATGACGTCATAAGTGACGTCACTGATGTCGTCACCGGCATCCACATCGTCATCGTCACTGATGACGTCACCGGCATCCGCATCGTCATCATCACTGATGACGTCATCAGCGACGTCACTGATGACGTCACCGACATTCGCATCGTCATCGTCACTGGTGAAGTCATCAGTGACGTCACTAATGACGTCATCGGTACCCGCATCGTCATCGTCACTGATGACGTCATCGGTACCCGCATCGTCATCGTCACTGATGACGTCATCAGTGACGTCAGTGATGACATCATCGGCATTGGGGGTCACGTGACCCCCCCCTGGTTAGTTTAACCCCCCCCCCCAGTGCCCTTCCCTCCTCCTCCTCAAGAGCTGCGCTCTAATTCGGCGTTACAGGGAGTTGTAAGCAGCTTTCACTTTTTTAGAGCGCAGCTCTTAGGGGCCCGTTTCCGGCTTGAGCGGGTCGCCGTCGGCGTCGCCGTTGCCGTCGCCGTCGGCGTCGGCGTAACCGCGCGGTGCATCATGGGAAATGTCCCATAATGCACCGCGCGAGCCCCCCACCAAGGTCACGTGACCCCCCGAAGTCACGTGACTCCCCTGAGGTCACGTGGCCCCCTCCTCGAGGTCACGTGACCCCCCGCCGATGTCGCGTGACCCCCCGATGACGTCATCGTCACTGATGACGTCACCGGCATCCACATCGTCATCGTCATCATCACTGATGACGTCACCGGCATCCACATCGTCATCGTCATTATCACTGATGACGTCACCGGCATCCGCATCGTCATCGTCATCATCACTGATGACGTCACCGGCATCCACATCGTCATCGTCATCATCACTGATGACGTCACCGGCATCCACATCGTCATCGTCATCATCACTGATGACGTCACCGGCATCCGCATCGTCATCGTCATCATCACTGATGACGTCACCGGCATCCACATCGTCATCGTCATCATCACTGATGACGTCACCGGCATCCACATCGTCATCGTCATCATCACTGATGACGTCACCGGCATCCACATCGTCATCGTCATCATCACTGATGACGTCACCGACATCCGCATTGTCATCGTCATCATCACTGATGACGTCATCAGTGACGTCACTGATGTCGTCACCGGCATCCGCATCGTCATCGTCATCATCACTGATGACGTCATCAGCGACGTCACTGATGACGTCACCGACATTCGCATCGTCATCGTCATCATCACTGGTGAAGTCATCAGTGACGTCACTAATGACGTCATCGGTACCCGCATCGTCATCGTCACTGATGACGTCATCAGTGACGTCAGTGATGACATCATCGGCATTGGGGGTCACGTGACCCCCAAGGTAACGTGACCCCCCTGGTTAGTTTAACACCCCCCCCCCCAGTGCCCTTCCCTCCTCCTCCTCAAGAGCTGCGCTCTAATTCGGCGTTACAGGGAGTTGTAAGCGGCTTTCATTTTTTTTCAAGGCGGAGCATCTGTAGTAGGAGGTGCTGGGAAGCCATTAGAGGCAGTGGCAGTGTTCAGGCTTCTTCGTAAACTTTGAGGTTGCTTGTTCCTCTCGGAACGCCAAGGGCTGTGCGAAGTCCTTGTCGATGAATGCGTTCCAGTTTGAGAGCTGGCGTGGGTAGGATGTTCATATAAGGCAAGGCATATATAAGCCGGCTCACTACTAATGCTGAGTGAAGCGAGAGCATTGAGCGAGGGGAATTGCCCCAGTTTGCGCCACCAACTCGGCGGACGGCATTTCAAGCCGAGATTGTTGAGCTTGTCATCGCCTTCGCTTGGTTTATCCATTTCAGCCTTTGATTTAAGCTGATTCCTAGAAATCTATGGTTTTCGACTTGACGTAGGGGAGAACCGCCAAGGCACAGGTCATGTTTGGTGGATCGTTTTCTGCGGAAATGCGCAGGCCACAGTCTTTAAGGTATGTCTCAACAGAAGTTATTGCCGACTGGACAATTGCTTTCAGGTTTCAGTGCTTGTGACCTGTCGTCCAAATACATATATCATCCGCATACACCGACATGTGGACCCTTGGTGTGGTAAAAGGAACCGCGCTTGGGAGACTGGAGAGGACAACATTAAACAGAAGAGGTGAAAGCACGCAACCCTGCGGTAAACCGCTTTGGGAAGAACGATTGGCACTGAGCGTTTTATCGAGTTTTACTCGGAAAGTTCGCTCTGTTAGAAAGCATTTAAGAAAGCGTTGCACAACCCCAGTAATGCCTCAGGATGGGAGTTTTCTTAGCACAACTGATGGTGTCACACTGTCGAAAACCTTTTCGATATCGAAGAAAACCTCCAACGTTGATCATTTTTCATTCCAATTGTGTTCAACTGCGCTGAGCAGGTCTAAGAAATTGTCTGCCGTTGAAAGCCGAGTTCTGAAGCCTGCCATAACATCGGGCAGTAGTAGTTTAGCTTCAAGCCACCAAGAAAGTCGAACGTGTATCATGCGTTCCATTAGCTTTGCCACACATGAAGTAAGTGATACGGGTCTATAAGATGAAGGTTCGGTTCTCGGCTTTCTGTGTTTGAGGATGGGCACAACCCAGGCTGACCGCCACTCACCAGGTACGTTTCCCGTCGACCATATAACGTTAAACTCGGACAGATGCAGTTGCAGACTGTGATGAGCGATCCCGCGACCAGCCGAAGAAGACGAGGAAGAAGAAGACGAGGTGGGGGCATGCGAAGAGCGCGAGAGGGGAGTCGGGCGGTTGACAAAGGACGGAGCAGACGCCACCAGGCCGGACCTCCGTCGGCGTGACCAGACGTCAAGAGGCCCGACCCACAACCCACTTCTCACGCAGCCCGGGCGCCAACCTTCCGGAGGTAGACAAGACTGCATGCGTGGCGCAGTTGAACACCCGCTGCCACTCCGTGCCACGGACGTTCTGGGCCTGACTCAAGCCTTCGGCCAACGCCCAACTGCCTCGTCGCTACGTCCTTCGGCCCAGACCTTGGCGGTCACCTGGTCATAGGCTGCCACCGGCGTACGGGGCCTGATTCAAGCCTTCGGCCATCGGTCAACTGCCTCGTCACTACGTCCAGACCTCGGCCCTGACGTTGTAGACCCCTGATCATCGGCTACCACGGGTGCTACGCCGCAAGGACTGAAAAGTCGTGAGCGAGGGACTTTTAGGAGACACTCGAACCTTAATATTTGTTGAAGTGGTGTAAATAGTTGTGTAAATATTTTAGAGCGCAGCTCTTAGGGGCCCGTTTCCGGCTTGAGCGGCGTCGCCGTCGCCGTCGCCGTCGCCGTCGACGTCGGCGTCGGCGTAACCGCGCGGTGCATCATGGGAAATGTCCCATAATGCACCGCGCGAGCCCCCCACCAAGGTCACGTGACCTCGTGGGGGGGTCACGTGACCCCCCGAAGTCACGTGACTCCCCTGAGGTCACGTGGCCCCCTCCTCGAGGTCACGTGACCCCCGCCGATGTCGCGTGACCCCCGATGACGTCATCGTCACTGATGACGTCACCGGCATCCACATCGTCATCGTCATCATCACTGATGACGTCACCGGCATCCACATCGTCATCGTCATTATCACTGATGACGTCACCGGCATCCACATCGTCATCGTCATCACTGATGACGTCACCGGCATCCGCATCGTCATCGTCATCATCACTGATGACGTCACCGGCATCCACATCGTCATCGTCATCATCACTGATGACGTCACCGGCATCCACATCGTCATCGTCATCATCACTGATGACGTCACCGGCATCCGCATCGTCATCGTCATCATCACTGATGACGTCACCGGCATCCACATCGTCATCGTCATCATCACTGATGACGTCACCGGCATCCACATCGTCATCGTCATCATCACTGATGACGTCAGCGGCATCCACATCGTCATCGTCATCATCACTGATGACGTCATCAGTGACGTCACTGATGTCGTCACCGGCATCCGCATTGTCATCGTCATCATCACTGATGACGTCATCAGCGACGTCACTGATGACGTCACCGACATTCGCATCGTCATCGTCATCATCACTGGTGAAGTCATCAGTGACGTCACTAATGACGTCATCGGTACCCGCATCGTCATCGTCACTGATGACGTCATCAGTGACGTCAGTGATGACATCATCGGCATTGGGGGTCACGTGACCCCCAAGGTAACGTGACCCCCCCTGGTTAGTTTAACCCCCCCCCCCCCCCCCAGTGCCCTTCCCTCCTCCTCCTCGAGAGCTGCGCTCTAATTCGGCGTTACAGGGAGTTGTAAGCGGCTTTCATTTTTTGCGTTGGAATTGTTGATGGCAATTTCCGACTACTTGAGCGGCCTCAGCGAAATTGCCGAGGCTCATTACACCGCAAATATTCGCGTGAATGTTGTGACATGCGGTGATTTATTCCGCGTGGACGCCGCAGAATGGACGCTAAAGCCTGAGCCGCATGATGAAATTCAGCTCGCAATTTTCAGTAGCGACGTCGCACGGGCTGCAAAAGCAGCTGAGATGGTCTACGTCGATAATGAAAATCGCAAGTGGAATCGGACCAAATGACTCAGGAATAACAAGTCGATGATGACCACTGGTAACAATGATCAACATCTCCTTGTATCTACTGTTTAAACCGAGCCTGCTTACCCCAAACAACTTTCAAACTTAAAAGTATTTTGAGGACTGCACTTATTTCTTATCGCAATTACCGGGGCAACGTTTAGTCTACGTGCCGGTGTCGTCTCAAAGAGCAGACGACAAGCAGAAACGTTTGAAAGAGCAGACGACAGTGCGAACGATCAGATGGCCGTTTGAACTTGATGACGCGCTAAACGTAGTCCGCAGGTGGTTTGTATAACTTGACGGTTTTCCCGACCAGCATATTTCAACTTTCATCAGCAGAAATTGAAGGTTTCTTTGCAGCTACCATTATGTACTAATATTGAAAATAAGAAGAATCTAGTCGCGTTGCGACGGTCAACATAGGTTCACGGCTCTCTGGTATCGCGCAGGAGATCGCGATTTGAGATGTCCGATGGAAAAAACGTTTCGACAATTTCCAGCCACACCCGGCGGCGGAAATGAGCCTTCAACTAAGTGTTGTAGATAATAAAACCGAGTCAATGTCACCACCGCAAAATAGCAATATTAAGATAAATTCAGTTACAAACTTTTACAAGCTGAAACAGCAATTATCACGAGAAAACTCGCACGCACCTTGCGAGCGTACCCCATGTTCATCGACGGTACAGCGCTAAGAGCGGTGCGCGCTTCATTCACGATATGTACCAGCACAGTCGAGACAATAGGGAGTTTTAGTATATCGTTTTCCAACTCCCGCTACGGCTACGGGCGCGCGCTTCGGAGCATGCATCGAAGCGGCAAAGCGAGCTCCCGCTACAAATAGCGTGGCCTGAAAACACGATCTACTAAAGCACTCTATTGGCATTGGGGAAACGTACTTTCGGTTTACGGACGCAACTCACTGCCGCCGGAGATGGGTGTAATGTGGAAAGAGAGCCGTACTTTTCGGATTTCGTGCAAGCTACATAGGTCCTCGGACAGTGTCCGACGCTTTCTGTCGTTATTCGTGCACCCTATAACCGAGCAATGGTGTCCCGATGACCGGGGGACTGTCGCCACCTAACCCCGTGGCTCTAATTAAGTTTGGGAGCTTAAAACAGAGAAGAAAGCGCGAACGAAGTTTGGGCAATGCATACACCTAACACCGGCGAAGCCTCTCATCCGGGACTTTCACTCTTTCTTACGCACCAGCGAGGGGGAAAACGCCGGTAGCCTGTTGCCCTCTTCTCTCTAGCCCTCTTTCAGTACTCACTAAAACTGTGCAGTACAGACAAAATTACAGGGAAGAGAGTGTATCCCGACCTGTTCAAGAGGAGGGAAAGGAGGAACGGAAAAATCCCAACCTTTCTTTCCCGTTCCTCCTTTCCCTCATTTTAAACAGGCTCGCATACGCTTCCTCCCCCGTAGCTTTAGCTCTACTGCACTGTTTTAGTGAGACGGAGCATAAACGAACATTCGTTGGAAGTTTGAACTTTCTGTGTGCAGGCGCCGATGTTTGCAGCTCGTTTCACTAGATACATTTTAGACACACAGTAGAAATGTTATGAACGACCGATGCCTACAAATCGATTAAGGTTGGCAATTATTTATGTTTACTCTGTTTTGTTTTTTGTAGCATCCTTGGTCATTATGGAGGAGGTCAAAGAATTCGGATGCCCTGACAAGCTCCTAACTGAGGAAGATCTCATCATTCTCAAGTTGGACAAGCCGTGCTCCCAACCCCGCCCAGACAACCTTACCGTAGACTCCACCGGTTATCTTGTCAGCATGAACCAAAAGCATTTCATCGGTTGCGAGACGTTCCTCGGCAAGCAGCACATCTCTTCAGCTCTCTTCGCTGGTTGTTCAGCATTCGACTCTTCCAAAAGATTTGAGAAAGCGGCCGAGCTGATCCTAAGGAACGTACGCACCCTAGTGGTACTTCACAATAGGAACCTCATCTGTGACCTCTACTCCAAGTCTGAGCACATGACCTCACTCGTGCTGCCTCACAACCTCAGGGTTCAGACCGCCAACGACTCGTCTTGGAGCCCATCCAAAGGGAAGTCTTCGAAGCTGACGAAGCTGGTCGGAACTATGCCTGCCATAGGAATCGATCATCTTCTGATCGACTTCATACCTACGGCGCAGGCTGTTCACCACTGTCCTGGCGTAAGAAATTAATCCTTTGGCATCACGTCCACATGCGCCTAATATTCACCAAACCAAGAAATAATATTGGGGGCGCATTTATTTCAGACAAAGTACTTGTCCGCAAGAAAGACGATTTTGTTTCCATTCTTGATGACAAACGTCTTAATTGAAGTAATTAAATTAAGAAATGCTATGCTTAGGTAGACGTCGGCTCATAGTGAAATTTCGCTTTTGCTTGTATCTTAAACCCAGGTAACGTCATGTTCTTAAACTCTATCATTCTTTCACCCTGGCTAGTGTCACATCCTCACGGAGCTTCAGCTTTCTCGAGTGCATTGTTTATTTACGATGGCAAAAATTCAGGTATGTAACGTAAAGCATGTTTAATGGCTCGTTGACACACTTGCGTTTGCTTACGACCAAGTTCTTGTGATCTCTTACCACGAGAGAACACGCTTGCGCTATCTACGAGAGGACCATGGAACAGCATGCCACTAGAGCGAAGGTTTTGCAGTATTCGCGAGATAGGATGTATCTACTAGGAATAAAAAAAATGTTCGTTTATAACTTTGGCAAAAGTTTGTCAAGCCAAAAAGAAATGGATGCGCCAATTAAAATGTATACACGGAAATGCTATGTGTTCGATGGCTACCCGATATATGGCGCCAGTGTGGACTCTCGTCCTAAGAGATCAGTCGGTGTGAACCAGCTTTAGGGCGGAAATCAACTATAACAAAGAAGTTCGATGGGAACCCGACCATTTTTGCACACTTCCTCGTTACAGCTCAGCTGGATTCAAGCACCCATGGACGCGCTACTCTTCACGCCGCCTCCAGAGGTCGCTCACATTATACGGGAAACGCCCGCCGTGAGCAAAAGGCACGTTATCCTGGGATCCCACATGAAGACATTGGACGGAAAACACTTCGTCATTAATGCGGAACCGGAAGCTGTCGTTTGCGCGCAGCAACTTTTCCCGAGCGTGTATCAGCTCGAAGTGACTTCAGGAGACCCAGAATCTTTGTTGTTGATCGCCCATTTCAAAGACGTTCGCCGCCTTTCCATAACGGCTTCATTCCAGCCGTGCTATTTTCACCAGTATGCCTCGGAGCTGCTCCGGAAATTCCAGCTCGAAGAACTTTCGCTGGAGAACTTTGAGGATGTTCCACTCTCTAGCCTAGCTATCTTCTGCGGGAATCTTTCAAGCCTCAGTGTCAAACACTGCACGATTAAGGAATGTGTTCCTCTCCCTGCAAGTTTTCCCGATTTGACCTACCTTCTCCTTGGAAACATGATCATCACGGAGGTAGGTTTGCGCGCACTTTTATCGGGGTGCAAAAACTTGGTTACTTTGCAGATCAATGATCCAAAAATGACTGTAATTGTAAAACTTGTACCAGAGCTACGTCTGGAGAAGTTGGAACGACTCGTGTTGAAGACGAACCAAACCCTTTCAAGCTCCGATGTCGGCGTTGATGACTTGAAGGGCTTTCTCGCGAGTCTGCCATCTTTGCGCTACCTGGCGACGGACCGTTACGGCCTCCGCTTGTTCTTCGAGACCCATGCCCCACATGTCACGCTCGCTTGGGCTAGTTGCACAATTTGCACTGCCCACTTCCCGAAGGTAAATGAGTTACAGAAAGGCATATGGGCGGAACTCATGCTTAAGGGTGACGATAGCAGTTGAAAACAGACTTGAATGAGCTAACCGTTTGAAAGTATTATAGCGCGGTAACGTGAGCTGGCGGCGTTCAGACCAAGTTGGCACAAAGGCCATGCGGACAGCCCCGGGTATGTTAAAGGGACCGAGCAACGATATTGTGTAAAAATGTTTCTCCCTTTACTCAATCCTAGTGGCAGTGGGGAGTCCCAACTATACTCGCACGCAACGCCACTGACCAAAAAGCACATTTTTCGCCGCGTAAAGCCCGACTCAGGTTGCGCGCTTTTCCTTGCGATTTCGCAGTTGCGACGAGGCTCGTGCGGCAGAAAACACGCATCGGATATGGTGTGGTTCCCAACGTCACAGCTGCGAAATCGCAAGCAAAATCGAACCATGTGAGTCAGGCTTAACTCTGGTAAAAGCTGACTTTCTCTTTCAGCCTCTCCTTCGCAAAACTTGATGACGAAGTTGTGGGAATTATCATTTTTGCCGTTTTCAACAATGCGATCCTCGGGATTTCGTCATCGAGCTTTCTGCTTCTCGCGGTGACGACATTTAAATGCGGCTCATAGAGTGGACGCGAGCACCTCGTAACAATCAATGCCTCGATAGAGTGTACGATAAAGTGCGAGTGGGGTCACCGGAGTGCTATTTCTGCACCTCCGTAAGTGTAAAAAAGAAACGGCTTGCATTAGTGTTTTTTTTTTTTTTATGAAAAACGTTTTGCGTTCAAACGCCAAGCCGCCGGCACACTGTTCAAGGTCATAAAAACAATACAACACCGGGCAATATTTTTATACAACCTAGACGCCAGGCGTCACGTCAAAACATAACGCCACCACGACCTGTCTTGTGGTCACAACGCCATGCGACGTAACGACGACGACGCATTGACGGGTACTAAAACTCTCAACACGGGCTTTTGAACTTTCTGACTTGGGCAACTCGATGTTTTCAAGCGGTTGCATTATATCACCGAAGACGGTCTCATTTTAGTTGTCTGCTGTGATACCCAAGTTTTTAGGCAAATCGGGGACTGTGAAGAAAACGGCAGAGTACCCCTTTAACGCGCGTTTTATAGGCTGGGAACGTTGAAGAATAATTCTTAATGGTAACTGAAAATACAGAATTTTTGCAACGCACCTATAAGCTGTTAAAAAGAGGTTAGTAGGAACTGTCACGCTTTCTATTGTCGCAATGCATGTGACAATCGGCAGAGTTCTGGGAGGCACCCCATGCGGTTTTTTATCCCTTTTGGCTAGCATAGCTAGACCAACTGGCCACTGAACGCAATTTGACTGGCCTTAAATTGGCTAGTCAAAAAACGATTAAGCGGTTATTGTGTTTGTACGTGTCCAACGATGACGAGAGACATGAAGGGGAGAATAAAGCGGCCCTGAAGCGACGTTGTGCAGTCAGAAAAGCCAAATCAACAATAGGGAGTCAGTTTTTCTACCTCCGCTACGATCTTCGAAAAGAAGACGTCGCTACTGCACATTCGCGCTCCGCATTTTCATCTTGCTTGCTTATGAAACAATAAAAACTTTGTCTTTCCACCCTGGTGAAGAAGGAAGACCAGCAAAGATGTACTATGTTGGGAATGAAGTAATGGCCGGCCGCAAGTCGGCAGGCCACAGTGGAAAGACTGGAAGGGTTGCCGCCATATATAAGCGAGGGCGGCAACCAGACAACCGGCAAGCCGGTTGTCTAGTTGCCGTCATCATTTATTGATGGCGGTAGCTGTCTGAAGTGTTATGTCGTCATTTGTTTGCTGACGGACACAATCCTGGGGAAACTATAGCCCTTAACAGCTCGGCTGTAAAAAACTTCCGATTTTTCCGTATACAAGCGCCGCACGCAAACAAAATAGCTTACTATCTTCTAGAACCTGCTACGAGCCTTTCGCTGAACCCGTTCAGCACTCCGCACTCTGTTACATGAATGAAATTAATCATTGTGTTGTGTACTTATTTATACGGTTTATACAGTCGAAAGTTAGTCAGCCCCATTAGAAATCTGCAGGTGTCTCAGCTGTAGGTTAGTAATTTAGCCAGTGCGGTACAACCGCTTAACCTGGGCCTTTAACGTGCACCACGCAGTAGTGATACACGACCTCACGCCGGTCAGTATACGACGCTCATCCAGATCGAAACGGGCAGGGGTGGGGATGGAACCCAGGATCCCTGGGATCTGCAGCGCGGGCGTTCGCTCCACGTGCTCCGAGCTGGTGTGCTCTAGCCTACTCGGCCACCGACCCCCCTTGAATAAACTTGTGGTAAGTGCAAAACAGTATATAAAGAACAATAAAATGTTTGCTTTCACTGTACCCCCGTCTCAACTCCTGAACATGTATGAACATGTGACACAAGGTCGCTGGTGTACAGTCGATCTCAACTGGTAGTGGCTGTTTAATTTTCAAGTCAAAGCGCCTCTATGTTTCCGTAGAAACATCTACGCATGCCCAGATATATAAACGCCACTAAAAAAAAAGTAAGTTCCGTTACTCGTTGCTACAAAAGAGAAGTGTTACTTTTCTCGTTACCATCGCAACCAAATTATACTCGTTTGGTTTATAATTCATTTCTCTACGACATGGTAACCCACGAGCGAACGAAAAATGAAAAACAGAAAGCTCTAAGCTTTGTGCTGTCCGTCCCGCTTTTCTCCCGCTCCTGGGTTACCGTGTTGGTATTGAACCAGCTCGATTGTACACTTTCTTCAGTTTCAATGTCTCTCGATGGTCACCGTAGGGCTCATTGGGTAGAGAGCCAGTAAGAGTGCATGTGTTCAACCGCTCGCCCGAGGTGGCACCATTAAATAGCAAAATTTTGCGGTTGGTGGCTACGGGTGGTCTTTCAACGTAACTCCGGTTATGGACGGTCAGACGCTTGGATATTTTGGCGAAGAATAAAATAGCACTTTTCTTTAGACACCATTTTTGTTCTGATAGAATAAGTATTGCTTGAAACGCGAAAAAGGGTATTATCCGCCATCTCTAACGCCGCTATTAAATTGCAAACGCTCTCCATGGTTTGAATTGAACACACTCTTACTTGAGGCTCTCCAGGTATGCATTTTGTAGTGAACAAGCGGGCGACACTATCTACACGGGAGAGCAACGTGCACCAACGCACGCACTGCGAACGAGGCAGAATCCACCCACCACGAGCTATAGGAAGTATTCACTGGACGCCATATTTGTGGGTGCTGTTTAGAGCGCATGCTCAGAACGAGCTCACATTAATAGGTTGCTAAGACCCGCAATGTTGATTGTGCGGAATGCACGTTGCAAAAGAACTGTGGAAGCTCGCCGTCAGCACGCGCTCAGCGTTTGCGCACACAGCTATGGCCGCCAGTGAATACTCCCTATACTTCGTCTCACCTTCGCGTGGACTAACTGCAAAAGCCGTGCAAGCGCGAGCGGCTAACATTGACTGCCTTGACTGGAGCACTCGCTGCACGAGCGCTCGTGCACCCGCCAAGGTTTCATCAAAAGCAACTAACTCGCGCTTCTAGCATGCGCGGCAAACAATAGTCCATGCTAAGCTGAGACGAAGTATAGCTGCAACCCAGGCTCGTCTCAACCAGTGACATTACTCTCATCTACCTCAGACGTTATCTCGGACTGGCTCATTTGTAAATATCTGCCTGTAAAATATGTAAATAACAATTGTGTCATCACAGAACGCCTCTCGGTACGTTTACTACAGTTTGTTCTGGTGGAGCCATCTGGAGGACGCTCCAAATTGTGCTTCCGCTTCGTTCCAGAGCTATCTTTGAGATGTGCAAGTGTACCTCATTGAAGCAGCATGGACATTTGTCTCGTTAAAAGACTCATCCGAGTATACATCCAGCTTTTCGTGGTTTTTGCAAATGTGCGCTCCCACTGTTACTCTGGTGACGAATTCTGGCTTAACTTTGGTGCTTTGCAGGTTCTTGATTCAGAAATCCCTTGGTGACGAAGCCACGTCCCATAGTGTTGCAATGATGTCTCGTTAATATGACCCCCTTAAAACTGGTACACACTCTTAGAAAAAAGGGTCAGTATAGTCCTCCCTAAAGGGAGGAACGCTCTTGACACATATGTTCCTTCAGAAAGGGAGAAACTTTCGTCCCTTAAGCAGGGGAGGAAAAGTTCCTCCGTCGACTGCATCTCATTATGGCGGCCACGAATCGAGCAAATCGAGCTCGGTAAGGCTTAACGAGAACACTAAGTCTATTGCACGAAGCGAGAGGAGCAGGAAATAAAAACGTAACACGAGCTTTCCGCGAACTGTATTTATTTCCGAAGTTTCTTTACCCCTGCAGGTAAAGAAACTTACGTTTCGAAAGCATGCAGTCACTCTGTCTTCTCATCGTCAGCACTGCGATGTTAAACGGAGACAACCGGCACTCAGTTCGCGCACTTTATGTCCTACCTTTGCTATTCCTCGAGCCACAATTCCTTCGTCAACCGTTGCGTCAACCGCACATCACGGAGGAGTGAAAATCATTCGCCCGCAAAACCAAAAGCCGCTCTCAAAAAAAAAGCGAATCCGAAGCAACCTCTTGGCTTAGTTCAGCACGGTAACACGAAATTATGGCGTAGCCGCGTTGGCCGCGTAGCGTAAAAGGTTGTTAAATCGCTTGCCACCAGATGGCAGGGTCAAGCAGAGTAATCGCACATAGCTAGGCTAGGTGGCGCTAGGTACCGCCCAATTCATGTTTTACAAAAAAATATTTTTATTTTCTTACGCCACTTGCGTTTCCTTTTCTTCGGAATCTCTGACACATGTAGACAAGTTGCGCACACTACAAACATCAGGTCGACATTTATTGAACGCATACACAGGCATCGCACATACAAACATCAATACAACAGCACAATACCCCGATCACTACTACCAAGCCCTGCGTTTCCGTCTTTTATAGTGGTCGTTTTGAACGTACGGAATTTTTCGGTGACTCCCTAAGCAAAAAAAATGTTCCGAACATGTTCATTTTTTTCCAGCAATGTCATACATCTGAGGCTATTTTTAAGGGCTCAGGGGATGAATCTCTTATTAAAAAGAAGAAGCTCGATCATGCCATAATTATTTGAAAGCCAATAAATCGAGCCGCTCCAATGTGGTTCCAAGCCATGAGTTTGTTTTCCAGCATGGCCCTTCGTAGCCAGTATTTATATTGTAGTGTTCGTTTTTCTATTTGTGCTGTTCGCGCAAAGCTGCAATTGCCGTCTTGAATTAATCTCTGTAGAGCGGATATCCACTCAGCTGGAAGTGATGCTTCACGGGCACGGAAATCGCTTTTCGATCAACTTGAATGCAGTCAAAGCCGCGACTTGCGACAACTGTTAAGTGTACGGAGCTGCGCCGTTGCGAGCTCGAAAACGTCTAGCGCTCATCCCAGCGCGCCACTTAGAGGGCAGTTTCTACAGGAACCGTAATATATTTAAACAGTGAAATAAAGGATAGCGTTTTTTTTTTTTCGATTTTGCCTGTCTTTCTTTTTTATGCTAAACTTCCATTATAAATATACGTACTTTCCGTCATACTTTCGTAGTGTTGTCTTTTCACCAGAGCGCAATCGCTCTCGGGGACCGACAGTCACATTGGTCACTGTACGATAGGAGCTTACCGTTCAGACCAGCGTTCCAACATGACTATCCACACGTCGATCGACTGCACCTAATCCCTCAAGTGGTTTTAAACTCTTTAATGTAAAGCGGAATGTCATCCTGGGACACCCCGGCCCCTCCGATAACGGCCCGACCAGCGGCATCAATGCCCGACAGTTTACGTCATCTCATCTTGTTGTTACACCACTGATACGCGAACACACGGTCACATCGGCGATAATTCCAGTCTTCTGTTCACAACCCACAACACTGCCATCACGATGTCGCTGACACGAAGAAATACAGAACCACGTTGACGATGTTGCTGACACGCAGAAGAATCATGTTGAACGCCGGTTGGCACTCGGCACGGGGCAACGGAACCGAACTCAGCACGGAAGGCACCCAGGCAGCCGGCAGGAAAACCTGCCTTCCTTGGACGCAGTTCCCGCGATTTCCATCACGTCGAAAACGTCGACACAGTTCCTCGTGGTTTCGCTGCTGTAGTTCCGCGTGTGTCCCGCAAATTGGAGACGGCCGTCTTACCCAGTGTATGTAGCGCTGCTGGCACTGCTCCGGAACTTCGCTGTTTCTAGCGGCTTCGTTAGCTCGTTTGATAAAATTAGTGGTAAAAACGTCAATGCAACCGAAATTTTCTGCACGTTTGGACTAGAAGACGGAATTACAGGCGGCCTTCGCTGCCGCTGAAGCTCAATCAACTCAACATTAATTTATTAAAGAACGTGCGCGATGTGCTCGAAAAACGAAACCGAAAGATGTTGGGTCGGGAGGGCGAAAGCTTTCTCCGGTCTGCCTGGAGGAGGAAAACGTCTCGGAGAATAATAAGGACTTTAATTTTCCTTTCATCGGTCTGGGTTTGTTTATGTGTGTTTTGGTAAACAAAAATCAAAAAAAAAAAAAAAACTTTACAAAAAAAAAAAAAAAAGACCCACTTTTTTGGGGATCGAACCGTTGACCACTTGGTCAGTAGCGCGATGTTCTACCCCTGCGCCAACTGAACAAGGAGGAACTCGCCCTCCTCCTTTCATCTGAACTGCCGTTCCTCCCTTCTCTGGGCAACTTGTCCGCAACAAGGAGGAACAGTCGCTTTTGCTACCTTTCTCCTCCCTTTTTTCTTAGAGTGCACTATCGTGAGCTCTAAGATTGAGGATGCTTCACCCGTATGGGATCATAATACTAACTCGCTCATCCTGCTTGTTGATTCCACCCAGAACCGTCCTGCTTGGTTTTTCTTGACTTACTACTCTCGCTGAACCAGTGTGCCGCAGATTAAGAACAGTTAAACCTACCCGATCTTTTAATACGACGTCGTGTACTAGGGTATGCATTTTTATAGAATGCGGTACAACAACGACAATCTAAAATTGTGCTGTGTGTATGTTTATACAGACGGAACATAGCCCCAATGGACTTCTGGTGTCTCAGCTGTAGATGAGACATTTAGCCAGTGCGGTACAACCGCTAGCCTGGGGTCTTTAACGTGCACCACGCAGTAGTGATACACGACCCCGCGGTACGACGCTCATCCAGATCGAAACGGGCAGGGGTGGGGCTTAAGCCCAGTTTCCTGGGTTCTGCAGATCGAGCTTTCGCTCTACCTGCTCCGAGCTGGTGTGCGCTAACCCACTCGGCCACCGATCCCCCCAACGAAATTCAAACTGGTTGCATTTTACAGCTCCCACATTTGTGTCATTTCCTACCGGCCACCAATAAGCCCTTTTCAAAAGTGTGCGCCAACAAATAGCTGCCGCGGTACTTGTTGGCAGCAGCTACTTATTGGCAGCAGCTATACTTGTTCGCAGCAGCTACTTATTGGCAGCAGTATGCCATTCGTTGGGCGCGTACTCTGATCAATCACTGCACACGAGCGCCGCGCCAGCGTTCGGCGACGACTCGGATCCAATCACAGGTTTTGTTACCATGCAATGGCGCATACCAATGTTGCTTAATAAACTTGTGAAAACAGTCTATTGAAAGTTGGTCTGCCGAATTTTAGGACCAACTTATACTTTTATTTTCTTGTCCCTAAAACAATTCATTAAAAGGTTTCACAACCTTTTATTGAATGTTCCTGAGACACAAAGACAAGAGGACATGCGCTAACTCTCAACTGATTTGTATTTGAATTTAGAAGTATTCATCACATATATACACATATATACAAATTTATCGGTGAAAAATACAGAACTCATTCGGATTTTGTAACCACGGGAGAAAGAGTTCGGTGTTCTCCATGTACATAAAAGATTCAGTGGAGGAAGGAAATATTTTCTTTAAGGGGTTATGATTATGTGCTTGAAACCAACATAAAATTAAAAATAAACAAAACCGCAGACCCAATTTTTTTCAAGGCATTTGTATAAAACATACTTGAATCACCTCCGCAATATTCAGGTAAGTAAACTCCATAAAGCGTGAAGCGTTTATCATATTATATAAAAGTATAAACGACTATAACTCTTTCCAAAGGTTAGCCAGTTTATAATTGTTCATTACTGAGTATCTATTTCAAACTTCTAATTAACCGTGAAAGACACCTTTCACAAATTTCCTTTGCTATTTTCCTTGCATGGTCTTAGTTAATTACAATCTTGCCGTTCAAAGTTTAGTTTGCTTCGATGCGGCGAGACGGGGCGGGAGCAGTAAAAATCTTTTCAAACTTGAAACGAAAAGTATAATGTTGACCATACCTTGCCTTTAGCTGCGTAGATGTTTTCCGAAGCCCTCCGACCCAATTGTTTGGTCACGTCGTGTTCTGCTCTGTGAGCACAATCATTCTTGAAAGCCGGTGCTTCTCTTGAATATTTCTAGAGAAATCTTGTGTCGAGAGTGATCCGTCAAACACGCTGCAGCCGCTCTATGATAGCGGAGTAAGTGAAGCACTGATCGAGGTACAAACGGCTGCTGTTCGCAGAATCCTATTGGGCATTTACGATCAATTGGCTCGATGATAGTTTCACTGTAACTTCCTAAACAGATTAGACATGTTTGGCCGCTTTCATCCCATCACCAAACTGGAAAAGACCACGAGGCACTTTGTCGTCCCAAGGAAGCTCTGATCATGCCGCGAGACCGGCGGGACGTGCGTTCGACGAGTTGTGCCTCTTTCTTGCGGTACTACCCTTCCGTAAAAATTTCCACGTGTTCTCAAAGACAATTATCACCGTTTAAACGAAAAAAAAAAAACTCACGCGGCGAATGATGACAAACGAGTAGAAAACGTCTTCAGCACGCTGCCGCCCAGCCTCTGCAACGCTCCAAAAAGTCGATTTTGCTACATGCAAGATGACCGTCCGGTGGCCGCACTAAGGAGCGGGGAGCGCGATCCAGCAAAGAGATCAGTGGCGCGGCCGGTGACCTCGTCCATTGGCGCATTGGCGCTTTGACGCCCCTTGTAAAGCAACGTTGTATAAAATGAACACAGACTACAGATGCCGCGAACCTTTTGCGAACCTGAGTTTCAAAGATGGAACCAAGTGAATCTAAAGGTTTCCGAAGTTTCGACGCTTATTACATATAAAAATTCGACGATTTTCGAACGTTCGAAGTCTTGGCGTTCAAAAATTTGATTGGTTTCGAACTTCTTATTTTCCGCGCTATGAAATGCGACATTTGAAAACTTTCGAGCTTATTACGCAAAAAAATTCGACGATTTTAAAACTTCCAAACCTGTTAAGTTCAAAAGCTCGACAACCTTTGAACTTCTGAAAAAGAACTTAAGCAGACATATATAAATAACGTAAGATGTCAATGTGTGGAGTACAGTTGAAATTGAGACTTCGCTGATCGTGCCACGAACAACTCTCTTGTAAAGCGCTGAATGATCACTCTGGAGTGGCCCTCACTCGGAAGGTTTTCATGAAAAGGCATCCCGATAAATATCGAAGTAGACGTCGTCTGCTTCTGTCTTCATGAACGCCGACAGTCATCTATGCGCACCTGCATTGATTGTTTATGTTTAGGGATGCCGCGAACCAGCGTAGGTTCAATTTCGAAAGGTTTGGATATTTTCGAAGCAAACTGAGGTTCGAATTCGAAAAATTTCGATATTTTCGTACTGACCGAGGTTCGAATTCGAAAAATTCACAACTTTTGATCACAGTGGAGTTTCGAATCCGAAAAGTTGGAAGCTTTCACGGTTTCTAAAATTTCGAGTTCGAATATTTCGCATATTTTTTTTACTCGAACTTTCCTGACTTGAAATTCGAGATATTAAAAAATTTCGAATTTCCTGGGATCTGAAATGCGAAAAATTCGAAGATTTCGAAATTCTTTGGTTATAAAATCGAAATATTCGAACGCTTCTAATAAAGTAAAAAAATTGAAGATTTCGAACTTCTTTCTAAATAAAGTTCGAAAAGCTCGAAGGTTTCGATTCTCTTTTAACACTAAACTCGAAAAAAAAAAAACTTCAAAGATTTGGGATTTTTTTTTAGGTCCAAGTTTTCAAAGTTCGAAGTCCGCTTTTCATGTTCCTCCACAGTTGCAGTTTGAAATAATGTTTTCACGACTCACTGGTTTTCACGAAATCAGGTTTAGAAAAGTTAAGGAGTGAAGACTCCGCGAAGTTGGGTCAGGTAATTAAATGAGACAACGAGTGCCCCGGATGTGCTGGAATATTTGTCCGTGCAGACGCAGAGTGACGTGTAACCATAGATCAGTAATTGTGACCGCCAGCCCCGGAAGGAGGGGAGGAGGGGGGGGAAGGGGGGGGAGGGGGGTCTTTAGCGTGCATCACACAGTAGTGATCAAACAAACGCACTGTTTTACAATACTCATCCAGTTCGATACGGCCAGGGGCGGGCAGGAGGTTGAAGCTCAGAAACAGGGCCGGCCATAGAGCAACAATCGCCCTGGGCAAACTGCGGCCGAGGCGCCCTCCCGCCCCCCCCCCCCCCCTCCCCCCTCCTATTTTCGCACCCAACAGCACGTTGTTAGTAAATATGCGAGAGTGACCCAGCGCGTATGGTCCCGATTTTTTCGTTCTCAGTCGAGAACCACATCCTAAAAACAAACGATGTCCGCAAGTATTGAGAGTTTTGTCGGCACCGTGATCAAATGGTTCAAAATACATTTATTTCTCACATTAACCAAATTTCAGCTGTGGGTCTCCCATAGAAATCGTTTGATAGAATAAGAAAACAAAAGCAAAAATTAACCATGTCGAATACCCTAGCAGGACACCTTCCGAGCCTTCAACATCGCAAATTGGGCTCCGGCTTGCGAGATATCCAGGCTAGACGCTATCCTGTTTTCAATGGACAAAATTGCCAGTGACGATAACCTGCCATCTTCCATAGTTGATCTTAGGTATGTCTTAATAAGCTTTAATTTTGAGAAACTGCTCTCAGCAATAGCCACTGAATTAAAATTAACTGTTGAGCTAGTTGGTTACACATTTTAATTACAAAAGCGTTTTGTAATTAAGGTGGCCACTGACACTGGCAAAGTGAGGAGGATCCTCAATGACACCCACGTATAAGGGAAGTTGTCACGTAGATGGTTGTGCAGAATGAACAGGAGGATGTCCTGGGGATCACTGCATCCAGTGGGCAGCAGGCTGCATGGGTAGATCAGCTCTTCTCAGAGATCTATACCGTCGATGGCTGCACTTCCTAGGTGTCTCAGTGCGTGGTCAAAGCCTTGGCACAGTTTAAGAAGTTCTGCTTTGTCGGGAAATCGGGTGAGGTCCTAAAGGGACCTCCAGAGGCTCACGTGCTGCTCCATCTGCGTGAAGCGTTCTTCAATCGATATCTTTACGCTGCCAATCATCTCGTAGAAGAACTCTCGCTTGAATTTTGTCTCGACATCATCAACCTCGTATTGGCACTCATAACTGAATTGGCACTTTTTACGCCGCAGTCGAGGGGCCGGTTCCATCACTCTGTCAACACCCATGCCCTCGGCAAGGCCGTTCGCAGTTGCCAGTACAGTTTCGTACCCGAATTTGCGATAATTGTCGATGTAATCACTGCATGCTTTCAGCAGCTGGGTGGTTGCTACGTAAGGTCCGTGAGCTGCTCTGCAAGAGTTCGAGCTTCATGTCGGACGCCAGGGTATGCCTGCGCTGATTAGGCCACTCCTGCGCAACATTATAAATTTAGCGGTTTTCGGGATTCTTGCGGCGTGTTTCTGAATTTTGAGTTGGCAACGTTAATCGGCATTGCGAGTCCGAGGTCGTCACTGGTCGCTCACACACAAAAAAGAAAGAGCTGCGGATCCAAAGTTCTCTACACATATTATTTTCAGTCGCGTTGAAGCCTCTGGGCACAGAGGCTCACCGGATGTCGAGGAGGCATTGGTTCGTTTCGCCTACTTCGAGAGGCTCCAGAGCGAGCGTTGCCCAAAGCGCAGCTCGAATGCCGGGAGAAATCGGGATCCATTGATCCCCGGTCAGACCTCCTGAGCGAAGGCATGCTTCAGCTTAGAATAACTTGGCAAAATGGCAAAGCTTGCATTTTTTGCGAGCCAATCAGGGCCTCTGAGCGGAGCACGTGAAAACTAAGAGCAAAAATCCATTCTAATAGTATTTTGTCACGTGACACGTGACGAAATTCGCCCTCAAAAATGAGGGCCAATTACGGCCCTCATTTTTTTATATTTTAAAGTGGATTAAACCTGTTATAGCTTCAGGTGGTGCAGGTAGAGAGAAACAGTTTATTTTTTTTTAGCTCTCTCTTAGAAATTGAGTATTTTGTCACGTGACTCGCTCCGACACACTGATTTGCTCGCCGAGTAGCTTGGCGCCACCGTTTGGTAAGTATCGCTAAGAGTGCGGCATGCTGACTCCATCGCTTTTTGCGAGTCAGGTTTTGCTCCGCTGGTAATTTGAGTGCTGTGCGGAGGTGATCGCTTGCCTAGTCGTTCATGATTCATACCATGACGCATCGAATCTCACGGAGGAGAGGTTCTCTATAGTAAAACATCCGCTGGTGGCTGTGAGTCGATGGACGCCCGTTATAACAATAGCCTATACCAGTGGCGTACGCAGGATTTCATTTCGCGGGGTCCGGACCAACGAGAGTGAAGGGGGACAAGGTAAAAAGAAAAGAAAGTCCAAGAGAAAATAAAATCATGTTTATTTTTTTCTAATAACTATGCATTATTCTATTAAGTAATTCAAATAAAGTTGTTATATCGGTTTTGGGATGATTATGATACATAGAAATGATGCCCCGGAAATTCCCCACCAGGAAGGCATTGACATTTTACTTTTTTTATTTACAAGTCACGTCAAAAGAAGGCACCAGAGCAATCAGAGAACAAGAATCATAAGAACAAATATTTTATGAAGCACGACTCCAATGCAGAAAGCCTCCAGTCATCGGGGCTGATAAAACAATGATGCATAAGTAGAAACGCGGAACATCTTGATGGATAAACGATAAGCACTGGAAAGCTGCTCCACCATAAATTACTCCCTATGTTAACCTGATCTAACCAACAAAAATCTCACGTGATTTGTTCGCTGGTGTTGATTTTTAAGGTTTCCAAAGTCCGCTCACGAAAGAAAGTCAAGGAAGTCACACAACTCAACAAAGGGACGATGTAAAATGGTTTACACACTCACATATTGCACTTGGCTCTCGTCCTGAGGCAGCAGGTCGCACACTCGCGCCCCTATCTCGCGCGGTTCTCAAACTGCCGATGACAACTTCCGTACTCGAACCTTGAACCGCAAATCCCGCGTCTTTAGGCGCCTATATTCACTTTTCTAAGACTTTTCCCGCCATCCGAGGAGCCAATCAGATATCGCTCTTTTTAGACCAATGGGAGCCACGCGGTACAAAACAAACACATACAATACAAAATCCAATTAAGAAAGGACACGTGCATAGACCCCTGAAAACTCCTAAAAACCTTCGCCCTAACTGTCGACCGTCACCCGGACACCGCACTAAGGAAAAACCCCTCGTCGGGGTGCAAAAGCAGTACCGACGCTTCTTCTTAAAAAAAAAAAAAAAAAAAAAAAAAAGGGTACAAAACATTGAGGGGCCCCGCTGCGCTCGAGCGAGGCACAGCGCATGGTACGCACCCAGAACGGGGTCCTCGAGGAACAATTAAGACAGGGGACACGGCGGCCGCTCCGTGGCGACGACAAACCAACCCTGGCGGCTCCACGAGAGGGACATGGGGCACTCGCGAAACAATAAAAGTAGAAGTAAAGAAAGATATTCGTTAATTGATTATTTTCCAGTCATATTAGATAAAAGACGTTAAAACTACACACTTTTTTATTATTTTAACTGTGTCATAAATGGCATATTGCATTCCTTAAGCTTCCTTTTTCATTTCCTTTTTTTTTACAACTTCTCCACGAAGTTGTAAAGTCAGAAATTTCGGGGGGGGGGGGGGGGGAGGGGGGGGGGAGCCGCGGCCCCTTCGCCGTCCCCCCCCCCCCCCCCCCCCCCCTGTGTACGCCACTGGCCTATACTTGGTTTCAGCTTTAGCTACAGGTCCGAGCGTGGCCGTTGTTATGAGCCGAAAGTCCAATCAAACTGCGCAAAAAATGCAACGCCATGGCGTTCTCCGCTCTTGATACGACGAGCCGGCGGAGGGCACGATCTGAAAGACCGCGAACACCAACGATCCAACTGCGGAGAGCACGCCATAACGGTGTGTCTTTTTCGCCGTTAGATTGGCCCTTCGGCTCGTAACATCGGCCACGCTCGGTCCTAAGGTGAACCAAAGTATAGTCGCTGGTTTTGCGGCCAAAATGCCAAAGAGCGAGCGCCATCAACTTTTTCTACATATAGGGGGGGGGGGGGGGGGCACCCTCAGCGATCCGATCGTTTTTGTTTTTGTTTTTATCCCCTCGAGATATGAGTCCTGCATGACCTGGCGGCCCTTTCGGCGCCCCCCTGTGAATGGCGCCCTGTGCGGCTGCACAGGTCGCCCACACCAAAGGCCGGCCCTGCTCAGAAAAACCTTGAAGCGACCTGGCTAACTACCTCCCTACCCCTTGCACGCTAGTAGTAATCCGATCGAACACCGCCCGAGTGACGCTGACATATAGTAAATTAAGTTTGTAATTGTCTTAGAGGTCTATTTTCCAGGACGGAGGAAACGCCTCGCAAAAAGCACAGAAGCCGACACAACTCGAGGTCGAGGAGTGTTCTACCATACAAGTGGCGTCGGAAGAAGAAAAACGGGGGAGGCGGGGAGGGGGGGCTGCAGTTCCCTTTTCCCCTTCCAGATATTTCGGACTGTTAAGGAAAACAATACGGAGAAAGAGGGTGTGGTCGAGCTTATTTTATTCTGAAATTATTTACGCATAACTGTAGCTACTGTCGCTCTTCACTGCATAAAAGATAGAGTAGATGGTCGTTCTCGAGAACTCGTTGTCAGAAGGCACTACTTGTCACATGCGTAGTGGTTCGGAAGTTCACATCCTGGAGTCTCTACACAAAGAATTATGTTCATCGTACATGCTGGACCTTTTGAGGACACCCACCATCCTGACCCCTCAATATTAATTGATGGGACATACCAGACTGGCAGACTGGTTACATTGGGCTGCACTCGTTCCACTTCTCCTGAACATGTGGCGCATCCGAAAACCAACTCCAGTGATGTGAAAATGTTGTTTATTGATTTATTCCCTCCAAGGGCCTCTGTAGCATTGTAGAGAGCATACTTAAAGCTACACGCATGATAACATCAAAGCACACGGACATTAATGAGCACAAACCGGGCCCAGCTACCGAAAATAAAGATTACACTCGTAAGAAATAATTATTGCTGCAACTTGTTGAGTGCAAAAACAAACACACCTCTGAGCATATAGTTTAATAGTATGGATGCATTGTTATATATCAGGACACTTCCTATACCTATGACACAATAGACCCTTCGCAAAACCCCATCAAGAAATTCGACCAATTTTTTTCGGCGTAAAGCACATGAATAGGCCCCAGTTCACGTCGAAGACTAATGCAGCATAGGCGCCGAGCCAAGTTCACAGTGATGGCTGACATAACATTCTTGTCGAACAAATGCTCAAACTATGAAGGCCTCGGGTAGTTAAAGTAGCACTTATTGTAATCCGTTTCATCACAATTTTGCAAGCAGCGAAGGCTACAGTTGGTCAGTCAGTATGCACGTTGGAGAGAGGCACATGACAACATATCATCACAGTGCTCATCTGCACAGACTTGTCACACACCTTCGCTCTGTCTCTCTGATTGGCTCGAGGGGGCTGTGGCGGTTGCCCTTTTCCAAGTTACAATGATACGAAGTATAGGCAGCCCACACTTTCGAAAAAGTCTATTGCAAAGACCGAGAGGAATGGTCAACATTTTTCAACGACTGCTCTTTCAGGCAAGGGATGAACACAAATGTGAATCATCTTGTCCAGGTAATTAGAACAAGTAAATAATTTACCGACTAATGCAATACACTCTTTATGAAAAAAAAAGTATTGCTGCAATAAATCCTACGAAAGAAAAAAAGGTGCAGTTAAATCTATGCATACACCAAAACAGTTGTTCTAATAGCAAATCGAATAGCTTTGAAGCAGGTGCCTGCAACGATATATTCATCCCCACACTCAATAAAACGTCATCCTCGTAGCTGAAAATAAGTGTGCACTTCACACTCACAAAAACAGGAAGAAAAGCGATCGAATGTACAATCATCGATTAGCACAGAAGGTTAAAGATCGCAGGAACTTTCTCGCTAAAAGTTGCTATGGTTATTCGGTGGCGCAGGGCTGAAACAACTCCTAGGCCCTAACGCGACGTATACCTTTCGCTTCGATTCTCAGACATTCCAACGTTAAAACAAAGCTAGAAAAATCGGAATATTTTATGCCTGAAGTTATATCGTAAAGTTGTTGATAAGTGCTAAACGCAAAGGTCGCAGGAGCATCTTCGCTAAAAGTTGCTGTGACTATGCAATTACCTAAGGCTGAAACGAATTTCCCTAGGCCATACATCCGACGCATACATTTCGTGTCGATTCTCAGACATTCCAACGTTCAAACGAAGCTAAGAGAATGCGAAAATTTTATGCTAAAAGCACTCAACGTTCTATCGATCCTCGAACAGATACCGAATCCGAGCACCGGTACGGCGATACGGCTGATGCTGCCTCACAGGTGTTAATATCCAGATGATCCAGTGCGATCTTGCGCAAAAAGGGTATAAAGTCTCATTTCTTAATATTTTCATATTATACCTGCGTCAGCGAACATGAAAAAGCCAGAAGTCGTCGGAAAGCAGCTGCACATCAGGGCTACTGCGCACCGAACAAACTCGCATCCGCCAGCTCTGGACGCTGCCATCTTACCTGTGACGTCACGGCTCTTGGGAGGTCACGTGACGAGTGGTCACATTTCCGTAAAACATGGCGGCAACCGGGGGGGTGCTACTTCCGAACTTCCGGTTTATCGTTAGGTTTATCACTCTAAGCCCCTCTACCTCGTTTGTATAATAGAGGATCCCGAAGAGCAATGGTGGCGTGAGGAAATAAAATATATTTTGTAGAACATGAATTGGGCGGTACCTAGCGCCACCTAGCCTAGCTACTTGCGATTACTTTGCTTGACCCTGCTATCTGGTGGCAAGCAAATTAACCTCCTTTTACTCTGCGCGGCTACGCTACGCCATAATTTCGTGTTACCGTGCTGAAATGAGCCAAGAGGCTGCTTCGGATTTGCTTTTTTTTTGAGAGCGGCGTTTGGTTTTGCTGGCGAATGGTTTATCACTCCTCCGTGATGTGCGGTTGACGCAACGATTGACGAAGGAATTGTGGCTCGAGGAATGGCAAAGGTAAGACAAAGTGCGCGAACTGAGTGCCGGTTGCCTCCGTTTAGCATCGCAGTGCTGATGATGAGAAGACCGAGTGACCGAATGCTTTCGAAACGTGTTTCTTTACCTGCAGGGAGAAGCCGGCTTCGAAAATAAATACAGTTCGCGGAAAGCTCGTGTTGCGTTTTTATTTGCTGCTCCTCTCGCTCCGTACAATAGACCTAGTGTTCTCGCTAAGCCTTACTGAGCTGGATTTGCCCGATTCGTGGCCGCCATATTGAGATCCAGGTGACGGAGGAACTTTTGCTCCTCTGCTTTAGGGACGAAAGTTTCTCCCTTTCTGAAGGACCATATGTGTCAAGAACGTTCCTCCATTTAGGGAGGACTATACTGACCCTTTTTTCTAAGAGTGCACGTCCGATACGGTCGGTGGCTGAAGCGTACTCTCTTTATTCAACGGTAAACAAACGTGGGGGTAGAGCGCTACGGGGACGCGACCTTGACAACACGGCGCAATGGTGGACAGTGGCGCCATCTAAATAGTGTGTATGGAACTTGTGGAAATTTTAAATACTACACGCTCCACCTTTTCCTATTGCGATCCTACGCTGCAGTTGGACTTCCCCACTCCACTGCCCAAGAGCTTTTGAACCCCAGTGGAACGCGGGGAATAGTTGAAAAGGCCTTTCGTGCTGTCCTCCAATATCTCCGGGACAGTGAGCTCTCGGTCGACTCTAATGTTCGCAGACACGAAATAAAAACCTACACGACGGATCTAGAACAAGTATTCAACGTTTAAATTCACGTATGCGAGTCAATAGGTAGCACAGCAAGTTAGCAACATTCTGATCTTGTGCGGAGCCGAGATTGGAACCTCCGCGATACATTGACGGACTTTGCCATCTCGGATTGGCACTGAGATAGGAGTGGATGCCATCTTCCTGCCTCGCTGTGGAGTCATTTTCTCACAAGCCCAATTCTAAACAACGCCGTTGGCTTTTGGACTATAATGCATCAGATGTTCAAACTTGTAAATAACCATTTCTTCTTTCTCTTTCCTTCATTTACCCATCTCCCAAAAAGCCAGGTAGCGACTTGCCCCTGACTGGAGGCCCACATATCTCCTGGCTCCCCCCTTTGTCCTCACCCCAATATACACAAACAAACAACACCTTTTCCATTTCGGTAGCCGCTTCCCGTGGCGATCTGCTAGGCTTTGTCAGTATATAGGAGTCTATGCCACCAATCATTCCAGTCAGAGCTCGGCGTTCTCGCGTCCCGTCTCATCTGCTCCTCTCTGTTAATTTCTGGCCGTATAGCTATCAACTATGGTAAGCCTAGCGTAATAAAAGCACAATTTGTTTTCCTTTCTTGTAAATTGCAAGTATTGTGTTTTTTCGGTGTGAGTCCTCATGCGGTTTTCACCAGGAATAGAAGCGTACCATAGTCTTTTGGAGCACCTCAGCAGCGTGTCCTTGTGGTCCTCAACGGATATGCCGGCGTCACTCTGCCCCGAAAAGGATACGATAAGCAATTTTCGGAAAGTTGCCATGGGAAAATGGGGCCTGTTCCCGGTAGCAGGCGCCGTCTACGCAGTGTTGGGTAAAGTAGATCCAAAAAGCACAAAGTAAATGAGAGTTTATGTGCTGGAATTAAAGTAGTAAGTACACCGGGTGCAATGTACTTGAAGTAAAGTACTCTATATGCAATGCACTTTCAAAGAAAAGTACAAATACTTTTTTACACAATCTTACATGATGCCCTTCCATTCCCCTATACGTGTTTTTAGCTGGTATGCATTGCACCAGGGATAATCGGGGGTACATCAGATATTTTCGAAAATGGCGGCGAATATTAAATACAGTCTGGCATCAGAGTTGACGAAACATCATTTTGAGGTATAAATTCAACCAGACCAGATTTGGGGTACGTGGTTTGAAGGCGGAGGTTGTACTTTCCTCCGAATGCGCTTGAAAAAAAAAAACTTTATGTGTAAGTACATACTCAGAGAGTGCACTTCAAGTAAAAGTATTTTAACCCTTACAGAAATGTCTTATATGACCCAGATATATTTGATGTAGGGCCGTATATGGGCATATAAGTAGACATATACGGTCATATATTGCCATACAAGGGCTGAAATCAGGGCAGATATGGTAAGGTGACACCATATATGACGACATATATTGCCAGATAATGCCATATATGGTGCCAGTGGCTGCCATATATAACAGTATAGGATGCCTGATACTCCTGTATATGGCACTGTATGGTGCCAGTCAACATGTAGATGCAGGTAGCACTCCGCGTCGGCCGGTATCGGGACTACGCCGGCCCGCCCATGGTAACAGGATGGCAGCACCCGGCAATGGGCACCGGGGAGCTACCGGCCCCGGCCGGCGTCGGGGTTTCGTCTTGCTCGCTGGCCAGTCCAGCCGTAGAACTGGCCGGCATCGGGTGTTTGCTGTCTTTGCTGAGTAGTCTTTCCATGGAGGTTCCAGTAACTGGCCGGCATCGGTATTTTGCTGTTTTTGATGGGCAGTATTTGCATGGAAGTTCAGTGACTGGCCGGCATCGGCGCTTTGCTGTTCGCAGGCTGGCGAGCCCCGGGAACTTCCGTTTACTAACCGGCATCGTTCTATTTTTTTTTTTTTGCCTTCTTTAGAAAACAATGCAGTCACGTCATTGAGATTCTGACGAACTGCGGCGATTCATATGTAGCGAGTGGAAATGTTTGCGTTGATCAATCTTTCGTAAATGACTGCAGACGCTGGCGTATTTGAAAAGGCTGACGTGTTTTATCGCGAAAACGCGAAAAAAACAACAAAAAAACAATGCCGTGAGGAATATTTCCAGTTCAGGATTTGAGAATCTGACCCCTTACGCCACGAAAATTAAATTTTACAACGCCGAACGATACTTTTTTCAGGAAGTTAGTTTAATTTGATGTACTATACTTAAGGTCTGGCGTAATACGCACGTGTTTGGCTCTGATAAAAAATAAAAACGGTATAGCGGAGCCTCGAATCAAAAAGAAAAAAGACGTGGCATGATTGAGCACGCGCTTTGAGCTACAAAAACAATAATAAACATTACTTTCCAGAAACTAGAAAAGTAAGAGATGTGTTTAATGCTTATGACGCTACGAGGGGTACATAAATCTCCTGAGAGATCATTTTATTGGTGATTTTAATCTAGTGTGAAAATATGCTATTTCAGGCAGGAATCGACTGTTTTCTGTGGTAGTCACGATCATCCAAGAGAAATATTTTAAATGTTCACATAGCCAAACGATATCTGTCTCTTTAATAGCTTATGTTATACGACGTACCGTACCAGAGGAACGCAAATATAAAAACTTCTTTTCTTTACTCAAAAAAGCGAGAAACACCAATGCGTTGTGGATGTACACACTGCTGGGTTTGTGAATGACACTACGAAAAATAAACGTCACAATGCCGAACGATAGCATTTCTGAAAGCTAGTTTAATTATCCGCGCTGTACTTGAATTTCAGGAATAAAAAAGTGTTTAGGCCTACACAATAAGTAAAACTGCGGAGCGGAAACTGTATAAGTAAGACCTGGCGGCACGCGAGGGATAGCGCTGATCTACCAGGACAAAATTAAATACTACTTTCCGCAAGTCAGAAAATTAAGAGATGTGGTTATGAGCTATGAGCTCAACTAAATTACTGCCTTAAAATAGCGGTACTTTTGTTTCAATAGTGGGTGAAGATGACCGTTTCCATGACAAACTTTGGCTTCATCACTGCGGCAGTGTTACCACTTACATTTTCCCATTTTGCTCTAAATGTACCCATTCTTATTAATTTTATTTCTTCGTTGAAAGGACTTGCGCTGTTTGCCTTCTTCACTGACCCACCTATTAGCACGGAGGGAGCGAATCATCGCGGCAAAAAAGAGGGCCAGGGTTTCTGAATTGCATCAATTCAAATGTGGGCTCGCACTTTTTATTTTCACCTTCTGCGTGATTGTTACCCTGAAGAACGGTGCCGACGAGAGCATAAACATAGAAAATATTTAAAATAATAAAAACTAATACACGAAGTGAGAAAACTTTTAAAATAATAAAAAGTAATACAAAAAGATGAGAAAAATATTTAAAATAAAAACTAATACAAAGAGGTGAGAAAAAATATTTAAAATAATACGAAATAATACGAAATAATACAAAACAAAATAAAACGAAATAAAACAAAATAAAACAAAATAAAACAGAAAGGTGATAAAAAATAATTAAGAAATAAAAACGAATACAAAAAAAAAGCGAGAAAAAATATTTAAAGGAATAAAACCGAATACAAAAAGATGAAAAAAAAAAACCATTCAAAATAAAAAAAAAAGTGTAAGAGAACAAATACCGCTTCCCGCGGTTGGAACCAACGACCACAAGCTCAACACACCAGAGTGTCAACACATTACGCTACCGCCGCCCGGATGTCCTTCGCACTCTTTTTAGAACGTTAAATGTCGGCTAAATTGTTGTTCATGGTTTTCACCATTGCAAGCTTAGTTTCGTATTTATTGTTTTGCAACATGTTCAGGACTTATTCATAATATTGTAGCGAAATTGATGTGCGCAATAATTTATTATTGGTGTGTATTTAATGAGTTTTATAATGCGGTTTGCTGATCGTTTTATTTCAAACGTATTGAAGATACGAATACAATCTTATCGAAGCAACGGCCTATGTTTCGCACGTTTTGCCGGCCGTGTGCGTTTGAATGCCTGTGTTGATGACGGCCGGCTAACGGTCCAATTATCCGATTAGTGGTGATGCGTGAAGTTTGCCTTAGTTTCAAACGTGTCCGACAAAGACGGAAGTGACTGTGGGACGTGGAACTACGTCAAATCTGCTCAACAGCCAAGATCATGGAACGGGATCGAAGTAAGTTCGTGTTTTGTTCGCTAGGGGCTAGATTATTTCCTGCGTTCAAAAGGCTTGTTATTGTCTGCAGATCGCTTGCTTTTACCAGTATTACTAATTGTACGCGAATGGTGTTATGCGAGGCTGTTTTTCTTTTTTTCCGATGCAGAGGCCGTCTACTCGCTTAAGGTCGATCAGTCGCGGCGGAACTCTTTGGGAGACGGATTGAAATGTGTGTGTGTGTGTGTGTCGGGGGGGGGGGGGGAGGGAGGGAGGAGGGCGGCAAAGGCGGAAGAAGAGGGTGGGGGTTGATTTCCTCCCTCCGCCGTATTGTTTACTGGTAAGCTACAATGTTTGGAAGAGCGCGGTGCCCCTCCATCGCCAACGCCACTCTCCGCACTTGCGTGCTGAGAGCTGGACCCGACAAAAACAGCGATTAATTGATCGAGCAAGTTCGTAGCTTTCGCCGCCCCAGTCGTCTGCAGACGCCTTCATTTTCGCAGTTCGTACCCAGAAAAAAAATTGCCAAAAATTGGTGCCGCGATGAATTTACCCCATGGTGATTAATGCAGAGCATACCACTTCCGATCGCAAAAATTTGTGCCTGCGAAATAATTTTTGACGCTGGCATTAATTAATCGCGAAATTTCGAGCCCTAAAGATTATTTGCTGTACACGTGTTTCGTATGATCCAACGCACGTGTAACGAATTTCACACCGCCAAAAACACTTTTTTTTCCAAACTCTGATCTCCACGAGATCACAATACCAATGTTTCTGTTGTAGTGGTACGGCAGAGTCTATACTTGTTTTGCTCCAGTCTTTATAAGGGGGACGCTGTAATCCGATTCTACTCAATTATGGTGTACTAGATAGCGCTATATTTGCAGAGCTAGTCTTCTTTTTTTTGTAGTTGCATCGAAATATATTTCAGCTTTTAAGTTACTTGTAATTTAGCATGTAAATCTACAAGCTTATCTACATTGAAGGCAGCAAATATCTTGCCAGCACTCATGCTACGTCTTTGAAGTATATTGCGTTAACATAATTGACCAACCTTTGATTTTTATTTGTCAGTGCCTCAAGGGAAGCAAGGAGAAGGAGTGGATCCCTGCCCCTGCCCGTTTCGATCTGGATGAACATCGTACCGGCGTGCGGTTGTGTATCACTACTGCGTGGTGCGCGTTAAAGACCCCAGGCTAGCAGTTGTACCGCGCTGGCTAAATTACTCTACAGCTGAGACAGCAGACGCCCACTGAAGCAAGCTAACTTCCGACTGTATAAACATAAACACAATTTTTTTTTTTCAAAAGGAGTGGGATTATGTAGAGAAGCTAGTGGGTTTTTCTATGGGTACGAAGCTGTCGGAAGTAAGGTCAGAATGGAAAAAGCACCACGAAGTACCGCCTGGTCCCAAACAGCCATAATAATGAACACGGAATTCAGAAGAATAGTAATACGAAGGACTTACGCAGGCAGCCACACTTTCTGAGTTCGCAATGACATTTGATTATGATCACAAATATTCCTGCTTTGCTCAAGGTGGCCTAGTTTACACACCATATTGGTGATCTTTAGTGCAGCAAGAATATTTTTTCTCAGAATTAAACGTCGTTGTTAACTGAACAAATGTAGCTGTCTGTGTAAGTCCTTCGTGTTTTTATTCTTTTTACTTCTGTGTTCATTATTTCATTTTTTTTTTCATGATTTAGTCCTTTTGTTTTTGTTTCTTATGTGTTCATTATTTATTTTTTTATTTTTATGAGATTTTAGTTAAAAATATGATGCCCTCGTCATTTCCTAGTCCGGGAAACAGTGGTGACCTTGTCGTGTTCAAGGAGCAGTAACGACCTTTTCATCTTGTATAGCTTCCGCGGCGAACAACGGTGTCTGTGTGCGTGTGTGATGTGTTAATCACACGGGAATATTTGACGACCGAACGGAAAAACAAGGCCAATGAGGAGCGACTGGGGGCTTTGAACATCACACGGTGCAAGGAAGGACTTCGACGACGAGGCTAGCAAGCAAGTGCTTGTCAAAACTGCTGTGCTCGACCGGAGGGTTGAATCAGGACTGTGACTCTGTGAGTGAGAATCAACAATTTTGGAACTTCCGTATAGTTTAGAACTTAATTGTTGCCTCCCGTTTGTTTTATTTTAATAGGTGTCTGTGTGCTGATACATTTTTAGTTTATTTTAATGGTTGTCTGTGTGATATTACAGTTTTGTTCCTTATAATTTTTTTCTTGAACAGGGAAGTGCTTGTTTGGAGTTTTCACGCTTTCTTGTATAAAACTTCTTGTGCAAACCATACTCTCCGTCTGCTCTCTCGACAACCAATCCCGCCAAAGGGCTGTGAATTTCCGTCGTCGAATGATATGTTACAATGTTTTCTAACTAGCGATCGCCTACATTCTATCTTTGTAGCATACATATTTGTTGAATGACAAATTCCGACCCAGGCCAATGAAGATTGGTCAGTGGACTATTCTGTAGATATATCTACGTGAACACACGTTTGGGGCAGTGTGGGATAGCAGTACGATGTATATTTTGCGGATACTCATAGAAATGCGTTACATGATCCCATGTCTGGACCTGGAAAGTATGGTAACTGTCCCATGACAGTAATTTTCATGTGATGCCAGAAGGAGCATCACATGAAAATTGCTTTATATGGGGTGGGTACCCTATCTACCAGACCCAAACACGGGATCATATAAAGCAGTCTATATATGGTATATAAGGAATTGGGCAGATATGGGTATATAAGGAATTGGGCAGATATGGCTATATCCATCCAGATATGGCCCGATTGTGCATATCTGGCCATATCTGCCCAATTCCTTATATATCCATATCTGTTTTTAATATAAGTCCAGATATGACATTTCTGTAAGGGAAACCTCCTTGAAAGTACATTGTACTAGTTCAAGCACTTCCCAACAATGTCTTCATGTATTCGGGGGCTCCGTTGACTGCTATTTTCTTACTGAAAATTTACAAAAATCGTGTATAAGTATAAGTAACTTTTGAACATACAGTAGATCTTTCCTTTAATTGCAAGACCGCGACGTCATGTCAAGCAAGCAAGTTTTGCATGACTCGATCCTGCTCGCAATTTTTGGTCTCGCACAAGAAAAATCCCGTGGACGCTCAATTCTCTCCCCCCCACACACACACACACGCACGCACGCACACACAAGATATAATTATGTAAAACAAGTTTTGGGGGTCTCCGGGTTCAATGAATATATACTACCAGATTTACCTTTGGGCCACGGCAGAAAAGCTAGCTTTCATTATCACACACATGCCCCTTTCTAGATCATTACTGCTCCAGCTTCCAAAGAAATAAATATAGAAGCCATCTCGTTAAGATATACAGGAGGCGGCTTTCATTCAATGAGGCAACACTTCTATAATCAAAACGCCTAAAGTCGTAATGGAGGATATGTTTATTCAAATAAAAAGGCAACAAATTGCCCTCCCTATAGCACAGTCTGCTTACCACATATCGGCCTTTCAATAAAACGTTAAACGAGTTGGTAACGGTAGCGCAAGTCTGTCCACCATTCACCGCGAATCCAACAGCAAGGTCGCCTTCGCCAGTCAACAATATTTCAATTTGTACCGTCTGAAGCCTTCAGAGAGACCAGCACCAGATCGGAAAAGCCATACCGACACCCGCTATCCTTTGTTCAATACATAGCATACAGTGCAGTGCAAGCTATGCGCTTGCTGAACCAATCAGCCGCCTCCCTTTCATCACCCGACCTTGCTCTCTGCGCGTGGATATGAATGAGGTCCAGGTATGGGCGAGGTCGAGCGGCATCACGTGGCGAAAGGGAGACGTGTGATTGGACCAACGAGCAGCGTAGCTTGTATACCGCACTGTCAGCTTACGGGTAAACAGAGTCTAGCAGGAGGTTTTTGATTGTTCTATTGACTCCGGTAGCGATACACGATGCCCCACCGACACCTCTGTGAGCGCATCGTATCGTCATCCGGTATCGTTATCAGAGATATCGAAATGATCTACTAGATTCCCTTTGATGCCATCGTGAACCCATGGCGTGATCGGTGTCTTCACAACGAGGGTGTAATCACGCTGCGGATGGCCCGGCCCAGCCAGACTTCGACAGCCCTGGCCCCCGGATCGACGTGCTTCAGGAGGTCCGGATTGACGTAGGTGGCCCGTCCAGCACGGGGCTTCATGCTGAGCGTCAGGGCCACAGCCGCCGACATGGCCTTCAGGGCTTCGTTCAGGTTCCTCTGGACCCCTACGGAGTCCAGGCAGCTAAAGTCCTTCTGGAGTTCCGTCAGCGCTGCGTCCAGGGTGTCCAACTGTAAGAGTTAGTCAATGTGATGAAGCTCCCCTGCGGGCGTGGAGAAACCCCCCACAAATCCCTCTTTTGGAGCGGAGAAACTCGTCCGTGGGTGTCGGAAAACTAATTCCCCACGGTAGTGGAGAAACTCTCCCCGCAGCAAAAACGCATCGCTCGCCCGCGATACCATGTGGAAGCGGTGAAATGGACCGCTCACGAAAACGAGAATATTTCAGTTGTCGGTTCCGTCTCCCGAAGACGACAGCAAGGAGGCGAGAAGAAAAGCTGTGATGTATCAGTGGTTGATGTCCTCTTTAGGGACGCACGCGCACGTCGGAAATTTCCCGCCTTGCCGTGGAAGTTGCGACGTGCAAAGCACCTGGTGTGTCCCGTTTGGACTTACAGGCCTTCAATAAGCTGTTGACGCATGCCTGGCATTCCGCAGAAGAGAGCTACTGCGCAAGATCAGAACAGCTTCCACAGCCAGATCGATGGCAGTGCGTTGAAGGCGATTTTTGAAATGATTTTATGGACCAGCAGGGCACGTACCATGGTGCGGTCTCCGACTTGCGCCATGCTGTACTTCATGACGAGCTTGACGCCGTGCTCGAGGGCGGCCACCCAGGCGTCGTAGCCCGAGAGGACAGTAAAGGCCTTGGCGGCGCCGTGGAAGAGCAGGCTGTACAGGGCGCCCGATGTGCCTCCCATGCTGGAGCTGGCCACGTGAGACAGCTGCGCCATCACCAGGCCCGGGTAGGCCAGGCTGGGCCGGCTTTCCAGGTACGCCAGGATGCCTGCGCAGGTCCAGTCGAGCAACGACGCGGTTGATTGATTGATTGATTGAGTTTTAATGGCGCAAAAGCATCTAAGGCTAAAGAGCGCCAAAGTCTGTGACTATTTTATGAATGGTTTCTAGAGAGGAAAGAGGGCTCGAGTGGCCAGTGATAGAATAAAAGGATGTGCATGAATCTGTATATAAATAATGTGGGTGAAAGATTTAAAATTGCAAAGCAAGTTTAAAGTTGACGTAAAAGTCCAGTGCTTTCTAGGAATTTAAAAACATTTGCATGAGGTATAAAAGGTTGATCTCCAAGCAAAAGAGCAAGGCGTAAAGGCATCTGTGCTGAATAAAACTGGGCGAAGTAGAATTGGCGGTATCTGTGATATGCGGGGCACTCAAGAATGATATGCACTACAGTTAATGGTAAATAACAGTGTTCGCATGTAGGTGGATCCTCTCGGCGAAGCAGATACCCATGTGTTAGATGTGTGTGGCCAATTCTTAACCGACAAAGAATTACTTCGAAAAAACGGTCCCTACGACGGGCACTCGCCCACTCCTGTAGCATCGGCTTCACAACATGGAGTTTGTTGTTGGTTTCGCGGGACCATTCCTCTTGCCTTTACACCTGATACTTTTCTTTATGGTCGTTTTGTAATCTTGGTAGGGTATGTCGTGAATATCAACCTTCCTTGAAGCACATGTGGAAGCGGCACGATCAGCAGCTTCATTGCCGGGAATACCCACGTGACTAGGCACCCAGCAAAAGACTACCTGCAATTTGTTGTCCCTAGCCGCAGCAACCACTTTATGTTGTAGCTGAGTTATTAAAGGATTTTTTGCTATCTCAAGGGATCGGAGTGCTCTCAGGCTCTCAGAGCACTTAGTGAATCAGTGTAAACTACAGAGTATGGATGCCTATTTTTGATAATATAGTCTGTGGCCAATAGTAAACCGTATAATTCAGCAGTCAAGATAGTTGCACTGGAATTCTCCGCACACATTTAAGTGATGGTCCAATCACGGAACAGCCGACACAAGAATCGGTTTTTGTTCCGTCGGTATAAAAGCTGGTGTAGTCTTTATATGTATTTTGTAGCTCAAAGAATTCCTGTTTTAAGACTTCTGGTGAGGTATTTTTCTTAGTGTACTCAGTAAGTGACAAGTCTGTGATGAGCAGACCACGTTCCCATGGTGCCACTGTTCCCAGAAGCTGAGCAACAGGTGGGTTTGTCCCAAGGCTAGCCAAAACGGCCGCGGTCTTGTTCCGCAATGAAAAGGGAGGCTTAACAGCGGGCTTGCTTTGGAAGGTTCGTTCCAAACGTGTTCCCTCTACTAGTTCCCAACACGAATGTTGTACTACAGACCGTATCCTAAAAGAATACGTTAGACCTAGGACATCTCGCCTTTTCTCTAGAGACATTTCATTAGCTTCAGCATAGAGGCTCAGCACAGGAGATGTATGAAACGCACCGGTGGCGAGTCGGATCCCTGCGTGATGGATTGGATCCAACATTTTCAGTGTTGATGCACTCGTTGATACATACACCAAACATCCATAATCTAGGCGTGACCGCACAATCGATTTATAGATTCTTAGGAGGCACAGTCGATCGGAGCCCCAAGTCATGTGGGAGAGAACTCTCAGAATATTAAGGGATTTCTGGCATTTTTGTTTTAGCATTTTGATATGCTGGCTGAAAGAGAGCTTGGAGTCGAATATAAGCCCTAGAAATTTATACTCTGTTTTTACCTGAACTGGTGCATTTTATATGGTCAACGAAGGTGTCGGCATCACACCACGTTTTCGTGAAAAACAAACACAAGCAGTCTTCTCCGTGGAGAACTTAAATCCGTTATTGTCAGCCCACCTTGTCACATTATTAATAGTCAGTTGAACACGCCGTTTGCAGATTGCGAGGTTACATGAGGAAACAGCGATCTGGAGGTCATCTACATACAGCGAGTAGTGCACTGAAGGTGTATGACACGCGCGATAGAATTGATTTTTATAGCAAACAGAGTAACACTTAGGACACCGCCCTGTGGAACGCCGTTTTCCTGTATGAACCATCGTGAGTGTACAGACCCCAGCCTTACTCGGAAAGTGCGTCTACCTAAATAGATCTCAATGGCATGGAACATGCGGCCCTGGATGCCAATGTCAATCATGTCCCTCAAAATTCCATACCGCCAGGCAGTATCGTATGCTTTCTCAAGATCGAAAAACACAAAGAGGCAGTACTGTTTATTGACGAACGCCTCTCGAACAGTTGTCTCCAATCGAATTAATTGATCCTGCGTCGAGCGGGACCAGCGGAAACCACACTGGTATTTATCCAGGATGCAATGTTTTTCCAGGTGCTGCATCAGTCGCCTATTAATCATGTTTTCGAGGGTTTTACAGAAGCAGCTCGTCAATGCTATTGGCCTGTAACTAGTAGCAGCATCCGAGTTCTTTCCTGGTTTAAGCAGAGGGATAAGTGTAGCCGTTCTCCAAGCTGATGGAAAACGTCCCTCTTCCCATATTCTGTTGAAAAGGTATAAGACCAGATCAAATGTAGACGGGTGGAGATGATTCAACATGAGGTAGTGGATACCGTCAGGACCAGTTGCCGAGGGCTTGACGCTATGAAGGACCATCTTTAGTTCAATAAGAGTGAAGGATCTATTATACGGTTCCCGTGCACCAACAGCTGCCTTCATGGTCCTGGCTCCTTTCTGCTGTTTTAGCCGAAGAAATGATGGTGAATAGTGCCTGGAACTTGAAACAGATTCGAAATGTTTCCCGAGAATATCGGCTTGTTCCTCTAGACTCTCTGGACAGGTTCCATTGCAGGATAACAGGGGGATGTTGAAAGCACTATAGGATCCATTGATTTTGTTAATTCGTTCCTAGACCTCCTTCGGTGATGTGTGGCTTGTTATTGATGTCGCATACCCTTGAAAACTGGTTCTTTTCGATTGCCGGCGAATGTACCGTGCACGGGCCTTCATTTGCTTGAAGTGAAGACGATTGCTTGATGTCGGATACCGTCGAAATATGCTCCATGCATTGTTTTGCTTTTTCGCGCTTCTGAGCATTCTTCATTCCACTAAGGCTTGGGACGGTGTGGGAGGCGTTCCGAGGTCATGGGGATTGCCATTATGGCCTCCTGAAGGATACATTTCGTTAAGTATTCATTCACTTCATCAATTGAAAGCTTGTCAAGAGATGTGCATGCGAGCAGTGAGAATTCACTGAACTCTGACCAATTTGCCTTCTCAAATTTCCAGCGGGGAGTCCGGCTGGGGAGGGTTGCACCTGGGTTATTTCGTCTTAAAATAATCGGCATGCGGTCACTGCCTAAAGGATTATCTGTAATCTGCCGTGTATACAGTGAAAATAAAATAGGCTCACTTATAGAGAGGTCAATTGATGTAAATGAGTTTGTGGGTGCACTAAAATATATAGGTTTCTTCTCGTTAAACAGACACAGATTTGTAGACAAAATGAACCGTTCAACAATTGCTCCACGAGTATCGTGTCTGGTACTGCCCCACAACGGATTGTGTGCATTAAAATCGCCCAGAATAATGAATGGATGGGGGAGTTGAGCAATGAGTGACTCAAGGTCTTCACACCTTAAATGAAAGTTTGGAGGAATATAAAGGGAACAAAGGGTTATTAGGCGGTCTGACAGAATGCGAACAGTCACTGCCTCCAAGGTGGTCTGCACCGGAACCTCCACGCATGCCGCTGATTTTTGCACTACTATGGCCACGCCGCCAGAAGAGTAGGACGAGGGATCTCTATCCTTGCGGAAAAAATGAAAGTGCCTAAAGACACTTGACTGACTCCCCTTCAGGTGAGTTTCCTGGAGACACACTGCCAGTGGACGATATTCCTCCAACAGGGAGCAAACATCGTCATAATTATGCAAGAGACCTCGGCAGTTCCACTTAATAAGACTCATTGTCGGTAACGAGTTTGAAATTCAGGACCTCGAGTTGGTAGCCCTAGCGCATAAGCAGCTAAGGTTGTAATGCACCACTCACAAACTAGGGTTCTAAGAAAACATCTAAAAAAGCCGTTTACAATGCCCTGTAACGCCGGTTAGAGCACAGCTCTTGAGGAGGAAGATGGAAGCGTACTGAGGGATAGGCGACTCCTTGAGGTCACGTGACCTCAAGGGGGTCACGTGACTTCAGGGGGTCACGTGACCTCCGGGGGTCACGTGACCTCAGGAGCTCACGTGACCTTTGGGGGTCACGTGACCTGAAGGGTCACATGACTTTAGGAGGTCACGTGATCCCCAGAAGTCACGCGACTTCAGGGGGTCACGTGACCTTAGGGGGTCACGTGACCTCAAGGGGGTCATGTGACATCAGGGGGTCACGTGACTTCAGGGGGTCACGTGACCTAAGGGGGTCACGTGACCTCGGGGGTCACGTGACCTCGCGGTTACGCCGACGCCGACGGCGACGGCGACGCCGACGCCGCTCAAGCCGGAAACGGGCCCCTAAGAGCTGCGCTCTAAAACAAGTTTAATAAAAAACAAAAGAGGACATGAATGGGTGTGGATGTCAACAGGAGGGCAGTTCCGATCAAACCTTCGGGGAAAAACAAATAGAGGTAGTGCCCCAGGCGAGGGAGTCGCCAATAGTCCTCTGGCTGATCCTTTTGGAGCTGCCCTCTCTTACCTCCAAGGGGGTTGAGACTTTGGGCCAATGCCACTGGCGAGGGAGTCGCCGTTATTCCTCTGTCCCAACTGATCTATAAGAGTGAGTGAGGTAATGCAGGTTAGCGACAAAGGACAGTGATGCTGTGAGGTGTATGAAGTATTAATAAACATTTTTGGGAGAGTTGAAACAGCATCCACGACTAAGCACTTGCTATGTGCCAGCTTCTGGACCTGTCGCTTTAGTCGTTTTCTTTGGATCCTCAACTTTTGATGAGATTTTACCGCACTTCGGGGCAGGTGGTGGCTCCGGCGGACTGCTGGAGACATCCATTGCCTCAAACTCGCGATGCGATGAACATGAGGGGCGTCCTTCAAGGCACTGTGACTCTGTCGTCACAGTTTTCGCACGTGGGCGTGCGGGCAGACGGCGCGGGACCGTCGCCTTTGAGGAAACGGTTTGAGTTGAATCCCTCTGTTCTTGAGGGACTCCAGGTGAGATTTTGGGGGCTTGGGGTTCGCGCGGGGCAGAAAGGTCTAAAAGGCAGACCTGTGTCCCCATGGAAGCCGTTGTCGGTGCAGCCCCCTTGCTGACCGCAGCGGCGTAAGTGCCTCTCTGTAAGAATTAGAGGCGTTTTCGGGCTTCAAAGTAAGTCAGATTTTCTTTGGTTTTCAGTGTTAGTATCTCTTTTTCTTCTTTAAACCTTGGGCATGAGCGGGAGTATGCAGGGTAAGTACCTGAACAGTTCACGCATTTGGAGAAATCACTTGCACAGTTGTCAGTAGGGTGATCATTGCTTGAACATTTTCCGCAGGTTGTCCGCCCCCTGCAAGTGGCTGCCCCATGTCCGAAACGCTGGCAGCTAAAGCAACGTCTCGGATTGGGGATAAACGGTCGAACCTTGCAGTTGAGATAGCCAGCCTTGACCGCCCGGGGGAGGGTCGTGGAGTTGAATGTAAGCACAAGGTGTTTTGAAGGCTTCTCTTGGTCATCTCACCGAAAGGTAATACGCCTCACTGAAATCACACCCTGATTGCTGAGTCCTTCAAGGATCTCATCCTCAGTACTTTCCAACAGATCATCTTCGGAGATCACACCCCGAATGGTGTTGACAGATCGGTGTGGCGTTACTGTGACTTTGTGATTAGCAATACTAGTAAGTCGAAGGAGCGCTTTACTTTGTTGTTCTGTTTCAACCTCGACAAGGAGGTCTCCAGAGGGGAGCTTCTTTGCTTTGTAAGATTTTCCAACAGATGATTCCAGGGTTTTTGCCACAAGGAAAGGGGAGAGCTTTCCAAGTGGTAGGTCGTATCCACAGTGCATTACTAGGAACTTTGGGAAGGCTTGAGTATTATCAGTAGTCTTTAGTGGAACGGTGGCTTCGGTGCGAACTCTTTTCAGAGATCGATCAGAAGGAAGTTTAGCTTTGGAACCCATAAAAAAATGGGAGGCCTTCGACATCTGCGGTGTGCCGCCCACCATGGAGCCCAACATGGGACAGGGTAACGACACATAACAAAAATGGCTTTGCTGTGCACGTTACTCCAGCAGCACCTACCCAGATGTTATACCCAAGAATGGGTCTAGATTAGCGTCCCTCTCCACTCAAGATTGGCCCTTGGCGCCAATAAGGTGAAAGTGGAATGGAGAGAAGTATAAGTAAAGGTGGGAGTGAAAGATCGGAGGGTGTAGTAGAAGAAAAGGCGACTAGGCTGAATCATCCTGGCCGGGCCTTACCAGGACTCCCGTCTACGAGAAGCAGGGGCCGAAGTGGTGTATTGCCTCACCCGGGGGGCCCCGAAGGGTCCAAACCTACCCCGGGCTCGGCTCAACCACCAGGATGCCCTTTTCCCCGGACACGGGAAAGCCACGCACAGCCATACGTGGGCGGGCGAACCCGCATGGCTCAGGGTCCGTGGAGACGCCACTCTCCAAACACCTGCTTTCACAGGTGCCCCCTGCGGGGACGACGCGGTTGAGATCTATACTATAGGGCAGTGGTCTGAAACTCATTTGAGCGTGGGGACAACATGGCACACACTGGGAAGGCCGAGGGTCATCGTTGATCGGAGGAGGGGGGGGGGAAGGGGGGGAGAGGGGGGGGGCTGTGTCAAACGATTTTAAAGAGATCTCGTGCTCTATGCTTTTGTAAGCTCAGGTTTGTCAGTGACATTTTTAGAATTGATTTGTTTATATGACTATTTTTGGCCCTGACCTGATGTGATAACAATACTTTAAATGACACCGCCCCGCTAACGTGCTCGCATATTTAATAGAACAAGAAAGCAAGTACGCTGTAATTATCGTCGCTCAATTCACTCAGGAATCAACCAAGTTCAATATGTCCCTAAAAACAATAAGTTAACTTTTCAGTTCTTGCTTTCCCCTGGTGGTTTCTATTACAACACCTCTACTTCTTTTTTAATTGTGATATTTTTTAAGGCGAGAATCCTGAGCTTGTAGCTTTATTTTCGGTAGTTGCTCCTGCTGATCGAAAGTTCGCGCAGCCAAGATACATCCTTCAACAAAGAGCTCGCGGCTGCATCCTGGTAGGGGAATCGTTGTACAGTATACAAAAAGCTGGGAAGCAAAGCATAAAGCGAAACAAAGGGCAAATGAACACAGATAAGTAAAGACTATGTGAATACGTTAAAAGAGAGGCTCTACTTTTCGAGCGAAAATGAATCTGCGAGATGAGATCATCATGGCGCATGCTATTTCTAGCGCTCGAGACATGGGAACCGAGACTCGTAGCCGGTTGCCCGCGGGCAGCATCCCAGCGAGTCACGGGCTGCATGCGGCCCGCGGGTCGTGTTTTTGAGACACCTGCTGTATGGAGAAGATGGGTGGCCGAGTGCATGTGTTAACCCAGACCCAGCTCAGATCATGATCCCTCGGTTCTGCAGCTTGCGCTGCAGAACCGAGGGATCATGAGTTCCATCCCTACCCCTGCCCATTTCAATTTCGATGAGCGTCGTACCGGCGTGCGGTCGTGTATCTGCGCGAGGCACGTTAAAGAGGCTAGGCTAGTGGTCGTATACTCATACTGCACTGGCTAGATTTCTCATCTACCGTGGGTGATAATATCACTATACAATTGGCGGCGTGAGCGATCGAAAGTGTGATGATCGCTAGTATCGCCACGGCGAAGGAGAAGAAGCGCGCTCTGGGAGCGCGCGCCAGGGGAACGCGGACAGATATAAAAAATGGTAGCCTAAGACTGAACGCTGTCGCTTCTTGGCCATCACCTTACAATTGGTGGCAGCGGTGGGATGGCCACCGAACCTGTACACCCCGTTACCCGGACGTCTTCACCGGTGAGGGAAGCTTTGAGTCATGGGCAAAGCTCTTCTTTAGTTGCGCGGCAGCCAACGGTTGGGACGACACCAAAAAGTTGGTGTACCTGCCGACATGCCTCCGAGGATGGGCCTTTTGCGTCTTCGAGCACCTTCCCGACCAAGACAAGGCCACTTTTCCCGCACTAGTGAAGGCGTTGACACTTCGTTTGGCGTCGGCGGGCCAGCGTGCTGTGTCTGCGGCACAGTTTCCGTCCCGCGGCCATCAACCCACGGAAGCCCTAGACGTCTATACCCACGACCTCGTGGACCTCTTTGGACAGGCTTATCCTGAGGTGTCTCTACAGATGGGCGACCCGATGATACGGGACCAGTTCATTGTGGGTCTCCAATCCAAGCTGCGTGACAAAGTCCTCGCCGCTGACCCTGCAACATTTGAGAAAGCTCTTGAGATAGCCTCAAGAATAACATCCATTGGGCATCTGTCTGCGACTACGGGGACACCAATACTGTGCGCCGCCGTGGGTAACACTTCAGAAGCCACTACGCGACCCACGGGCGATGCCATTGCGGCGTTGACCAGCAGCGTGGCCGACCTTCGCGCCACAGTGAACAGTTTCATTGAGTCGCAGAGTCACTTCCAGGAGCACAGCCAAAGCTTTCCCTGCGGAAACACTCCTAGGAGGCGACCACGATGTTTTCAGTGTGGCGGTACTGGCCACCTCGCAAGATCGTGTGCAAACTCTGACCAGCGTGCGCCACTGCGAAGTGACAACCCTACATTTGTGGAACGTGGAGATCAGGGAATTCTTCCGCACCCCGAGTAACAGTGAAGGGGAAAGTGGGCGGAATTTTCATGAACATACTTATCGACTCCGGGTCGTCAGCGACCATTTTACGAGGCGATAAGTGGCTTGAGCTCTCGCGCGACAACCCTGACCTTGAGTTCACTCACCGAGAAGGAGTCATTGGCCTTAACCGCGCCGCCTTCGAAGTATGGGGAACATGCAGCTTAAACATTGAGGTTGCAGATCTCTCGGTGAGCCACCCTGTCATTGTTATTCCCGGCATCCTACATGAGTTCGTCCTGGGACTGGACTTTTTAATAAAACACCGATTTCGGGTTGACTTCAGCGAGAGAAAACTCCAACGACAAGTAGAGAGCCCGTGTGCGCAGACGCAAAGAGTTCAGCTTTCTGTCACGTCGGTTCTGCCACCGAGGACCGCAACCATCGTTCTCGGGACCATTTCACCGAATACGGCAGAGTTTGGTACTGGGTTTCTCGAACCTCGCCCGGATCTCCTCGTGAAAAGGAATACCGAAGTCACCTGGAGCGTGTTGACAGTGTCCGATAAGCTACCAGTATGTGTCATCAACCATTCCGAAGAGCCGGTCACCTTATTCAAAGGTACAAGCCTCGGAACCCTGCACGCTTTTGACCACCCTGAAGGCGAGTACTCCGCTGCTCCACTTGACAAGAGGCACGCGCAGGCGGCACGAGACAGCGTCTGCTCTGCGACGAAAAGAGAGAAATGGACACTCACCTCGCTGCAAGATGAGATGGCCGCATCACAACACCTCCAGGGTAATCAACAAAACTGATCGAAGGTACGCTTCTTGACTTCGAGGATGTAATTTCTCAAGGTGATTAGGACTTGGGGAGAACGTCAGTTCTGACGCATTCGATCGACACTGGTGCGGCCGGCCCAATCAAAGAATCCCCGCGCCGCTTACCTCCAAACCGCCGCGAAGTTGTGACCACGAAAACGCATGAAACGCTGGACACGGGAGTAATTAGTCCTTCTAACAGCCCATGGGCTGCGCCCGTCGTTCTGGTGAAAAAGAAGGACGGACACTTGCGGTTCTGCGTAGATTACCGTCGGCTGAACGAGGTCACACACAAGGACGCATATCCACTGCCTAGGATCGACGACAGTGTCGAAGCCCTGAACGGTGCTAAATATTTCGGCACCATCAATCGAGCGTGAGGATATTGGCAGGTGGAGATGTCGACGGGGTCTCGGGAGAAAACAGCGTTTGCCACACATCAAGGACTTTTCGAATGTAATGTCCTTCCATTTGGGCTGTGCAACGCTCCTGGGACGTTTCAACGGTTGATGCAAATAATCGTGGGAAAATTTGACTTCTGTCTTTGCTATCTTGACGATATTATCATCTTCAGCAAAATGGAAGCCGAACATGTCATGCATCTTCGACAAGTTTTTAAGGCGTTGAGAGATGCAGGTCTCAAGTTGAAACTTTCAAAGTACCGCTTCTTCAGCAACAGCGTTTTGTACTTGGGCCACAAAATTTCGGCTACAGGAATCGGAACCGACGAGACAGACGAAAACAGAAAAGGTCTCGAAGTGGCCACAGCCTTTAAGCGTCGAAGATCTTCGCTCGTTCTTAGGACTTGCCTCGTACTACCGGAAATTTGTTGCAAACTTTGCCGGCATCGCGGCCCCGCTTCACAAATTGTTGGAGAAGCAAGTTCAATTCGTCTGGACACAACAGTGTCAAGACTCCTTCGAAGAGCTCAAACGGCGCCTCACGAACTCTCCAGTTCTGGCGTTTCCAAATTTCGACCTACCGTTTATCGTCGACACGGACGCAAGTGAAAACGGTATCGGCGCGCTACTATCCCAAGTACAGGATGGGAAGGAGAGGGTAATCGCCTACTGCAGTCGTACCCTGACTAAGCCTGAACGCCGCTACAGTGTTACCAGGAAAAAAATGCCAGCCCTGGTTTATTTCGTCCGTTACTTCAGGAACTACCTGCTTGGACGGCGATTCACATGCGGGACTGATCACAGCGCGCTTCAATGGCTACACAGCTTCAAAGAACCGGAAGGCCAAGTCGCCCGCTGGATTGACCAACTCAGCGAGTATGACTTTATCGTTTCGCATCGGCCGGGAAAACAACATGGAAATGCAGATTCGCTGTCTAGACGGCCTTCCCCGGCGAATGAAGGCCAACATGTCGCGCTCATGACAGTTGCACAGTCTTCATTCACCATGACAGACCTTCGAGAAGAACAACGACGTGACCCGCAGCTTTCGCCCATCGTCGACGCCCTGCTTGCAGGCACGCCGGCAGGAGATATTCGTCGATGCAGCGCGGGAGTGCTCTTCCGCAACCGGCAGAAGCTAAGGTTAGTCGACAGCTGCCTCATATGGAAAAAAACACCGGACTCAACACCTGTTCCCGTGATCCCCGAGACATGGATACCGCTGGCCCTAGACTCCGTTCATGATGCACCGGGGGGCGGACACCTTGGGCGCGCCAAGACACTAAAGAAGGCCGCAAAATGGTTTTTCAGGATTCGAATAGGCACCCAGTGTAGCCGACTGGTGCTCGAGATGTTTTAAGTGCTCCGCTCGTAAGGCACCAAACCCCAGACCACGAGCACCACTGATGCAGGAAGCGGCCACCTCCCCTTTTGAGCGAGTGGCTATTGACATCACTGGTCCGTTTCCAACGATGGAAAGAGGCCACAAGTACATCTTGGTAGTGAACGACTATTTTACTCGATGGGTTGAAGCGTTCCCTCTGAAGACTCAAGAAAGCAAGGAGGTCGCCAATAGCCTCGTCCACAACGTCTTCAGTCGCTACGGGATACTGTCAGCACTACACTCTGACCAAGGCAGAACTTTCGAGAGCAACGTCTTTCAAGAAATGTGCTCAATTTTGGGCATCCGAAAAACAAGGACCTCCCCTTACCACCCCCAGTCGGACGGATTGGTTGAGCGATTCAATCGCACGCTGATGAACAGCTTGAGTGCGTACGTCAATGACACACAGACTGACTGGGACGACATCAAGCTCCCTCTCGTCATGATGTCCTATCGCTCGAGCGTGCATGAATCGACTGGTTACAGTCCTCGTTATCTGCTCTTCGGTAGACACATGAATATACCAGCTGGCATGCTGCTCGACGTGCACGTCCACGCTAACATGGCGTCGACGTCTAGTTATGAACAACACGCATCGCACCTACTGACACCATTACAAAGTTCTCGCGATCACGCAATTGTAAACGACATGAAAGCAAAGGATGCGGAGAAGCGCCACTACGACAGCACGGCCAGGGAAGAAGACTACGAACCTGGCGACAGAGTTGTTCTACATTCTCCCGCTGTGCGGCGAGGACAGTCCTCGAAGTTATATTTGCCATGGTTGGGTCCTTATGTAGTCCTCAAGAAGCTTCCTAACAACGTGTACAGAATCCAGGAAGAAACTGGAAAAAGGAAGCGGCGGGTTGTACAACACAACCGTTTCAAGCGGGTAGCCGATGGGAAGGAGCCAGTCTTCTTGCATGCCAGGACGTTATCACACGTCACGGATAACGGCCTGCCTTTACCTGCACCAGAACTCAGACTTCCCCGATATAATCATCAAAGAAAACAAAGATAACGACCCGACTTCTACACACCCAGCAGTCCCCGACTACCCAGACATAATAGACATTGAAATTGATGATCTGTACGTCGGTGCGGTCGAAAGTCTACCACCGGTACAAGCAGCTGAGGATCCGAACCTGGCCGACGCTCATGAGAATCCATCATTGTTAGACATCCTGGACAACGAGCTTCACGTTGACGACCAAGTAGAAGATAACGGGGACCAAGGAACTGACGGAGGCCAGCACAATACGCCACCAGCGAACGGTGCCGAACTCCTGGACGACTATCAACTTTCAGTCTTTCTTTTGCCCCCTGATGACGTCACTCCAACGGACTCGCCTGTAGACGTGCCACAGCAGGCAAAACCAGCAGAGCGATACCTCCTTCGGCCACGAGAAACATTGACTCGACCCGCGCGGTATCGCGATTGAGTGCTTCTAGCGTGATAAGCCTAGTGCCAGGACGGCAACTTCCTCGTGAAGGGGGATAGTGTGATGATCGCTAGCATCGCCACGGCGAAGGAGAAGAAGCGCGCTCTGGGAGCACGCGCCAGGGGAACGCGGACAGATATAAAAAATGGTAGCCTAAGACCGAACGCTGTCGCTCCTTGGCCATCACGTTACAAAAGCGTCGCTGTGATCGGTCTTCCACGATAGGCCGAATGCTGACTATGACTTCAGCAAAGAATTTCCCACCGATGAAAATGAGAGGAATTGAAGAACTTGAATTTTGACGATGTTGACAGGGTTGGTTTGAGAGTGCCACGATTTCAAGCTTTCACCATGCTCTTTACAAATACCTTCATGCTTGTTGCTTACAAGGTAATGACATCACGAAAGGTTACCGAAGAGAACCGCCTTCACGAGGACACGCCACGGAGGACTCGTGAGCGAGATTCACCTGATGTGTCTATGACTTGACGGAACTTTGATCAGTGTTGAGACGCGTGTAGAGATTTCTTTATTGTACTTTCTTTTCTTTTTCTGGTAATTCTCTCTTTCTTTTCTGACGGTTTATTTTTATCTTTCTTTCTCATTATAGTTCTTCCGCTCCCTTAAATAATATAACGTATTTCTCATTCCCGAAACTCTCATGGTCTTTGTCTTCCTCTTCTGCCAACGGGTGATGACAATGGCGAGCTTGCCAGGATCTTAGCCCACTTATTACATCACGCTTGTTTGGCAGAGCGGGCGCACTGTCATGGCTAGTTCCGGGATTGTAGACTGAGAAGCGGATGGCGGCCGGAAAAGAGCTGGGGTACGTTGGTGAAGAGCTCAGGAACTGGGTCGAGCGAGAAAAGAACTACTTCAGAGAAGAGCGAGCACTGGCGCGCGAGGCGGCAAAAGAACAACAAGCGAGAGAACGCGCTTGCCAGGCCGAAGCGATCAGACTAGACAAAGAACGCGAGATATTAGGATTGCGAATCGCGGCTCAGGAAAGAGAAACTCGCGTGGCACGAGACGAGGGGGACCGAAGTAATTCAGCTGGGCCAAGTCATCGGGCAAGCCTGCATAAGCTTATTCCGCAATACAACGAGAAGCGCGACGACCTCGACGCTTATTTGCAAAGATTTGAGCGTACGGCGACAGGTCTAGAATGGCCACAAGAGAAGTAGGCAACCACCCTGAGTTTATGTCTAACGGGAGAGGCATTGAGCGTCGTTGGTCGCATGACTCCTGCGGACGCAATGGATTACACCAAGGTGAAGCCCACGCTGCTGCAGAGGTTCTGATATTAGCGGCGAGATGTTTTGGTGGCGCCCTCTTATGGTTCCCCCTTGTGACGTCATTACCTTGCGAACAACAAGTTCGGTGGTGTTTGTAAATAGCATGGTGGAAGCCTGAAATCATTGCGCTCTCAAAGCAACACTGCCAACACCGTCGAAATTAAAGTTCTTTCATTCCTCTTATTTCCGTTGATGGTATACCCTTTCCGACGTCACAGTCAGCTTTTGGGCCAATCGTGGAAGGCCGACCACAGCGACGCTTTCGGTCGTGCACGGGGCTAATACCACAGAAGGTTATCGTGAGAAATTTCGTGATGCGAAACCGGGAGACGGAGAAACTAGACGACAGTTTGCGGTGAGGTTGGCCGGATATTTTTATAGATGGTTGGAAGTTGCTGAGGTGGAGAAGAGCTTTGTGGCGCTACGAGAGACGATGCTCATCGAACAGTTTATTAAAACATGTTCCAGCAAGCTAACCGTTTTCTTGAAAGAGAGGGACTGCACGACGCTAGACGATCTGGCAGGAAAGGCTGACGTATTTCTAGAAGCGCAAGTTCAACCGAGCAATGAAAAAGCTAAAGGAGACGAACGTGAGTTTAATGCCAGCATGAGGACATCCGATAACGCGCTCAAGGAGGATGTAAGGAGAACTCTTCGATGTTTCTTGTGTAATAAGATAGGGCACAAGGCAGAGAACTGCCAGAGTCGAAGCAAATACTCTAGACCACCTACGTGTTGGCACTGTGGGAAGCCGGGGCATAAAGCTGAAAGATGCAACCTGAGGTCTGGGGATAAGACCAAAGTTTCTTGCCTATGGACAGCATAGGATGAAAGGCAAGGGGAACCGGACGATTCCTACATTACCCTAAAGAATGGAGGCAGGATCTCAGTTGTAAATGCGGCTGTTGGTCGAGCACCCAAGTTCTTGGTGGATAACATGCCTGTAGTTGAAGGTCGTGTTGGGGAACAGAAGGTAACAGTGCTGCGGGACACTGGCTGTAATACCGTAGTTGTGAAAAAGAGCCTAGTCCCTGTCGAGTGTTACACCGGCAAATCGAGCCCTGTATTTTTGCTTGACCGAACCGTAAAATACCTACCAGAGGCTGAGATCTTTGTTGATACACCTTTTTTCATTGGAAAAGTTATCGCAAAGTGTATTGACAACCCACTGTACGATTTAGTTCTCGGCAACATCCCCCAGGCAAGAGAGGCACACGAGCCGGACCCGGCCTGGAATTGCGACCAACAGAGCAGCAACGAAATTCCACCGCGGACCGAGCATCTGGGTTGCGAGGACATGGAAGAGCAGAAAATCGAGAACAGAGCTGATTCATCACGACACGTCCCAAGTAGCCACTCTACAATGCTACATGTCAACGTCGCCGGACTTGGACAGGCGAAGAACGGTAGCAATAGAGGACAGGCACCCTTGAACGTACCACAGGTTCCAATCCTTGAAACGACAGAAGAGGAGCTCTCGAAGGAGCAGAGGAATGACCCATCCCTCAAGAAGTGCTTCGACAACGTAGGAAAAGTGATAAGGAAACACAAATGCCGGACAAGATATGACATGGTAATTCGAAACAACTTGCTTTTCCGAAGCTGCGTGTTCGCCACTGTGAGAAGCATTGAGCAATTAGTGCTCCCAACGAGATACAGGCCAACTGTGTTGTCAATGGCACACGATGGCATCATGTCTGGACATCAAGGTGTGAAGAATACGCTTGCATTGGCGACAGAAGAGTTCTTCTCGCCTGGAATTCAGAGCGACATCAAGCGGTATGTTCGCTCATGCGACGTCTGCCGACGAACAGTGCCAAAAGGAAGAGTGGGCAAAGCACCTCTGGGGACCATGCCTACAATTGACACACCATTCAAGCGAGTGGCAGTCGACATCATCGGGCCAATTAGACCAACAGCAAGTTCGGGCAACCGATATATTTTGACGTTGGTGGACATGGCCACAAGGTACCCGGACGCTGTCCCCTTGAGGAAGATTGGGACAGAGCAAGTGGCAGAAGCGCTCTTAGAGATGTTTGCCAGGTACGGCATTCCATCAGAGGTCCTTAGCGATCGAGGCTCCTGCTTCACCTCAGATCTCATGACGGAGGTGAGCAAACTTCTTTCGGTGAAGCGTCTACTGACCACCCCTTACCATCCGATGGCGAATGGACTGGTTGAGCGATTTAACGGAACCATCAAACAGATGGTGAAACGAATCTGTCAGGAAAGGCCCAAAGACTGGAATAGGTACCTTCCGGCATTGCTGTTTGCTTACAGAGAAGTCCCGCAAGCAAGCCTGAAGTTCTCACCTTTTGAGTTGCTCTATGGGAGGAAGGTGCGCGGACCTTTGGCCATCCTCAAGGAGATATGGTCCAACGAGTCTCTCAAAGCTGACCTCAAGACGACCTACACCCATGTCCTAGAATTGAGAAATAAACTGGAAGGGACATGCGAGTTGGCTCACCATTGTTTGGAAGAAGCCAAGGGCAAGTACAAAAAATACTACAAGAAGACCGTCACCCGCCAACTGAGACCAGGGGACTTGGTTCTCATCCTGCTTCCAAGCGATCACAATAAACTGATCATGCAATGGAAGGGACCCTTTGAAGTCTCAAGTAGGATAAATGAAGTCAACTACGAGCTTGATGTGCGCGGAAGAAAGAAAGTATTCCACGTGAATACGTTAAAAAAATATGAAGAAAGGCTGAAGTACGGGATGAATCGGCCAAGTTGCGGCGCGGCGACCCAAGACTTCGGCGAGAAGACTCAGAAAGAAACACTACAGAACAGTCTTGGCAAGATGTCGTCGTCAACGAGGACTTGCAGGACAAGGAAAAGGACGAGGTATGGAGATTGACTGGACAATACCAGTCGGTGTTTTCAGATCGACCCGGCCAGACCAACTTGGTAACGTGTGACTTGAAACTGACCACTGAGGAACCAGTCCGGGTGAGACAATATGCGTTGCCCTTTGCTGTCCAAGACGTAGTAGAAAAGGGGATCTCGGAGATGCTACAACTGGGAGTCATCGAACGGTGTACGTCACCCTACAATGCACCGGTCGTGATCGTTAAAAAGGAAGACGGGTCCAATAGATTTTGCGTGGATTATCGAAGATTGAATGACGTGCTGAAGGTAGACGCGGAGCCTATCCCAAGGATTGATGTCACTTTTGCTAACGTGGGACGAAAGAGGTTCTTTTCGAAATTAGACTTATCGAGGGGATACTGGCAAATCCCGTTGGAGGAGTCGGCCAAAGAGAAAACTGCATTCTCTTTATGAAGGGGACACTACCAATTCAGGTTTATGCCGTTCCGGCTTAAGACTGCCTCGGCTATCTTTACAAGACTGATGAGGAAGCTACTTGGTGGAATCGCTGACGCTCATGACTATATTGACGACATCCTGATAGCGTCAGGCTCATGGGCACAGCACATGGAAACTCTGAGAACAGTTTTCGATCGTCTGCAAGCCGCTAACATCACAGCGCGTCCAAAGAAGTGTGAGGTGGGGTTCACCAAGACGGTCTTCCTCGGGCACGAGCTAGGAGGAGGACGGATTGCGCCCAACGCGGAGATCCTTGAAAGGATTCAAGATGCACCGCGACCAGTGACGAAACGCCAAGTCAGGTCATTTCTTGGATTATCTCGGTACTACCGCGACTTTGTACCAAATTACGCGGATCTTGCTGTGCCACTGGTGGAACTCACGAGGAAAGGAGCACAAAATGAAGTCGAGTGGGGTGAAGACCAGGAGGAGGCATTTGAGGAGTTGAAGCGGTGCTTGTCGCGGTCGCCTATCTTACTGGCACCAGATCCCGAAAAGGAGTTTTTTTTGCGTACAGATGCGTCTGATGCGTCTTTGGGTGCGGTGTTGCTGCAGGAAAGCGAAGGCTTGTTACACCCGGTGGCGTATGCTAGCAGGAGGCTGAGCAAACCAGAGACGAATTATGCCACCATAAAAAAAGAATGCTTGGCAATTGTATGGGCCGTCGAGAGATTTAGGCTGTTTCTACATGGCCGGAAATTTCGAATTCAGACCGATCACCGACCGTTGCAATTTCTGAACAGGGCGAAGCATGCTAACAGTCGCGTGATGCGATGGAGTCTGGGGCTGCAAGACCAGAACTTCCACGTAGAATATATCAAGGGATCTGATAATGTTGGAGCGGACTTCATGAGTCGCGTTGAGATCTAAAGCGGGGTTTCCTTTCTTTTTACGACGCGGAACGTGGAAACAGATTAAGTAATGTGAACAGTGAACGTACGTTTCGTATGATGTCAGGGTAGGATTCTTGTTTCAACAAGAAAGGAAATGGGATCTCGTTTTGTATCTTAGTAAACGTGTTTTTGACAAATTTAGTGATCAAATGTGAGTCTTCTAGTGGTACGGGCAAGGTTCAAAATGATTGAAAAGTATCTGGGGAAATGAAAAAAGTATTTTGTTAATTATGGAAATGCGGATTTCGTGGAAAACGATTTGTTTTGACTTTGTGCATGCTGGTCGAACACGGGCGCGGGTGCTGCAAGAAAGTGACTGTGTGTGCGTGTGAATGGCGACATTGACCATGTATCAACGACGTCGTCACGTGCAGAAATCTTCATGAGATGAAGTTTTTAACAGTTGGGGGGAAATTTCACAATCCTCATGACAATGATCGCGCCGCGGCCGCGATCGAAGACGAAGAAGATTTGGAAGAGAACGAGGTGGGTTGCCCGCGACCGAGCAGGGATTTGGAAGCGAAGCACGGACCGCGACGGTCGGCCTGCAGATCGCTCAAGAGCGGCCACGGTCAGCGGAACGCTGAGTCTAGCGGTCTGGTCGACGGAACCTTCGCCGGACTCCGACACTTGGGACTGCCATGCACAGCTCCCAGCCAAGTCTGCGCTACGACCTCCAATCATCGAGGCGAAGACAACCGCCTTCACGAGGACACGCCACGGAGGAGTCGTGAGCGAGATTCGCCTGATGTGTCTGTGACTTGACGGAACTTTGATTAGTGTTGAGACGCGTGTAGAATTTCTTTATTGTACTTTTTTTCTAGTAATTCTCTCTTTCTTTTCTGACGGTTTATTTTTATCTTTCTTTCTCATTATAGTTATTCCGCTCCCTTAAATTATATAACGTATTTCTCATTCCCGAAAATCTCATGGTCTTTGTCTTCCTCTTCTGCCAACGGGCGGTGACAGATACATGTTCTGAAAGCACTGTGGAAGTTCGCTTCAGCTCGCACTCAGCAGCCACGAACTCAGCTATAGCCGCCAGTGAATACATCATACAGCTGCTGACAGAGTGAGAAGAACGCGACTTTCGAACGGGTTCAACACTCCATGCCTTCTGCCGTGCTCTGGCTTCACGCGCGCTCGGGGTGCCCTGCCACTCTTCTGCCAGTGGCTGTCGACGTGTAATCGGGACCGATTCTGAACTGTCAATTTTTCCGGCCGAAAAGTGAGATGCCAAAATCTTGAGGATAGAAGCTTTGCGTTTCGGGAGAGGTATGAAGGTGGAAAAAATAAAACAACACAAATGCAGGCGTTCACCCTGGGCTCCAGAGGCCAGCGTGGTTCCGCAATCGCCGTCTCCGCACTCGGAGTCCAGCTTGTTCAGCTCCTTCTCGTGGACCAGGAGAGACTCGCACGCCCGCACCATCGCGAGCCGGAACTTCTCTTGTTCCTCTGAGGGAAAGAAACAAACGAGTCGTAACGATAAAGAACAGAAACTAAGGATTTTTTTTTTTTCAAATTACGTGAACAGCGTACGAGGACAAACTCTGCAAAAGGTAACCCAGAGGCAGCTCGAAAATGCGAATCTCTGCGGAATTCTGAAAATTATAGGCGCCTTTACGTTAACGTATCGTAGGAAGGTGGCGGCGACCCCCCAGTTCTTTTTTTACAGCGGAGCTCTTAAGGGCTAGGTTCCCCAGGATCGTGTCCGGTATGTCGACACAAACCTACCTGGACAGCTACCACCATTTATAAGCGACGTCGCTCGTAGATGGCGCCAGCCTCTCCAAGCTTCAGCTATAATAGGAGATATTCACTGGACGCCATATTTGAGGGCGATGTTTAGAGCGCATGCTCAGAATGAGCTCATATTAATAGCCTGCTAAGACCGGCAACCTTGATGGTGCTAAATGCACGCTCCAAAAGGACTGCGGAACCTCGCCGTCAGCACGTGCTCAACAGCAGCGCACACGGCTATGACCGCCAGTGAATACTCCCTATATAAGAAGGGATACTTGGGCGCGTTGGTGGGAATTCATCGTAGGAAACAGCGCGAAAAACAAACGACGACAAAGAAGAGGCACACAGTGTATCGAATACAGCTCCGCTGGTCTTCCTTCTTCACGAGAGTGGAAAGGCTGTTTCTCTCTCTCTCTCTCTCTCTACCCCCTCCCTCTTCCTCCAAAAATTGTAGGCATGTCCCCCCCCTCTTCCTATAAAGACATTTTCAATTAATCAGTCTTCCCGCCTCTTTCCCCTCCCTTCACATCTTCCTGAAGGTAACGTCAGCCACGATGCTTATTATCTGAGAGTGTCATTGAACCTTGTCACTTGAATCTAAGGTTGCGCATATATTCGCGGGCTCCACGGGACCGCGCAGCGACAAAAAACATATCGGCATCATCGCAGTACAATTTGCCTCGTGCGATGTTTTCGCTGCATATCGTATACAAAAAAAAAAAAAGAAAGGTAGCATACAGAAAAAAAAAAAATGTTATTGGGAGCCGCCAAACAACATATAATATTTTTTTTGTTATTCTTTATTTATTTAACCATATTGTAGGCCAATGGGTCCGAGCAAGAGGAAAAAAACTGTGGGGTACACACCCTGTTGAATACACGCGCAAAACAACCTTCAACTTTGCAAACAGAGGTTCATAGCTCATTTTAGTGAACGTCGGTAGCGAACACCTTTTATAGAAAAACTAGTTTGGAGAGAGTGGTGACAAGTCTCTTTTTAGCGAATTCGTTTTTATAGAAAGAGAATTCGCCAAACTTGGCGGCTCGTTTCAACGGTGGCTCGTTCGCCCGCTTTGCGTCGGCCGACGGCGAAGCTGATCCAGTCAGCGAGGCGGTTGGTTGGGGGATTGGGCGATGCCCGATTTAGATAAACACGCCTTAGGGAATCGCACACTAGCCTTTAGTGACTTCAAGATTTGCTTACGCAGATGGAATAGATTTGCTAAACAGCGTCCCTTTTTGAATAAATGGCGTTACTCTCAAATGAGGCTCCGCATTTTCTAAACCGAGCTTCGATAAGACGTGGCCGTTATCTAAAACGTGTTTCGTTGAAATGGCGTTCGATCAACCGAACTAGAGCCGTACATGTCGCGCTGAGCGCGGAACAACATACACATACATAGGAGTACGAAACCCTGAAGAGGCAAGAAAAAAAAAAAAAAACTCGCATAGCAAATTAAAAAAAAAAAAAAGAAACAGCACGGGACTGCGCTGTCGGTATGAAGTATGAACTCCCACGGTATATTCGAGAGGGTTTTAACTCGAACGAATATTTCATAATAAATGACGTTACATATGTAACGTCATGTGACGTCGTGTGTGTGAATACGAGAACGGGCTACGGAGGTATATATGTTGTGGTGAGCTGACTGCCGACCTATTGGAAATAATGGTCGAGGAAGCCAGCGACACCCCTCTGGCTGCGGGCGTAATCAATTCCACCCATAGAAGGAAGCCCCACCAAACGTCATCACTAGTGTATCCGCGCAGCGCCGCCTATGCGCAGCGCAAGTTCGTCTGCTTCTTTTGCAGGGGTTGTAGCGACATCTAAACGCCGAGCTCTGATTGGCTCTGTCTGATGGAAGGATAGGGAGTAGACCTCTAAGCAATCTACCGTGAGGTCTACCCACTATCCTTCCATCAGAGCCAATCAAAGCTCGGCGTTCAGACGTCAATGCAACCCCTGTGCAAGAAGCAGACGAACTTGCGCTCCGCCTAGCTTGCGTCAGCATGGCCAACAACGCATTTTGGAGCGTCTTACAACGAGCAGGACGCGTCTGCCGCTTTGCGGCGACTGTCGTCGAGGTTCGGCGTGTTTCCCGTTCGGGGCAGGAATGGGGGTTCATTAACGACGACGTCATGCGCACGCCTTGTCTTCGAATTGGCGTAAAACACGCACCGGGGCCGAGCACGCAGACCTGGTCGGCTTCCCCGAGGGAGTGTTCGTCGTCCCTCTTGGGAACCACGGCCGGGGCGTCGGCAGGCGTGAATCGCTCGAAGCCCACGGGGCAGTAGGGTTTCGTCCAGGCAGGCGCGTTCGTGGAAGCGTCTGCGGAAGAGGAGAAATGGCCGTAAACCTGAGACAACTAAAAGCTTTCGGTGTGTGACGCTTGGCTATGTTACCATATCTATGTAATTTTTTGTAAGTCTCTCGAAACTGGGTTACTCCCTAAAGAACGGAAAGAAATGTATGTTGTACCAGTTTATAAAAACGGACCAAAATTAATCCTTGACAATTATAAGGCCATTTTGTTAAGTTGGATAACATGTAAAAATATTTGAACATATTGTCTATAGCCGTATAATTAAGCACTTAGAAGCCAAGTTTTTTTTTTGTCTTAACCAACGAGGTTTTTGTAGGGGAGTCTCCTGCAACACCCAATTAATTTAACTTTTTCGTGATTTCCTCAGTACGGCTGAAAATAGGCAGCAAACTGATGCAATTTCTATAGACCCTTTCTTCAAGGGCGCCACCATCTTGAATTGTCGTCACTTCCAGTATGGGTGAGAACACTGTTTTGCCGTCGCCACGCCAATAGAATGCATTTCGGAGAAAAGCGTAAACGTCACCCATTCTCGTTTGATCTCCCCTATATATATATATATATTTTTTTACTATTTTGCAGGTTGAAACGTTTTAATATTTTTTCGTCGCCCACGCCGGATATGCCTACTTGGCGGTCGGGGGCGAGAGTAAGCGGAAAAGGTCTATAGATTTCCGTAAAGCATTTGATTCTGTTTCACACCTATTGTTTTTGCACAAAATGAGTGACGACACATGTCTTCGTGTCTTGTAACCTATACACAAATTTAGTTTCCCTGCGAGATTTAGCGGAAAAATTAACGTCACATGACCTGCAGATAAATGCAGCTTCCCCGCTAAATTTAGCGGGGAAATTAACGTCTCGTGACCTATGCAGGAACCCAGCTTCCCCGCCAAACTTAGCGGGAAATGGACATTACGTCACGCCGATTGCATATCGGTGCAGCCACGAGGTGCAGCTATCGCTAAACGCTTGTGACGCTAGAACGTCTCACGTATCTGACAGAATTGCCTAGCAATTTGCCATAAATTTTTAATGCGACAGCATTAACTGCCCCATGGAGCGAGCCGACGTCATCACCTTTGAAGCCGTGCCCAACGGCACCTTAAATCCTTTCTCAAAGTGAAGTCAGCTCCCAGCTATGAAACTACGCGAAAAGCCTAGACAACGACACCGAGTTCCCACAATCACAAAGGAGAGCAGTGGAGCTGATAAATTTCGGCTTTGGTCAATGGTCCCATTGGCTGGCGCGCGTCGTAGTTTCAAGAAACAAGGCTCCCATTGGCCGCTGCGCGTCAGTTTCAACGACCGCCACCCCATGGCGCTGCGTGTCCGCCAGCGCGGCAGTAACACGAAGCGTCCAAGGTCAGAGCGGCGAGGAGAGGGCTCGCTCTGCCGTAGACGCAAATACGCAGCAGACGAAATAAGAGAGCGGTGACGTCGTACTTTTTTTTTCTCCTTTTCGATACTCGAAGTGTTTGCGCGGGCACCGTTCCACTGCCAACGGGGCCTTTTTGCTGTGACGATAGAGACACGAGCTTGTGCAGGCTTACTTACCCAGGTACCGTAGCAGAAGTGCGTCCACCTTGAGCACGCTGACGGAGATGCCGGCGCTCTCGAGTGACGTCATGTAGAAGCCCGAGTAGGCGCGAACCACGCACACGCCCATCGACTCTAGTCGGATTAAGAAAGAGGACATTAGAATGAAAGTACAATCACATGTTTTCTTTGCCATCGCAGTTTTAATTTCTGACAAAATTGTCGCGCTATTTTTTCAGCCGCTCTTAGCCGCACCCGAGTTACCTGCTTTTTTCCTTCTTACTTTTCATTGGAAAGGCAGATCGATAAAGTACTGTTTTTTGTTCACTTCAACACTTTGTTCTTTTATTTGAGTTTTGGCGTTCTACAGCTGGTAGATTTAATTTTTTTGTTATTGTGACTATATTCTTCATTGTAATGATAAAATGAGATATGTTCCTAATGCATTTATAGCTATTTTTATTATCTTACTAAAAAAAACCACAATACAGCGATTTTTTTCTAACTTTTTTTTATTCACATTTTCAGGTGTTCACCACACTTGCTTTAGGTGTTTTTCCTTGCGAAGTGCGAACACAAGCCGGTGCTGCATTTACATTTGCTTTATTATAAATTTTCCTCGTCGTTTTTTCACGCGTTCAATGCATGAGTAGATGCTGAATGCGTAAGCGCATCCCGAATGCGTACGGCAAAGCAACCAAGCTGGTGTGTGAAGCATGCGTTTCACGCACCAGCTCTTACATGATAGCGGCCAGAACGTCTCACCTGCAGTCGCGCATGGTGAGGATCAAAACAGCACATGTGTAGCTAATCATTACGGTGTTTTGCGATTGGTTTTCGGTTGTTCCGATATAGTAATACTGCGAGCTCATTCACTGCCCATGTCTCGCGAACCGCACGCGTTTACAATACGTGTCATATTCTATAGAAAGAAGTGTTGTATGGAAACTCACCAAGGTATCCGATGATTTCCTTCGCGAGGATGTTCATCTCTAGGGTGGTAAGGCCTCCCAGGTTGTTGAGCATAACGGCCACGTGATCACCTGTTTGCACCGACGAAAAAATAGAAGCGGTGTTGCAGCATGCGATCTAGAATTGATCCACCCGCAAATGTTTGGACAAAGTGGTTTACTAAAAAGCGCAAAGTTCTTCATACATTACACCATGGGACACAGCGAAATGTGCGCTTTTAATTGTGACCACATACAGTTGCTTGGAAGTAAATATTCTGGAGGGTGGTCACAGTATTTCTCATGCTGTAAAACGAACCGGAAAAGTAGGCGCATGCACACAGAAAGCTCAAACTTCCACCGAATTTGTGCTTAGGCGGTGGATTTTACCCTGCGAAACTTCAAAAAGGAGTTCCCTTCTTCTAATAAATGAGACCAACAAACTTGTCAAAGTCAACCGCAGACGACCGAGTTAGCGATAAATGTAACTTGTGGCGCAAGCTCCCGTTAGGCGAAGCGAGAAGACGACGCACTCTGTCTTACGACACATTAGAGTTACGAGTGTGCCGTAACACCAATGCATTTTTTTTATTTCGGGAACAGAGTATAAGCTATAGTATACTTTAAAAAATCGAGTGATCTTTGTAACGTGCTTCCCCCTGCCCCCAGACGAAACAACAACAACAACAACAGAACGTTGCCAGGTATTTTAGGAAAAAGATTTTTTTTTAAATTATTATAATTTTTTTAATAATGATATTTTTATTTTGTACATATTTTAAGTATAAGTGATTGTGCCCGTCAAAGCCTGTGAGGCTTGTATTTCTAATATTGTATTCGGTTAGTGGTAGATTGATATGTAATTGAAATAGCTTTCTACCGTCTAATAATAATATAATTTAGTTAATAAAAAAGTTTGGGCTCCAATCCACGCTGTGAAGGTGATTGCATGGAGTTATTATAATGTACGTTAGATGTTCAACTGGCGCTAGTGTCTATGCGACGCAAATTGAAGCAGACTTTTGCGGTGCTCCTGAGCATTCCTATGGAAAAAAGCGCGTGCATTTCGTCTCTTCGCCGGAGTATAACGCGGAACACTTTGGTTATATGGGTCGTACCGAATCGTATACACATTGATCAACATTGTAGAAGTGTAATAGACCATTTGCTATATGCCCCAAGTGCCCCGGCCCGCGCTAAAAGAATCATCGAAACGGTATTCCTTCAACCCCTTTAGTGATCTGTAATTTCGACCTTATTCTTGGTTACACAGGTTTTGGGCGTAATTCGGAGTCACCCTGAACAAGCTCCTGATATACCTCAATGAGCTGTCATATCGCTTTTAAAATTTCTTTTCAATGTCACCGTTTTTGATACTGTGCATGCTGTCCACCCTTCAACCTGGATGGGCTGCAGAAATCTCTTACATTATTATCATGCTGATATTAAGTTAGAAACGCTAAAAATGCTATAAACAGCTTCGCAGACTCCGAGCTAAATCCTGGTTTTTGTTGTTGTGAACTATCGGGTTTTTAAGAAATTCTTGCTTAAACAACAATCACGAGAATGATAATATTGTAAGAGATTTCTGTAGCTCAGCCAGGTTGAAAGGTGGATTGCATGCGCAGTATCAAAAATGCTGACGTTGAGGAGCAATTTTAAAGGTGATATGACAGATCCTTGGGGTATATCAGGTGCTTGTTTAGGGTGACCTTGAATTACGGTAAAAAAAAAAACTGTAACCATGGAGTTGGTCGAAATTTAGCGATCGCTAGGGAGCTGAACGGACTCCGTTCCCGTGATTCCTTGAGTATGGGCCGGGGCACTTGGGAATACTGCAATTGGTCTATTGCTTTAGTTAGCGCATTTTTCTTCATGAGTGAACAATGTTTAACTTCACTACACTTCAGTCCCAAACGTGTGTTCTACAGCAGGTGTGTAAAACCAAGCGACGATTCAAAGAAAAATTACAATCGAAAGGAATATAGTGATTGTTCAACGCTCGCCAGCATTTCGGTGACACTTATATATTGAATATGCCAGTCCCGGTCATTATAATAAAATGATTCTGTCGTGCATGATCGCATAAAAACATTCAAAATATAAAGAATAAAGTACGTGGGCTATGAAAGGTGTCTCTTGGTATTGTTTTCTCTGCCGGGTAGCTCTTATCGGGCACTTGTTCTCAAAGATTTCGAGAGTACGGGTGATATTTTGAATGTAGAAGTTCGCACAAAGCAGAAAATATAAAGCGGTACTTAGTTATTTAAAATCGGAATATATTAAGGGGCCTCAATTTATTTTGTTTGTACATGCACGGGTAGTTATTGATCCAGTGTTACTGCGTAGTTCTTGCCATCTCCCTTGGTTTTCAGATGTCCTTCGTTTGCTTGGAACATATATCCCTCAGGCTGAAAAGCGCTAACGTCGTGTTCGCGCTATCAGTGTCCGACAGTGCACACAAATACACGTATGAAGGCGTTTTAGCACCGTTTTTAATGCGATGAATTTGAAAGAAAATGCCGCAACTGACCAATTATTTCATCAGCCTCACTGAGAAATGTTCCAAGCTACTTAGTACGTACAAAGTAATCGGGATATTTGCTCTTATGATCGAGCGCAGGGAGAAAATGCACTCAATTTTCCCATAGAAATGCATTACCAGAAGTCAGTTTTCGACTGGTTGCTGTTTGCTTCAGTTTGCTTCAATTTGCGTCAGCCCGCTAGCGCCCCTTGAACCACTAGCGTACATTATAATAACCCTGTGGGTGGTTGGACAGCGAAGTTGCGGTATCAACTGCGACGATTGCTACTGCACTACAGACCGTTTTTATGGCAAACGCCACCAGATGGTGCTCCAGTCTTTGACGTCCTAGAGACCTTCATGTTTATAAAAAGAATGAACGACGAGTTGCCATAGCAACAAGGCCACCTTAACACCGCTGCTTGAACTGTGGATGAAACGCTTACCACCAATTCTCCAGGTGAACGCCAAAAGAACGGAGTGCGATATTTGTTAAAATGTTTCGAGTATTTTTGTAAACCAGCTTGCCTCCTCCAAGATGTAATATTGTACGTAAAGCCGAAGGCCCTCGTTAAACCTCCAACTTTGTTGTCCGTGTAGCATTTATGCTTTCTACGATTCGTGACATAAGCAAGCTTGACAGGCTTGCAAAGACGGTGCGACCGGGAGTCGCATGGGGCGCAAGCGGCCGTTCATGTTTGTAAGCAATAAACGGTCTATACCAAATGGTTGACGAGAGAAAAGTAAATGCATTGTACCCAAACTTTTTACATATGAAAGGATAGTGGCGTCACTCCCCACGTCGCAAGCTGCCGTCTCCGCGACAACTTGCGGAACACTAATCTTTACCGCGAAACGTTTGCGGGGAGCGCTACGTGCTTCGCATTGTTATCAGGAGCGCCTTGCCATCAATTATGTGGTTCAAATGCTTGTTTTGTGCTTGTCCTTTATTGAAACGAATGCTGTGCTTTATGCTGTGTGCGTGACATGCACTTTTCGTCTCAATCGCTGGAAGTTTTTTTTTTTCCGTGAGGACGCCCACACGAAAAAATCCCACCTGCGAGTCATATACAGATTCGCTGTAAAACAAGTAACTTGAGACATATCAGTTCAGCCCGCAGGACTCTCGCGAGGCGCTTTGTGACTGGCGTCACGCCCATAACAAAAAACAAAAAAAAAAAAAGTTCAGCCCTTTTACTTTTATGAATAAGGAAGACCAGCGGAGCTGTACTCGATACGCTGCCGCGACGCGCACGCGCCCGACTCCCGCTTCTTCTCGTCCGACACGCCGCCTATCGTGGATGCGTCTCCGGCGAACCAGAGTCGGTCGCACACGGCGCACGTGACGCCAAACGGATAATTCACGAACTTGCTCCGGAATTTCGCCGCCGCACCCGGGAACTGTTCCACGACCGTCGTCCGTGACATTGGCCCGCCGGCTCCCTTTACATCGCTGGTTCTGTCCTCGGCGGCGGCTTTCCGGGCGAGCTATGTGCTCTTTGGCACGGGAATCTGAACCGCTGGACGCAGTGGAAGTCGAGGCGACAGCGGCTTTGCGGCGGTTTTGGACCCATTCGCGCTGCTGCGTACGTCGCCGCTCCTTCCGTAGCCAGTCTCCTTTCCCCGAGAGGGCGCGCGGCCAACCCATTGTGAGTTCAAACCGAAACTGATAAGAGTGTAGGAGCGAGGAAACAGCGCGCAAAACAGATGAGGACGAAGAAACAAACGTGACGGGCGCCGCGCTCGTTACGTGTGTTTCTTCTTCGTCATCGTCTGTTTTTCGCGCTGTTTCCTACGATAAATTCCCACGAAAGCGCCCAACTATCAATTCTTCTATGATAGCTGGAAAGGTTGCCGCCATCTGCGAGCGACGGCGGAAACCAGACTGGTTGTGTGCTTGCCGCTATCACTTATAGACGGCGGTAGCTGTCCAGGTAGGTTTGTGTCGACATACCGGACACGATCCTGGGGAACCTAGCCTTTAACAGCTCCGCTATAAAAAATGCGACCTTGTGCGGACCTTTTTTGAGCGGAAGAGAGTGGTCGGACGTCTCGCAGCATAAGTGGTCCATCAGCTGTTGCGCGGTCTCCGAGGCCGACAGAATCTGCACATCGAAAAACGGGCCCATAGTTTCCTCGCCGGCTTGGAGGATATATTCCATACATCAGCTACCGCCTACCGGCTTCCATGCAATCTCTACAGTTGTTTACAAACAAGTCAACATTGACGACACAATGTGTGGGCACCGCGCATGCGCAGAAACCAGGTTAGCGTAAATTGAAGAGCCGCAGCGACAGCAGCGCCACCGAAGCGTTGGCGTATACGGGACAAAAAGCCCCGAGTCTCAGCTTACGAACAAACGAGACGAGTTGCTTTCAACCTCTTTTTTTTTTTTTTTATGAAAAGAAAATTATGACAGAGCTTTTAAACAAAAATGTTACTGAATTTCTTTAATTTTTTTTCTCTCGAATTTTGAATGTTCGCTTAAAATGAACAAATTTAGTCACGCAGATTTTGTCTTCTAAGAAATAATTCTTTTTATTTTTTATTTAAAACTCTGTGTAATTATAAAATAAAAAAAAAATCAAGTTAAGTTTACGTGGAAATAACGTCGGACTGAAGAATACTATCACTATTATTCTGATTTTGTGGATGTCTTTCATCGGTTATCCCCGCCCCCCCCCCCCTTCCCCTTCTTCCTGCCATCATGCCGCCCCCAAAATTTGAAAGTTACGGAGAAAAAGAAAATCATGCTGAAAGATGTGCTTGTGTCGTGCCACGTAGTTTCTTTTTTTCCCCTAACAAACACACTGAGAAATAGACACACATCATTAGAAGCACAAACATACAATCAAGAATACTCCCAGCCCAATGCTACTTGAGTGACGTCTTATGCAATATAGAGACGGAGATTTCCTTCTGTCAATTTACCTTATATTCGATTTTCGTTGAACATTAAACGGTGAAACCATAGATGGGTGAATGCTTTTGCAATATATGAAGACCAGCATCGTATTTGGGATCCTCTTCCCCCCCCCCCCCCCCCTCCCCAAATGAGACCGATAGCTACGTAGAGGAGCAGTACAACAGTTCACACAAATCGGCGTATTCAAGTAACGTCAGTTGGTAAACCTATTGTAGGCGCGCTTTTTGGAACTGAATCCAGTGTCCTTCACGAGTCGACTGCAGTGTCATCCTTTCTGCGCGCCGTGATTACTCTGTGCAAAGAAAGGGGGGGGGGGGGGGGGTGTCGTACCTCGTTGAAAGTTTGCTAACAGAGCTGAGTTGGAGTGACAGTGACAGAAACAAACTTATTTTCGAACTCACAGGAACTCTCGCCGCGCCAGCCTCCCCGTGGACCCCTGAAAAACGAAGCACACGAGCAAAGAGATCAGCCATTTAGGAAGCAGTAGCGAATATTCCAGTCCATCATCATCATTCCTGTAATAAACAAGATCCACGTCATCACCAGTATACCACGTCATCACCTGCTATGAACTAGCGCCAACATAATGATTGCAGTAGAGGCGCTCTAGCCCCTGCACATGCTCGTTGATTGCGGCGCAATTGATTGGCTTTAAGTGGCTTTATAATCCGGTTCTCAACACATACCCATTCCAAGCTCCATCTTGTCTCGGGGAAGGTTGAACAGGAGTTCCTCTTTGCCTGGTATGCTGCACGGGGTCAAGGCAACGGTGATGGTTCCTGCGATCCGGGCACGTGAACTCATCGAAGCTCGTCTTTCACGCAGATTGAACATGTTAACACCCATGGAGTGGCTATTGCTTTAACATCATCCCTAATATGGCAGGGAAAAAAATTCTAGAGACATTTTGTGAAAACAAAAACAAAGCATGCGAGTAAGATGGTAGAAATTAAACAGTGTGAAATGTACCCTGGATTGAAGTTGCTCAGAGGACAACGCAAACACGTGTACATCTATGTGTTTATGTTGATTCTTAAGTTGCCTCAGTCGTCGTGAGTTAAGCATTAAATGGAAACGGCTACTGCACTCCTTATTCAAAATATAAGCACGGAGATATGATTCTTGCGTATTTTTTAACTTTGGCCTTTTTTTTTTTTTATAAATATAAAACGAAGTTTTTTGAGCTACGCTTTCCGAGGTCTTCCTCACCCATATCTTTCTTTCTCTCTTCAATGAATGTCTTTATTTCTTTGAGAGACTTCATCTCATCCGCCATGGCTCCTGCAACCTGTGAAATCAAACACACACACACAAAAAAAGAAACACGAGGTTTTACAGAAACACACTTGTCAATAGAAATAATTATGAACAAGCAGGTAAGCTGGTAAATGTTCAGCATTATAAAAACCCCAAAAGCTGGAACAAAACAGGACAAGCCAGATAACGGTTTCGAATTCACTTGTGCCCCGCACATAAGGTGCGAGAAGCCCTCGAGGTCGACAAGGGATCATCATGTTTGAGAATACGGAAGTACACAATAAATAGAAATGGAAGCAGGAGAGCATGTTGATTAAAATTTTTCTTTTGGTTTATTGAACTCAAGGGCCAACAACAAATATATGCTTGCCCGTCGTTGCCTCTTCGTGTTAAAAAAAAAATAAAAAAAATAAATAAATAGGGAGTTTTAGTAAATCATCTCGATAACTCCGACAACGATATCCAGTATTCCTCCAGTACTCTCACGCATGCACGACATCGTTATCGGGTATTGTTATCGGATTTATCAGAATGTCATATCATAGGAGGCAATGGCTCCACCAAAACTCCTCAATATCGCTCGCTATTTGATATACTAAATTTACGAGTTTTACTCGTTTTTTTTTTTAGATCTTCTTTTCACACTGTCGTTGATAAGTTTGTATATAACAGTACAACTGGTGGAGCCGACAAACTGAAATGATATCGGTCGTAAATGACACTGAATGTCCAAAAGGTACAACCTCGTAAATACCGGACGCCTGACCTTGACATTGAATTGCCGCGGCTTGTGCAGCCCGCTCCATTCACGGTCTAGCAGCTAAGTGGTCAGTGTCAGGACCACCGTTAGCGCAACCATCTGGCCTTTGCGAAAGGCATGGCTGCAGAAGACGCGGATCGCAGGTTTGATCCCTTCCGCTGCCCATTTCAATCTGGGTGAACATTGAATCAACAATTGCATCAGATAAAGCATTATTATTACTATTTTTATTATTATTGTACCGGCGTGCTGTCGTATATAACTACTGCGTGATGCGCGTTAAAGGCCCCAGGCTAGGGGTCACACTGCACTAGTTAAATCTCAGTTACAGCGGAGCCATCTGACGCCCTTTAGGACCGAATAACTTTTTGCGGTCTAAGCTTCTATACAACAAATAACTTGCTCACCATAGAACGCTATTGTTTTAGAGCGCAGCTCTTAGGCTCCCGTTTCCGGCTTGAGCGGCGTCGCCGTCGCCGTCGGTGTAACCGGGCGTTGCATTATGGGACGTTTCCTATAACGACGTCACACGTGACGTCACGTGTGTCGTCACGAGGGTCGCGAGTGACGTCACGCGGTAGGAGCAGTAGGAGAAGGGAATTTTTTGCGCTAAATTTAGAGAAAACGTTTCCCCACTAAATTTTGCGGAAAAACTTCCCAGCTAAATTCAGCGGAAAAATTTCTCCGCTAAATTTTGCGGAAAAATTTCTCCACTAAATTTAGCGAAAATATTTTTCTGCGAAATTTACCGAAAAAAATTACCGTTAAATTTAGCGGGAAATTTTTAGGAAAAATTTCTCCGCTAAATTCAGCGGGAAAATTTCCCCGCTAAATTTAGCGGAAAATGTAGTGAACATTTCCCGCCAAATGGGAGAGGAGCAGGAGAGGAGGAGGGGTGGGGTCCTTCCCTCCGTTCCCTCCCCTCCTCCTCCAAGAGCTGCGCTCTAATTCGGCATTATTGAGAGTTGTACGTGTCTTTCATGTTTTTCCTACACAGGGTATCTAATATTAATGCTCATGATATGTGCCGAAGTTTTGTTACCCTTTCCCTCCGAGGGCTTGGTATTGCAGAAAGAAAAAAGACAAGAAAATTATTAATGTCGATGAACCCAGTGTAGCTGGTATGCGTTGTCGGAGCGCCATCCTAGAAACAACTTTGAAAGATTGCGTACCGTATAACCTCTCCGGCGATCGCCACCCCGGTGAATTTTCTTAACATTCTGTAATGCTGATTGTTCTCAGGTCTGTCTTTTTCTTTGCCTCCTATTATTTTTCTTATGAGTTCCGGAAGACCCGCTCGTGCTTTCTTCTCCGAGTTCTTTAAGTTTCAGTGGTGTCAAAGTGACATAAATGGCTTCAAGACTACTCCAAGCCACTTGCCTTTCCCTGCTACGACTGACATTCTTACGGTGTCTTACCTTCATCATGAAGACGGCTCCGCAAAGTCCCCTTCTTCCCGTCGATGGGAAAGTGTGCGGGAGGGCCGTGTCTTCAGCAATGAGCACCATGTCGACTTGGATGCCCTCTGCCCGAGCTTTTTCGATGGCGATGCCGAATGTCAGCCGATCGCCCGTATAGTTGCACACGAAGGTCAGGACGCCAGCTGCCCCCAAGTACAGAACACACATTATGACTTTGAGACCAAAAGCGGCATTTGGCTAAACCATCCCAGGCGAAAAACACTCCACTTCCAGCTGGATTATGGAACTGGAAATGAGGCAGTCCAGCTGGATTCCAACTGGACCCAGCTGGACCCAGCTAGAATCCAGCTGGACTGCCTCATTTCCAGTTCCATAATCCAGCTGGAAGTGGACTGATTTTCGCCTGGGATGCGCTGTCTGAGAGTGCACATTGCAACAGTGTTTAAAGGCCGACCTTCAAATTCGTCTTCTGCCGGACAAGAAACTGGTTCACAGTTTCCTCTTCTCTATTTCCTTCTTGCACTTCCCTCTCATCCTTTCCCCGTTGGAGCAGGTCTCTGAGCAAAACCCCGCTGAAAGGGGGAGGGCAACCATTTTTCTCGAGTGGAAAGGAGAAATTAAGGGAGAGTTTTCTTCTTTCTGGCTGCTCAAGCCTTTAAGACATTTTTGTCTATGTCTATTTTGCTAGTCATAGAAGTAGACCCTTTATGAATGCAGGGCAGTTGTGGTAACCTTTCTGCTGTGGGCATACCTTCTGCAGCCAACATTTCGCACCAACGAATTTGTTTTTGCCGGCAAGAACAAGCAGAAATAACTGCCACCATGATGCGATGACGTCACCTGCAAGCAACGTAGAATGTGCTCTGATCATGTATAGAGTTTTTCACGGGAGGCCATAGTGTTGGTCGTTGTTCGCAGCGCATGCTCAGATACAGCTCCCATTCATCTTCTATCAGGAACAAATACCTTGATTGCGAGGAATGCACGAATGTGAACGTTGAACTGTTTGTGGCAGTCGGGGATTATGCTGGAAAAATAGGAGCGAGGCGTCGGTGGGGGGACGAAGACAAAGAGCCTTGTGGCCGACTTTGGGTAGATTGCGAGCACAGTTAAGAAGTCACTTGGAGCAAGAACTGTTTACTTTGGGTGAGGAGATGTTTTTAAGAAGATGGTCGTGCCAATTTGTACAAGTGATGAGCGGCCACGTGGCTCTCAAGTTCCCACCGTTACATTTTGTATAAAATTCGGGTTTTGAGATCGGGAATGCTTTGTCCGTTGCCCGAAATGTGATCCTTGTATAAGCGTTAGGCTTTGAGTCTAGGAATGGAGTGTAGGTTGCCCGGACTGGGACGTGTTGCCAACGAAGGGGCGCTTGATGTGATTTGTGTGTCGCGGTAAACGCGACACACAAATCACATTGTGTGTCGCGGTGGACTGTACACACGGTCGCGGCACGACCGTGTGTACAGTCCTCCTGTACACACGGTTGTGCCGTGAGTGCCAACGACGTAAGAAGCCTCCGACGAAGCCAGCAGGACTCCTGCAGCGATACCTGCACCGAGTACGCCCTTCCAGCAGGTCGGAATGGATTTACTTGGGCCGTTCCCGACATCGACGCAAGGAAATTGGTGGATTATCGTCGCGACCGATTATGATACGCCGAGACGAAAGCTCTGCCATCGGGAACAGCGGTAAAATTCGCGAAGTTTTTTGTCCACTCTATTTTACTTCGACACGGCGCACCTGAACTGCTGATCACAGATCGCGGGTCATCTTTCATGGCACACCTGACTCAAGAAGTTCTTCGGCTCAGTCATACGAGCCATCGACGAACAACCGCTTATCATCCACGGACCAATGGGCTTACGGAGCGGCTGAACAAGACGATCGCCGACATGATATCCATGTACGTCGACGTAGAGCACAAAACATGGGACGAGGTGCTGCCGTACGTCACGTTTGCGAACCACACAGTGGTGCAAGAAACCACGGGAATGACACCGTTCCAACTGGTACACGGCCGTACGGTATACCACAATGCTCGTCGCCATACTGCCTCACGTGCCGGCCGACGATGGAAACGACGATGCTCAACTGATCTCGCAACGCGCGGAAGAAGCTCGCCAACTGGCAAGAATCAAAATTCATGACCAACAGCGAGTCGACGCACGCCGCTATAACCTTCGTTGCCGGGACGTCCACTTTCAACCCGGAGACCGGGTGTGGGTGTGGACACCGATCCGCCGCCGTGGTCTCAGCGAAAAACTACTGAAGCGCTACTTTGGACCGTACGAAGTGCTTCGTTGACTCGGGGATCTGAACTACGAGGTGATGCCCGAGGGAACACGGACTTCATCGCCGCCCTCCACGACCAGAAGTCTTCCACGTCGTGCGCATGAAGCCGTACTACGCTCGATAGGACTGTGGACCTTATGTGTTCGAAATGACTTTAGTTTACCGTTATTTCTGTTTGCTTTGTTTTGTTTTGTGCTACATCAGGGCGATGCACTTTTTAAAGGGGAGAGTAATGCCGCGCGCGCAACTGGCCAAGTAGGCAGCGCGTGCGTGGCCTAACGGTTATCGTGCACGCGAAAATCCAGGGTTCGATTCCTGGGAGCGACGTGTATTTTGTTTATTCCTGCTATTTAGTGTTCTGGAAAATTCGCGAATCCTGTTGCTTGTTCGAGGTCCGAATGTTCTACGCGTCGAACTTTCTACGCCGATCATTCCAGAAGCCCACGCGTGTACATAAGGGGTTTCGCGTGGTGAGCCAAAGTCAGTCTCGCCCCAGCGCTGGATCCTGCGGTTTCACCGACATCGACGCCCGCGACGCTCTCCTGCTTTCTTCTGTTTGCTTTTTCTTTTATTAATTTGGGCACAAGTGTGCCCCATTAAACGTTTATTTTACTTCAGTTTTCATCGCCTCATCATCTGTCATTCGTGACAGTATTGGAGAGTATGTAGTACGGCGAATGGCAACGCGGGGTGCTGGGAGTCTACCAACCCCTCTGTGCGGAGCAGGGACGAACTGAAGTGATGTGAAAGTGTCTTGGTGAATTACGTGGCTTATGTTGGCGAAATAAAATTTTTCAATCATGAGCCAGTCACCTTGTGAGGTTTTGTCATCTGTATGTCGGTATTTGTTTGTGTCCGACTAGCAGGTGGGAAGGTAATGGCGCTACTTTCTGAGATCCAGTGACTTTAGACATAAGTAGTCCTGGGCGTCCTTCAGACATTGTCTGTGACGTCATAAGTTCACGCGAGTCTCTTTCGCGCGGTCTTCTATGTCGACGTGCTTGCTATGTGCTTATCAGGGCTTACCTTTATTGTTGGCGCCAACGGTCCTCAGGGTAGCCAGGATGTTGTCTGAAAATGGCGATGTGTAGATGGGACCTGCCACCGCCGCCGTCAGAAATCCCTCTCCTATAAATCCTGTAAACACATTTTGTCATCAACTGACATTCTACATTGCATACGTGCCTCCATATTCATGTTTGCTTTATCTTGCAATAGCAAGGGCACGTGAACGCAAGTGACGCAGCCTCAGACGATATCGTTTTGCTTTGTCGCGAACCGGTGTTACATTTCTGGATGCCAGAAAAGCCGTCTCTTGAGATCGCAAAAAACAAGGTCAAAATAACTGGAAAGAATGATTTAAAGCTTCAAAATGGCTCAATAGTATTAATCGGATGCGTAGCTTACGGGGAGTCCTTCTGGTGGATTTGAAGTGGTTTTGAAGTGACCTTTGTTGATTCCATGCGCGTGCAAGCGCGAACTAGTCATGAAGAGCTTTTGGATCGCTCCAAATCAGACGCTCCAAATCCATAAATTGAATTCCCCCATTATTTAGTGCGTCTGATCCAGTGTTGTAGACATTATAAAAAAAAAAGTAACAAAATACGTTACTCGTTACTTGCAAAATAATCGGACCCGTTACCGACCTACGTGGCACCAACATAGGGACTTTTAGGGAACCGTTTTTGGACATCCGATACCGTATGATAGGCCCTCCGGTATGAACTGCGCATGCGCAGTTCGTACCGGGGGCCCATCGTTCCGTTTCGGACGTGCAAACACGGTTCCCTAAAACTCTCTGATCAAAGAAACGCGTCACCGTTACGATTTCCGATAAAAAGTAACGCACGTTACCCCTGCGTTACTTTTTATTTATAAATTGACGGTAACAGTCGCTTTTTCGGCGACAGCGTTTTCCAACACTGAGACCAAAGGCGCGATGCGCTGGGGTTTTTCTGAGTGGAAATTTTTTGCGGAGGCAAAAGACATTTTCATTTTCTAAGTGAGAACTAAAATGAATAAAAATAAAAGTTTTCTCTCTACCAGCCCCACCAAACGGTATAACCTATTTAAACCGATTAGAAACATATAAATAGCGTCTGATATGACCAAAAAGGAAATTTTGATTTAAAATGCCAATTAATAAAGAAAAATAGGGCGGCAGCGAAACTAAATCGGGTATACGGGCTATTGTTTCGTCACCAGGCTTGTAACGAGCATAAATAGTTAAAATATTGTCCTTTTAGTTCTGTGCCTCTGGTCTTGTGTCTTGGTTCAGACGACGACGACGAGGTTTCCTCACTGGTTTCTTTGGCTTGGGTCATTTTTTTTTAATCTGGGATATAATAAGAGACAAATTAATATTATTGGGTTTATTAAAGTATAAATCTTTGTTTATTTTATTACTTTAGCTTTAATTTAGATTACTGTTCCAAACTGTTTGGGACCAATCAAGGAGCGTCAAAAGCGCAAGTCCCTGGGCATTTTTTTTATGATTGGTTCAGCGCTGATAGAACACGTACAGAAACACGGCGAACATGAACACCACGATGGTGCATTTTTGATGCTGTCTGACTGATCCCATCAGCTCGTAGCGTCGGCTGCGCCTGGACTTAAGAAAACACAAACTATAGAAAAAAAAATTAAGTGTACTTTTTTTTCAGGTCTTGGGAAGAAGGTGTAACGAGTAGCGTAACTACGTTATCGTTACTTGAAATAAGTAACGTAAGCACGTTACCTTATTGATTTCAAAAACCTAACGAGTGCGTTACAACCTTACTGACAAAGTAACGCGTCCCCAGTATCGCCGTTACTTGTAACGCGTCACCCCCAACACTGGACTCTGATCCCACCATCGGAGCGTATACCGACCTGAGAACCCCGGCTCGTGTCCGGAGCCTCCTCCTGCCACCAGGGTGACCTTGCCTCCCAGCTGCTCCAAGTCGTGCCTGACGACGGCGCCGCACTGGCGAAGCAGCCGGACGCCAGGGTTGACCGCCACAAAGCCCTGAAGGCTGTCCTGGACGCAGTTCTCCGGAGAGTTGATGAACTTGTGGCGGGCCAACGGAACGTCCCGCGGCGTCTTGAATTCTTCGCGCGGCATTCTCTGGTCAGAATAGGCGGTCAGAGCAATGTTGGTTAGAGCACTCTTTGACGTCACAGCGTTCCACTGCGATCGGCTTCCCGAACGTCTTCTTCATCCTTTTTTGAAAAGATGCACGAGTGCTCTTCTGCAACATTTGGCAAGAACAGACCATCGTGCGCTCTGTGGGGAAGGAAATGCTTGCGCACGTGACACTGAGGTAACTTTGTCAAGCTTCGTAAGAATAATAGCCCGATTTCACTAAGCGTTCGGCACATGCGTGACGCCGCCATAACTTTAGTTCACAGGAGGCCGACGACCGTGCACGCAAAGGCTTGTGCCTTCTCCTTTTTTTACACGCACAGAGCTCAAGTGAGGTTGTCGTACGTGCAAAAAGATTATAAAGTTCCCTCAATGCATTGCGGCAGCGGGGGCGAAGTCAAACTGGCCGGTGAGATCAGTTTATTGTTTTTGTGTCAATGTTTATACAGGCCTTAATCGGCGTCTGGTGTCTCAGCTGTAGATGAGAAATTTAGCCAGGGCAGTACAACCGCTAGCCTGGGGTCTTTAACGCGCACCACGCAGTGGTGATACACGACCGCATGCCGGAACGACGTTCATCCAAATCTAAACGGGCAGGGGTGAGGTTTGTCCCCCAGGATCCCCAAGTTCTGCAGTGCGAGATTTTGCTCCACGTGCCCTCTCGCAGTGACAACGCGGTACAACGCTCTCAATATCAAACCACCAAGCGCCGCTACAGCTTACCGAATTATCTACACTCATGACCACTAAAATTCTACCGAAACCGAACGTTCACTGTTGACGTCATCCCCGTTTCTAGAGAAATCGTATGGCGGGAAGGCCGTTTTGGTTTCGTTGATTTATTTTATAGGAAATAATAAGTTTCATAGAACTGAATAAAAAGACGGCATATTGCCGGGTCCCTAGGGAGTAGAAAAACATATTCTAAAAAAAGTTAAAAATCGCTTTCGCGGTCTTCAAAGTTGACAGTATGGCATCCTCATTATTTCCATGATTGAAAGTAAAATTTATGCTACCCAAGACGCCGTAGTGAATGTTTGGTGGCCTGAGTGGAACAGACGACACCCTTTTCGAAAGCATTCATCAGCATGCAAGAACGAGAAGGCGGTAATTATTGCGTGAGCACGTGTCATTCCAAGCTTGCCAAACGCCCCAGTGCGAGTATGGTGCACGTTCCTGCTCACATCGGGCATTATTTATGTCAACGTCACATCAGTGGTGGCCTTGCTGTGAAGTGCGTAACCTTCTGCAGTGTACATTTTGCACCATAGAAATATTTTTTTCACAAAAAAAGTATGAATGACTTTGCAGCATAATGCCGTGACGTCACGCAGGAGTTACTGAAGGAAGGCGAGAGAAAGTGACACTTTATTTTAATTAATTTGTTACTCTGTTACGCCCCCCCTTCTTCTAATGGAAGGTATGTATGTGTCATATAAACGAACACGTATAAATACGAACACATCTATACTTGAATTCATTGAAGAAGAACAATTTATCCAATAAACAACAACAAAATAATTTATGTGTTGTTCGAGTTCTTACAAAATTCGGTGGCAAGAGAAAAACAAATGGCGCTTTTTGAGCTCGAAACGTGTAATATTTGACAAAATAACTAAACAAATGTCTCAAATGGACATGCAAGTAATTCGCCGCATGAAAAGGGATAGCGGCGCTCCGCTCGGAGCCAATCTATATAGTCCGGTTCTTAAGGTGAATTAAGATGAGTGTAGGACAAAACACAAACACCAAATATACAATAAAAGTAGCCGAACAAGCCACGCATTCCGAGCTATTACCGGCTCCCACAAATAAAGATTTCGATTTCTTTTTTCCTTTTGTTTTGTACCTAGACATTTGAGATATTGATTTTTTTTCCAAGTACCTCGAAGCATTTAATGTGTCCGACCACTCAAAGCATTTAAACGTTCGACAAGCTCGACGAGCCGCTATCAGATCCCACTCCACAACGAGGCGTTTCTCGTGTCTCGACCAAGCCGTGTCGACGACAAGGAATATAAGCGTCAGAGGCCGTGTTTCGAAATTTACTCGATCTTTCTCCAGGGTAAGGGTTTTGTACCCTTGGCGTTCTAAAACCTACCCGCGTCCAGCGTTTTTCAATCTGTGCTGTCACGTGAGACGATCCGCCGGAGTAACTCGGATCCATTTGGGTAAGATATGGAACACAGCCACAGTTACTCTACTCGCGGAGGTCGATCAGTATCACCAGGAAGCCGTGGTCAAACTGCTAATACATAAAAAAAAATTCAGACGTGTTTGAAGAATACATATTTATGAAGCAAACATCCTTCGAAGATGCCAGGGGTAATTCTGATGTCATGTCTGCAGCGACACTGCGTCTTTCGTAAAATGTACGAGCGTAGATTCACTCAGCATTGGCCGTTGCGATGCTCACCTCAGGTCGAACTCCCGGCGACGTTTTAAGCCGTGCGAGGCTTCGCCGTTGACGAACGTGCCGCGGGCTGCCGCCTGACCTCGACGCTGTCGTGCGTTCACGCTGAATAAACAGACGACGCCGCCCTTGATAGCAGGCGACGTTCCCGCCCCCTTTCGGAGGTCCGTTTATCTGAGCGATCACGTGACGTCCATGTTCTGGGATGGAGGTCGGCTTCGACTAGATTCAAGAGAGGAAGCAACTAAAGAAAAGAGCGTTTGCAGTTTAATGGCGGACGCATCCTGCGTAGATTGGCCGCAGTTGCGCATGCGTGGCTTCGTCGTCGCGTGGAGAGGACGCAAGCAGGTGGGTAGGCGTAGACCGGAGAAGACGAAATTACTTTCAAAAAGTAATTGAATTACATTACTAGTTACTTTTCCGAAAATGGCGAAAATGTAATTAAATTACAATACAAGTTACCGCATACTACAAGCAATGACATTACTTAATAATTACGTATGAAAAGTATTGCTATTACTTTGACGTTACTTCTTAGTTCCTTTACGTAGTAATTCGTGCACATTTTATTTACGCTATGTATACAATCACGCGGACCTTTCCTGTTTCTAACGCTACAGCCGCACGCGGCTGCGAGTGAGCCATACCGAACGGTCAGCCGTATTCCACGTACGAACCTTTGCTTTCAGTTAAGTTTGATCTGATGTTTCTTCCTCGCTTTCTTTCTGTCTCTCTTCCTCTCGGGTTTCACGAAATTTCACTGAGCTGAATAATTTGCCTACTTTTTTTCTTAATGCTCGCAAATGAACCGTGTCTAATTTGGGACAAAAAAAAATGTGAAAAGTAACACTTAATTTTTTCGAAATTACTTCTGAAAGTAACTAAATCGGTTACTAAATTGCCAAGCGTAGAAAAGTAAATAATTACCCTACTTACTACCACAAAAAATAAATTTCGTTACAGCAATGTCACTACTGCCACCCCTGGCGGAGACACATGCAGGCGAACACGGCTTCCGTTACCTCCTCGCAGCCCTAAATGCAAACGCGGCCCATGAGCCACGTAGCCCCGTTCGAGTAGTGGGAACCACTCTGTAATCTAGGCACACGGGTGGATGGACGGATGAATGTCAAGGGCTATTCTCAATTTGTAACGGGCGGTAGCGTGCGCCACTTTGCCAAAGCCTAAAAAGACAAACATATGATTCCCCGGACACTTTAATCTAATTTTTCCCCCTACCACCCCCGCCTCTCTCCCCCCCCCCCCTTCCCCCCGCTGATGATGATGATGATGATGGCGTGCTATGTAGAGGAATATCGACGTGTTGCCGGCTGCGCTCAAAAGGCGATGGTTTGATTCTGAGTTCAAGTTTATTACTTAAATGACGGCGGTACATTTATGCCTGTAGGAGCAGAACGACGCATGCTGCAGGATAAGAATACAAATAAGAAAACCGAAGACCATGAAATTTATTTTGAATATGTATTTGACTGGTCCAAGGGTCACAATATAGGTCAAAAAGTTGAAGCATGATATTAAAGGGTATGAAAAAAATGTTTCATCTTGTAGTACATCAATATATTTCTTTGTAGTCAAAGAATCTCAGTGAGCGTTTAAAAAAACGGTACGAACGTGTCACTTTTTCATTTTAAAAATAGAATGAGCTGTAATATAAAACAGTAGAATATAAGACTACTGAAATGTACATTCTAGAGAAACTTTAGCATGCCACGTCCATTCGTCATCCTACTGTAAAAATTATAGCACGAAATGTCGTGAAACCATAAAAAGTAGTCCAGGAAACCGTGAAAAATGCTTAAGTAATTGTTCTAAATTACTCGCGAGTGTCCTAACTTTTAACTGCACGTAAAAAATGCTTTATGAAAAAAAAGAAGAAAAAGCAAGCAAGCACGATAGCTCGTATTGACAGTGCCAGAGCCGGCAGTTACATCGAAATTGGCGTATTATGGGCTAGTGTCCACGAAGCATTTGCCATGTATATCTCTGTGTGTTCTTGGACGCTTTCTGTTTCCCCACTTTTATGTATTATTGCAGCGAATACCCGCGCCGTCAACAGTTGACATATGTGTGATGTGCAGTGAACAAACCAGCGTAAAGTTTCAAGAACAATCATGTTTAATGTTTGCACGGTTCTCTAATTTTGCATTTTTTTCGTAATGTAACGAATAATAGCTGCGTCGTCATGCTTGTTTCATCTGAGCGATTTATAAATGTAAACAATATAATGATTGTTCATTTTCAGAATTTAAAACTTTTCGAGCCTGCTGACCCTTTCAATATGTTGTTTAGCATTTTGCAAATGGGCTATTGATAACATTCGTAACGCTGTTACAAAGAAATGGACGTTCAACTATCGAACCCACTGCGGAAGATGAGGTAGTCTGCTCGCAGACTGGTGGCAACAGAAAACCCAGCTCTTTCGGCGAAATTAGTCTCGAATAGAAATTTAGACAAGGGTTACGGGCGGTCGTTAAAACTGGGCACAACGCCGAAGACCGCCTCCGCTGTCGTGTCACCGCAAGGATCGCGGCAGGAAACATCATGACATTTTTGTGACGTCATCATGCGGAAATCAAGAAGATGCTACATGCTCCCACTGAGTCATTTCTTATTTCAACAATATTATAGGCTTAGGTGGACGTCGGCCGGCTCCCACAACAAGGTCAACGCTTGCACGCGGCGACGCATCAACGGTCGCGTCTGCCGCTTTGCGTCGACTCTCGTCGATGTTCAGCGTGTTGGCCGCTTGCGGCGGGGGTTACACTAACGATGATGTCGTGCGCAGGACTTGTGTTCTGGATACGGATGTCGGGAACTTTTGTCGAACAGGAGTTTTAGGTCGAACTTTCGGGGTTCGACTGGGTCGAACCGGTCGACGAACCTTCGAACTTTTCACCAGTTTCGACCGGTTCGACTTTGTGAACAGTGTGGCCAGACCTTGATACAAGCATGTTTAGGTTTGAAGAATTCTTTTTATGCAAAGGTTTATTTTATTTTATGAACAGTTGCAATTAAAAGGAGACAATTGTAATCGCTGAAAAACTTATTAACTTTTTTTACTGCATTAACTTAAATAACCAATCAGCGCTGCCCTTGATTCATCTCTTTGCCATCTCCATCCAATCCAAAGCCAATTGGTCAGTTTGTCGTGTATGCGCACACGAGTTGAACCTCAATACAAGGTTCGTCGAACTTTCCACTAAAAGGTCGAAAAAGTCGAACCTGCTCGAACTCGAATCTCAGCAGGTTCGCGACACTCCTAGTTCTAGGTGCTATTAAATTGACACGTGGGTGCCACGCTTTCAGAAAGAAGCGAGAACTTTGTTCAAACGACACAGTTTAGTACTTCATGATATAGGAATTTTTTTTCTAGCTATGACACACCCGAAAACGTTTACCATTTTAAGACCACCTGAGAAACACGACGACGTCGTCGTGTTTCTTTCACCCAGTCTCAGGTGGTCTAAAAAATGGTAAACTTACACCAGCTCGACTGCGCCCTAACTGTTTTTTTCCGAAAATGTTGTTTGAGTTTGTCTAAGGCTTTAAACATAAAATGCCAAAGGTGCAGCTTTGCCAAGTATTCAGAAAATTACCTAATTCACGGAGGTCCCTTTACTTTTTTTTTATTTCTCTAGAAGGCATCTATGGTTAATAATAATAATAATGTATTTTATTTCCCATTCTGGTTGGTACAAAAAGGGAGAACATCAGGACAAAAAGCTGCAGTTGCAGCTTGACGAGGTCCTGGCGCCCTAACACACTTTGGCGGGAAAGCAGCATTGGAAACACAACGAAAACAAACACGAAAATGGGTACTAAAACACACACAAAACAAGTGTTCGCTAAGAAACATCGTTTTCTGTTTTGATCTTCCGTGTAGCCTTGCCTATTTATTTTCGTAGCATCCCTAAACGTACTCTGTCGTGCAGGTTCGAGTCCTGTTCAGCCTAGATGATCAGGTAAAGAAAGGTACCTATATATTTACTTCTCTTTCGTGTTCGCTTTCGCTTTCGCCCCAGACAACTGGATGGCCATGAGGAGAGACGCACAACCTAATACTTAGTGAGACAAAGGCGAGCTGATGACACCTTTACCATGGGTGTACGCCGAAAAATATGCGGTTTATTTGAGAAACAAAGCAGCCAAGGAAGTTACTCGAAGATGGTGCTGTCTCGTGAACATTGCAGTCTGCCGATAATATTTAATATACTCAATGACAGGTTAAAAACAACAACAACAACAACGCAGGGCGTGGTTTAATATGTTAACGCGCTTCGCGAATCGCTCTTTGGCGTTCCCATTGACTTCGGCTGCAGTCGCCCTTCTTCTACATCATTCAAAATACACAGTGTTCTCTGCAGACATGATGAGAAAACTATCTGCGGACATGCCTCAAGCATAGTTCCGACCATGTTTGCTTCATACATACATGTTTGAACATGTCTCGAGACAGTCTTTGTATGACCACTGTTACAGGAGCGTCGTAGAACAGTGTGTTCAGACTGTATGACGTCTTAGCTTAAAGTCGCCACTTGATTGGCCTCGAAGCGATAATGAGAGGGACTCATGACTCCCCGTTAAGTAATCCCTGAGTAGAGTGAGGAATTTTTACTGGAACAAGACGTAAGAGTCGGTGTCTTAGTAGAAGCCACGCAGAGTCCGGTCATGGTGGCGCCGATCATCAGGACGAGGAGTATCATTGGGTTGTCCGTTGCGAGATTAAGAACCAGGCTGGAGACAGGGGATACTTAATAATAGCTTTATTTACCATGTAAAGCATGGTGGCGGCTGAGGAAAAAAGCTGTCCAAGCAGCTTGACTGGTCCTCAGCCCCCCTCAGGGCCCGAATCCCGGAGTCATGGTTCCTTTTTGTACCTTTGAAGCGGAAGTGAGGATCTACAAACAAAAACTACCACGTGTTAACCTTGACACGAGTTTGCAGAGTGTTATGATGTGTTCGACTTCCAGACGTTGGAGCTGCACCTCGTACGTTGCATGTGTTTGGTACCTCGAAAAGCCTAAATTTTTTTTAACGACTGCGGAAACAATACTTTACACCCGGGGAAAAATAACACCCCGCAAGGGACCACGTGCCTGACAAGTTCCGCTTCGCTCTCGAAGTCAACCTACATTCGGAGTTAACAATTTCGTGCTACGTGTCAAGGCTATCGCAGCATGCACACTGCTGCCTCCCCGCGCGGCTACGAGAACACGTGGGTTTGCCTTGCGTCTCATTCCCGCCCGCTCTCTCGCGAAGGAGATGGTTTTGACCACTGAGAAAACAGACAAGTGCACGCTACTAGAGAAAGACAAAACGAAAAAACAAACAACGCAACTGAATACCGTTACTCGTTGCTCGCTGAAAAAGTAACAAAGTACGCTACTCGTTACTGAGATTTAAAAGAAACTTGGACTCAAAAGAAAGGAGTCGGTACAAGACGCCACGACAGACATGTCTGCCGCCTTGTAGCGGCTCTCGTCAAGATTCAGCGGGCATGTTTGCTGCTTGGTGCGAGTCGGGGATTCACTAACCATGAGGTAATGGTCAGGCCCAATGTCTTTTAAGGCCCGTTCACACGATGCATCTTTCTCGTGCATCTAGTGTCGCGAAACGTAGTTTCGCGAAATGGTTGCGCCGTCTGAACGAGTCCGAAAAGAACGCGCGCATCTAAAAAAAGTTGCGCGCACACCTTGCTTGTGGAGCGAGCTTTTGCTGAAACTTTGCCGAGTCCTGTCAATCACTCTGAGGGCGCCGCCAATGGCCGCTCAGAAACGCTTTCACGTGGCCTTTGAGAGGGGAGCGAGCTGTTTGAGAGGACTACTTCACTGCTGGTGTTGTAGACGAGCCAAATCCGAAAAAAACCGAAACCACGAACGATGGATACTGCCGGCGCTTCCGCAAACACGTCAAGCACCACTGAAGGAAAAGTGAGTAGCATATCGGAAAAAAATCCAGTGATGGACGAAAACGTAATTGGTGATGATGATAATTCGCGTCTATTTTTAGTCATAATTAAGAAATAAAACCCTGAGACAAGGAAACAAAAAGGGACGTACAGAGTACCATCTCAAAATTAGCACAGCGTACAGCTCTCATTTACTTCCACAACAGTCTTCTTCTTTGTCAACCTCCATCCAAATTATACATATTCAACAGTAAATAAAGTAAATGGCAGTAAATGACAATTCAACAACTAGTAACTGACAATTTAAGAGTAAATTAAGTAAATGGAAGTAAATGACAGCTGTATGCTGTGCTGGTTTTAAGACGGTGGTGTGCATGTCTCTTTTTGTTTCCTTGTCTTAAGGTTTTATTTCTTAATTATGATTGTTCACCAGCTCGCCTGCGTTTTGACTCTTAGAATATGGCGGGAGATGGAGAACACGACGCTGAATGGCTAATGGTGATGATGATGATTTAGGCTTTGAACTGAAGCGCCACTTTATGGTCAACACCCAAACTATTTTCGCGAGTCTAAACGTCATCGCTGTTGCACGTGAAGCGGTACGTGTGAACGAGCACATTTCGCGAAACTTGAGTGTCGCGAAACTGTTGCGCGCCTAAAAGATGCATCGTGTGAACAGACCTTTAGATTTTATTGGCTCAGGTGTTGGGTTGCCTGGCTGATCGTTCTTATCCCGATAGCACAAACCCCTGTAGCTGCTTTGCAGGGACCTTTCAGCGGGTTTCGGAGTTTGAAGGCATATCATTGAATAGTGTTTATTTAATAATTCTGTTTATTATTGGAACACGGTGCGCAATGCCAACGTGGCGACAAACGCACTGCTCGAGCAACGTCTTCACTTCGTCGTCTTTTGTCCTCTGCTCCCAAATGCCATTGGGCTGGCTCCTTGGAAATAACACCTCTCCCCTCTCAGACGCGGTACCTGGGGGGCGGCCGTCTCGTCCGGTTAAATCTGCGCGGCGCCGTTCTGTCTAGCTGCCTCTTTAGTGCCGTAGTTTCTGCTTTTTCATCGTCCTGGCCCATGCCCTATGTGAGCGTCGCTCATGCCGCATTATTTGCGTCTTCTTCAAGGCGACGTTTGCGAATCTGGTTCAAGTGTCGGCGAGTGATGCCAGTTGTACACTGAACAAGCCACGAACATCGATCGACCCATTGGTCTAAATAGGGTGAGAGGAATCCAGTTGGGCTCCTTCAGAAACTGCCGAACCATTACTTCTTCTCCGGGTTGCAGTTGCCTGTTTGGTGGTAACTTCTCTGTCACTATTGGTGACTCTGCTGTCGGTACGAGGCAATCGAGGAGAGTTGGTAGTTCTCGACCAAACATGGCCGTAGCTAAAGTAACACCTGTTGTTTGGTGAACCGTACTATGCTGACGGAACGAGAACCGCGAAAGTCTCAGTTCCACCGATGCAAACGGTTCTCGGGCCAGCGCTCTCTTCAAATCGCCAACGTATCGCTCTGCCTGCCCGTTGGTAGTAGAATGGTATGGAGCCGACGTTACGTTCCAAACTCCATTGTCCTTGTAAAGGTTCTGTATTTCGACAGACACGAACGCTGTTCCGTTGCCTGACACCAGTTTGTGTGGTATCCCAAATGTCGCAAACAGTGAGCGCAGTACATCAGTAACCGATGCCGATGTGGGACGAGCTACTCGTCTCACCTTTACCCACTTAGTATAGGCCTCCACAACTACCAAAAAGGTACGTCCCTCCAAGGGACCAGCAAAGTCTACATGAAGCGTATGGCTTATGGTGCCGATTGTTTTGTCCACGAAGGAATCGGAGCTTTTTCCGGATTCGTCTGCGTGAGCTGGCATGGCTCTCATGCTCTAACTGTTGTTTCAATGTCGTCATCCAAACCTGGCGACCATAAATAATTGCGCGCACAGGTTTTCATGGCCACGACTCCTCGATGGCCTGCGTGGTCCAGTGCCATTGCTTGCTTGCGGACTGCTGTTGGCATGACGACACTTGCGCCCCAGGTGATGCATCCGCGATGAATTGCCAACTCTGTGGCTCTTCTGCAATAAGTGGTGAATTCCTCTCCCTTCAGTTGCTGTACCGTGTCCTCTTGAATCGCTGTGTAAAGTTTGGACTGGATGGCATCTTGCAGCGCTAATCTTGCCACCAACTCGGCTGTAGGTGGCGGACTCGGAAGGGCTTCGAACATGAGGATGTCACGAGGAGCGTAAGGTTCCTCGATGCAATCTGGTAACGGCAACCTACTTTGCGCGTCTGCGTTCTGATGCAACTTGCCGGTTAGGTATTTCAAGTCTTAGTCGTAGGCTGCAAGCTTAAGAGACCAGTGTGTCAGGCGGGGTGAAAGTATCTGGGGGACCAGTTTCTGCGGTCCGAGAGTTCCCAGTAGTGGCTGGTGATCGGTCACGAAGGTTACCGGTTGTCCCGCTATATATTTGTGGAACTGGTTGGCTGCGAACACCACAGCAAGGCCTTCCCGATCAAGTTGAGCGTAGTTGCGCTCAGCAGCACCTAATGTCCGGCACGCGAAGCTTATCGGTGCTTCCCTGCCTTGACTGTCCTGCCTGGGCTAGCACCGCACCTACACCATACGGAGAGGTGTGACATGAGACCAGTAGTGGCTCTGTCTTATCATAGTGCGCCAGGACTGTCCTCTTGAGGACCAGTTTCTTGAGCTCTTCGAAAGCTCTCTGATCTCTTTCTTCCCATCTCCATAGAGTGTCTTTCTGTAGCAGCTCATATTTTACGAATGCTACTGTGGCTTTCTGTTCTAAAAAAGGTCGTAGAAGGACAACATCACCAAAAATGACCGCAGAGTCTGCTTGCTACTCGGAGCAGGTGCTTCGACTATCGCTTGTACCTTTTCGTGTGGTGTGCATGCCCTTAGCATCAATACTGTGGCCCAGAAATGGTACTACTGGTACACTGAAGCGCCACTTAGCCTTGCTGAGACGCAAGTTTGCGTGCGCCAGTCGCCGTAGCAGGGCTGACAATCGTTCCTTGTGCTATTGTTCCGTGGCACCATTGACAATGATGTCGTCGAGGTACACACAGACACGTGTTAGCCTACTTAAGGTGGTCTCCATGAACCTTTGTAATATTGCTGGCACTGCTGCCACACTGAAAGGAAGCCTCTTCACTTTGTACAGTCCTTTTATTGTGTTTACGGTGAGCTGCTCAATCGTAGCAGTAGTCACGTGAAGTTGTGTGTAGGGTAGGTTGTTGGGGCTAGTTGGTTCATCTTAGTAAAACATATAAAAGAGCGCAACAGAAAGACGAGGAAAAGAAGTATACAGGACAGGCTGAATGTAGTTCCTCCCGCAGACTGCTCAACACTTCCTTCGTTGTTGGCAAAGGATAAGACGCCTTTTTCGTGGCCTCGTCCACGATGCTGCGATAGTCACCACAGAGAAGAATGTTTCCTTCATTCTTTCTCACCAACACCAACGGCGTGGCCCAGACAGAATGTTTTGTAGGCTCCAACATGCCTTGCTGTTCCAGTCGGTCAATCTCAGTCTCGACGGCTGAACGGAGCGGAAAGGGGACGGGCCGCACTTTCAGAAACTTGGGTCGCGCTTCATCTCTCAATTGCAGCTGCACTGGCGCTCCTACATGACCACTGATGGTCTCGGAAAAGACTGACTGAAATTGCTGTAAAAGCTGTGTAATTTTGCCATCGTGTGTGGTTTGGTGAATGCCAATGACTTGAATGTCAAGTGGTCCAAACCAGTTGCGTCCAAGCAAGTTGCATCTAGCGCCTTGGACCGCAAGTAATGGGAGCTGGCAAGCCTTGCTTGAGTGGCTGGCATCAACTGTTGCTCTTCCGAGGATTTCAATTTTCTGGCCTGTCCAGGTGCGCAGACGAATGTCATCTGGTTGTAAAACAGGTGGTTTTGTTGGCCATACAGCTTGAAGAGTATCACTGCTGACCAAGGTGCAAGCGGCACCTGAGTCAGCCTCAAATGTCACTGGTTGACTCTGTAGAGTGAGTGTCACTGTGATTTTGGGGGTAGTGAACGAGTGAAGGTCATGTAATGTTGACATTCGTTGTTCAGGAAGTTGAGGCTTTCTTGATGTGCCCAAATAGTTGTTGCGTTGCGGCCCTTTCTTTGTAGCTTTTTTCTTTAAAATGCAGGATTTCTCGATATGGCCTCGCTTCCGACAGTAGTGACACGTTGCTGTCGCGAACTTGTATGAGTTGGGGCTGTGTGCTTCGTCACAGCGCCAACAGCGTTGTCCTTGCCCAACCTGTGTCTTGTGAGAACTCCTCAATCCTGCGGTGGTTGTGACTTTGTTCACTTCCGAGTGCTCGGATTTCAACTTTTGTTGTTGCTGAACAGCCGTCTCCGCGCGGACCGCGAGATCATAGGCCTTGGAAAAAGTCATAGGCCTTGGATCATAGGCCTTCTCCGTGAAGAGTCGCTGCTGGAGGTGCTCGTCGCGTAGACCACACACGAGGCGGTCGCGTAACATCACCTCCTATGACAGCCACGTCCGGTTAGCAGTCCTAGCTGCAGTTCCTCCCTGCAGCGTCGTCGTTGCTCCAACGTTCGCTGTTCCAGTTGCAGGTGGCATCGTGGTTGCGATCGCCGATGGCAGCGTTCCAAAATTACAGTGCTTGGCTAACTTACGCAGCCCTGCCACGTAGTCCTTAATCGATTCTCCTGCCAGCTGGTTGCGTCGCTGAAACATGGTCCGACTGTACACCTCAGACGGGCGAGGGACTTTATCCTTATGGTCGGCGGCCATTCAGTTCACGATCCTCCTCGAGGTTACGCTTCTCCAGGACACACCCTTTCATGATATGAGCATGTTATTATCTCTCCGCAGCAAATCTAATTGAGGCATCAACAGGGAGTTCCCGATAAACGAGAACCGTGTTTTTTGGCTCGGGTAAATAAACTAAGCATCGCAGGAAGCTCAAATTTCGTGAGAATATGACGCTAGCGGTTGGGATGGAACGTAAAAGTTTGTAAACATGACGTTTAGCTGGATAGGAAGATCAATCATAGAAACAAAATGTGTCTATGAGCTATGCCTAATATCGTCAAAACAAGAAACGACACTGTGGGCGCCTGTAGTCTCGATTTCAGTGAAAAGAAGTTTGTTACGGCAATAAAGAAAACAAAATTCTTTCTTGTTGAGTTTTTTTCCACTGAAATAGATGCTACATGTTGTCACCAGTGTCATTTCTTATTTTAACAATATTAAACTTAGGTAAACGTAAGCTAAAAAAATTTGTTTCCTCAATTATCTTCTAATCAACGTAACGTCATTTTCTGAAATTTTCGCGTCCTACCCCAACCACCTGCGTCACATTCTCACGGAGTTTGCGCATTCTGCGATGCAGAGTTGATTTACTCGGGTCAGAAAAGCACGCTTCTCGTGCCTCGGATACTCCCTTGTACAATAAGAAGGCCAAAAGACGAATGACGACACCGAAGAATGGATGACTAAGCAGGACGCGTTTACACATTAAGTCACACCTCGCATTTCTTAGGAGGAACATTAGGTTAACATAGTAAAAAATAAAGACATTCGCAAAATATAAACGTGCATATTTTATTTTGACACGAACGTTCTTCCACGGATTCATCTGGTAGCTTGGCTCTCGAATTCGGAACAGTGTTTGCATAGTGGTTGAACCCGACACGTAGAGGACATGTGACAAATTTGTGTGATTCAATTGCCATAGAATAAATGATCGAATAAATATAATTAATTAGTGAATTCGCGAGTGTTGGGTCCAGTGCAGGGTCCGTTGGGCACTTGCCAATGGTGGTGGATATGCATACTATCAGTTTAGTTGGATCATGACCGTAAACTGCTGGCATCCCACACTTTGTCCTCCATTTAGGATGTTGAGCTTAATCTTCACATTGCCGTTCTGAAAGCAACAAGACGAAGTAAATGAAACCTCTGTTTTTTGTTTTGTTCATCGGCTTCAATATAAACCTCTTCAACAAAAGGACGGATAGTATATTTTGGCACGAAAACGGTTAGAAAGAGAAGGACGATCGTCATGCCCTGAAAGGCTGTCCGTAATTATACATATATATATATATATATATATATATATATATATGGTATTCGTCTGTGTTATCAACTGGCGAACTTGTCAACAACGTCTAGGGTCCGTTTGTTTGTCTCAGGGTGAAGACATCCTTTGTTGCACTATATAGGCCAGCGCGTGACGTTGGTGCGTGACTTGTGCGGTAATATAACGTCTAAGCATTACCCAAGGCTACGATCTCGACCTAAGTCACACCGGTTTCCGCTCACTTCACAAGACATAAAACAACACGACTGGGCGGAAAAACGGCACCACCCAAACAAAAGCGCGTGTTTGTAGAAAGGCACTCTAACAGCACGTAGAGGAAATCTGACGTCATCATAATGAGGTCGAGCGCAGACACAAATTGGACAGGAGTAGTGCGTCAGCGTTGATCTGGCCCTTGTGTCCAATCAACGCGTCGAATGACGCTCGGCGTCTGGGTATTCTATGCGGAGGGAAATTCGTCTGTTTCTTGCACTGGGGTTGCGAGGATGTCAGAACGCCGAGCTCTTATAGGCTGATTGAACAAAATAGTGGGTGGAGCTCAAGGCATCTAGCATTGAGGTCTACCCACTATCCTTTCAATCAAAGCCAATCAGAGCTCGGCATCAGGGTGACGTCACCGCAACTCCTGCACAAGCAGCAGACGACTTGTTCTCCGCTTAGGGTGATGTTTCGTGGATCCAGAGGAGGTTTTTAATCATGCCTCGATTGTTTTCGGTTGTGTTCACCCGGTTCGATTTTTATTCACACGTGAAATAGGGGGTTCTCATAGACTAAAAGGAAAAGCCCAGGGCATTTTTACGGCGGCCATGAAGTATTGGACACTGGTAAATTTAATCTGCGCCAACCCATACATAGTTCACGTAGGCGAAGCTCGGACGACGAATCATATCCTCCCAATACATTTAACGCGATAGCGTTTGGAAGCTCGTGTCGCAGGAAAGCCTGCGTCGGCGTCGGAGTCGGCGTCGGTGGGACGGGAAAATCCTGATTGGTCGATAGGGTCATGACGTCACAGCACATGGCCTCGCGCGGGTATTTCAAACAACCCACAATGCTCACGTGAAACGTGACGTCACGCATTGAATGAAAGTCCATAAAACGTGACATGCCATGCGAATTAAAGGTCACCGCATGGGTCAAATGATTTCACTTCATAAAGTAATTAATTTGCCTTAAAAAAGACAACAACAACAGCTGAAGAATCTTAGGCAGAGCCAGAATTCGAAGCCACGACCCTTCGGTTGGGAGCCCCACACGCTACCAACTAAACCCTGTCAACACTATTATGATTATTATTATTATTATTAGAAAAGTCACGAGGACATGTTTGAATTAGTTGGAGACAAGCAGAGGTTTATGTGTTTAGCTATCGCGTCCTCTTGTATCGCTATAGGTGTGGGGTAACCACATCCAGGCTAACCATAAACACTCGAACAACTATATTAATTGAATAAAACGACGAACCTAAAGCATCAGTCACAAAGTACATCATACAAAAGACAAGCTGTTCACTGCGGGCAGGATTGCAAAATTATCTGCAGATACGCCACAATCGTGTTCCAAGCATGTTTGCTCCATCCATGCTTCGGAGATGTCAGCAGATCGTTTTTGTGTTACCAATGTGACCGCCATACAAGAAAGATTCACGCCTAAAGCCGGGCTCACTCTGGTTATACACCATACAAAAGACAGTCTGCATACAGATTTGAACGCGAGCAACCACGAGATCCGTGCTTTGAATGCCGCATGACAATGAGTTCAAAGAGAAAACTTGGCACGCGTCATTCGAACCACGGATATTGGGAAGACTCGTGTTTGCAAACTGTCTTTTGTGTGATATATGAGCAGAATTGCCGCGGTTTTAGAGCTGCATTCCTGTAGACAAATCCCGTCCTGTGCCAAGGGTAGACACTATGTTTCTTTTTAAATGAAATGACGCGCTCGTAGCAAATGCCAGTTGCTGCTGCCTCACGAATCAGAATCTAGCTAGTTATACGTACCCCAAGAAGAAATCTGATATCCGTGGGTAGTGCAGCCATCAAGGATTCAGTGTAGCTGTTGGGAGTGATAGGGCAGGTGTTGTTCCATCGGGATCCAAAACCTTGTTCGTCATCCGACGTTCCACCCCATAGGTCATATGTACTGAATCGCGAAGATCAGTGCGTTAGAAAGAGGCGTGGACGCTTAGAAATACTAGACCAACCACAGGTAACACGCCGGACGAACGCCTATTTTGGTGCGAGCCTTGCCAATCCTAACTTGGCCCTAATGCTGTTTTGCTTCAAGGCGCTAGTTAGTGAGAGTGCTCTTCTTCTGCGTTCCTATGTCTCTGGCTCGCCGCATAATTTCTAAAGTGTGAGACTTGAGCCAAAGACGCTGGGTATGAACCGAAGGACCAGCGGTGAAATCTAGATCTGGCACTTGTTCGTCGAATTTTGGCCCAAAGATGTTGGATCACAGTCAAACGACCGTTAGTATCCAAGAAAATGGGGACGCTGCCACGCACAATTAACTTGAACACGAAATCGCAAAATATGTATAATTCTGCTACACTAGAAAAGGACGTGGACGCGATGGAATACACAATGTATCGGGCGGACGCCCGAAACGTTGTGTATTACTGGCAAGATACTCAGACCTTGACCGATGAAGGTTAGATTTGTCTGTACCTGGGCTTCTTAAAACTTTTTAGAACTCTAATTAAAAATAAAATAAAGAATCAAAATTTTGCTTTAAAACTCTTTGCACCTCATGCCAACGCGTTCTGAGCACGTATACATGACGTGCAACCAAGATTTCGGTTGGAAGTCAACAGATTCCCAGGTGGTCGAAATTACTCCTTAGTCCTTAACAGGGACTTGTCAGATGCCTGCCGAATTCGCACGTCGTGAAAATATCCAAATTTTTCTTCTGAAAAACGAAATGTAAAATTCTTTATTATACTCGAAACATAGTCTGATGATTGATTTGTATCTAACCTTTCGTTAGCCTCATCTGAGCCACCTTTTCTTAAAGTACTATATTGACGTATGGGTAGCGAATAAGAGGGCACGACTTTGCTACTAATTGATCTTCACTTCAGATTTCCAAAAGAAGTTGTTTATTGGTTGTGACCACTATATTTGAATGTAGTGGAAAGAATTAAACGTAAATATTTCGGTGGACATTTACCTGGTTAGGATTTTCCTTTCATTCAATGTTGTGGAACGCATACTTCCAGCGTAGGTAGGCATTGCGCGACACCGTTAGAGAAAACCCGAGTACAACGTTTTTTGTTTTTTTTCAGCTTACCTGTAAAGTATATTGACGGGAATCAAAATATATGATTTATGCTAGCACCCTAACTCAGCACTTTGGACAATTATATCAGTTTTGATGATAGTGGTTCAATACTTAAAGAAAAACAAAGAAAACTGACTATGGGCTTCTTCGGGCCAGCAGTGTCGCAGGGTGTACCTCGAAAGTAAAACAGTGGTAATTATAAAACATCTGTCCCCAAAAAGTAAGAAAAGTTATCTCCAAGATACTGTTGTAACTTGCACACGCACCATAAACCAACATCTTCAATGCATGGTATGGGAAGTCTGAAGTCGGTGGTCATGGTAATTTTGAATTGAAGGCTGCTGTTCAACGTGGTCGGGATGATCACTGTGAAGTTTTAAGTCATGGTTTGTCCCAGTCTCGCGTTTGTGATGGCAACATTGCTCAGCTTAACCTGTTGGGCAGCTGGGAAAAAAGAGGATTGATTTTGATGCATTGCGTTGGGAAAATATAAAAGAAAATCCCCCGCCTTTCGGTTGACCTACTTTGCTACGCTTATTTTGGCTTATTTTTGCTTCGTCCTTTTGAGTGCGCAGCATGAATCCTAGTATGCTACTTTTGAAACTTTCCATTTCCGTTGGGAATTCTTCCACTGACATTGTGCGTGATATTCGCTGCACCTGTTGTTTTACACACTATTTATGGAGTGCCTTTACATACGCAACTGACGTCATACTTTTGTTGTTTTTATTGCACCTTATATTTACTTTATCTTTGATTCGTATAAACTTACTTTACAGCTTAAAAATAGACTTTTCATTAATTCGAAATCACTTTCAGAAACAAAATATAAATTCAAGTAAAACCGATTCCTTATTTTCGTGGAGTTGAAGTTTCGTTTCAGGGCTTCGTAGTCTGATTATCTTGAAATCAATTTGCTGATTTTTTTTTTCTATATTTTAGAGGGGATACTAACATTTTAACCGTTAATAAGAACGGTAGTTTCATTAAGATAAAAGGCACTAAATAGGCTTCAGAGTAACGACTCTTCAGCCACATGTTTGCGTAGACTCAAGCTTTGCCACACGTTTTGGCCGACGTACGTACATATGAAGGAAAATAAAAAAAAATTATATTTTTCAGACTGTTTCCTAAAGCAGCTCATGAGGAAAGAACTCAGTACCGCGATCATCTCATAACACCGTATATATAACGCTGAAAAAGTAGCATTTCAGAACAATAACTGTCGCAAACGCCGGGAATGCCATCGGCAACAAGATTGCGTCACACTCACACACGAGCCACTACCCTCCCCCCCCCCCCCCCCTCCCCCTTACCACCTGCGCCCTTCACTTCCCAAACGTCATCACTGGATGAATGAATGGATTAATGCGGCTGAACCCTATGAATCGCGCGGCAACTTGCGTCACCTGGCCAGTTTTTTTTTAAAATCCACAATTGGATTCAAGCAGCGCCGCATAGCTGGCGTCATCGTTGCCGACAGCGCGTCCGGGGGCGTCCCACAACAAGGTCAACGCTAGCACGCAGCGACGCATCAACGGTCGCGTCTGCCGCTTGCGTCGACTCTCGTCGAGCTTGGTTCAGCGTGTTGGCCACTTGGGGCGGGTCGGGGTTACACTAACGATGATGTCGTGCGCAGGACTTGTGTTCTGAGTACGGGTGTCGCGAACTTTTGTCGAACAGGATTTTTAGGTCGAACTTTCGGGGTTCGACTGGGTCGAACCGGTTCGATGAACCTTCAACCTTTTCACCAGTTTCAACCGGTTCGGCTTTGTGAACAGTGTGGCCAGACTTTGATACAAGCATGTCTAGGTTTGGAGAATTTTTTCTGTAAAGGGTTATTTTATTTTATGAACAGTTGCATTTAAAAGAAACCAATTTTAATCGCTGAAAAAGTTAATAACTTTTTTGTACTGCATTAACTGAAATAACCAATCAGCGCTGCCTTTGATTCATCCCTTTGCCATTACCATCCAATCCAAAGCCAACTGGCCAGTCTGTCGCGCATGCGCACACGAGTTGAACCTCAATACAAGGTTCGTCGAACTTTCCACTAAGAGGTCGAAAAAGTCGAACCTACTCGAACTCCAACCTCGGCAGGTTCGCGACACCCCTAGTTCTAAGTCCTTGACACGTGAGTGCCACGCTTTCAGAAAGGAACGGAGAACTTTCTCCCCAAGACACTGTTTAGTACTTCAGCATGCACGCTTTTTTTTTTCTAGTCGTTGACACATCTGAAAACGTTGTTTGAGTCTGTCTAAGGCTTGAAACGTAAAATGCCAAAGGTGCAACTCCTTAAAACACTGTACCAAGTATTCAGGAAATTATCTAATATACGGAGGTCCCTTTAGGCTTTTTTTTTTTTCTCCAGAAGGTATCTATGGTTCGACGTATTCGCTGAGAAACATCGTTTTTCTTTTTCATCTTCCGTGTAGCCTTACCTATTTATTTTCGTAACATCCCTAAACGTACTCTGTCGTGCAGGTTCGAGTCCAGTTCAGCCTAAATGGTCAGGTAAAGAAAGATACTTATATGATTAACCTCTTTTTCGCCTTCGCTTTCACTTTTGCCTCAGGCGGCCATCAGGAGAGACGTACGACCTAATACTTAGTGAGACAAAGGCGAGCTGATGACACTTTTACCATGGGTGTACACCGAAAGAAATGCTGTTCATTTGAGAAACAAAGCAGCCAAGGAAGTTACTCGGCGATGGTGCTGTCTCGTGAACATTGCAGTCTGCCATTAATATTTAATATACTCAATGACATGTTAAAAAAGAAAACAACAACGATGCCGGGCGTGGTTTAACATGTTGACTTCGGCCGCAGTCGCACTTCTCCTACATCTTTCAAAATACACAGTGTTCTCTGCAGGCATGACGAGAAAACTACCTGCGGACACGCCTTAAGCATAGTTCCGAGCATGTTTGCTTCATACATACATGTTTGAACATTTCTGGAGACAGTCTTTGTATGCCCACTGTAACAGGAGCGTCGTACAACAGTGTGTTCAGACTGTATGATGTCTTAGCTTAATGTCGCAACTTGATTGGCCTCGAAGCGATAATGAGAGGGACTCATGACTCCCCGTTAAGTTTTCCCTGAGTAAAGTGAGGAATTCTTACTGGAACAGGACGTAACAGGACAGGAACAGATCGGTGTCTGAGTAGAAGCCATGCAGAATCTGGTCATGGTGACGCCGATCATCATCAGGACGAGGAGCGTCATTGTGTTGCCAGCTGCGAGATTAAGAACCAAGCTGGAGACAGAGGATACTTTAGTGTCTGAACCCCGGAGTCATGTTTCCTTTCTGTACCTTAGAAGGGGAAGTGAGGGTCTTTAAACAAAACTACCACGTCTTAACCTTGACACGAGTTTACGCAGTGTTATGATGTTCTCGACTCGTCGGAGCTGCACCTCGTACGTTGCACGTATTTGGTACCTCGAAAAGCCTAGATTTTTTTTAACATCTGCGAAAACAATAATTTACACCCGGGAAAAAATAACAACCCGCAAGGGACCACGTGCCTGACAAGTTCCGCTTCGCTCGAAGTCAACGTACATTCGGAGTTAATAGGGAGTTTTAGTAGACCGTGTTTCCCGCTCCGCTGAGCCCCTCCGCTACCCTGAACTCTACAGCCAAGGCCATCGGCGTGCAGGCGCAGTGGCGGTTTCTTCGTAGCGGAGGGCTAGCGGAGCGGGAAACACGGTCTACTAAAACTCCCTATTAATTTTGTGCTACGGTGTCAAGGCTAGCGCAGCGTGCACACTGCTGCCTCCCCGTGCGGCTGCGAGAACACGTGGGTTTGCCTTGCGTCTCATTCCCGCCCGCTTTCTCGCGAGGGAGATGGTTTTGACCACTGCGGAAACAGACATGTGCATGCTACTGGAAAAAAAATAAAAAAAAAAAAAAAAACAAACAAAGAACGTAACTAAATACCGTTACTCGTTACTCGCTGAAAAAGTAACAAAGTACGATACTCGTTACTGAGATTTAAAAAAAAAAAAAACTTCGACTGAAAAGCAAGGAGTCGGTACAAGACGCCACGACAGACATGTCTGCCGCCTTGTAGCGGCTGTCGTCAAGATTCAGCGTGCATGTTTGCCGCTTGGAGCGAGTCAGGGATTCACTAACGATGAGGTAATCCACAGGCCCAATGTCTTGTAGGTTGTATTGGCTCAGGTGTTGGGTTGCCTGGCTGATCGTTCTTATCCCGACAGCACAAACCCCTGTAGCTGCTTTGCAGAGATCTTTCAGCAAGCTTCGGCGTTTGAAGACAAATCGTTGCATAGTGTTTACTTAATAATTATGTTTATTATCGGAACACGGTGCGCAACGCCAACGTGACGACAAACGCACTGCTCGAACAACGTCTTCACTTCGTCGTCTTTTGTTCTCTGCTCCCAACTGCCATTGGGCTGGCTCCTTGCACATAACACTTCTCCCCTCTCAGACGCGGTACCTGGGGGCGGCCGTCTCGTCCGGTTAAATCTGCGCGGAGCCGTTTTGTCTAGCTCTTTCTCTGGTGCCGTAGTTTCTGCTTCTTCATCGTCCTGGCCCATGCCTCATGTGAGCTTCGCTGATGCCCCTTTATTAGCATCTTCTTCAAGGCGACGTTTGCGAACCTGGTTCAAGTGTCGGCAAGTGATGCCAGTTGTACACTGAACAAGCCACGAACGTCGACCCATTAGTCTAACTAGGGTGCCAGGAATCCAGTTGGGCTCCTTCAGAAACTGCCGAACCATTACTTCTTCTCCGGGTTGCAGTTGCCTGTTTGGCGGTAACTTTTCTGTTACTATTGGTGACTCTGCTGTCAGTACGAGGCGATCGAGGAGAGTTGGTAGTTCTTGACCAAACATGGCCGTAGCTGGAGTAACACCTGTTGTTTGGTGAACCGTACTATGCAGACGGAACAAGAACCGTGAAAGTCTCAGGTCCACCGATAAAAACGGTTCTCGGACCAGCGCTCTCTTCAACTCGCCAACGTATTGTTCTGCCTGCTCGTTGGTAGCAGGATGGCATGGAGCTGACGTTATGTACCGAACTCCATTGTCCTGGTAAAAGTTCTATATTTTGACAGACACGAACGCTATTCCGTTGCCTGACACCACCTTGTGTGGTATCCCAAATGTCGCAAACAGTGAGCGCAGTACATCAGTGACCGATGCCGATGTTGGACGAGCTACTTGTCTCACCTCTACCCACTTAGTATAAGCATCCAAAACTACAAAAAAGGTACGTCTCTCCAAGGGACCTGCAAAATCTACATGGAACGTATGCCATGGTGCCGATGGTTTAGTCCACGAAGGAATCGGAGCTTTTGCCGGATTTGTCTGCGTGCGCTGGCATGGTTCTCATGCTCTAACTGTTGTTTCAGTGTCGTCATCCAAACCTGGCGACCATAAATAACTGCGCGCACAGGTTTTCATGGCCACGACACCTCGATGGCCTGCGTGGACCAGTGACATTGCTTGCTTGCGGACAGCTGTTGGCGCGACGATTCTTGCGCCCCAGGGGATGCATCCGCGATGAATTGCCAACTCTGTGGCTCTTCTGCAATAAGCGGTGAATTCGTCTCCCTTCGGTTGCTGTACCGTGCGCTCTTGAATCACTGTGCAAAGTTTGGACAGGATGGCATCTTGCAGCGCTAATCTTGTCACCAACCGTAAGAGGCGGACTTGGAAGGGCTTCGAACATGAGGGTGTCACCAGGAGCGTGAGGTTTCTCGATGCAATCTGGTAACGGCAACCTACTTAGCGCGTCTGCGTTCTGATGCAACTTGCCGGCTAGGTATTTCAGGTCGCAGTCGTAGGCTGCAAGCTTTATACACCAGCGTGTCAGGCTGGGTGAAAGTATCTGGCGGACCGGTTTCTGCGGTCCGAGAATTCCCAGTAGTGGATGGTGGTCGGTCACGAAGGTTGCCGGTCGTTCCGAAATATATTTGTGGAACTGGTTGGCTGCGAATACCACAGCAAGGCCTTCCCGATCAAGTTGAGCGTAGTTGCGCTCAGCAGCACCGAATGTCCAGGACGCGAAGGCTATCGGTGCTTCCCTCCCTTGGCTGTTCTGCTGGGCTAGCACCGCACCTACACCATACGGTGAGGCGTCACATGAGGTCAGTCTTAAGGAAGTGCGCCAGGACTGTCCTCTTCGGGACCAGTTTCTTGAGCTCTTCAAAAGCTCTCTGATGTCTTTCTTCCAATCGCCATAGAATGTCTGTCTGTAGCAGCTCATATAGTACGAATGCTACTGTGGTTCTCTGTTCTAAAAAAACGGTCATAGAGGGACAACATCCCCAAACATGACTGCAGAGTCTGCTTGCTAGTCGGAGCGGGTGCTTCCACTATCACTTCTACCTTTTCGTCTGTAGTGTGTATTCCCTTAGCATCAAACTTGTGGCCCAGAAATGGTACTACTGGTACACTGAAGCGGCACTTAGCCTTGTTGAGACGCAAGTTCTGTGCCAGTGGCTGTAGCACGGCTGACAATCGTTCCTTGTGCTCTTGTTCCGTGGCACCACCGACAATGATGTCGTCGAGGTACACACAGACACCGATTAGCCCACTCAAAGTGGTCTCCATGAACCTTTCAAATATTGATGGCGCTGCTGCCATACCGAAAGGAAGCGTCTTCACTTTGTACAGTCCTTTTGTTGTGTTTACGGTGAGCTGCTCAATCGTAGCTGTAGTCACGTGAAGTTGTTGGTAGGCTTTCGCTATCGAGGGTGCTGAATGTAGTTCCTCCCGCAGACTGCTCAACACCTCCTCCGTTGTTGGCAAAGGATAATACGCCTTTTTCGTGGCCTCGTTCACGATGCTGCGATAGTCACCACTCCATCCTTCCTTCTCACCAACGCCAACGGCGTGGCCCAGTCAGAATGCTGTGTGGGCTTCAAAATGCCTTGCTGTTCCAGTCGGTCGATCTCCGTCTCGACGGCTAAACGGAGCGCAAAGGGGACTGGCCGCACTTTCAGAAACTTGAGACGCGCTTCATCTCTCAATTCCAGGTGTACTGGTGCTCCTAGATGACCACTAATGGTCTCGGAAAAGACTGACTGAAATTTCTGTAAAAGCTTTATAATGTTGCCATCGTGTGTGTCTTGGTGAATGCAACTGACTTGAATGCCAAGTGGTCCAAACCAGTTGTGTCCAAGCAAGTTGCATCTAGCATCTTGGACCACAAGTAATGGAAGCTGGCAAGTCTTGGTTGAGTGGCTGACATCCACTGTTGCTGTTCCGAGGACTTCAATTTTCTGGCCTGCCCAGGTGCGCAGACGAATGTCATCTGGGTGTAAAACAGGTGGTTTTGTAGTCCATAAAGCTCGAAAAGTATCACTGCTGACAAGATGCAAGCGGCACCTGAGTTAACCTCAAATATCACTGGTTGATTCTGTAGAGTGAGTGTCACAGTAATTTTGGGGGTAGTGGACTCGCTAGGTAATGAGTGAAGATCATGTAATGTTGACATTTGTTGTTCAAGAGGTTGAGGCTCTCTTGATCAGCCCAAGTAGTTGTTGCGTTGCGGCCCTTTCTTTGTAGCTTTTAGAGCGCAGCTCTTAAGGCCGGTTCACACATGCAGCCAAGCGCTAATGTAGCGCTTCTCACGTGTCGTCCGCTACTTATTGTCTGCCATGAACAATAGTATTGACGGTGCGATACAAAGCTGGTGAACGCTCCCGCCAGCATGCGCTTAGCGCAAGGTCAGCGCTACGCTTGTAGCGCTCCGCTACATGTGTGAACAGGCCTTTAGGCGCCCGTTTCCGGCTTGAGCGGCGTCGCCGTCACCGTCGGCGTAACCGCGCGGTGCATTATGGGTAAATTTCCCTGCTAAATAGCAGAAAAATTTCCCCCCTCAATCTAGCGGAAAAATTTCCCAGTTAAATCTAGTGGAAAAATTGTCCTGCTAAATCTGGCGGAAAAATTTCCCCGCTGAATCTAGCGGAAACATTTCCCCGCTAAACCTAGCGGAAAAATTTCCCCGCTAAATCTAGCGGAAAAAATTTCCCACTAAATCTAGCGGGAAAATTTCCCCGCTAAATCTAGCGGAAAAATTTCCCCGTTAAATCTAGCGGAAGAATTGTCCTGCTAAATCTGGCGGAAAAGTTTCACCGCTAAATCTAGCGGAAAAATTTCCCCGCTAAATCTAGCGGAAATATTTTCCCGCTAAATCTAGGGGAAAAATTTCCCCGTTAAATCTAGCGGAAGAATTGTCCTGCTAAATCTGGCGGAAAAGTTTCACCGCTAAATCTAGCGGAAAAATTTCCCCGCTAAATCTAGCGGAAATATTTTCCCGCTAAATCTAGCGGAAAAATTTCCCCGCTAAATCTAGCGGAAAAAATTTCCCACTAAATCTAGCGGGAAAATTTCCCCGCTAAATCTAGCGGAAAAATTTCCCCGTTAAATCTAGCGGAAGAATTGGCCTGCTAAATCTGGCGGAAAAGTTTCACCGCTAAATCTAGCGGAAAAATTTCCCCGCTAAATCTAGCGCAAAAATTTCCCCGCTAAATTTAGCGGAAAAATTTCCCCGTTAAATGTAGCGGAAAAATTTCCCTGGTGATGTCACGTGACCGGGGGGGGGGGGTCACGTGACACCCCCAGGTCACGTGACCCCCCCCCCCCCCCGAGGTCACGTGACCCCCACGTGATTTTGGTGAGGGGGTCGCGTAACCTTGGGGTGACGTGACCCCACCAAGGTCACGTGACCTTTGTGGCCTTGGCTCCTCCTCCTCAAGAGCTGCGCTCTAATTTGGCATAACAGGGAGTTGTAAACGGCTTTCATTATTTTTCCTTTGAAATGCAGGCTTTCTCGATATGGCCTCGCTTCCGACAGTAGGGGCACGTTGCTGTCGCGAACTTGCATGAGTTGGGGCTGCGTGTTTCGTCACAGCGCCACCAGCGTTGTCCTTGCCCAACCTGCGTCTTGTGAGAACTTCTTAATCCTGCGTTGGTTGTGGCCTCGTTCACTTTCGAGTGGTCGGATTTCAACTTTTGTTGTTATTGAACAGCGCTATCTGCGCAAACCGCGAGATCATAGGCCTTGGAAAAAGTCATAGGCCTTGGATCATAGGCCTTCTCCGCGAAGAGTCGCTGCTGGAGGTGCTCGTAGCGTAGACCACACACGAGCCGGTCGCGTAACATCAGCTCCAATGGCAGCAACGTCGGGTTAGCAGTCCTAGCTGCAGTTCCTCTCTGCAGCGTCGTCGCTGCTCCAACGTTCGCTGTTCCAGTTGCAGGTGGCATCGTGGTTGCAATCGCCGATGGCAGCGTTCCAAAATTACAGTGCGTGGCTAACTTGCGCAGCGCTGCCACGTAGTCCTTAATCGATTCTCCTGCCAGCTGGTTGCGTCGCTGAAACATGGTCCGACTGTACACTTCAGACGGGCGAGGGAGTTTATCCTTATGGTCGGCGGCCATTCAATTCACGATCCTCCACGAGGTTACGCTTCTCCAGGACACACCCTTTCATGATATGAGCATCTTATTATCTCTCCGCAGCAAATCTAATTGAGGCATTAACAGGGAGTTCCCGATAAACGAGAACCGTGTTTTTTGGCTCGGGTAAATAAACTAAGCATCGCAGGAAGCTCAAATTTCGTGAGAATGTGACGCTAGCGGTTGGGATAGAACGTGAAATTTGTAAACATGACGGTTAGCTGGAAAGGAAGATCAATCATAGAAACAAAATGTGTCTATGAGCTATGCCTAATATCGTCAAAACAAGAAACGACACTGTGGGCGCCTGTAGTCTCGATTTCAGTGAAAAGAAGTTTGTTACGGCAATAAAGAAAACAAAGTTCTTTCTTGCTGAGTTTTTTTTCCACTGAAATAGATGCTACATGTTGTCACCAGTGTCATTTCTTATTTTAACAATATTAAACTTAGGCAAACGTCAGCTAAAAAAGTTTGTTGCCTCAATTATCTTCTAATCAACGTAACGTCATTTTCTGAAATTTTCGCGTTCTACCCCAACCACCTGCGTCACATTCTCACGGAGTTTGCGCATTCTGCGATGCAGAGTTGATTTACTCGGGTCAGAAAAGCACGCTTCTCGTGCCTCGGATACTCCCTTGTACAATAAGAAGGCCAAAAGACGAATGACGACACCGAAGAATGGATGACTAAGCAGGACGCGTTTACACATTAAGTCACACCTCGCATTTCTTAGGAGGAACATTAGGTTAACATAGTAAAAAATAAAGACATTCGCAAAATATAAACGTGCATATTTTATTTTGACACGAACGTTCTTCCACGGATTCATCTGGTAGCTTGGCTCTCGAATTCGGAACAGTGTTTGCATAGTGGTTGAACCCAACACGTAGAGGACATGTGACAAATTTGTGTGATTCAATTGCCATAGAATAAATGATCGAATAAATATAATTAATTAGTGAATTCGCGAGTGTTGGGTCCAGTGCAGGGTCCGTTGGGCACTTGCCAATGGTGGTGGATATGCATACTATCAGTTTAGTTGGATCATGACCGTAAACTGCTGGCATCCCACACTTTGTCCTCCATTTAGGATGTTGAGCTTAATCTTCACATTGCCGTTCTGAAAGCAACAAGACGAAGTAAATGAAACCTCTGTTTTTTGTTTTGTTCATCGGCTTCAATATAAACCTCTTCAACAAAAGGACGGATAGTATATTTTGGCACGAAAACGGTTAGAAAGAGGAGGACGATCGTCATGCCTTGTAAGGCTGTCCGTAATTATACGTATATATATATATATATATATATATATATATATATATATATATATATATATATATATATATATATATGGTATTCGTCTGTGTTATCAACTGGCGAACTTGTCAACAACGTCTAGGGTCCGTTTGTTTGTCTCAGGGTGAAGACATCCTTTGTTGCACTATATAGGCCAGCGCGTGACGTTGGTGCGTGACTTGTGCGGTAATATAACGTCTAAGCATTACCCAAGGCTACGATCTCGACCTAAGTCACACCGGTTTCCGCTCACTTCACAAGACATAAAACAACACGACTGGGCGGAAAAACGGCACCACCCAAACAAAAGCGCGTGTTTGTAGAAAGGCACTCTAACAGCACGTAGAGGAAATCTGACGTCATCATAATGAGGTCGAGCGCAGACACAAATTGGACAGGAGTAGTGCGTCAGCGTTGATCTGGCCCTTGTGTCCAATCAACGCGTCGAATGACGCTCGGCGTCTGGGTATTCTATGCGGAGGGAAATTCGTCTGTTTCTTGCACTGGGGTTGCGAGGATGTCAGAACGCCGAGCTCTTATAGGCTGATTGAACAAAATAGTGGGTGGAGCTCAAGGCATCTAGCATTGAGGTCTACCCACTATCCTTTCAATCAAAGCCAATCAGAGCTCGGCATCAGGGTGACGTCACTGCAACTCCTGCGCAAGCAGCAGACGACTTGTTCTCCGCTTAGGGTGATGTTTCGTGGATCCAGAGGAGGTTTTTAATCATGCCTCGATTGTTTTCGGTTGTGTTCACCCGGTTCGATTTTTATTCACACGTGAAATAGGGGGTTCTCATAGACTAAAAGGAAAAGCCCAGGGCATTTTTACGGCGGCCATGAAGTATTGGACACTGGTAAATTTAATCTGCGCCAACCCATACATAGTTCACGTAGGCGAAGCTCGGACGACGAATCATATCCTCCCAATACATTTAACGCGATAGCGTTTGGAAGCTCGTGTCGCAGGAAAGCCTGCGTCGGTGTCGGAGTCGGCGTCGGTGGGACGGGAAAATCCTGATTGGTCGATAGGGTCATGACGTCACAGCACATGGCCTCGCGCGGGTATTTCAAACAACCCACAATGCTCACGTGAAACGTGACGTCACGCATTGAATGAAAGTCCATAAAACGTGACATGCCATGCGAATTAAAGGTCACCGCATGGGTCAAATGATTTCACTTCATAAAGTAATTAATTTGCCTTAAAAAAGACAACAACAACAGCTGAAGAATCTTAGGCAGAGCCAGAATTCGAAGCCACGACCCTTCGGTTGGGAGCCCCACACGCTACCAACTAAACCCTGTCAACACTATTATGATTATTATTATTATTATTAGAAAAGTCACGAGGACATGTTTGAATTAGTTGGAGACAAGCAGAGGTTTATGTGTTTAGCTATCGCGTCCTCTTGTATCGCTATAGGTGCGGGGTAACCACATCCAGGCTAACCATAAACACTCGAACAACTATATTAATTGAATAAAACGACGAACCTAAAGCATCAGTCACAAAGTACATCATACAAAAGACAAGCTGTTCACTGCGGGCAGGATTGCAAAATTATCTGCAGATACGCCACAATCGTGTTCCAAGCATGTTTGCTCCATCCATGCTTCGGAGATGTCAGCAGATCGTTTTTGTGTTACCAATGTGACCGCCATACAAGAAAGATTCACGCCTAAAGCCGGGCTCACTCTGGTTATACACCATACAAAAGACAGTCTGCATACAGATTTGAACGCGAGCAACCACGAGATCCGTGCTTTGAATGCCGCATGACAATGAGTTCAAAGAGAAAACTTGGCACGCGTCATTCGAACCACGGATATTGGGAAGACTCGTGTTTGCAAACTGTCTTTTGTGTGATATATGAGCAGAATTGCCGCGGTTTTAGAGCTGCATTCCTGTAGACAAATCCCGTCCTGTGCCAAGGGTAGACACTATGTTTCTTTTTAAATGAAATGACGCGCTCGTAGCAAATGCCAGTTTCTGCTGCCTCACGAATCAGAATCTAGCTAGTTATACGTACCCCAAGAAGAAATCTGATATCCGTGGGTAGTGCAGCCATCAAGGATTCAGTGTAGCTGTTGGGAGTGATAGGGCAGGTGTTGTTCCATCGGGATCCAAAACCTTGTTCGTCATCCGACGTTCCACCCCATAGGTCATATGTACTGAATCGCGAAGATCAGTGCGTTAGAAAGAGGCGTGGACGCTTAGAAATACTAGACCAACCACAGGTAACACGCCAGACGAACGCCTATTTTGGTGCGAGCCTTGCCAATCCTAACTTGACCCTAATGCGGTTTTGCTTCAAGGCGCTAGTTAGTGAGAGTGCTCTTCTTCTGCGTTCCTATGTCTCTGGCTCGCCGCATAATTTCTAAAGTGTGAGACTTGAGCCAAAGACGCTGGGTATGAACCGAAGAACCAGCGGTGAAATCTGGATCTGGCACTTGTTCGTCGATTTTTGGCCCAAAGATGTTGGATCACAGTCAAACGACCGTTAGTATCCAAGAAAATGGGGGCGCTGCCACGCATAATTAGCTTGAACACGAAATCGCAAAATATATATGATTCTGCTACACTAAAAAAGGACGTGGACGCGATGGAATACACAACGTATCGGGCGGACGCCCGAAACGTTGTGTATTGCTGGCAAGATACTCAGACCTTGACCGATGAAGGTTATATTTGTCTGTACCTGGGCTTCTTAAAACTTTTTAGAACTCTAATTAAAAATAAAATAAAGAATCAAAATTTTGCTTTAAAACTCTTTGCACCTCATGCCAACGCGTTCTGAGCACGTATACATGACGTGCAACCAAGATTTCGGTTGGAAGTCAACAGATTCCCAGGTGGTCGAAATTACTCCTTAGTCCTTAACAGGGACTTGTCAGATGCCTGCCGAATTCGCACGTCGTGAAAATATCCAAACTTTTCTTCTTAAAAACGAAATGTAAAATTCTTTATTATACTCGAAACATAGTCTAATGATTGATTTGTATCTAACCTTTCGTTAGCCTCATCAGAGCCACCTTTTCTTAAAGTACTATATTGACGTATGGGTAGCGAATAAGAGGGCACGACTTTGCTACTAATTGATCTTCACTTCAGATTTCCAAAAGAAGTTGTTTATTGGTTGTGACCACTATATTTGAATGTAGTGGAAAGAATTAAACGTAAATATTTCGGTGGACATTTACCTGGTTAGGATTTTCCTTTCATTCAATGTTGTGGAACGCATACTTCCAGCGTAGGTAGGCATTGCGCGACACCGTTAGAGAAAACCCGAGTACAACGTTTTTTGTTTTTTTTCAGCTTACCTGTAAAGTATATTGACGGGAATCAAAATATATGATTTATGCTAGCACCCTAACTCAGCACTTTGGACAATTATATCAGTTTTGATGATAGTGGTTCAATACTTAAAGAAAAACAAAGAAAACTGACTATGGGCTTCTTCGGGCCAGCAGTGTCGCAGGGTGTACCTCGAAAGTAAAACAGTGGTAATTATAAAACATCTGTCCCCAAAAAGTAAGAAAAGTTATCTCCAAGATACTGTTGTAACTTGCACACGCACCATAAACCGACATCTTCAATGCATGGTATGGGAAGTCCGAAGTCGGTGGTCATGGTAATTTTGAATTGAAGGCTGCTGTTCAACGTGGTCGGGATGATCACTGTGAAGTTTTAAGTCATGGTTCGTCCCAGTCTCGCGTTTGTGATGGCAACATTGCTCAGCTTAACCTGTTGGGCAGCTGGGAAAAAAGAGGATTGATTTTGATGCATTGCGTTGGGAAAATATAAAAGAAAATCCCCCGCCTTTCGGTTGACCTACTTTGCTACGCTTATTTTGGCTTATTTTTGCTTCGTCCTTTTGAGTGCGCAGCATGAATCCTAGTATGCTACTTTTGAAACTTTCCATTTCCGTTGGGAATTCTTCCACTGACATTGTGCGTGATATTCGCTGCACCTGTTGTTTTACACACTATTTATGGAGTGCCTTTACATACGCAACTGACGTCATACTTTTTTTGTTTTTATTGCACCTTATATTTCCTTTATCTTTGATTGGTATAAACTTACTTTACAGCTTAAAAATAGACTTTTCATTAATTCGAAATCACTTGCAGAAACAAAATATAAATTCAAGTAAAACCGATTCCTTATTTTCATGGAATTGAAGTTTCGTTTCAGGGCTTCGTAGTCTTTGATTATCTTGAAATCAATTTGCTGATTTTTTTTTCTATATTTTAGAGGGGATACTAACATTTTAACCGTTAATAAGAACGGTAGTTTCATTAAGATAAAAGGCACTAAATAGGCTTCAGAGTAACGACTCTTCAGCCACATGTTTGCGTAGACTCAAGCTTTGCCACAAGTTTTGGCCGACGTACGTACATATAAAGGAAAATAGAAAAATTATATTTTTCAGACTGTTTCCTAAGGCAGCTCATGAGGAAAGAACTCAGTACCGCGATCATCTCATAACACCGTATATATAACGCTGAAAAAGTCGCATTTCAGAACACTAACTATCGCAAACGCCCGGAAGGCCTTTGGCAACAAGATTGCGTCACACTCACACACAAGCCACTACCCTCCCCCCCCCCCCCCCCTTACCACCTGCGCCCTTCACTTCCCAAACGTCATCACTGGATGAATGAACGGATTAATGCGGCTGAACCCTATGAATCGCGCGGCAACTTGCGTCACCTGGCCAGTTTTTTTTTAAATCCACAATTGGATTCAAGCAGTGCCGCATAGCTGGCGTCATGGTTGCCGACAGCGCGTCCGGGGGCGTCCCACAACAAGGTCAACGCTAGCACGCAGCGACGCATCAACGGTCGCGTCTGCCGCTTTGCGTCGACTCTCGCCGAGCTTGGTTCAGCGTGTTGGCCGCTTGGGGCGGGTCGGGGTTACACTAACGATGATGTCGTGCGCAGGACTTGTGTTCTGAGTGCGGGTGTCGCGAACTTTTGTCGAACAGGATTTTTAGGTCGAACTTTCGGGGTTCGACTGGGTCGAACCGGTTCGACGAACCTTTGACCTTTTCACCAGTTTCAACCGGTTCGGCTTTGTGAACAGTGTGGCCAGACTTTGATACAAGCATGTGTAGGTTTGGAGATTTTTTTCTGTAATGGGTTATTTTATTTTATGAACAGTTGCAATTAAAAGAAACCAATTTTAATCGCTGACAAAGTTAATAACTTTTTTGTACTGCATTAACTGAAATAACCAATCAGCGCTGCCTTTGATTCATCCCTTTGCCATCACCATCCAATCCAAAGCCAACTGGCCAGTCTGTCGCGCATGAGCACACGAGTTGAACCTCAATACAAGGTTCGTCGAACTTTTTACCTAAGAGGTAGAAAAAGTCGAACCTACTCGAACTCCAACCTCGGCAGGTTCGCGACACCCCTAGTTCTAGGTCCTTGACACGTGAGTGCCACGCTTTCAGAAAGGAACCGAGAACTCTGTCCCCAAGACACAGTTTAGTACTTCAACATATACGCTTTTTTTTTCTAGTCCTTGACACATCTGGAAACGTTGTTTGAGTCTGCCTAAGGCTTGAAACGTAAAATGCCAAAGGTGCAACTCCTTAAAGCACTGTACCTGGTATTCAGGAAATTACCTAATATACGGAGGTCCCTTTAGGCTCTTTTTTTTTTTTCTCCAGAAGGTATCTATGGTTCGACGTATACGCTGAGAAACATCGTTTTTCTTTTTCATCTTCCGTGTAGCTTTACCTATTTATTTTCGTAACATCCCTAAACGTACTCTGTCGTGCAGGTCCGAGTCCAGTTCAGCCTAAATGATCAGGTAAAGAAAGATACTTATATGATTAACCTCTTTTTCGCCTTCGCTTTCGCTTTCGCCTCAGGCGGCCATCAGGAGGGACGTACTACCTAATACTTAGTGAGACAAAGGCGAGCTGATGACACTTTTACCATGGGTGTACACCGAAAGAAATGCTGTTCATTTGAGAAACGAAGCAGCCAAGGAAGTTACTCTGAGATGGTGCTGTCTCGTGAACATTGCAGTCTGCCATTAATATTTAATATACTCAATGACAGGTTAAAAACAACAACAACAACGACGCAGGGCGTGGTTTAACATGTTGACTTCGGCCGCAGTCGCACTTCTCCTACATCTTTCAAAATACACAGTGTTCTCTGCGGGCATGATGAGAAAACTACCTGCGGACACGCCTTAAGCATAGTTCCGAGCATGTTTGCTTCATACATTCATGTTTGAACATTTCTGGAGACAGTCTTTGTATGCCCACTGTAACAGGAGCGTCGTACAACAGTGTGTTCAGACTGTATGATGTCTTAGCTTAATGTCGCCACTTGATTGGCCTCGAAGCGATAATGAGAGGGACTCATGACTCCCCGTTAAGTTTTCCCTGAGTAGAGTGAGGAATTCTTACTGGAACAGGACGTAACAGGACAGGAACAGATCGGTGTCTGAGTAGAACCCATGCAGAATCTGGTCATGGTGACGCCGATCATCATCAGGACTAGGAGCGTCATTGTGTTGCCAGCTCCGAGATTAAGAACCAAGCTGGAGACAGAGGATACTTAAGTGTCTGAACCCCGGAGTCATGTTTCCTTTCTGTACCTTAAAAGGGGAAGTGAGGGTCTTTAAACAAAACTACCACGTCTTAACCTTGACACGAGTTTACGCAGTGTTATCATGTTCTCGACTCGTCGGAGCTGCACCTCGTACGTGGCACGTATTTGGTACCTCGAAAAGCCTAGATCTTTTAACATCTGCGAAAACAATAATTTACACCCGGGGAAAAATAACACCCCGCAAGCGACCACGTGCCTGACAAGTTCCGCTTCGCTCTCGAAGTCAACCCACATTCGGAGTTATTTTGTTCTACGGTGTCAAGGCTAGCGCAGCGTGCACACTGCTGCCTCCCCATGCGGCTGCGAGAACACGTGGGTTTGCCTTGCGTCTCTTTCCCGCCCGCTTTCTCGCGAGGGAGATGGTTTTGATCACTGCGGAAACAGACATATGCATGCTACTGGAAAAAAAAAACAACGTAACTATATCGTTACTCGTTACTCGCTCAAAAAGTAACAAAGTACGATACTCGTTACTGAGATTTAAAAAAAAAAAGTGAAAGCCGTTTACAACTCCATGTAACGCCGAATTAGAGCGCAGCTCTTGAGGAAGAGGAGGGAAGGGTACTGAGGTTCACGCGTTTTCAGGGGGGGGGGGTCAAGTGACCTCGAGGGGGGGTGGTGGTCACGTGACCTTGGTGGGGTCACATGACCCCCTCCTCAAGGCCACGTGGGGGTCACGTGACCTGGGGGTGTCACGTGACCTCAGGGGGTCACGCGACCCCCAGAAAAAATTTCCGCTAGATTTAGCGGGAAATTTTTTCCGCTAAATTTAACGGGGAAATTTTTCCGCTAGATTTATCGGGGAAATTTTTCCGCTAGATTTAGCGGGGGAATTTTTTCCGCTGGATTTAGCGGGGAAATTTTTCCGCTAGACTTAGCGGGGAAATTTTTCCGCTAGATTTGGCGGGGAAATTTTTCCGCTAAATTTAGCGGGGAAATTTTTCCGCTAGACTTAGCTTTGAAGTTTTTCCGCTAAATTTAGCGGGGAAATTTTTCTGCTAGATTTAGCGGGGAAGTTTTTCCGCTAGATCTAGCGGGGAAATTTTTCCACTAGATTTAGCGGGGAAATTTTTCCGCTAGATCTAGCGGGGAAATTTTTCCGCTAAGTTTAGCGGGGAAATTTTTCCGCTAGATCTAGCGGGGAAATTTTTCGGCTAATTTTAGCGGGAAAATTTTTCCGCTAGATTTAGCGGGTAAATTTACCCATAATGCACCGCGCGGTTACGCCGACGGCGACGCCGACGGCGACGCCAACGGCGACGCCGACGCCGCTCAAGCCGGGAACGGGCGCCTAAGAGCTGCGCTCTAAAAACTTCGACTAAAAAGCAAGGAGTCGGTACAAGACGCCACGACAGACATGTCTGCCGCCTTGTAGCGGCTCTTGTCAAGATTCAGCGTGCATGTTTGCCGCTTGGAGCGAGTCAGGGATTCACTAACGATGAGGTAATCCTCAGGCGCAATGTCTTGTAGGTTGAATTAGCTCAGGTGTTGGGTTGCCTGGCTGATCGTTCTTATCCCGACAGCACAAACCCCTGTAGCTGCTTTGCAGAGATCTTTCAGCGGGCTTCGGCGTTTGAAGACAAATCGTTGCATAATGTTTACTTAATAATTATGTTTATTATCGGAACACGGTGCGCAACGCCAACGTGGCGACAAACGCACTGCTCGAACAACGTCTTCACTTCGTCGTCTTTTGTTCTCTGCTCCCAACTACCATTGGGCTGGCTCCTTGGACATAACACTTCTCCCTCTCAGACGCGGTACCTGGGGGGCGGCCGTCTCGTCCGGTTAAATCTGCGCGGAGCCGTTTTGTCTAGCTGTTTCTCTGGTGCCGTAGTTTCAGCTTCTTCATCGTCCTGGCCCATGCCTCATGTGAGCTTCGCTGATCCCCTTTTATTTGCATCTTCTTCAAGGCGACGTTTGCTAACCTGGTTCAAGTGTCGGCAAGTGATGCCAGTTGTACACTGAACAAGCCACGAACGTCGACTCATTAGTCTAACTAGGGTGCCAGGAATCCAGTTGGGCTCCTTCAGAAACTGCGGAACCATTACTTCTTCTCCGGGTTGCAGTTGCCTGTTTGGCGGTAACTTCTCTGTTACTATTGGTGACTCTGCTGTCAGTACGAGGCGATCGAGGAGACTTGGTAGTTCTTGACCAAACATGGCCGTAGCTGGAGTAATACCTGTTGTTTGGTGAACCGTACTATGCAGACGGAGCAAGAACCGTGAACGTCTCAGGTCCACCGATAGAAACGGTTCTCGGGCCAGCGCTCTCTTCAACTCGCCAACGTATTGTTCTGCCTGCTCGTTGGTAGCAGGATGGTATGGAGCTGACGTTATGTACCGAACTCCATTGTCCTTGTAAAAGTTCTATATTTTGACAGACACGAACGCTGTTCCGTTGCCTGACACCACCTTGTGTGGTATCCCGAATGTCGCAAACAGTGAGCGCAGTACATCAGTGACCGATGCCGATTTTGAACAAGCTACTTGTCTCACTTCTACCCACTTAGTATAAGGATCCAAAACTACAAAAAAAGTACGTCCCTCTAAGGGACCAGCAAAATCTACATGGAACGTATGCCATGGTGCCGATGGTTTTGTCCACGAAGGAATCGGAGCTTTTGCCGGATTCGTCTGCGTGTGCTGGCATGGTTCTCATGCTCTAACTGTTGTTTCAGTGTCGTCATCCAAACCTGGCGACCATAAATAACCGCGCGCACAGGTTTTCATGGCCACGACACCTCGATGGCCTGCGTGGACCAGTGACATTGCTTGCTTGCGGGCCGCTGTTGGCGCGACGATTCTTGCGCCCCAGGGGATGCATCGGCGATGAATTGGCAACTCTGTGGCTCTTCTGAAATAAGCGGTAAATTCGTCTCTCTTCGGTTGCTGTACCGTGCGCTCTTGAATCGCTGTGTCAAGTTTGGACAGGATAGCATCTTGCACCGCTAATCTTACCACCAACTCGGCTGTAAGAGGCGGACTTGGAAGGGCTTCGAACATGAGGATTTCACCAGGAGCGTGAGGTTTCTCGATGCAATCTGGTAACGACAACCTACTTAGCGCGTCTGCGTTCTGATGCAACTTGCCGGCTAGGTATTTCAGGTCGCAGTCGTAGGCGGCTGCAAGCTTTATACACCAGCGTGTCAGGCGGGGTGAAAGTATCTGGCGGACCGGTTTCTGCGGTCCGAGAATTCCCAGTAGTGGCTGGTGCTCGGTCACGAAGGTTACCGGTCTTTCCGAAATATATTTGTGGAACTGGTTGGCTGCGAATACCACAGCAAGGCCTTCCCGATCAAGTTGAACGTTGTTGCGCTCAGCAGCACCGAATGTCCGGGACGCGAAGGCTATCGGTGCTTCCCTCCCTTGGCTGTCCT